>NC_143456.1:0-600000 GCF_987193195.1 Phasianus colchicus
AACCCTAACCCTAACCCTAACCCTAACCCTAACCCTAACCCTAACCCTAACCCTAACCCTAACCCTAACCCTAACCCTAACCCTAACCCTAACCCTAACCCTAACCCTAACCCTAACCCTAACCCTAACCCTAACCCTAACCCTAACCCTAACCCTAACCCTAACCCTAACCCTAACCCTAACCCTAACCCTAACCCTAACACCCTAACCCTAACCCTAACCCTAACCCTAACCCTAACCCTAACCCTAACCCTAACCCTAACCCTAACCCTAACCCTAACCCTAACCCTAACCCTAACCCTAACCCTAACCCTAACCCTAACCCTAACCCTAACCCTAACCCTAACCCTAACCCTAACCCTAACCCTAACCCTAACCCTAACCCTAACCCTAACCCTAACCCTAACCCTAACCCTAACCCTAACCCTAACCCTAACCCTAACCCTAACCCTAACCCTAACCCTAACCCTAACCCTAACCCTAACCCTAACCCTAACCCTAACCCTAACCCTAACCCTAACCCTAACCCTAACCCTAACCCTAACCCTAACCCTAACCCTAACCCTAACCCTAACCCTAACCCTAACCCTAACCCTAACCCTAACCCTAACCCTAACCCTAACCCTAACCCTAACCCTAACCCTAACCCTAACCCTAACCCTAACCCTAACCCTAACCCTAACCCTAACCCTAACCCTAACCCTAACCCTAACCCTAACCCTAACCCTAACCCTAACCCTAACCCTAACCCTAACCCTAACCCTAACCCTAACCCTAACCCTACCCTAACCCTAACCCTAACCCTAACCCTAACCCTAACCCTAACCCTAACCCTAACCCTAACCCTAACCCTAACCCTAACCCTAACCCTAACCCTAACCCTAACCCTAACCCTAACCCTAACCCTAACCCTAACCCTAACCCTAACCCTAACCCTAACCCTAACCCTAACCCTAACCCTAACCCTAACCCTAACCCTAACCCTAACCCTAACCCTAACCCTAACCCTAACCCTAACCCTAACCCTAACCCTAACCCTAACCCTAACCCTAACCCTAACCCTAACCCTAACCCTAACCCTAACCCTAACCCTAACCCTAACCCTAACCCTAACCCTAACCCTAACCCTAACCCTAACCCTAACCCTAACCCTAACCCTAACCCTAACCCTAACCCTAACCCTAACCCTAACCCTAACCCTAACCCTAACCCTAACCCTAACCCTAACCCTAACCCTAACCCTAACCCTAACCCTAACCCTAACCCTAACCCTAACCCTAACCCTAACCCTAACCCTAACCCTAACCCTAACCCTAACCCTAACCCTAACCCTAACCCTAACCCTAACCCTAACCCTAACCCTAACCCTAACCCTAACCCTAACCCTAACCCTAACCCTAACCCTAACCCTAACCCTAACCCTAACCCTAACCCTAACCCTAACCCTAACCCTAACCCTAACCCTAACCCTAACCCTAACCCTAACCCTAACCCTAACCCTAACCCTAACCCTAACCCTAACCCTAACCCTAACCCTAACCCTAACCCTAACCCTAACCCTAACCCTAACCCTAACCCTAACCCTAACCCTAACCCTAACCCTAACCCTAACCCTAACCCTAACCCTAACCCTAACCCTAACCCTAACCCTAACCCTAACCCTAACCCTAACCCTAACCCTAACCCTAACCCTAACCCTAACCCTAACCCTAACCCTAACCCTAACCCTAACCCTAACCCTAACCCTAACCCTAACCCTAACCCTAACCCTAACCCTAACCCTAACCCTAACCCTAACCCTAACCCTAACCCTAACCCTAACCCTAACCCTAACCCTAACCCTAACCCTAACCCTAACCCTAACCCTAACCCTAACCCTAACCCTAACCCTAACCCTAACCCTAACCCTAACCCTAACCCTAACCCTAACCCTAACCCTAACCCTAACCCTAACCCTAACCCTAACCCTAACCCTAACCCTAACCCTAACCCTAACCCTAACCCTAACCCTAACCCTAACCCTAACCCTAACCCTAACCCTAACCCTAACCCTAACCCTAACCCTAACCCTAACCCTAACCCTAACCCTAACCCTAACCCTAACCCTAACCCTAACCCTAACCCTAACCCTAACCCTAACCCTAACCCTAACCCTAACCCTAACCCTAACCCTAACCCTAACCCTAACCCTAACCCTAACCCTAACCCTAACCCTAACCCTAACCCTAACCCTAACCCTAACCCTAACCCTAACCCTAACCCTAACCCTAACCCTAACCCTAACCCTAACCCTAACCCTAACCCTAACCCTAACCCTAACCCTAACCCTAACCCTAACCCTAACCCTAACCCTAACCCTAACCCTAACCCTAACCCTAACCCTAACCCTAACCCTAACCCTAACCCTAACCCTAACCCTAACCCTAACCCTAACCCTAACCCTAACCCTAACCCTAACCCTAACCCTAACCCTAACCCTAACCCTAACCCTAACCCTAACCCTAACCCTAACCCTAACCCTAACCCTAACCCTAACCCTAACCCTAACCCTAACCCTAACCCTAACCCTAACCCTAACCCTAACCCTAACCCTAACCCTAACCCTAACCCTAACCCTAACCCTAACCCTAACCCTAACCCTAACCCTAACCCTAACCCTAACCCTAACCCTAACCCTAACCCTAACCCTAACCCTAACCCTAACCCTAACCCTAACCCTAACCCTAACCCTAACCCTAACCCTAACCCTAACCCTAACCCTAACCCTAACCCTAACCCTAACCCTAACCCTAACCCTAACCCTAACCCTAACCCTAACCCTAACCCTAACCCTAACCCTAACCCTAACCCTAACCCTAACCCTAACCCTAACCCTAACCCTAACCCTAACCCTAACCCTAACCCTAACCCTAACCCTAACCCTAACCCTAACCCTAACCCTAACCCTAACCCTAACCCTAACCCTAACCCTAACCCTAACCCTAACCCTAACCCTAACCCTAACCCTAACCCTAACCCTAACCCTAACCCTAACCCTAACCCTAACCCTAACCCTAACCCTAACCCTAACCCTAACCCTAACCCTAACCCTAACCCTAACCCTAACCCTAACCCTAACCCTAACCCTAACCCTAACCCTAACCCTAACCCTAACCCTAACCCTAACCCTAACCCTAACCCTAACCCTAACCCTAACCCTAACCCTAACCCTAACCCTAACCCTAACCCTAACCCTAACCCTAACCCTAACCCTAACCCTAACCCTAACCCTAACCCTAACCCTAACCCTAACCCTAACCCTAACCCTAACCCTAACCCTAACCCTAACCCTAACCCTAACCCTAACCCTAACCCTAACCCTAACCCTAACCCTAACCCTAACCCTAACCCTAACCCTAACCCTAACCCTAACCCTAACCCTAACCCTAACCCTAACCCTAACCCTAACCCTAACCCTAACCCTAACCCTAACCCTAACCCTAACCCTAACCCTAACCCTAACCCTAACCCTAACCCTAACCCTAACCCTAACCCTAACCCTAACCCTAACCCTAACCCTAACCCTAACCCTAACCCTAACCCTAACCCTAACCCTAACCCTAACCCTAACCCTAACCCTAACCCTAACCCTAACCCTAACCCTAACCCTAACCCTAACCCTAACCCTAACCCTAACCCTAACCCTAACCCTAACCCTAACCCTAACCCTAACCCTAACCCTAACCCTAACCCTAACCCTAACCCTAACCCTAACCCTAACCCTAACCCTAACCCTAACCCTAACCCTAACCCTAACCCTAACCCTAACCCTAACCCTAACCCTAACCCTAACCCTAACCCTAACCCTAACCCTAACCCTAACCCTAACCCTAACCCTAACCCTAACCCTAACCCTAACCCTAACCCTAACCCTAACCCTAACCCTAACCCTAACCCTAACCCTAACCCTAACCCTAACCCTAACCCTAACCCTAACCCTAACCCTAACCCTAACCCTAACCCTAACCCTAACCCTAACCCTAACCCTAACCCTAACCCTAACCCTAACCCTAACCCTAACCCTAACCCTAACCCTAACCCTAACCCTAACCCTAACCCTAACCCTAACCCTAACCCTAACCCTAACCCTAACCCTAACCCTAACCCTAACCCTAACCCTAACCCTAACCCTAACCCTAACCCTAACCCTAACCCTAACCCTAACCCTAACCCTAACCCTAACCCTAACCCTAACCCTAACCCTAACCCTAACCCTAACCCTAACCCTAACCCTAACCCTAACCCTAACCCTAACCCTAACCCTAACCCTAACCCTAACCCTAACCCTAACCCTAACCCTAACCCTAACCCTAACCCTAACCCTAACCCTAACCCTAACCCTAACCCTAACCCTAACCCTAACCCTAACCCTAACCCTAACCCTAACCCTAACCCTAACCCTAACCCTAACCCTAACCCTAACCCTAACCCTAACCCTAACCCTAACCCTAACCCTAACCCTAACCCTAACCCTAACCCTAACCCTAACCCTAACCCTAACCCTAACCCTAACCCTAACCCTAACCCTAACCCTAACCCTAACCCTAACCCTAACCCTAACCCTAACCCTAACCCTAACCCTAACCCTAACCCTAACCCTAACCCTAACCCTAACCCTAACCCTAACCCTAACCCTAACCCTAACCCTAACCCTAACCCTAACCCTAACCCTAACCCTAACCCTAACCCTAACCCTAACCCTAACCCTAACCCTAACCCTAACCCTAACCCTAACCCTAACCCTAACCCTAACCCTAACCCTAACCCTAACCCTAACCCTAACCCTAACCCTAACCCTAACCCTAACCCTAACCCTAACCCTAACCCTAACCCTAACCCTAACCCTAACCCTAACCCTAACCCTAACCCTAACCCTAACCCTAACCCTAACCCTAACCCTAACCCTAACCCTAACCCTAACCCTAACCCTAACCCTAACCCTAACCCTAACCCTAACCCTAACCCTAACCCTAACCCTAACCCTAACCCTAACCCTAACCCTAACCCTAACCCTAACCCTAACCCTAACCCTAACCCTAACCCTAACCCTAACCCTAACCCTAACCCTAACCCTAACCCTAACCCTAACCCTAACCCTAACCCTAACCCTAACCCTAACCCTAACCCTAACCCTAACCCTAACCCTAACCCTAACCCTAACCCTAACCCTAACCCTAACCCTAACCCTAACCCTAACCCTAACCCTAACCCTAACCCTAACCCTAACCCTAACCCTAACCCTAACCCTAACCCTAACCCTAACCCTAACCCTAACCCTAACCCTAACCCTAACCCTAACCCTAACCCTAACCCTAACCCTAACCCTAACCCTAACCCTAACCCTAACCCTAACCCTAACCCTAACCCTAACCCTAACCCTAACCCTAACCCTAACCCTAACCCTAACCCTAACCCTAACCCTAACCCTAACCCTAACCCTAACCCTAACCCTAACCCTAACCCTAACCCTAACCCTAACCCTAACCCTAACCCTAACCCTAACCCTAACCCTAACCCTAACCCTAACCCTAACCCTAACCCTAACCCTAACCCTAACCCTAACCCTAACCCTAACCCTAACCCTAACCCTAACCCTAACCCTAACCCTAACCCTAACCCTAACCCTAACCCTAACCCTAACCCTAACCCTAACCCTAACCCTAACCCTAACCCTAACCCTAACCCTAACCCTAACCCTAACCCTAACCCTAACCCTAACCCTAACCCTAACCCTAACCCTAACCCTAACCCTAACCCTAACCCTAACCCTAACCCTAACCCTAACCCTAACCCTAACCCTAACCCTAACCCTAACCCTAACCCTAACCCTAACCCTAACCCTAACCCTAACCCTAACCCTAACCCTAACCCTAACCCTAACCCTAACCCTAACCCTAACCCTAACCCTAACCCTAACCCTAACCCTAACCCTAACCCTAACCCTAACCCTAACCCTAACCCTAACCCTAACCCTAACCCTAACCCTAACCCTAACCCTAACCCTAACCCTAACCCTAACCCTAACCCTAACCCTAACCCTAACCCTAACCCTAACCCTAACCCTAACCCTAACCCTAACCCTAACCCTAACCCTAACCCTAACCCTAACCCTAACCCTAACCCTAACCCTAACCCTAACCCTAACCCTAACCCTAACCCTAACCCTAACCCTAACCCTAACCCTAACCCTAACCCTAACCCTAACCCTAACCCTAACCCTAACCCTAACCCTAACCCTAACCCTAACCCTAACCCTAACCCTAACCCTAACCCTAACCCTAACCCTAACCCTAACCCTAACCCTAACCCTAACCCTAACCCTAACCCTAACCCTAACCCTAACCCTAACCCTAACCCTAACCCTAACCCTAACCCTAACCCTAACCCTAACCCTAACCCTAACCCTAACCCTAACCCTAACCCTAACCCTAACCCTAACCCTAACCCTAACCCTAACCCTAACCCTAACCCTAACCCTAACCCTAACCCTAACCCTAACCCTAACCCTAACCCTAACCCTAACCCTAACCCTAACCCTAACCCTAACCCTAACCCTAACCCTAACCCTAACCCTAACCCTAACCCTAACCCTAACCCTAACCCTAACCCTAACCCTAACCCTAACCCTAACCCTAACCCTAACCCTAACCCTAACCCTAACCCTAACCCTAACCCTAACCCTAACCCTAACCCTAACCCTAACCCTAACCCTAACCCTAACCCTAACCCTACCCTAACCCTAACCCTAACCCTAACCCTAACCCTAACCCTAACCCTAACCCTAACCCTAACCCTAACCCTAACCCTAACCCTAACCCTAACCCTAACCCTAACCCTAACCCTAACCCTAACCCTAACCCTAACCCTAACCCTAACCCTAACCCTAACCCTAACCCTAACCCTAACCCTAACCCTAACCCTAACCCTAACCCTAACCCTAACCCTAACCCTAACCCTAACCCTAACCCTAACCCTAACCCTAACCCTAACCCTAACCCTAACCCTAACCCTAACCCTAACCCTAACCCTAACCCTAACCCTAACCCTAACCCTAACCCTAACCCTAACCCTAACCCTAACCCTAACCCTAACCCTAACCCTAACCCTAACCCTAACCCTAACCCTAACCCTAACCCTAACCCTAACCCTAACCCTAACCCTAACCCTAACCCTAACCCTAACCCTAACCCTAACCCTAACCCTAACCCTAACCCTAACCCTAACCCTAACCCTAACCCTAACCCTAACCCTAACCCTAACCCTAACCCTAACCCTAACCCTAACCCTAACCCTAACCCTAACCCTAACCCTAACCCTAACCCTAACCCTAACCCTAACCCTAACCCTAACCCTAACCCTAACCCTAACCCTAACCCTAACCCTAACCCTAACCCTAACCCTAACCCTAACCCTAACCCTAACCCTAACCCTAACCCTAACCCTAACCCTAACCCTAACCCTAACCCTAACCCTAACCCTAACCCTAACCCTAACCCTAACCCTAACCCTAACCCTAACCCTAACCCTAACCCTAACCCTAACCCTAACCCTAACCCTAACCCTAACCCTAACCCTAACCCTAACCCTAACCCTAACCCTAACCCTAACCCTACCCTAACCCTAACCCTAACCCTAACCCTAACCCTAACCCTAACCCTAACCCTAACCCTAACCCTAACCCTAACCCTAACCCTAACCCTAACCCTAACCCTAACCCTAACCCTAACCCTAACCCTAACCCTAACCCTAACCCTAACCCTAACCCTAACCCTAACCCTAACCCTAACCCTAACCCTAACCCTAACCCTAACCCTAACCCTAACCCTAACCCTAACCCTAACCCTAACCCTAACCCTAACCCTAACCCTAACCCTAACCCTAACCCTAACCCTAACCCTAACCCTAACCCTAACCCTAACCCTAACCCTAACCCTAACCCTAACCCTAACCCTAACCCTAACCCTAACCCTAACCCTAACCCTAACCCTAACCCTAACCCTAACCCTAACCCTAACCCTAACCCTAACCCTAACCCTAACCCTAACCCTAACCCTAACCCTAACCCTAACCCTAACCCTAACCCTAACCCTAACCCTAACCCTAACCCTAACCCTAACCCTAACCCTAACCCTAACCCTAACCCTAACCCTAACCCTAACCCTAACCCTAACCCTAACCCTAACCCTAACCCTAACCCTAACCCTAACCCTAACCCTAACCCTAACCCTAACCCTAACCCTAACCCTAACCCTAACCCTAACCCTAACCCTAACCCTAACCCTAACCCTAACCCTAACCCTAACCCTAACCCTAACCCTAACCCTAACCCTAACCCTAACCCTAACCCTAACCCTAACCCTAACCCTAACCCTAACCCTAACCCTAACCCTAACCCTAACCCTAACCCTAACCCTAACCCTAACCCTAACCCTAACCCTAACCCTAACCCTAACCCTAACCCTAACCCTAACCCTAACCCTAACCCTAACCCTAACCCTAACCCTAACCCTAACCCTAACCCTAACCCTAACCCTAACCCTAACCCTAACCCTAACCCTAACCCTAACCCTAACCCTAACCCTAACCCTAACCCTAACCCTAACCCTAACCCTAACCCTAACCCTAACCCTAACCCTAACCCTAACCCTAACCCTAACCCTAACCCTAACCCTAACCCTAACCCTAACCCTAACCCTAACCCTAACCCTAACCCTAACCCTAACCCTAACCCTAACCCTAACCCTAACCCTAACCCTAACCCTAACCCTAACCCTACCCTAACCCTAACCCTAACCCTAACCCTAACCCTAACCCTAACCCTAACCCTAACCCTAACCCTAACCCTAACCCTAACCCTAACCCTAACCCTAACCCTAACCCTAACCCTAACCCTAACCCTAACCCTAACCCTAACCCTAACCCTAACCCTAACCCTAACCCTAACCCTAACCCTAACCCTAACCCTAACCCTAACCCTAACCCTAACCCTAACCCTAACCCTAACCCTAACCCTAACCCTAACCCTAACCCTAACCCTAACCCTAACCCTAACCCTAACCCTAACCCTAACCCTAACCCTAACCCTAACCCTAACCCTAACCCTAACCCTAACCCTAACCCTAACCCTAACCCTAACCCTAACCCTAACCCTAACCCTAACCCTAACCCTAACCCTAACCCTAACCCTAACCCTAACCCTAACCCTAACCCTAACCCTAACCCTAACCCTAACCCTAACCCTAACCCTAACCCTAACCCTAACCCTAACCCTAACCCTAACCCTAACCCTAACCCTAACCCTAACCCTAACCCTAACCCTAACCCTAACCCTAACCCTAACCCTAACCCTAACCCTAACCCTAACCCTAACCCTAACCCTAACCCTAACCCTAACCCTAACCCTAACCCTAACCCTAACCCTAACCCTAACCCTAACCCTAACCCTAACCCTAACCCTAACCCTAACCCTAACCCTAACCCTAACCCTAACCCTAACCCTAACCCTAACCCTAACCCTAACCCTAACCCTAACCCTAACCCTAACCCTAACCCTAACCCTAACCCTAACCCTAACCCTAACCCTAACCCTAACCCTAACCCTAACCCTAACCCTAACCCTAACCCTAACCCTAACCCTAACCCTAACCCTAACCCTAACCCTAACCCTAACCCTAACCCTAACCCTACCCTAACCCTAACCCTAACCCTAACCCTAACCCTAACCCTAACCCTAACCCTAACCCTAACCCTAACCCTAACCCTAACCCTAACCCTAACCCTAACCCTAACCCTAACCCTAACCCTAACCCTAACCCTAACCCTAACCCTAACCCTAACCCTAACCCTAACCCTAACCCTAACCCTAACCCTAACCCTAACCCTAACCCTAACCCTAACCCTAACCCTAACCCTAACCCTAACCCTAACCCTAACCCTAACCCTAACCCTAACCCTAACCCTAACCCTAACCCTAACCCTAACCCTAACCCTAACCCTAACCCTAACCCTAACCCTAACCCTAACCCTAACCCTAACCCTAACCCTAACCCTAACCCTAACCCTAACCCTAACCCTAACCCTAACCCTAACCCTAACCCTAACCCTAACCCTAACCCTAACCCTAACCCTAACCCTAACCCTAACCCTAACCCTAACCCTAACCCTAACCCTAACCCTAACCCTAACCCTAACCCTAACCCTAACCCTAACCCTAACCCTAACCCTAACCCTAACCCTAACCCTAACCCTAACCCTAACCCTAACCCTAACCCTAACCCTAACCCTAACCCTAACCCTAACCCTAACCCTAACCCTAACCCTAACCCTAACCCTAACCCTAACCCTAACCCTAACCCTAACCCTAACCCTAACCCTAACCCTAACCCTAACCCTAACCCTAACCCTAACCCTAACCCTAACCCTAACCCTAACCCTAACCCTAACCCTAACCCTAACCCTAACCCTAACCCTAACCCTAACCCTAACCCTAACCCTAACCCTAACCCTAACCCTAACCCTAACCCTAACCCTAACCCTAACCCTAACCCTAACCCTAACCCTAACCCTAACCCTAACCCTAACCCTAACCCTAACCCTAACCCTAACCCTAACCCTAACCCTAACCCTAACCCTAACCCTAACCCTAACCCTACCCTAACCCTAACCCTAACCCTAACCCTAACCCTAACCCTAACCCTAACCCTAACCCTAACCCTAACCCTAACCCTAACCCTAACCCTAACCCTAACCCTAACCCTAACCCTAACCCTAACCCTAACCCTAACCCTAACCCTAACCCTAACCCTAACCCTAACCCTAACCCTAACCCTAACCCTAACCCTAACCCTAACCCTAACCCTAACCCTAACCCTAACCCTAACCCTAACCCTAACCCTAACCCTAACCCTAACCCTAACCCTAACCCTAACCCTAACCCTAACCCTAACCCTAACCCTAACCCTAACCCTAACCCTAACCCTAACCCTAACCCTAACCCTAACCCTAACCCTAACCCTAACCCTAACCCTAACCCTAACCCTAACCCTAACCCTAACCCTAACCCTAACCCTACCCTAACCCTAACCCTAACCCTAACCCTAACCCTAACCCTAACCCTAACCCTAACCCTAACCCTAACCCTAACCCTAACCCTAACCCTAACCCTAACCCTAACCCTAACCCTAACCCTAACCCTAACCCTAACCCTAACCCTAACCCTAACCCTAACCCTAACCCTAACCCTAACCCTAACCCTAACCCTACCCTAACCCTAACCCTAACCCTAACCCTAACCCTAACCCTAACCCTAACCCTAACCCTAACCCTAACCCTAACCCTAACCCTAACCCTAACCCTAACCCTAACCCTAACCCTAACCCTAACCCTAACCCTAACCCTAACCCTAACCCTAACCCTAACCCTAACCCTAACCCTAACCCTAACCCTAACCCTAACCCTAACCCTAACCCTACCCTAACCCTAACCCTAACCCTAACCCTAACCCTAACCCTAACCCTAACCCTAACCCTAACCCTAACCCTAACCCTAACCCTAACCCTAACCCTAACCCTAACCCTAACCCTAACCCTAACCCTAACCCTAACCCTAACCCTAACCCTAACCCTAACCCTAACCCTAACCCTAACCCTACCCTAACCCTAACCCTAACCCTAACCCTAACCCTAACCCTAACCCTAACCCTAACCCTAACCCTAACCCTAACCCTAACCCTACCCTAACCCTAACCCTGACCCTGACCCTGACCCTGACCCTGACCCTGACCCTGACCCTGACCCTGACCCTGACCCTGACCCTGACCCTGACCCTGACCCTGACCCTGACCCTGACCCTGACCCTGACCCTGACCCTGACCCTGACCCTGACCCTGACCCTGACCCTGACCCTGACCCTGACCCTGACCCTGACCCTGACCCTGACCCTAACCCTAACCCTAACCCTAACCCTAACCCTAACCCTAACCCTAACCCTAACCCTAACCCTAACCCTAACCCTAACCCTAACCCTAACCCTAACCCTAACCCTAACCCTAACCCTAACCCTAACCCTAACCCTAACCCTAACCCTAACCCTAACCCTAACCCTAACCCTAACCCTAACCCTAACCCTAACCCTAACCCTAACCCTAACCCTAACCCTAACCCTAACCCTAACCCTAACCCTAACCCTAACCCTAACCCTAACCCTAACCCTAACCCTAACCCTAACCCTAACCCTAACCCTAACCCTAACCCTAACCCTAACCCTAACCCTAACCCTAACCCTACCCTAACCCTAACCCTAACCCTAACCCTAACCCTAACCCTAACCCTAACCCTAACCCTAACCCTAACCCTAACCCTAACCCTACCCTAACCCTAACCCTAACCCTAACCCTAACCCTAACCCTAACCCTAACCCTAACCCTAACCCTAACCCTAACCCTGACCCTGACCCTGACCCTGACCCTGACCCTGACCCTGACCCTGACCCTGACCCTGACCCTGACCCTGACCCTGACCCTGACCCTGACCCTGACCCTGACCCTGACCCTGACCCTGACCCTGACCCTGACCCTGACCCTGACCCTGACCCTAACCCTAACCCTAACCCTAACCCTGACCCTGACCCTGACCCTGACCCTGACCCTGACCCTGACCCTGACCCTGACCCTGACCCTGACCCTGACCCTGACCCTGACCCTGACCCTAACCCTAACCCTAACCCTAACCCTAACCCTAACCCTAACCCTAACCCTAACCCTAACCCTAACCCTAACCCTAACCCTAACCCTAACCCTAACCCTAACCCTAACCCTAACCCTAACCCTAACCCTAACCCTAACCCTAACCCTAACCCTAACCCTAACCCTAACCCTAACCCTAACCCTAACCCTAACCCTAACCCTAACCCTAACCCTAACCCTAACCCTAACCCTAACCCTAACCCTAACCCTAACCCTTACCCTTACCCTTACCCTAACCCTAACCCTAACCCTAACCCTAACCCTAACCCTAACCCTAACCCTAACCCTAACCCTAACCCTAACCCTAACCCTAACCCTAACCCTAACCCTAACCCTAACCCTAACCCTAACCCTAACCCTAACCCTAACCTGACCCTAACCCTAACCCTAACCCTAACCCTAACCCTAACCCTAACCCTAACCCTAACCCTAACCCTAACCCTAACCCTAACCCTAACCCTAACCCTAACCCTAACCCTAACCCTAACCCTAACCCTAACCCTAACCCTAACCCTAACCCTAACCCTAACCCTAACCCTAACCCTAACCCTAACCCTAACCCTAACCCTAACCCTAACCCTAACCCTAACCCTAACCCTAACCCTAACCCTAACCCTAACCCTAACCCTAACCCTAACCCTACCCTAACCCTAACCCTAACCCTAACCCTAACCCTAACCCTAACCCTAACCCTAACCCTAACCCTAACCCTAACCCTAACCCTAACCCTACCCTAACCCTAACCCTAACCCTAACCCTAACCCTAACCCTAACCCTACCCTAACCCTAACCCTAACCCTAACCCTAACCCTAACCCTAACCCTAACCCTAACCCTAACCCTAACCCTAACCCTAACCCTAACCCTAACCCTAACCCTACCCTAACCCTAACCCTACCCTAACCCTAACCCTACCCTAACCCTAACCCTAACCCTAACCCTAACCCTAACCCTAACCCTAACCCTAACCCTAACCCAACCCTAACCCTAACCCTAACCCTAACCCTAACCCTATTATACCTTGGGAAGTAGAACAGGATTACCCATATTCATTTCAATTCCTGAACTTCATAAATGACTGCTATGCCTATCAACTCTCTATATGGCACAATGCTATTTCTAGGTGCAGCATCCATATGAGGCACAATACAGTTTACAGGCATAGCATTACACAGATTGCATTGTGCCACATATTCAGTTTACAGGTGCAATATATACTTACTCCATTCAGTTCAACACACATGGTTTACATATGTCAGATTAACCAGAGAAAGGTCACAGAGCCTCCATACCCCATTAATGACATTACATTTTCAAAAACATTATATATTGCAATCCACCTCAAAAGCAGTTCATATCTCAGCCCATCCAAAAGGAAATGCAAGTCTCAGACTGGCCGGAAAGGAAGGCAAATGGCCTCCAACAGCACATGGGTGTTGCTTACAGGGTTGGGTTAGCCCTGCGGTCGAAACAAACAAAGCAAAGCTAACCCAACCCCGTAAGCAAGGCAAAGCTAAAGCCAATTTGGTTGAGATTAATCAACTGTACATGCTGAAATCAGCGCAACTCTCAAAATGGCCACAATGGGGCACGAGTCTCAGACTGGCCGGGAAGGAACGCAAATGGCCTCCAACTGCCCTTGGCTGTTGCTTACAGGGTTGGGTTAGCCCTGCGGTAGAAACAAACAAAGCAAAGCTAACCCAACCCCGTAAGCAAGGCAAAGCTAAAGCCAATTTGGTTGAGATTAATCAACTGTACATGCTGAAATCAGCGCAACTCTCAAAATGGCCACAATGGGGCACGAGTCTCAGACTGGCCGGGAAGGAACGCAAATGGCCTCCAACTGCCCTTGGCTGTTGCTTACAGGGTTGGGTTAGCCCTGCGGTAGAAACAAACAAAGCAAAGCTAACCCAACCCCGTAAGCAAGGCAAAGCTAAAGCCAATTTGGTTGAGATTAATCAACTGTACATGCTGAAATCAGCGCAACTCTCAAAATGGCCACAATGGGGCACGAGTCTCAGACTGGCCGGGAAGGAACGCAAATGGCCTCCAACTGCCCTTGGCTGTTGCTTACAGGGTTGGGTTAGCCCTGCGGTAGAAACAAACAAAGCAAAGCTAACCCAACCCCGTAAGCAAGCCAAAGCTAAAGCCAATTTGGTTGATGCAAAATGACTGCAAAGCCAATTTGATTGATGCAAAAAGTCTGCAAAGCTAAAGCCAATTTGGTTGACATAAATGATGCACATACTGAAATCAGCGCAACTCTCAAAATGGCCACAAAGGGGCATGAGTCTTAAACAGGCTGGGCAGTAACACAAAATCACATGAGAAGGAAGGATTGGTTGGCATGGAAGTAGAAGGGCCCTAAGGAAGGGTGTGGGTGGCTTGGATTTGCTAGGCTGACACCAATGGGGTGAACTATAATGAGAACAAGTACTGCATTCCACACATTGCCTGCAATGACCTTGGGCAGTGGTAGGGGCTTGTGGCAGAGTGAAAGGAAGACTATGGGAAGGGAAGAGACCAGGAGATATGAGTAACAGCTCAACTGAACTAAACTGGTGGTGAGTGTGGGATGCCTGGAAAGAGCATGGCATCCCAGGGGGGAAGTCATCGACTGGAAGTGTCAAAGGCATCTTTGCCTGCAATACAGAGAGACACACTTTAGAAAGAGGAACGCCAAGACACAAACAGCGCTCACCATAAGACCACCCCCCACAAAATGTGCAAGCAAAAGACCACCCCAACAAATGGCTTAAGATTAAGGCTAGGAGTATTTAACAGGAAAGATGTAGGATTATTTTTAGTATTCCTAAATACTAAAAGGTTACAGATAAGTTTAGTGCACCATTAGAGGGTAGGTTCAGGGTTAATTTGGACAGCTAGTATAGTTATCTATACAGTCATGGTTACAATTAGCACTACATTTGTTGTTCAGAGCTCATTAAGGTTGGGGTGAAGATATTACAGTTAGGGTTATTAGGATCATGCTCAGAGTGACTGTTAGGGAAAGCCTAGGCAAAGGCAAGAACACTGAAGCAAACACCAAAACAGAGTGCAAAGGTATAGACAGTACCCAAGAGAGGGCAACATCAAAGGCAAGGCTAAGTCATGGAAAACAACAAAGAAGGCCGCGTCAGAGGCCGGGCCCAAAGAGAAGGCCGCGTCAGAGGCCGGGCCCAAAGAGAAGGCCGCGTCAGAGGCCGGGCCCAAAGAGAAGGCCGCGTCAGAGGCCGGGCCCAAAGAGAAGGCCTCAGGGAATGCCAAACCAGCACAAGACTGAAGAGAAGGCCTCAGGGAATGCCAAACCAGCACAAGACTGAAGAGACCATTACATAGAACGCCAAAACGGAGGGCAGGGCCCAAGAAAACGCTGCCAGGAACGCCAAAACGGAGGGCAGGGCCCAAGAAAACACTGCATGGAACACCAAAACGGAGGGCAGGGCCCAAGAAAACGCTGCCAGGAACGCCAAAACGGAGGGCAGGGCCCAAGAAAACACTGCATGGAACACCAAAACGGAGGGCAGGGCCCAAGAAAACGCTGCCAGGAACGCCAAAACGGAGGGCAAGGCCAAGAAAACGCTGCCAGGAACGCCAAAATGGAGGGCAGGGCCCAAGAAAACGCTACCAGGAACGCCAAAACGGAGGGCAGGGCCCAAGAAAACACCGCCAGGAACGCCAAAATGGAGGGCAGGGCCCAAGAAAACGCTACCAGGAACACCAAAATGGAGGGCAGGGCCCAAGAAAACGCCACCACAGACACCAAAACAGACCAAAGAGAATGCTGCAGGAAATAATCAGGCAAAGAGGAGAGGCAAGGGGAACGCAGAAGGAAGAGAACGGACAGCCTGTAAGGCACGCTGAAATGCAGAAATGAACTCCGGGTACCCTACCTTGTGTCTTACTAAGTAATGGGTAAACATTGCCCTTACCTCTTGGGCACATTATTACCGTCAGCAAAGTTGGCTTCCAGGACATCACAGGAAATGTAGATTTCTGTTCCTGGCTGTTCTCATGAAGAGCCACAGATTGCTCTGTGCAGTTGTTATGGCACTCAGGAGTGCCACAGCTCCCCGCTGCCACCTGTTGGACACAATACAGTAATTAAGGCACTGCCCCACATATGCGGGGGCTGCACCCTGTGCACACAACTTATTAACAACAACAATTGTTAAAATAACTATGACTTCTTTTCTGCACTACAATTAGGATGAAGGTTACTTTGACAGAAAACAAGGGGTATTATTTTTATTGCTGCATTTCGGGTTAGAGACATTTTTTACATCAGGCTAAGGGTTAGGGTGACAGACACATCGCAGGTAAATGTAATTATCGTTAGAGCTCTCAGTAAGCTAGGGGTTCAGGTCAAGATTACAATTAACACTGCCTCCCAGCCAATCCCAGAGAGCCAAAGGCAAAGGCGTGCCAAACTGCCAGGACAAGCAAAGGGAAATCCAAGGAAGCAAAGGGAAATCCAAGGTAAAGGCAAAGCAAACAGCTAAGGCTAAGGGAAGGGCAAAAGCAAGGAAAATACCCAACGAAAAGCTATGGTGAGGGCAATGAGAGTGCAGCAGGGAAGGCCAACAGCAAAGGCCAAGAAAACACAGCAAGAAACACCAAAACAGAAGGCCAAGAGAACATGGCAAGAAATGCCTAGGCAAGAGCTAAGAGAACATGGCAAGAAATGCCAAAACAGGAGGCCAAGAGGACGTGGCAGGGAACGCCAGAACAAGCGGCCAAAGAGAACATGGCAAAGAAATCCAATACAGAAGGCCAAGAGAAGGTAGCTAGGTAGGCCAAAACAGGAGGCCAAGGAGAATGCCACAGGGAAGGGAACGCCAAACAGGACACCGAGGAGGACATCACAGGGAACGCCCGGGCAATGGCTATGAGATGGCAGGAAGTGCCGAGGACAACGACCAAGAGAACATGGCAAGAAATACCAAAACAGAAGGCTAAGAGAACACAGCAGTAAATGCCTAGGCAAGAGCTAAGAGAACATGGCAGGAAGTGCCAAAACAGGAAGCCAAGAGGATGTGGCAGGGAACTCCAGAACAAGCGGCCAGAGAGAACATGGCAAAGAAAGCCCATGCAGAAGGCCAAGAGAAGGTGGCTGGGTAGGCCAAAACAGGAGGCCAAGGAGAATGCCACAGGGAACGCCCAGGCAATGGCTATGAGATGGCAGGAAATGCTGAGGACAACGGCCAAGAGAACAAGGCAAGAAATGCCAAAACACGAGGCCAAGAGAACATGGCAAGAAACACCAAAACCAAATGCTGAAGAGAATGCAGCAAAGAAAGCTAAGTACAATGGCCAAGACAATGGGGCACAGAACACCAAAACAGGACAGCAAGAAAATGCAGTAGATAATGTCTAGGGTAAAGAGAAGGAGAACACTGCAGTGAAAGGCCAGAGACAAATAGAATGTGGGAAGAAAAGGACAGGCAGCCTTTGGGGTACCCTAAAATGCAATAAAGAGCTCCGGGAGTGCTACGTTGTACCACGCTACATAATGGGTAAACATTGGTGTGCATACGCTGCCCTTACCTGCTGGGCAGACAATTACCAGTCAGCAAAGTCGGCTTCCAGGGCATCCCAGGAAAAGCGGATTTCTGTTCCAAGCTGTTCTTATGAGGAGCCACAGATCTCTCCGTGCAGTTTTTATGGTGCCCGGGAACACCGCACCTCTCCGCTGCCACCTGTTGGACACAATACAGTAATGAAGGCACTATCCCACATATGCAAGGGCTGCACCCTGTGCACACTGCTCTAATGATGTCACAAAGGAGCATTAGGGATAAAATTAATGCTATTTGTTGGTTTCAAGTCACAGTTAGTTTATTAGTTTAACAATTGCTTTCTGCACTACGATTGGGATGAAGGTTAATTTGACAGAAAACAAGGGGTGTTATTTTTATTGCTGCATTTCAGGTTAGAGACATTTTTTTTTTTTACATCAGGCTAAGGGTTACGTTTACAGATGCATTGCAGGTTAATGTAATTATCATTAGAGTTCCCATTAAGCTACGGGTTCAGGTCAAGATCAAAATTAACGCTGCCTCCCAGCCAATCCCAGAGAGCCAAAGGCAAAGGCGTGCCAAACTCCCAGGACAAGCAAAGGGAAATCTGAGGTAAAGGCAAAGCAAACAGCAAAGGCTAAGGGAAGGGCAAAAGCAAGGAAAATACCCAGTGAAAAGCTATGGTGAGGGCAAGGAGAGCACAGCAGGGAAGGCCAACAGCAAAGGCCGAGAGAACACAGCAAGAAACACCAAAACAGAAGGCCAAGAGAACATGGTAAGAAATGCCTAGGCAAGAGCTAAGAGAACGTGGCAAGAAATGCCAAAACAGGAGGCCAAGAGGACGTAACGCCAGAACAAGCGGCCAAAGAAAACATGGCAAAGAAAGCCAATGCAGAAGGCCAAGAGAAGGTGGCTGGGTAGGCCAAAACAGGAGGCCAAGGAGAATGCCACAAGGAAGGGAACGCCAAAACAGGACGCTGAGGAGGACATCACAGGGAACGCCCAGGCAAGGGCTATGAGATGGCAGGAAATGCCGAGGACAACGGCCAAGAGAACACGGCAAGAAATGCCAAAACAGAAGGCTAAGAGAACACAGCAGTAAATGCCTAGGCAAGGGCTAAGAGAACATGGCAGGAAGTGCCAAAACAGGAAGCCAAGAGGATGTGGCAGGGAATGCCAGAACAAGTGGCCAGAGAGAACACGGCAAAGAAAGCCAATGCAGAAGGCCAAGAGAAGGTGGTTGGGAGGCCAAAACTGGAGGCCAAGAAGAATGCCACAGGGAACGCCAAACAGGACACCGAGGAGAACATCACAGGGAACGCCCAGGCAATGGCTATGAGATGGCAGAAAATGCTGGGGACAACAGCCAAGAGAACATGGCAAGAAACACCAAAACCAAACGCTGAAGAGAATGCAGCAAAGAAAGCCAAGTACAATGGCCAAGACAATGGGGCACAGAACACCAAAACAGGACAGCAAGAAAATGCAGTAGAGAATGTCTAGGGTAAAAAGAAGGAGAACACTGCAGTGAAAGGCCAGAGACAAGGAGAACAGAGAAAGAAAAGGACAGGCAGCCTTCTGGGCACCATAAAGTGCAATTAAGAGCTCTGGGAGCACCATGTTGTGCCATGCTATGGAATGGGTAAACACTGGTGGGCGTGCGTTGCTCTTACCTGTTGGGCAGACAATTACCAGTCAGCAAAGTGAGGTTCCAGGGCATTCCAGGAAAGGCAGATTTCAGTTTCTGGCTGCTCTCACAAAGAGCCACACATCTCTCTGTGCAGTTGTTACAGCACTCTGGAGCACCACAGCTCTCTGCTGCCACATGTTGGACACAATACAGTAATGAAGGCACTGCCACACATATGTAGAGCAGTGCCTCTTTCACAAACATGCACTGTAGTCTCCTTTCTCAGAGCAGCGTGGCTGCACTCTGTGCCTGATGCTGCTTACCGGCAGCACTGCAGCTGGGAAAAACGCACAGGAAAAAGTTCAGATACACAACACCATTTTTGCTTCCCTCTTCTCTGATAACTGCTCATTAGACACAGCCCTCATCTTTGGTTTGGTAGGTGGGGATTGAGGAAGCAATGCCAGTCCCACAGACCCCTCCCCATCCCACACTGTGATGGGACATCAGGTTCTGGACCACCTGAGGATCCAAACATCCAGGCATCCAGGAGTCTTTGGGTCCTGGCGAGATGAATCCCAGAGTTCTGAGGAAATTCACCGCTGCAGTCACCGAGCCACTCTCAATGGTATTTGAGAAGTCAAAGCAGTCAGGTGAAGTCCCTGATGAGTAGAAAAAAGCAACAGCACACCTGTTATTAAGGATAGGGAACTACCACCATGTCAGTCTTACCTCTGTGCTGGGAACGATCGCAGAGCAGATCCTTCTGGAAGTGACCCTAAAGCACTTGTTCCAGGGCGTCACCACCCTCTGCGTGAAAAACTTCCTCCTAATAACCAACCTAAGCCACCCCTGGCTCAGTTTAAAACCACTTCCCCTTGTCCTATCACCATCCACCCTCGTAAACAGCCATTCCCCCTCCTGCTTATGCATTCCCTTTGAGTATAAGGGGGCTGTGATGAGGTCTCTCCGGAGTCTTCTCTTCTCCAAGAGAAACAATCCCAGTTCCCTCAACCTTTCTTCATAGGAGAAAGGTGCTCCAGCCCTCTGATCATCTTAGTGCCCTTTTCTGGACCCGCTCCGAAAGCAAAAGCTCCACGTCCTTTCTGTGCTGGGGCTCCAGGCCTGGACACAGTACTGCAGATGGGGCCTTACAAGAGCTGAGTAGAGGGGGATGATCACCTCCCTCTCCCTGCTGGCCACCCCTCTTTTAATGCAGCCCAGGATATAGTTGGCCTTCCAGGCTGCAAGCACACTCTGCTGGCTCATGTCCAGCTTCTCATCCACCAGGATCCCCAAGTCCTTCTCTGCAGGGCTGCTCTCAAGGGGTTCTACGCTCAGCTTCTACAAACATCTGGAATTGCACCTTCATCAGTGACATCAACAGTGGGATCAAGTGCACCCTAATGACATCAAGTTGTGGGGTGCAGCGACACACCAGAGGGATGAGATGCCATCCAGAGGGACCTCAAGAGACTGAGTAGGGGCATAAATCCAAGTGCTGGGTCAGCAGCTGGGATGAAGGAACACCCACCACCAAAACATGCTGGGGGATGAAAGGACTGAGTGTAGTCCTGCCCCATAAGGCCTTGGGGGTACTGATGGGTGGGAGCTGGACACAAATCAGCAATGTGCCCCTCCAGCCCAGAAAGCCAACTGTATCCTGAGCTGCATCCAAAGATGCGCAGCGTAGTCAGCAGGCTAAGGGAGGCGATCCCCGCCCCTCTGCTCTGCGCTGGTGAGGCCTCACCTCGAGTGCTGCATCTGGATGTGGAGTCCTCAGTGCAGGAGAAACATGGAGCTGTGGGAGCACATCCAGAGTACAGCTGCAAATATGAACCGAGGGATGGAACACTTCTCTTATAAGAAGAGAGAGTTGGGCTGTTCAGCCTGGAGAAGAGAAGGCACCAAGGTGACCTGGTAACAGCCTTTCAATGCCTAAAGGAAAGAAGAAGGGAAAATTGAGGTTAGATATACAAGAAATGTCTTCCACAGTGAGGGTGGTGAGGCAGTGGAACAGGTTGCCAGAGACGTGGTGAATGTGCTATCCTTTTCAAGGTGAAACTGGGTCAGGCTCTGAGCAACTTGATCTAGCTGTGGATGTTCATTGTGGGGGAGTTAGACCACATGGCAAACCTACCTGCATACAAACAATAGACCAATATGGGGCTCGTGATGTTCTATTACCTGCTGCACAGATCTCACACCACCAATTGGAGGAGCCCAGGCAATCCTTAGACCCCACAGAGCTGCAAAATGAAATCAGAAGAGATGCAGAATATAATTTAATACACAGTAACGACTTACAGAATGCTCTTGAACAACTCTGCATGGGTGCAATTAACACATGGTACTAGTAATTACAGCCATGAAATAGGATGATGTGGGAGCAGACAAACCGTGTTTGGAGCCCTAGATTGGAGATTATGAGGTGAGAATCATTGAAGAAGGAACAACACACATAGAAGATATAGCTGCTCTAATCCAGCTTGAGATACCCCAGCAGAAAGGTAAAGCTCACAGCTCTGAAATAAAGCAGGAATTGCTCACCCCATTCTAAGGGCTCACCCCACAGGAAGCAGTCTCCAGGTTCAGATACTACCCTTACAGCTACCAGCCCTTAAATGCAGTTAGAATCCCCCCCAAAAGAGAGATCACAGCCCTGAAATAAAAAAGAAACCACTTACCCCATTTCAAGAAGCAATACTTAACTACACTCTGAAGTGAAGGAAGCAGCTTCCAGGTATAAACAGCTACTGGCCCTTAAACACAGTTGGGATTCCCCACAAAAAAAGAGAGATTGCAGCCCTGCAATAGAAAAGTAATCATCTGCTCCATCCCAAACAGCAAGCAAATAGCAAGGCACACACCCACACTCTGAAAGAAGCACTCCCCAAGCCCAGATGCTACTGCTACCCTTCCCAGCCCTTAAATGGGGTGAGGGAGGGGTGGAGACTGGTTCTGCCCCACCCCACAGCCAAACTGCCCCCAGCTGTGCTTGCAGGGCTGCATCCCTCCCCAGGTGCTGCATCACAGCTTCAGGCTGTGCTCTTAAAGTGCTGATACAGCCACAGAGCAAAGGGAATGAATAACGTGAAAGTCTGCCAAGGGAAGCTGATGGATGACCTGTGATAGTCAACACACTTTGATCCTAGTCTGTCCTCCGTGCTGGTTGGTGACTCTTCTAACAGACTGGGGAGCACAGATCTCAGTGCTGACACAGCAGATGCTGAGATCTGTGTGAGCAGCCCAGACAGCAAAGGGCTGAAATCACTGCTGGCAATGCAGACTGCTGTTTGCACACCCACAGCTCCCAGTGACACACATCTGTCATTTAACGGCCCTGTGAATGGGAGCTGTTGAGTCACGGCTTGAACCACTGATTGATCACCTGAGGCAAGCACTGAGTCAGCTGTAGGAGCACAGGTGAAGGCGATTCAGCTGTGTGAATGGAAGGGTGGAGCCTGGCTGCACCTCTCCTAGACCCCATTTAAGGGCTGACTGCCACTGGGGAAGGGTCTCTGCTGTGGTGTTGTGATTTTTGTTGTCAGTGGTCCACCTCAGAACATCATGTAAAGCAATAGAAGATCAAGGGTTCTGGTTCTGTAGACAGCCCTTTTGGGGTATTTTGGGCTTATAGAGAAGAGGAGCGTTCCCAGAGAACATGGTGCATAAAGGAAGAAGGATGGAGCTCTAGGTAGGACACTAGCCACTCTTCCTCTTACTGACTCTCTCTCACTTGGTTTGCTGCAGAGAAAAGCATGTGCTTCCCTTTCACGTGCAGGAAATGTCATATTATTGGGGAGGAAAGGTGGTATTTCTGGGCTGCAAAAAAGAGAAAAGCATTTTTTTGGGTAGGAAAGACAGTATTTTTGAGGGTGGAAAACAGCCTGTTTTGAGGGAGGAAGGGTGGTATTTTTGGGGTGGAAAATGGTGTATTTCAAGAAAGGGAATTGGGTACTTTTGGGGTGCAAAATAGCATACATAAGGGAAGGAAAGGTGATATTTTTAGGTGTAGAAATGGTATATTTTAGGGGTGGAAAAGGGTGTGTTTTAGGTGAGGAAAGGTCATATGTTCGGAGAAAAAAGGCAGTATGTTTGGGGAGGAAAAAAACCTATTTTAGGGTTTTGGGGAGGAAAGGTGGTGTGTTTGAGATGTAAAATCAAGAATTTTAGGGGAGGAAAGGCATTATTTTTTGAGTAGAAAGATGATGTTTCTGGGGTAGAAAATGGTGGTATTTTACAGGAGGAAAGGCAGTAGTTTTAGATGTGGAAATAGATTATTTTAGGGGAGGAAAGGTGATATTTTAGGAGTAGAAGATGGCATACTATTAGAGATGAAAGGCGGTATTTTTGGGATGGAAAATGGTGTATTTTAGGGGATGAAAGATGGCATTTTTTGACTGGAAAGGTGATATTTTAGGGGTGGAAAGTGATATATTTTACAGGAGGAAAGGCAGTATATTTGGGTGTGGAAATAACGTATGTTAGGGGTGGAAAGGGGGTATTTTTGGGGGGGTAAGCTGGCATGTTTTGAGGAGGAAAGGCAGCATGTTTTAGGTAGAAAAAGGTGAAATTATAGAGAGGAAAGGCGGTATTCTTGGAGTGGAAAACGGTGTATTTTTAGATAAGAAAGGTCCTTTTTTTGAGGTGCAAAATGGCATATATTTGGGGTGGAAACGTGGTACTTCTGGGGTGTAAAATGGCATACTTGGGGAGGAAAGGTGGTATTTTTTGGGTGGGAAATAGTGATTTTTGGGGTGGAAGAAGGTGCATTTTTTGGAAGGACTGGTGGTATTATTTGAGTGGAAGGGTCATATTTTTGGGGCGGAAGATGGTGGTACTTTTTGTGTGGGAAGGCAACATTTTTGGGGAAGAAAATGGTGTACTTTTTGGGAGGAATGGTGGTATTTAATGGACAGCAAAGTGATCTTGGGGTGGAATATGCCGTATTTTACAGGGGGAAAAGCAGTATTTTGGGCTTGGAAAAGAGTGCATTTTCTAGGAGGTGATATTTGAGTGGAACGGTGATATTTCTGGGGTGGAGAATGCCATATTTTAGGGGTGTCAAGGTGATATTTCTGGGGTGGAAAATTGGATTTCTGGGAAGGAAAGGCAGTATCTTTGGGGTGGATAATGGCATATGTTTGGGTTGGAAAGGTGATATTTCTGGATGGCATATTTTAGGGGAGGAAAGGTGGTATTTTTGCAATGTAAAATGGCCAATTTTAAGGGAGGAAAGGCAGTATTTTTTGAGTGGTAAATGGTGTGTTTTGGGAGAGGAGAAGCAGTATTTTTGGGGTGGAAAAAGGTGTATTTTTGGGGAGGACAGGTGGTATTATTTGAATGGAAGGGTGATATTTTTGGGGCAGAAAATGGCGTACTTTTGGGGAGGAATGATGGTATTTTCCAGATGGAAAGGTGATCTTACTGGTGTAGAAAAACAAAGCAAAAAGCAAACCAAAGGCAAGGGGGAAAAAAAAGAACAAGGAAAATAAAAAAAAAAAAAAAAGACACAGAAAACAACAACAACAAAAAAAATGCAAATGAGAAAGAAAACTGCAACATATGTAATAGCCCCTGGAGAAGGGGATAGTGGAAAAAGGGTTAAGAGATGGACCCCAAAACATAACAGCAGCAACCACCTGAGCAGAAACTACTGAATAGACTAAATAAGATATTTGAATGCAAGAGGACACGCTAGAATACAAGATGATTCTAATTGAAGCTAATCATTCAAATATCACCAGAGAGAAAGTGTCCGAGAAGCCAAGGCCTCACCATCAAGCTGAGGTGAGATGTGCAGTTGGGTCAAGCAGCAGGGAGGAGAGCTGAAGGAAAAAAAAGGGTCATCAGGTGACCTCACTGGGGCTTGTACCTCTTCTCTGAACGCAAAGCCCCCTGGGGAATGTAGTTCTTCTCTTTTGATGTCACAGAGTTAATTAGATCAATCTATGCCCATGACTGGACTTGAGCAAGGCCTTTGACATGGTCCCCCACCACATCCTTATCTCTGAATTGGAGGGATGTGGATTTAATGGGTGGACCACTAGATGGATAAGAAACTGGTGGAAAGGCTGCAGAGAGAGGGTCCAGGTGGAGGCCGGTAACAAGTGGCGTCCCCCAGGGGTCTGTCTTGGGACCGGTGCTCTTCTACATCTTTATCAATGACATCGATAATGGAATTAATTGCACCTTCAGCATGTTTGCTGATGACACCAAGCTGAGTGCTGCAGTTTACATGGTAGAAGGAAGGGATGCCATTCAGAGGGACTTCAATAGGCTAGAAAGGTGGGCCCGGGTGAACATAATGAGGTTCAACATGGCGAAGTGTGGAGTTTTGCACTTGGGCCAGAGGAATCTCAGGCATCCATACAGACTGGAAAGAGCAGTCCTTGAGAGAAGCCCTGTGGAGAAGGACCTGGGGGTCTTGATAGATGAAAAATTTAACACGAGCCAGCAGTGTGCCCTTGCGGCTCAGAAGGCAAATGGTATTCTGGGCTCCATCAAAAGAGGGGTGGCCAGCAGGGACAAGGAGGTGATTGTCCCCCTCTACTCTGCTCTTGTAAGTCCCCATCTGGAATACTGCGTCCAGGTCTGGAGCCCCCAGTACAAGAAAGACAGGGAGCTGTTGGAGAGGGTCCGGAGGAGGGCCATGATCAGGGGACTGGAGCACCTCCCCTATGAAGACAGGCTGAGGGAGCTGGGCTTGTTCAGTGTGGAGAAAAGAAGGCTGCGGGGTAACCTCATTGCAGCATTTCGATACCTAAAGGGAGCCTACAGACAGGAGGGGAATCAACTCTTAGAAAGGGTTGATAACTGCAGGACAAGAATCAACTTAAAACCATATGTTTTAAGTTGAGGGGGGGGAGATCTAGGTTGGATGTCAGGGGAAATTCTTTACAGAGAGAGTGGTGAAGTACTAGAACAGTCTGCCCAGAGAAGTTGTGGATGCCCTGTCCCTGGAGGTGTTCAAGGCCAGGTTGGATGGGGAGCTGGGCAACCAGGTCTAGTATTAAATGTGGAGGTTGGTGGCTCTGCATGTGGCAGGGGAGTTGGAGATTCATGATTCTTGAGGTCCCTTCCAACCCTGGCCATTCTGTGTGATTCTGTGACGGGGGCAGTAGGCCCCTGCCTGCCCTCCCCCCAGCCCCACAAAATGGGAAGGGAAAAGGGAGAGGGAGAGGGTGATGGGAGCTGGGCTCAAGCAAGGAAAAAAAAAAAAACATTGGCAACAATCTATGGAGGAAAGCTTACTTTATTAACTATGATATTGGAATGCATATTGAGGATAACACAATATAATACAATCTAATTAAAATTGAGACTAATAAATCAAACAAGATAGGAGAGAGAGAGTTCCTGAGACCGAGTCAAACCTGAAAAAGCTTGGAATGGCTAGGAAAGCACCCTCCAGCACCCACTGCCAGGCAGTAAGAGACTGCCCCACCTGGAAGGGTCAGATCCCATGCTTTCTGTAATGTACAGGGGACAGGTACCTGGAATTGGAGCATTAACACTTGAACTCCCAATGCACTACATGATGTTATGATGCGAAATACTGAATACCAAAACATATAAGACCATGACATTCCATCCCTTATTCTACCGCACTACATCATGCTTAATATATATGCATATATACAAACAAACAATGATTAAAATGCATTACACACACATCTATATACATATATATACATAGAATTACTGACTGCACTCCCCCAGCATCAAGTTTCCTTGTTGTACACACTGAACATCCCCATTTTTCTGCATTACCCACCAAGTGAACCCTGGTCCCTGGGTAAAAACAGTACCATGGAGAGGTTTGCCCTTTCCAGAAGCTGGAAGAACCCAAACTGCTTTTCCCAACATGCTCTCTACATGTACAACAGAGACTTCATCTCCCTCTACAGTATGTAGGGTGCTGGATTGGGTAGGACAAACACAATTGATAGATCCTCTGGTATTGACCAACCAGGTGGCTTCTGCCAAATGCCTCTGCCAGTGCTTAAATGTTCCACCACCCATTGCTTTCAGCATAATTTTAACAACCAACTGTATAGTCCAATTTTAGCATAGCCTGGTAAATGATAGGGGATATGATAAATACACTTGCTGCCATGACCTTTTGCCCAGTTATTTACAAGAGAATTTTTGAAATGTTTCCCCTTATCTGACTCAATTCTTTCTGGGGTGCCATGTCGCCACAGCACTCGTTTCTCAAGACCTTTATACTACAGTTTCCTCCAAAAATAGATTTCCTTCCAGACATACCAGCATTCCTTCAAAGAGAGGACATTTTCCCCTGGAAATACCATCTTTTCTCCCAGAAATACCAGCTCTCTTAGAAATACTTCACATTTCCTCCCAATTACACTACTTCACACTCCTAACAATCAGACGGCAGTTTCATCTCCCAAAGGGGTGACGTTTTCTGCCAGAAAGACCAGTTGTCTCATAAATAGAGGATGTTTTCTTCCAGAAATACCAGCTTTTTCACAAACATACCACCTCACCCCCACTCTCAGAGAAGATGATACAGTCTTCTGGGAGTACCACTTTTCTTAGAAATACCACACGCTTTCTCCAAACAATACGACATCACAATACTCAAGATGACATTTTCTGCAAAAAGAGGACATTTTCTCCCAGAAATACCAGCTATTTCCCAAATACATGACATTTTCTCCCAGAAACACCACCTTTCTCCAAAACAGAGGACAATTGCTACTAGAAATAGGATGTTCTCCCCCAGAAATACCCGCTTTTTCCCAAGCATATGATATTCTTGCCCAGAAATACCAGCTTTCTCCCCATTCGATGACATTTTCTCTCAGAAATGCCCGTTTTTCACCCAAAGGACGGCATTTTCTTCCAAAAAGAAGACATTAGCTCCCAGAAATACCAGCTTTCTCCAATCCAATGACATTATCTCCCAGAAATGCTACTTTTCGCCCAAACACATGACATTTTCCACCACAACTATCACATTTCAGTCCTAAATAGGACACTTTTTTCCAGACCTATGGCATTTCCTCCCAGAAATACCACCCTTCTTCCAAATAGATGGCGTTTCCTCCCACAAGTGCTACTTGGCCATCCAAAAGAGGACATTTCCTCCCCAAAGAAGGAGATTTTCTCACTGAAAAACCAGCTTTCTCCCCAAACAGATGAAGTTTTCTACCAGAAATACAGCTTTTCTTAGATATACTTCACACTTCATCCAGAAAATACAACATGACAATACCAAGGAAATAGAAGTATTTTCAAACAAAAGTAGGATATTTTCTTTCAGAAATACCACCATTCTCCCAAATAGATGACATTTTCCCACACAAATTCCACCATTCTCCCAAAGAGATGGCATTTCATCCCACACTCCACAGGATGATACTTTCCATCAAGAATAGGGCATTGGACCACAGAAATACCAGCTTTCTGCCTAAGAGATGACATTTTCTCCCAGAAATACCACTTTTCTCCCAGAAATACAGGAACTTTTCTGCCAGAAACACCATGCTCATCCCCTCCAGATGTTGTTTTCACCCCAAACACTAGGACCTTTCCTCTCAGTACTCCCTGCTTTTCAAAAATAGATGGTCTTCTCTCCCAGAAATACTAGCATTCTCTGCAAGATGGGACCTTTTCCAACCAAAGATGGTAGAGTCTCCCAGAAATAGCACTTTTCTTCATCAGAACTGACATTTTCTCCAAAACATACTACTTTCAACTGTTCCAGGTGACATTTGCAGCCAAACATAGGATAGATTCTCCCCAAAGTACCACTTTTCTCTCATGTCGATTGCATTTTCTCCCAGAAATACCACTTTCAACTCGAAAGACCACATTTCCCTCCAGAAATACACTATTTTTGCCCGGAAATACCAGCCTTCTCCCAAAAGAGAGGACATTTTCGACCAGAAAGACCACTTTTCTATCCTTCCTATAGCAGTTTCCTCCAAAAATAGATTTCCTTCCAGACATACCAGCATTCTCTAAAATAGAGGACATTTTCCCCTGGAAATACCATCTTTTCTCCCAGAAATACCAGCTTTCTTACAAATACATCACATTTATTCCCAATTACACTACTTCACACTCCTAACAATCAGACGGCCGTTTCACGTCTGAAATGTTTTTCTGTCAGAAAGACCAGTTGTCTCTTAAATATATGAAGCTTTTTTCATATACAATCCTCAAGATAACATTTCTCCCAAAGGGGGACATTTTCTCCCAAAACTACCAGAGAACTGGTAATTCTGGGAGAAACTGTCCTATTTCATGGAGGGAAACCGGTATTTCTGTGAGAGAATGTCCTGTTTTGGGAGTGAAAACTGTTATTTCTGGGAGAAACTGCCCCGATTTGAGGCAGAAAACTGGTATTTCTCGGTGAAAATATTACATATTTTGGAGAAAGCTGGTATTTCTGGGAGTAAACATCATACATCTGAGAGAAACCTGGCATTACTGGCAGAAACTGCAATGTAATTGGGAGAAAACTGGTATTTCTGCATAAAAATGTCCTACGTTTGTGAGAACAGTGGTATATCTGGGAGAAAATGCCATTTACTTGGGAGACAACTGGTATTTCTTAGAGGAAAAGTCATATTTCTGCAAGAAAATACCGTATTTCGAGGAGAAGAGTGGTATTTCTGGGAGAAAACAATACGTATTTGGGAGAAAACTGGTATTCCTGCGAGAAAATGACATACATTTTGGAGTAAATGTCATATTTACTGTGGAAAAGCATTATTTCTGGGAAAATGCTATCTACTTGAGGAGAACACTGGTATTTCTCAGAGAAAATATCCTCTATTTTGGTGAAACCTGGTATTTCTGGGAGAGAATGTCCTATTTTGGGGGGAGAAAAGTGGTATTTGTGGGAGAAAAGGTCCTATATTTGGGAGAAAACTGGTATATCTGGCTGACAATGACATATTTCTGGGGAGAAAGCTCGTATTTCTGGGAGAAAATGTCCTAATATTGGAGCGAGAACTGGTATTTCTAGAAGAAAATGTCCAATTTAGTGGAGAAAACAGGAATTTGTGGGAGAAACTGTCCTGTTTTGGGGAGAATACTGGCATTTCTGGGATAGACTGTCCTATTTTCTTTGGGCAAACTGTTATTTTTGGGAGAAAATCTTCTATTACAGGGACAGAAAACGGGTATTTGTGGGAGAAAATGTCTTATGTTTGGGGAAGAAAGCTGGCAATTCTGGGGAAAATATCCTATTTTTTGGGATAAATCTGGGATATCTGGGATAAATTGTCCTAATATTGGGGCAGAAAGCTGGTATTAGTGGAAGAAAATGTCCTATTTTGGTGGAGATAACAGGTATTTCTGGGAGAAACTGCCCTACTTTGAGGCAGAAAACTGGAATTTTTGGGAGTATATTTTATATATTTGGGACTAAACTGGCATTTCTGGAAGAAAATGTCCAATTTGGGGGGAAATAGATGGTATTTCTGGAAAAAAAAAATCCTATATTTGGGAGAAAACTGGTATATCTGGCCGACAATGACATATTTTGGGGGAGAAAGGTTGTATTTCTGGGAGACAATGTCCTATTTTGGGGGATAAAACAGGTGGGAGAAACTGCCCGATTTCAAGGCAGAAAACTGGTATTTGTGGGAGAAAATGTCCTGTTTTGAAGAGAATACTGGCATCCCAATACATGGGAGGTAACTGGTATTTTGGGAGAAAATGTCCCATTTTGGGGTAGAAAACTGTTATGCTACAAAAAAGAATGTCAAATATGAAGAGAAAACTGATATTTTTGGGAGAAAATGTCCAGAATCTGGGAGAGAAGAGGTATTTCTAGGAGAAACTGTCCTATTTCATGGAGGGAAACGGGTTTTTCCATGAGAGAATGTCCTATTTTGGGGGAGAAAACTGGTATTTGTGGGAGAAACTGTCCTATTTTCATGGAGGAAACTGGTGTTTGTGGGAGAAAATGTCCTATTTCAGGGGGGAAAACAGGCATTTCCCGGAGAAGATGTCCTATTTTTGAGTTGAAATCGGGTATTCCTTGAAAAAAATATAATATTTTGGGGGAGAAAAGTGGTATTTCTGGGAGAAAATGCCCTACATTTGGGAAATAATCTTGCATTTCTGGGAGAAAATGTCGTGATCTGGGGAGAAAGCTGGTATTTGTGGGAGAAAAATATCCTATATTTGGGAGAAAACTATATATCTGGCCGACAATGACATATTTCTGGGGAGAAAGCTGGTATTTCTGGGAGAACCTGTCCTGATATTGGGGTAAAAATTGGTATTCCTAGAAGAAAATGTCCAATTTAGTGGAGAAAACTGGTACTTGTGGGTAAAACTTGCCTATTTTGAGGTAGAAAACTGGTATTTCTGGGGAAAATGTCCCATTTTTGGGGATAAAACTGGTATTTCTGGGAGAGACCGCCCTAATACTGGGGGGGGAAATGGTATTTGTAGAAGAAAATGTCCTATTTTGGTGGAGAAAACAGGTATTTCTGGGAGAAACTGCCTTCCTTTGAGGCAGAAAACTGGTTTTTCTGAGAGAATATGTTATATATTTGGGAGAAAACTGGCATTTCTGGAAGAAAATGTCCAATTTGAGGAGAGAAAGCCGGTATTTGTGGGAGAAAATGTCCTATTTCAGGGGGGAATACTGGTATTTCTGGGAGAAAAGTTCCCATATTTGAGTTGAAATCAGGTATTCCTTGAAGAAAATATAATATTTTGGGGGAGAAAAGTGGTATTTCTGGTAGAAAATGCCCTACGTTTGGGAAACAGTCTTGCATTTCTGGGAGAAAATGTCGTGATTTGGGGAGAAAGCTGATATTTCTGGGAGAAACTGTCCTAATATTGGGGCGAGAACTGGTATTTCTGGAAGAAAATGTCTAATTTAGTGGAGAAAACTGGTATTTGTGGGTGGAACTTGTCTATTTTGAGGCAGAAAAATGGTATTTGTGGGAGAAAATGTCCTGTTTTGGGGAGAATACTGGCATTTCTGGGAGAGACTCTGCTAACATTGAGGGGAAAACTGGTATTTGTAGAAGAAAATGTCCTATTTTGGTGGAGAAAACGGGTATTTCTGGGAGAAACTGCCCAATTTCAAGGCAGAAAACTGGTATTTCTGGCAGAATACTTTATATATTTTGAAGAAAACTGGCATTTCTGGGAGAATCTGCCCTATTTGAGGCAGAAAGCTGGTATTTGTGGGAGAAAATGTCCTATTTGGGGGATAAAACAGGTATTTCTGGGAGAAATTGTCCGATTTCAGGGGAGAAAACTGGTATTTTGGGGGAGAAAAGGACCCATATTTGGGAGAAAACTGGTATATCTGGCCGACAATATTTCTGGGGAGAAAGCTGATATTTCTGGGAGAAACTGACCTAATATTGGGGCGAGAACTGGTATTTCAGGGGAAACTGTCCCATTTTGGGGATAAAACTGGTATTTCTGGGAGAGACTGTCCTAATACTGGGGGGGGGGGAATGGTAATTGTAGAAGAAAATGTCCTATTTTGGTGGAGAAAACAGGTATTTCTGGGAGAAACTGCCCTCCTTTGAGGCAGAAAACTGGTATTTCTGGGAGAATATTGTATATATTTGGGAGAAAACTGGCATTTCTGGGAGAAAATATCCAATCTGCGGGGAGAAACCTGGTATTTGTGGGAGAAAATGTCCTATTTCAGGGGGGAATACTGGTATTTGTGGGAGAAAATGTCCTATTTTGGAGTTGAAATCAGGTACTCCTTGAAGAAAATATAATATTTTGGGAGAGAAAAGTGGTATTTCTGGAAGAAAATGTCCTACGTTTGGGAAACAATTTAGCATTTCTGTGAGAAAATGTCGTGATTTGGGGAGAAAGCTGATATTTCTGGGAGAAACTGTCCTAATATTGGGGCGAGAACTGGTATTTCCGGGATAAAATGTCTAATTTAGTGGAGAAAACTGCAGGAACAGCACTTTTCTGAGAAATACCTGACATTTTCTCTACAAAATACTACTTGATACTCCTCCAGAGGACATTTTCTCCTGTATTTACCATGTTTTCTCCCCAAGAGACCACATGGCACACCAAAAATACCACAGTTGCTCTCCAATACAAGACATTCTTTCCCACCCTTTCCCACTTTTCTCCCTCACCTATGTCATTTCCTCCCAGAAATACCACTTACCTCCCCAAGAGAGGAGATTTTCTCCCAATTGGATGACAGTTTTGGGAAGAAAGACCTGTTTTCTTCCCTCAGGAGGACATTTTCTTCCCCGAAGACGACATTTGCTCCCAGAAATACCGCTACTCTTAGAAATATCTCCATTTCCTCCCAAATCTACTCCATGACACACCTCATGATGACACTTACTCCCAGATTTGGGGCATTTTCTCCCAGAAATACCACTTCGATCCCAAAGAGATGGCCTTTTCCCTCTCAAGCATCTGTTTTCTCTCAAATACCTGGCATTTTCTCCCAGAAACACCTGCATTCTCACAGATACACGACCTTCTCTCCCCAACATCAGACATTTTTATCCCAAAAATACCAGCATTTTCTCCCAGAAGTATGGCATTTGATCTCAGATATACTCTTTCTATCCCAAATATGGGACATTTTCCCTCAGAAATACAACTTTGCTCACAAAGACGTCACATTGTCATCCAGGATCACTATTCTAGTCCCCTAAATATCTCTTCCACCAGAAAACAAGGACATTTTCTCCCAAAAATACCAGCTTTTTCACATAGATATGAACTTTTCCACTCAAAAGAAAACATTTTCTTTAAGAAACACAGTTTTCGCACAGATCGATGAACGTTTCCTCCCAAACGAAAACATTTTCTCCCAGAAATACCACTGCTCTTAAAAATACCTCCCATTTCATCCCAAGAATACTACTTGACGCTCCTCAGAATCACGCTTACTCCCATCAGAATGGCCTTTTCCCCCAGATAGACCAGTTTTCTCCCAAATACACGACATTTTCTCCCACAAAGACCCATTTTCTCCCAAACATGGGATACATTCCTCCAGAAATACCTGCTTATTCTTCAAAATACGGCCTTTTTTTCCCAAAATACCAGCTTTCTCACAAACACCTGTCATTTTCCAACCAAGTCTGCTACTATCTCCCCGAAACAGCACTTTGCTGAGAAATACCTGACATTTGCTCTCCAAAATTCTACTTGTCACTCCTCCAGAGGACATTGTCTCCCATATTTACCATGTTTTCTCCCCAAGAGACCACATGGCACACCAAAAAGACCACCGTTGCTCTCCAATACAAGACATTCTTTCCCACCCTTTCCCACTTTTCTCCCTCACCTATGTCATTTCCTCCCAGAAATACCACTTACCTCCCCAAGAGAGGAGATTTTCTCCCAATTGGATGACAGTTTTGGGAAGAAAGACCTGTTTTCTTCCCTCAGGAGGACATTTTCTTCCCCGAAGACGACATTTGCTCCCAGAAATACCGCTACTCTTAGAAATATCTCCATTTCCTCCCAAATCTACTCCATGACACACCTCATGATGACACTTACTCCCAGATTTGGGGCATTTTCTCCCAGAAATACCACTTCGATCCCAAAGAGATGGCCTTTTCCCTCTCAAGCATCTGTTTTCTCTCAAATACCTGGCATTTTCTCCCAGAAACACCTGCATTCTCACAGATACACGACCTTCTCTCCCCAACATCAGACATTTTTATCCCAAAAATACCAGCATTTTCTCCCAGAAGTATGGCATTTGATCTCAGATATACTCTTTCTATCCCAAATATGGGACATTTTCCCTCAGAAATACAACTTTGCTCACAAAGACGTCACATTGTCATCCAGGATCACTATTCTAGTCCCCTAAATATCTCTTCCACCAGAAAACAAGGACATTTTCTCCCAAAAATACCAGCTTTTTCACATAGATATGAACTTTTCCACTCAAAAGAAAACATTTTCTTTAAGAAACACAGTTTTCGCACAGATCGATGAACGTTTCCTCCCAAACGAAAACATTTTCTCCCAGAAATACCACTGCTCTTAAAAATACCTCCCATTTCATCCCAAGAATACTACTTGACGCTCCTCAGAATCACGCTTACTCCCATCAGAATGGCCTTTTCCCCCAGATAGACCAGTTTTCTCCCAAATACACGACATTTTCTCCCACAAAGACCCATTTTCTCCCAAACATGGGATACATTCCTCCAGAAATACCTGCTTATTCTTCAAAATACGGCCTTTTTTTCCCAAAATACCAGCTTTCTCACAAACACCTGTCATTTTCCAACCAAGTCTGCTACTATCTCCCCGAAACAGCACTTTGCTGAGAAATACCTGACATTTGCTCTCCAAAATTCTACTTGTCACTCCTCCAGAGGACATTGTCTCCCATATTTACCATGTTTTCTCCCCAAGAGACCACATGGCACACCAAAAAGACCACCGTTGCTCTCCAATACAAGACATTCTTTCCCACCCTTTCCCACTTTTCTCCCTCACCTATGTCATTTCCTCCCAGAAATACCACTTACCTCCCCAAGAGAGGAGATTTTCTCCCAATTGGATGACAGTTTTGGGAAGAAAGACCTGTTTTCTTCCCTCAGGAGGACATTTTCTTCCCCGAAGACGACATTTGCTCCCAGAAATACCGCTACTCTTAGAAATATCTCCATTTCCTCCCAAATCTACTCCATGACACACCTCATGATGACACTTACTCCCAGATTTGGGGCATTTTCTCCCAGAAATACCACTTCGATCCCAAAGAGATGGCCTTTTCCCTCTCAAGCATCTGTTTTCTCTCAAATACCTGGCATTTTCTCCCAGAAACACCTGCATTCTCACAGATACACGACCTTCTCTCCCCAACATCAGACATTTTTATCCCAAAAATACCAGCATTTTCTCCCAGAAGTATGGCATTTGATCTCAGATATACTCTTTCTATCCCAAATATGGGACATTTTCCCTCAGAAATACAACTTTGCTCACAAAGACGTCACATTGTCATCCAGGATCACTATTCTAGTCCCCTAAATATCTCTTCCACCAGAAAACAAGGACATTTTCTCCCAAAAATACCAGCTTTTTCACATAGATATGAACTTTTCCACTCAAAAGAAAACATTTTCTTTAAGAAACACAGTTTTCGCACAGATCGATGAACGTTTCCTCCCAAACGAAAACATTTTCTCCCAGAAATACCACTGCTCTTAAAAATACCTCCCATTTCATCCCAAGAATACTACTTGACGCTCCTCAGAATCACGCTTACTCCCATCAGAATGGCCTTTTCCCCCAGATAGACCAGTTTTCTCCCAAATACACGACATTTTCTCCCACAAAGACCCATTTTCTCCCAAACATGGGATACATTCCTCCAGAAATACCTGCTTATTCTTCAAAATACGGCCTTTTTTTCCCAAAATACCAGCTTTCTCACAAACACCTGTCATTTTCCAACCAAGTCTGCTACTATCTCCCCGAAACAGCACTTTGCTGAGAAATACCTGACATTTGCTCTCCAAAATTCTACTTGTCACTCCTCCAGAGGACATTGTCTCCCATATTTACCATGTTTTCTCCCCAAGAGACCACTTGGCACACCAAAAAGACCACCGTTGCTCTCCAATACAAGACATTCTTTCCCACCCTTTCCCACTTTTCTCTCTCAACTATGTCATTTCCTCCCAGAAATATCACTTTTCCCTTGGAAATTTCACCTTCTTTTCCAAAAAGAGGATATTTGCTCCCAGAAATACCCCTTCTCTTACAACTGCCACACGCTTTCCCCCAAAAATCCTCCATGACAATACCAAATGGGACACTTGCAACCAAGAAGAGGATACTTTCTCCCAGAAATACCACTTTTCTCCCCAAGAGAGGAGATCTTCTCCCAATTGGATGACATTTTCGGGAAGAAAGACCTGTTTTCTACCCTCAAGAGGATATTTTCTTCCCCAAAGAGGACATTTTCTCCCAGAAATACCACTTCGATCCCAAAGAGATGGCCTTTTCCCTCTCAAGCATCTGTTTTCTCACAAATACCTGGCATTTTCTTCCAGAAACACAGGCTTTCTCACAGATACACGACCTTCTCCCCCCCACATCAGACATTTTCTCCCTGAAATATGGCATTTGATTTCAGATATACTCTTTCTATCCCAAATATGGGACATTTTCCCTCAGAAATACCACTTTGCTCACAAAGACATCACATTTTCATCCAGGAACACTATTCTCATCCCCTAAACATCATCTCTTCCATCAAAAAACAAGGATATTTTCTTCCAGAAAAACCAGCTTTCTCGCATAGATATGAACTTTTCCACCCAAAAGAAGACATTTGCTTCAAGAAACACAATTTTCTCACAGATCTAAGAATGTTTCCCCCTAAGAAGAAGACATTTACTCCCTGAAATACTACTTCTCTTAGAAATACCTCGCGTTTCATCTCAAGACTACTACTTGACGCTCCTCAGGATCACACTTCCTCCCATCTAAATGGCCTTTTCTCCCAGATAGACCCATTTTCTCCCAAATACATGACATTTTCTCCCACAAAGACCAGTTTTCTCCCAAAGATGGGACATATTCCCCCAGAAATCCCAGCTTATTCTTAAAAATAGGGCCTTTTTCCCCAAAATGCCAGCTTTCTCACAAACACCTGTCATTTTCCAACCAAGTATCACTGAATCACAGAATTACAGAATTGTAGGGATTGGAAGGGACCTCCAGAGATCATTGAGTCCAACCCCCCTGCCAAAGTAGACTCCCTACACCAGGTCACACAAGTAGGCATCCAGGCCGGTCTTGAATATCTCCAGAGAAGGAGACTCCACAACCCCCCTGGGCAGCCTGTTCCACTGCTCCGTCACCTCACCGTAAAGAAGTTCTTGCGCACATTTGTGCGGAACTTCCTATGCTCCAGTTTTTGGCCGTTTCCCCTTGTCCTGTCTCCACACACCGCTGAAAAGAGTCCAGCCTTGCCACTCTGCCCCCCACACCTTAGATATTTATAGACCTGGATCAGGTCTCCTCTCAGTCTTTTCTTCTCAAGGCTAAACAGACCCAGTTCATTTAGCCTTTCCTCATAGGAGATATGCTCCATGCCCTTCACCATCTTTGTGGCCGTCCGCTGGACTCTTTCCAAGAGATCCCTGTCTTTTTTGTACTGGGGAGCCCAGAACTGGATACAATACTCCAGATGAGGCCTTACCAGGGCAGAGTAGAGGGGGAGGATCACCTCCCCCGACCTGCTGGCCATGCTCTTTTTAATGCACCCCAGAATGCCGTTGGCCCTCTTGGCCACCAGGGCACACTGCTGGCTCATGGCCGACCTGTCGTCCACCAGGACACGCAGGTCCCTCTCTGCAGAGCTCCTCTCCAGCAGCTCATCCCCCAACCTGTAGCAGTGCATGCGATTGTTCCTCCCCAGATGCAAGACTCTACACTTGCTTTTGTTAAACCTCATCAGGTTTCTTTCTGCTCAGCTCTCCAGCCTGTCCAGGTCTCACTGAATGGCAGCACAGCTTTTGCCTATCGTAGGCGTGGCAACCTGGTTCGGGAACGGCACGGCGACCAATCTCAGGTCGCTCGGTCCATCGGCTCGCTGACACAAATGTGGTGGACGGCAAATGGCATTTATTGGCGGGAAAAACGGCCTTATATAACCTGGGCACTGAACGCTATTGGCTATCGGGAGGGGGACCCTGTCTTCCCGTACAACGTGATATCTTCCGGGCGCCAGACCCTCACTACCACATTTCCCCCCTCCCTATGCACAATTAAATTAGGTAAAATATAACAATACATAACAATCTTCAATAGAAAACTTGAATAGAACAATCTTCAATAGAAAACTCAAATAGAAAACAAGTTGCTCTGAACAAGAACATTCTTATAACAGTTGTTGGTGCTCTACCAACATGATGTTAATCGGAAGAGAAAGGGGGATGGGCTGTGGCCTCAGGCACGCTCCCCACAGATGCGCCGGGTGATCCGGATGTCCTCGAAGAGCCCCACCAGGTAGGCCTCGCTCGCCTATGGCTGGGCTCTGGAAGCGCAGGTCGGTCTTGAAGTCCTGCGTGATCTCGCACACCAGGCGCTGGAAGGGCAGCTTGCGGATCAGCAGCTCTGTGGACTTCCGGTAGCGGCGGATCTTGTGCAGCACCACTGTGCCGGGCTGGTCACACCGCCTGTGGCCAGCACGCTCTTGTGGGCCGCCTTGGTGGCAACCGGGCCTTTCGCTTCCGCAGGCAGGGTCGACAAGTTGACTGCTGCCTGGAGGCAATTTACAAATTGTGTAAAGCTCTCACTTCCATTTTGTCTTATGGTGGACCATGGCAATGGCTTAACAATAACTTTAGAGGCTGTGCAAATAGCATCCCTGGCCGCACAAGTAGTTGTCATAACTTCATGGGCCTGGAGGCCCAGGGCCTGTGCTTGGGGGGTAATCATTGTTGGGTCTGTACCCATCAGCCGCTGCAGGCTGGAACCATGTAGCGGGTGATCCTCCCCAGTTACTTGAGCTAGTTGCCTTGCACAGTTATCTTCCCATTCTTGTTTAAAAACAATCATCCCTGCTCCATCAAAAATTAGTCTACAGGTTTGTTTTATGTCAAATGGGAGCATATCGTCTCCCCCAAAAACACCATCTATAAGGGTGGAGACCATAGCTGAGTTAAGCCCTTTATCTGCAATTGCCTTAACAATTGTTTGTATATCCCTAGGGTTTATTGGCAAGTGGACCCTCTGTCCCCCATCCGTCACCCGGACCAGGAACGCTAGTGTGGCTGATGGGGCCCAGTTGGCGCATGCAATCTTTATTTTCCTCCAGTCTGTAAGAAGGATTTCTCCCCCTCACGGTTTCTCTTTAATTTGGATGGGAATATTTCGGCTCTTAACTCTGTTCGTATTCATTCCCTCCTCCTCTGAGTTTAAGTCAATTGCGAACCACTCATCGCAGCTAGTGTCTGATCCGGAGTCAGAGCCCGACTGAGCGGCCACTTCCGGTTTCCCGTACCTTTTTGTTAGGCTCTGGCCCCGCCCGCCTCCCTTGCGGGCAGGCCGTTCCCTCCCTCTTGGTTCGTCCCGCCCTCTGCCCAGCAGGATGTTCGCCCCACAGCGGCATTTCTTCAGATGGCCGCTCTGATTGGCTTTCCACCCTTCACTCACACTCCCCTCACCTTCCCGGTCGCTCCCACCGCCTTTATCTAACACCTCCTTGATGTTCCCGCCAAGGACGTCTTCCCCCCGCCCTCCCTCTTCTGGCTCGGCGCCATCTTGGGGCGCATAGGGGGGCGGTCGAGCCCAAACTTCCTCAGGCTCTGATTTCTCCGCAGCACCCCTGGCCTCCTCGATTAACCCACCCCAGAAGGATTTAGCACGTTTCTGTCCCTCCGTGGACGGGTCGGGGTTCAATTGAGAGGACATGTAATCGTCATCGTCAGAGGGGTGCAAAGTCCGCGTGGCCACCCTGACTCCCAGTCCCGGGGTGGCCAACAAACGGCTCTCTGCCGCCCTCCAGCTCTCCCGCTCCTGCATGGCCCTGCGCAGGGCCCGCACGACTCTCCCCCACAACTCTAGGCTTCTCCCACAACCCAAGGACATCGTCTCCTCAGTTAACGCTTTAGTGCACTTATCCCACACTTCGGGGTAGAGAATATCCACCGGCTGGTCAATTACCCTAATTTGCAAAAGCCTCGCAATAGCGAGAGTAAAATCTTTGGGCTTAAAATCGATACCCCACTGCTTATCTAACTGCGATACAACCAAGGAGGACTTCCATCCTCCTTGTTGGTCCGGGAGCGTCCTCCCCGCCAGGCTGGTCCTGCCGATCTGGCCGCTGTTCACCCGTCCAGGCAACAATCCCAGGTTTCGGCACCACTTGTTGCCTATCGTAGGCGTGGCGACCTGGTTTGGGAATGGCATGGCGACCAATCTCAGGTCGCTCGGTCCATCGGCTCGCTGACACCAATGTGGTGGATGGCAAATGGTGTTTATTGGCGGGAAAAACAGCCTTATATAACCTGGGCACTGAACGCTATTGGCTATCGGGAGGGGGACCCTGTCTTCCCGTACAACGCGATATCTTCCGGGCGCCAGACCCTCACTACCACACACAGCCTTCAGGCGTGTCAGCCAATCCTCCCAACTTTGTATCATCGTCAAACTTGCTGAGGGTGGCCACTATCCCCTCATCAAGGTCATTGATGAAGATGCTGAACAAGACTGGACCCAGCACCGACCCCTGAGGAACACCGCTGGTTACAGGTCTCCAACAAGACTCTGCACCGCCACTGATGACCCTCTGTGCTCTGCCAGTCAGCCAGTTCTCAACCCACCTCACTGTCCACTCATCTATCCCTCACTTCCTCAGCTTCGTTATAAGGATGTCGTGGGAGACAGTGTCAAATGCCTTGCTGAAATCAAGGTAGACTACATCCACTGCTCTCCCCCCATCTACCCATCATAGAACATCATAGAAGGCTACCAGGTTGGTCAAGCGTGACCTCCCTCAGGTGAACCCATGCTGACTACTCCTGATAACCTCCTTTTCTTCCAGTTGTCTGGAGATGGCATCCAGCACAAGCTGCTCCATCACCTTTCCACGGACAGAGGTGAGGCTGACTGGCCTATAATTGCCTGGATCTTCCTTCTTGCCCTTTTTGAAGACCGGAGTGACACTGGCTATCCTCCAGTCCTCAGGCACCTCCCCGTTCTCCAAGACCTCTCAAAGATGACAGAGAGCGGTTCAGCAATCACATCTGCCAGCTCCCTCAGCACCCGTGAATGCATCCCATCGGGTCCCATGGATTTGTGAACATTGGTGTTGCCCAGGCGCTCTCGGACCACCTCTTCCCTGACTAAAGGGAAGTCTTCCATTACCCAGACCCTTTCACGAACCTCCAGAGTCTCGGATTCCCGAGGGGGAGCTTTTTCACTGAAGACAGAAGCAAAGAAGGCATTCAGTATCTCTGCCTTCTCAGCATCTCCCGTTACCAGAACACCCCCTTCACTAATCAAGGGAGCCACATTCTCCCTAGTCTTCCTTTTACTGTTAACATACTTTAAAAAGCCTTTTTTATTATCCTTCATCACCTTTGCCAGGTTCAATTCCAGGCGGGCTTTAGCCTTCCTCGTCGCATCCCTGCAGGCCCTGACAACATTTCTATATTCTTCCCAAGTGGTCAGACCCTTTTTCCACATTTCGTGGGCCTTCTTCTTTCCTTTGAGTTTGTGCACGAGCTCCTTGCTCATCTACACAGGTCTCCTGCCACCCTTCCCCAATTTCTTCCTCACAGGGACACAAACACCAATCCTGAGCTGGGAAGAAGAGCTGTTTAAATGCCAACCAGCTCTCACAGGCCCCCTTACCTTCTAACACCCTAGCCCACGGGGTAGCTCCAAGTATATCCCAGAAGAGATCAAAGTTGGCTCTCCTAACGTCCAGGGTAGCAATCCTACTTTTTGCTTTAGTTCTTCCACTCAGGATCTTGAACTCCACCATCTCGTGGTCACTACAACCCAAGCTACCCCCAACCTTTACTTCCCTGACAAGCCCTTCTCTATTAGTGAGAATAAGGTCCAGCAACACCCCTCCCCTCGTCAGTTCCTCAACCACCTGCAACATTATTTCATCTGCCTTTTCTTCAGACCACAACAGAGCGAGTCTGCTTCTGTCAGCAGAAGAGCTGCCTTCATGGAGTTGCAGATCCAGTCAGCCATTGTGGAATTCATCTTGTACCACACAGACGTCCTCTTCAGCTCCAAATCCAGCTCATTCTTCAGAGATGGAGCAGGTGAGTGTCTTCCGTTTCCATGCCCGTGTCCACCAATGCCATAACCCGTTGTGTTTTTTTTGGGGACCAAAAAATTGTTCATTTGACATAGGGCCTCTGGTTCCGTTTGGAGGCCCTAGTTACAGGGGAACCACCATCCTCTGTCATGCCATAAACTGTCCAATGGCCAGGTCTTTTTCCTCAGGTGGCTTGAGCATCGTAGCTCAAGTCACCTGAGGAGGCTTTTTTCTTCTCTTAGGGACTATAAAGTTCTCTAAGTTCCAAGTTCCCATTGGCATTTGCTGCGTTATTCGCACCCTTGCTCTTTTGGGAGTACTTTCAAATTTTTGATCGTCTCGCAGCTGTTTCCATAATTGAAGTAAAATATGATTAGGTTGCCGTTTGATCTTGGCAAAGGCCACCCCAGCCCATGTAAGATGGTTGAACATTTGTTTCTGGGACACCCATACGGGGCCCTATCAGGGTGTCCCTGGGGCAGCCTTTCTGGTCTTAGTGACTGGGAGTACGTTGGCTCCTTCTACCACCCTGACATTGCACTTTGTTCTTAGGCACTCTGTCTCCCCTAAATCAGGTTCAACTGGGCAACCTGTTGGACAATGGCCTCCGAGGCCTCTAGGAGGGTTAATACGGACACTAAGGTTCATAAAGATGGGAAGGAGCCTGTTGTAAAATCAAGTGTTCCTCATCCCTGCCAAAAATTTTGTCAAACTGGGCTTTCAAACGCTTCTTCATATATCGCCTCCCTCGTGCCTAATTCACCAGTATAGGTGTGAAGGTCCTCCATGGAGGATCATAAACCCATATGCAATGGTATAGTGACCTGGTCAGGCCAAGTAACGCGGTGTGCTGCCATTAACCAATCTCTTAATGAATGGTTTTCATCCTGGTGTTGTATCTTTATGGTATTATAGGTTGGATTTCAAAGGGGTTTGTGTCGGGTGGAGCTTTGAGATCCAACCTTGAAGCTCTGTTTTCTGAATCATCCAGGTCCATTGATTTAGGAGCCTGGGTATTTTCTAATGCAGCTTCCGTACTTGTTTTATAGGGCAATTCAACCTTGATTTCTTTCCGGTTAATATGCCAAGTTGCTGCTTTTGTTCTCTAAGTTATTGTTTGAAAGTTCTGCTTGATTGAGGGCATTTAATAATAGCCCTCAATGCCACAGTGGACACAGCTAGCTGTCGCTCTCTTTTGTGATCAAAATGTCTTTATCTAATCCATGGAAAAAACTGGATGAATGGGTGAATGAAGAGGGAGAGACACCAGGCACAGAAAACTAGATTGGTTAAAAAGGACAATTTGAGTTGGGACTGTGTAAGGATCACAGAATCACAGAATTGGCAGGGTTGGAAGGGACCTCAAGGATCATGAATCTCCAACCCCCCTGCCACATGCAGGGCCACCAACCATTCCACCTAATGCTAGACCAGACTGCCCAGGGCCCCATCCAATCTGGCTTTGAACACCTCCAGGGACGGGGCATCCACAACCTCCCTGGGCAGCCTGTTCCAGTACCTCACCACTCTCTCCGTAAAGAATTTCCCCCTGACGTCCAACCTAAATCTCCCTTCCCTCAGCTTAAAACCATTTCCCCTTGTTCTGCTGTCACTCACCCTTTCAAAGAGTTGATTCCCCTCCTCTTTGTAGGCTCCCTTTAGGTACTGAAAGGCTGCAATGAGGTCACCCCGCAGCCTTCTTTTCTCCAGGCTGAACAAGCCCAGCTCCCTCAGCCTGTCCTCATAGGGGAGGTGCTCCAGTCCCCTGATCATCTTCGTGGCCCTCCTCTGGACCCTCTCCAACAGCTCCCTGTCTTTCTTGTACTGGGGGCTCCAGACCTGGACGCAGTATTCCAGATGGGGCCTCACAAGAGCAGAGTAGAGGGGAACAATCACTTCTCTGTCCCTGCTGGCCACCCCTTTTCTGATGGAGCCCAGGATCCCATTTGCCTTCCGAGCCGCAAGGGCACACTGCTGGCTCATGTTAAGTTTTTCGTCTACAAAATGGATGGGGTTGTGGCAACTCATAAAAACTGTGGGATTGAAAGTAACTAGGTTCTTCTTAAGAGGTGCTCACCTTGAGCTGTAAATCTCAAGAACTGCAAATAAATGAGGATGAAGGATAGATTGATCCACTGAAAGCAGAAGTCAAAGCTTGAACTGAGAATGTTGGAGGGGTAGCAGCATGATTTCTTCAGCACAGGGTGACAGGAGTGCAACTACTGGAACAGTTTCTGGAGACCCAGGTGGGACCCTACAGGTGATGGCCATCAGGCCCCCCCTGCCTCAAAGTGTCCGGCTGCCAGCAGTGGGTGAGTTCACTGGGACTTTGGGAATGGGAGGTGCTAACCAGCGATTCTTCAGTTTCCACTCTTAAATTCAAGCTTGGAAGCACGCTAAATATGGGAAATATATCTGGTGTAGGAAAGGGAATGTCCTTAGTCAAGGTCCTGGAAAACTGGAGGAAAACTGATGAAACTGCAGATCTACCAACAAAAAGGAAAGCACGTGACACTTGGCGGGTTTGTGGGAAGGTCAATCTCCCAGTGTTTATATTTCAGCCATCGTCCTCCATACTGTGGAGGCTTTACTCGCTTGGCATGCTTAATAGCAGCACACTGCATGTGCCTGGATAACTTGTGCAATAGCATCCTTGATCCAGACCACATTTCCATATTGCACCTCTTTCTCAATGGCCTGAGGTGTCATGGGTGCACCAAACTGGAAATAATGCCCTCTTGGTGTTACTATAAAAGTTTGCCAAGTGAAGCTATGGATGCTCCATCCCTGGAAGTGTTCAAGGCCAGGCTGGGCAGCATGACCCAGTGGGTGGCATCCCTGCCCAGGGCATTGGGGTTGAGGTTATAAGTTCTTTACTGTCCCTTCCAACCCAACCCATTCCACTGTTCGGTGTTCCTATGATGTAAGCACCGGCCCTGGTGCAGTGCATCACAAGTGGAGCAGCCCACGGGGAGCCTCCACCCGGCATCACAGAGCCATGAGGTCACAGTGCCTCTGGCTGTGCTGTGCCATGAGCTCAAGGCCTGGCTGCGACGCTGTGCTGTGCCGCAGGCATTGCTCTGTGCGACACTCACTGTGGCTGTAGCAGTGGTGGTGGAAGCATGATGCGAGTGTGGGGGGCCATGTTCCCTGCCCGTCTTGTTTTCCTCCTCCTCCTGATGGCCATGTGTTTCCAGGAGACCTGTGCTGCTCTGTGGTGAGCACCGGGAGCAGGTGGGTGAGCAGAGATGGGACCAAAACTGAGCAGCACTGGGGGCAAAAAGTCAGGCTGTGTTCCCACAGCCCTGTGCCACTCTTCCCTGGGGCCTGCCTTCTAGGGAGGTGTTGGGCGGGGGGTGATGGGCAGCACCGCAGGAGCTGGGCAAGAGCCCACGGCAGTGCTGCTCCCCAGGCCTGGCTCCAGCCATGCTGGGCCATGGCTCTGCTGCTTGCTGGCTGGAGCACAGCCTTCATCCTGGGAGGGAGGCGTCCTGGGGAGAGCTCAGAAGATGCGTGCTGGGCATGCATGAGCGTTTTCTGCCCCAGGCTTGTGGTACTCCCCATAGGTGACTCCAAGGGAGTCACAGGGACATGTGGGGGTATGGTTCACACAGGGCTGTGGGTCACGTGCAGCCGTGGGGTCACGAACATACAGGGTTATGTGGTCATCTTGGGGTATGGCTCATGTGAGGTTATGGCTCAGGACCCCACCTTTGGGCCACAGGGACACCCAGCCCCCTCTCGGGAAGAAATGAAACCACTCCAACACTGCCCCACACCCCCCCTTTTTACCTCAAACCGCTCCCCACTTGCCTCTCTTCCACCTAGGTCTCCATACCACATCACACCTTAGTGTCCCACCTGCAGCCCACATCTTGCCTTTTCCAGAGAGCAGCATTCTGCTCCTACAGGCTATGTTGTCATATCCAGCCCATGTCCCTGTATCCCCCACAGAGCCCACCACAGAGCCCATAACCTCTCAAGGACCTTCTCAGACCCAGTACAGCTCCCCCACTCCAGCCCAGGACCTCACAGAGCTCCACAGTCCCCAACAGCACTCCATGTCCCCCACTCGGCTCCTTCTGAATCTCCATATTTCCTCCCTCGGACCTTCCATACCCCTCCAGGACCAGGACCCCCCGGGATCTCACAGATCCCCCCCAGTCCCTGATAGGATCCCCATCACTGTCCCAGGACCCCCATAGCCCACCCGGGGCTCCGGTGCTGAACCCAGCATCCTCAGTGAGCTGTGCCGCAGTGCCGCACCCTGAGCCCTTCTGCACTGCTGCAAATCCCAGGGCAGTGGGCACTGCTCTGCATGTCACTGCCCGGCAAGGAACGCCACCCCTGTGCTGTCTGTGAAAGTCTTTTCTTTGCTCCTGACACATCTTCCATCTCCAGAGCACATGAGGAGTGTCCCTCAGACTGCGGCTCTGGGTTAACCCTGCAGAGTCCAATCCTGCAGCAATCCACATCTCAGGATGGGGCTACAGCTGTGCCCCAGTGCCTTCATTAAAAAGAGGAGAATGAAGGAGCGTAACAGGGCATCTTTCCTCCTGACATTTCCCACCATCTGCACGTTGTCTGTGTCATGTGAGTGTCATTGGGTCATAGAGCTGTGAGTGCAGGTATGTGTGCATACAGGGTGTGCAGAGATGGTGCTGAACATCGGAGTGTGCATTACACGTGGCTGTGTGCAAAGTGATTGCAGGTGAATGTGTGTTTTGCACATGAGTGTTGGCGCATGGCTGTGTGCAAGGCTGGAGCTGTGCTTGTGTCTTCATGCACGTGGGGGTGCAAAGGGATGGGTTTGCACACGTGTGTTTGTGCATGAACGCGGGTGTGTGCGTCAAGGGTGTGTGTGTCAAGGTCTTTGCACAAGGCTGTGTGGTTTTGCACACATTTGCGTGCACATGGATGGAGTGTGCACACAGGGCTGTGCAAGGATGTGCTTGCACATGTGTGTGAATGCACAGGTATGTGTGTGGGGAAGTCTTTGCACGTGGGTGTATGGTTCTGTACACGCATGAGCATGCAGATGCGTGTGCAAGGGAGCAGCAGAGGTTCCTGGGAACAGATTTCTGGGAGAGGCAGAACTCACACAAGAGTGCTGGAGAGCACAGGGCCAGGAAGCACAGCGCTGCAGCACTGCGCTCTGCACAACAGCCTGCAGGATGGCATCAACAGAACCAGGACACAGCGTCATACCAGGCACTCCCAAGGCAACAGTTCCATCCCAGCCGAAACAGGGACAGGCAGGCAGGCACTGGGGAGGGCTGCACGACAGACGGACGCCTTCTGAGTGCCAGTACTGGAGCACTGTCTGTAAGCAGAACAGTGCCGGGATGGCAGCTTGGTGGTCCGAAGCTGCAGAGATGCTGCTCTGGACCAACAGTCTGTCACTTTTTGAGAAAACGCCGTCCTTTTGGTAAACTTTGTTCATTATGCACTCATCATAAAAGAAAAAACACTCATGGATTCCTTTTGCTAAACTCGTACGCTGGTTCTTAAACTGATGTGCTAATCCCTACTGCAGAACAGAGCACCCCACATCAATCCCCCCTTTTCCTTTGAGGATTACGATGTTCACATCCTAATCCTCACCACCTTTGACCTTTCATACTTAGAGATACATCTCCAAAGTCCAATCACGCTACAAGGAAGGATGCATACGTACAGCGATTACACACACCATCCCCACAGATAACTTCTTTAACCAGTGCAATTTGGGAATCCAGGAAGTCACGTTGGTTTCAGCTCACATCGTCTTATGTTGTGCAGTATTTCACTTTGGTGCCATATCTTATCTACATCTGCTTCAATTCTACCACTCTGACCTACATGAACACAACAATATAATGTACTGCTGCATGAACTCCTTCTTGTGCACCTAACAACATACCTGAAGCCCTTCTACATTGCAATACCACCCAGGCCAAGCTCTGGACGCTTTCCCTTCTTCCCTTCTGCTCCTCTTCCCCTCTCTCTTTCTTCCTTTCCTTTCCTTCTTTTCCCTTTTCCCCTTTTTCTCCCCTTTTCCATTTCCCTCCCCCCTCCCCCCCTCCCTTTCTTCCCATTCCTTCCTCCCTCCCTCCTTCCTCCCCCCTCCCTCCTTCCTTCCTCCCCCCTCCCTCTCTCCCCCCTCCCTCCCTATCAGCCTGGCTCTCACGCTGTTGTCCAGATGCCCGTCTTCCTTTTCCCACACCTCCATGCTCTGCCCACATCCCCCTGTTTGGCTGCATCTCCCTGTGGATGTCCCACCCCACAGCCCCACTCACAGCCGCCATCCCCGGAGCTCTGCCCTCCCCCAGTCGCTCCCCCACCTCCCCAGGAGATCCCTGAGGGCTCTCCGTTCCCCCCCCACCCTTCTTCGCCCCCCGCTGCCCCTCGAGCCCCACTCGGGCTTCAGGCCGTGCGTGCAGGCCGCGCTGCCACGGCGACAGCGCGCCCTCCCTCCTTGCGGCGCGGGAAGCCGTCCCCGCGGCGACAGCGCATGCGCGGCGGCGTCTCCATAGCAACAGCGCCCCGGCGCGTCCTTTGCTCGAGCGACGCGCCGTCCCCGCTGAGTGACCTCATCACGCCGCGACCCGAGGACGCGGCCATGCGGAAGCGGAGCGGGGCTTCGCGCTGCTCCAGCGCCGCGGCGCAGCCCCGGGACTCCGAGCGCCGCCTCAGCTTCTACGAGTGGGTGTTCGGGGACGGCGGGGGCGGCGGGGCTGGGGCCGTCCTGTCTTGGCCCCGTGGGTCCTCTGCTGCTCAGGGCCTCTGCTCGGCGGCGGGAGGTGCCCTGTGCCCCCCGCCCTTCCCCCCCACCCACGGTGTTTCACTGCCTTCCCCTCATCCCCCACCCCCCCCCGCCGCGGGTCGCCCACCACCTCCCGAGTCCCTCAGTCTGACCCCTGGGATTACGCTCTCCCCCCCGTTCCCCGCCTCCACTTCCCCCATTCTCATTGCTGGAGTCCTCTTCCACCTGTCCCCTCAGTTCCTCTGTCACTGTCTGTCCCTGTTCCCCATTCTGACCCCCAGGGTTCTGTGTCTGTCTCTCACTGATCCGTTGTGTCCCCATTCTCTCCCCCGACCCCCCCAAGTCTTCCCATTTTCTCCCCTAGATTCATCCCCCTCCCCTGTCCCTTCTATCTGACCCCAGAATTCCCTGTCTCCTCAAGTTTCCCTGCTCCAATTCCCCCATTCTCATCATAGAATCTCCTACCATCCCCCAGTCCCCTCAATTTGCACCCCCAGGGTCCCCTGTCTTCCCTTCCTCCCCCTGCTTCTGACCCCATTTCTGACCCCTACAGTCCCCTGTACCCCCACGCCCTCCTCCCTGCCCTCTGGAGTCTGTTTCCTCTATGTTGGCCCCCAATTTCCCCAACTGGACCCCCTTTATGTCCCGTAGAAGCCCCCCCACGACCCCCACTTCTCCCCTCCCACCCCTCCCTCCACCCCCAGACCCCCTTTCCACTCACGTGGTCTGCCTCTCCTCTTTAGCCCCCCCCCAACTAGCATTCTCTCCCCCCAGACCCCCTTTCCACCCCACAGAAGCCTCACTAGCTCATTTCTCCCCCTCCCACCCCCCGCTGAACCCCCCTTATCCCCCGTTGGAATCATGCAAAAGGATCTGCAGGAGAAGTCCTAGAGAGGTCTGGGGGCATCCAGAGGGTTCCAGACTCATCCAGAAGAGTCTGGAGTTATCCCAGAGTGGTACTGGGGCATCCAGAGAGTCCCCAGGTTGATCCCATGGGGCCCTGGAAAGATCTGTAAGCTCCCACTAGGAGTCCAGGAGCACTGAGAAGTCTCTGGTTGTGAGAATCCTTCTTTGTTTTTTGGCTCAAAGCTTGCTTCCTGAGGTATTTCTTGTGATAAGACTCTGATTTGTTGAGGAGGCAAGTGATGTGTGCTACCGTGTGACAATTGACATCCCTCTGGGAACATTTGAAAGCCCCTTCCTCTAGAGTTGCTTACATCTGGAAGAGAGTGCTCAGGAGTGCTTACTGGCGGAAGATCTGGCCTGTGACTAAATAGCTCCAGCCTTGTATGGGAAAAGTGGGGAACGATACCATCGTGTCCTGTGAAAAACAGGATGCAGATGGGCATCCCTGCTCCCTCTTATCTGCTGGCAAGGCCCGGAAGGTGGTAACAAAGGAATTTCTGCTGAGATCCCAGAGCCAGAAACTGCCACTCCACGGAGAGCTGACTCAACCACTTTGGATTTGAGCTGTCACTCCAAAGACAGCTGACTCGACCACTTTGAAAGCATTGAGAAAGGGCGATCATCACCATGGTCACCGTCATTGTTGTCGCCATCAACAACAATGCCCGATGACCCACCACTACTGAAGATCAAAGGCTGAACTACAAACCATGCTGGATCCATGGTGGTGACTATGTCCCTCTTTCTTCCTATAAAGACTCTTCTTTCCTACCTTTTCTATCGCCCTCCTTTCCTTCCCCATTACCCTAATTCATAATAGCGTCCATCCTCCCCTTCCCCATCTCCCTAATTAAGATCTGTAATAAACTGTTCAGACCAACATTTGAACTTTTGTTTCTTAATCTCACGCCGGGTATACAGATATTAAAAGAACCTCCTCTCCCTCCTATAAATCAGAGTGAGACACTGGTCTGATCTGAAGATGTCCCAGTAGAGTCTGGTACAGTGCAGGGAGTCCTCATGAGGGTCTGAATGGTCCTGGAGTCATCCAGAATGGTTTGGGGATGTTCCAGAGAGGATTTGGCGGGTCCGGGGGGTTTTCATGTTGATCCATGGGGTCTGTGGATTCATCCAGAAGGGTCTGGAGATGTCCCAGAAGGATCCTGTGGGGTCCAGGGAGTCCCAGGTGTGTCCAGGACATCCTCGGAGGCATTCAGAAGGGTCTGAGGATGTCCTTGAGAGGACTTGTAGGGTCTGGGGGGTCCTTAGGTGGGTTTCAAGGGACCTGTTGTCTACTGGAAGGGTCTGGAGATGACCCAGAGGGGCACAGGGTGACTGCTGTCACCATCATTGGGTGTCACTGGGTGTCGGCATCGCTTGGGTGTCACCGTTATCACTGTCTTTGAATGTCACCGTCATTGGGTGCCTCCGGGTGTCATTGGGTCTCACTGTCAACAGCTGTCACCATCACTGGGTGTCACCATTGTGACTGTCTTCAAGTGTCACTATCATTGGGTGTCACTTCTTTCACTGCCATTGGGTGTCACTGCTTTTGGGTATCTCTGTTGTCACCATCACTGGGTACCACTGAGTGTCACTGTCCTTGGGGTGTCGCCATCATTGGGTGTCACTGTTGTCTCTGTCATTGGGTGTTACTATCACTCTGGTGACACTGTTAAAATGGTGACTGCATGTGACCTCAGTGTGGAACAGCTGTGGCACAGTGTCCCCATCACTGGCTGTCACTTTTGTCACCATCACTTTTGTATCACCATCACTTGTGTGTCACCATCTCTCAGGTGACAGCATTCCCTGTGCTCTGACCACCACATGGGGGCAGGCACAGGCGGCCCCACACAGTCACCGTGCTGTCACTGAGCCTCACACTGTCCTTTGTCACCCCTCCAGGACTGCCTACAGCCGGACTCAGTGACACCGGCGCCCTCCGGTGCTGTCACCATCATCTGTCACGAGGACAGGGATGCACACAGTGGTGAACTCTGTGCCACCACCAGAGGGGACCAGGGGTGACATCAATGTGGAACAGCTCTGACGGCATGTCATTGTCATTGGGTGTCATCTCACGCAGAGGGGACAAAAGGACCCCCCTGGGGACATTCTGTTGAAGTTGGGGACACCGTGAGCAGCTTGAAGACTTTCCAGGGGAAGTGGGGACACCGCATCACGGTGTCACATCCCCAAAGTTGGGGATGCCTCCAGAGTGTGATGCCCTGAAGTTGGGGACTCCCCTATGTCATCCCCACAGTGTCACACCCCAAAGCTGCGAACAAATCTGTGTCACCCCAATGGTGTCACACCCCAAAGTTGAGGACACCCCCACAGTGTCACACCATGTAGTTGGGGACACCTCTCTGTCACTCCAATGGTGTCACATCCCAGCATTGGGGACACTGCCACAGTGCCGAACCCCAAAGTTGGGGACACTTTTATGTCACCTTGGCAGTGTCACACCCCAGAGTTGGGGACAGTCCCACAGCTGGGGGCGCCCCCGCATCCCCCCATGGTGTCACATTCCAAAGCTGGGGGGCCCCTTCTGTGTGTCCCCCACCACAGACCACACTGTTCCCGTGGGGTGGGGGCAATATATATATATGTGTGTTATACATATGTATAACACAAATACAGACCCTCATCTCCATCCCATACCCATATCCCAAATCCATCCCATATCTACAGCCCATCCCATAACCATCTCCCCTTTTCCCATCCCATATCTCATCCTCTATCCATATCCCAGACCATATTCATTCCATGTCCACATCTAATCCCAAATCCATACCCCCGTATCCTATCCCAAATTGATCCCATATCCATATCCCAAAATATAAAGAAACACAACCAACAGAACACCAAAGAAATAGGATTTAATGTCATGGCAAAGCAGAGATGACAACTGACAAAAAAAAAAAAAGAAAAAAGAAAAAAAGAAAAGAAAAAACAAAAAGCAAACACAAAATAACACAAAAAAAACACTAAGACACCATGAAACTACAACCTGGAGGCATTGGCTCCAGGCCAGGCAGAGCACCAGCACAGAGCACGTCACAGCACAGATGACATCAGCCGGGCCCCTGGAGCCTTTATGCTGTCACAGTGCATTTCCATGAGGACGGAGGGCCCTGCCCAAGGCAGCTGGGTGCAGGCACCTCCTCTGTGAGCTGCGCTGCCCGCAGCTGCTCGCCGTGCCCTGTGCCTCAGAGCAGCCCCGGCAGCAGAGAAGCTCAGCCTCATCCCGCTCTGGGTTGTGGTGAAGTGTTACTGTTTGGTGTGATTGGTGAGTGCTGAGTTACCCTTTTGGGTTAGGCTTTCGGCTTAGGGCTTCCCAGATTGGGTTATGCTTAAGGGTTCCGTGTCAAGTGTTCTGCATTCGGGTCAGGTTTAAAGGTCACCCTTTTGGGTGAGGGTGAAGCGTTAAGGCTTTGGGTTTGTGTCAACGGTTTCTCCTTGGGGTTAGGCAAACCCTAACCCAAATGGGAACCCTTAATTCATAATCCAAATCCAAAAGGGCAACCATTAAACCAAACTGAAAATGAGAACATGGGTTTTCTTTACCCCTTATCCAGCACGGTAACCCTTTACCCTTCCATAACGGCATAACCCTTAATCCAAACTGATAACACTTAAGCCTAACCCCAGAGAGAAACTGTTAACACAAACCCAAAATGTTGTCACTGGCTAGGTGGATGGGGAGAAAGCAGTGGATGTAGTCTACCTTGATTTCAGCAAGGCATTTGATACTGTCTTCCACGACATCCTTATAACAAAGCTGAGGAAGTGTGGGATAGATGAGTGGACAGTGAGGTGGGTTGAGAACTGGCTGACTGGCAGAGCGCAGAGGGTTGTCGTTTCTGGTGCAGAGTCCGATAGGAGACCTGTAACCAGCGGTGTTCCCCAGGGGTCGGTGCTGGGTCCGGTCTTGTTCAACATCTTCATCAATGCCCTTGGTGAGGGGGTAGTGGCCACCCCCAGCAAGTTTGACGATGATACAAAGTTGGGAGGATTGGCTGACAAACCTGAAGGCTGTGCTGCCATTCAGCGAGACCTGGACAGGCTGGAGAGCTGGGCAGAAAGAAACCTGATGAGGTTTAACAAAAGCAAGTGTAGAGTCTTGCATCTGGGGAGGAATAATTGCATGCACCGCTACAGGCTGGGGGATGAGCTGCTGGAGAGGAGCTCTGCGGAAAGGGACCTGGGTGTCCTGGTGGACGACAGGTCGGCCATGAGCCAGCAGTGTGCCCTTGTGGCCAAAAAGGCCAATGGCATTCTGGGGTGCATTAAAAAGAGCGTGGCCAGCAGGGCGAGGGAGGAGACCCTCCCCCACTGCTCTGCCATGGGAAAGCCTCATCTGCAGTACTGTATCCAGTTCTGGGCTCCCCAGTACAAAAAAGACAGGGATCTCTTGGAAAGAGTCCAGCGGAGGACCACAAAGATGGGATGAAAGGCCTGGAGCATATCTCCTATGAGGAAAGGCGGAGGGAGCAGGACCTGTTTAGCCTTGAGAAAAGAAGACTGAGCAGAGAGCTGATCCAGGAGAAAGCAAAGCAAAGCAAGAAAACCAAAAGCCAAGGAAAAGAATGAACAACAAAAAGGACAGCAAACCAAAGGAAAAAAACAAACAAAAATGAAATGAACAGTGGAGAGCAAAGCAAAAGGAGCAGTAGAGAAAATGAAATCAAGAGAACAAAGGAAAGCAAACCAATGTGACTCAATGGAAAAAGAAAATAAATGGAACAAAAAGAACCAAAACCAACCAACAGAACAGCTAAGACATAGGATTCAATTTGATGGCTAAGCTAAGATGACAGGAGACTGTGGTGCAGGCAAAAGCGCACCATCCGTGCCTGAGAGGAGGAAAGGGTAGCTACTGGGCATGCTGCGACCTCCACCAGAGATGCACTTTCTCAGCTAGCGCCCGTGCAGGAGTCCGCGGCTGCTAATGAGGACAAACCATCTCTCTGGAGGAAGGGAAAGCGCTCGTGGTCATGCCGAGGAGGAGGTAAGGGTAGCTACCGGGCACGGATGTGCCAGCCATCTGATGAAAGCCTCCAGTCCATGTCGAGGCATGAGGCAAGGACACCCAGGAGGCGTGAAGCCAGCTGAGCCATTGAGGAAGCACCAAGCAGAGGAGGAAAGCAGTGGGAGCTGGCTTGAGTTAAACAAGCCAGCAAAGGAAAGATAAAAATGAAGAATCCAGAGGACTAACGTCAGGTAAGTAAAGGCAATGTAAGAGGAAGCAGGCTGGCATAGGGACAAGGAAGGGGAGAAAGAAGGAAAGGAAGAAATCGAAAAAATTTAATCAAGTCACTTTTCCACAAAGATTCCCACAGACAGAAGGCATCCAACAACTTTCTGTACCTACACAGACTCCGGCTTCTCAACACTTTCCATGTATATTTTACCGTCTCTTTCCAAATTTAAAAACAGCAACTGTGCATTTTTGCAGAAAAACATACCACAAATCCTAAAGTGTGGGCCAGTGGGGAGTTTTATCTGCTCCCCTTCCCCCTGTCCTAATTAAGAGACCAAAGGAGCGCTGATTTGGAAATTGGTACAAAACACAGCAGCATCACATTAAAAATTTTTGTTTTCATTGTCAGGGGTATTACAGCCCAAAGATTGTAATAAAGTTCATACAAAGAAGGATAAAATACAGATGTTCCGTACACAAAGGCAAAGAGGAAAGGTTGTGAGGGGATTTCCCAAGTGAGAAGTACGATTTTAGAAAGGGACATGTACAGAGAACCAGAGGGATATCAAGGCAAATGTAACAATGACTGCTACAAAACCAGTGGTAGAGAGAGAATTCACTGCCAAGAGTATCTCACAGTCCAGTGATAAAGATTCATGGCCTTGGTTGTAAGGTTGTGTTTTAATTAAAAATACTAATTAAAAACAATCTGGATTTTTGAGCTATTATTATAAATATTCGTTAAGGGGGGATTGCTAAATGGTGCTGCAAAAGCCCCAACAAGGGGCTTTGTAATAGGGGGGTTGTGCACAAAGGATGTGAGAGATGGGGGTGTGGGGAAATTGGGGTTTGGAGGGGCACACACGTGCAAATGAGTGAGAGTGGGGAGGAGGGTGTGCAAAGGGAGGAGGATGGTGCACATGGATGTATGTGTACATGGCTGGGCATGAAGGATGTGGTGCCACAGGACTTCACGTGCACATGGAGAGTGCAGAGATGGGGTTACATGTGTGCATGTGCAGAGGGGTGCACAAAGGGGTAGGGTTGCACATCTGCACGTGTAATGGGATGTTTTCTGCAAGGTGTTTGCATGTACATATATAAAGGGATAGGTTGCGTACGTCTATGAAAGCAAATGAGGGTGTGCAAGATTGTGTGAGCATGTAGGTATGCAAAGGGGGTTGGATGGTGCACATGGGTGCCCGTGTACATGGCTAGACAGAAGGATGAGGTTACAAAAGTGTGTGTGTGCACATGACTGCAAGGCTGGATCTATGCTCATGTATTCATTCACATGAGTGTGCAAAGCGATGGGTTTCCACACATGTGCATGTACATATGTATGTGCATGAACATGGGTATGTGCACCGAGGTCTTTGCACAAGGCTTTGTGATTTTGCATACATTTGCGTTCATATGGATGGTGTGTGCACACAGGTGTGCAAGGATGTGCACGCATGTGTGTGTGATTGCACAGGTGTGTGTGTGAGTACATCAAAAAGTCACGCAGCAGCTCATGGAATGCTGCTGGACAAATCGGGCTGTGCGCTCTTTGTGAATCCGTAATTGTGATCATTTATTGATTGAGTGCAGCCACAAAAGACATAGAGTGTCAAGTTGGGCAGCACTCACAGTGCTGCCCTGTAACACTGCACACTGTAGCTGCTGCCTTCTGATGCTCCTCCTCTTACTCCTTCAGCTGCAGCTTCTGCATCATCTCCACAAGGCTGTTCATTGCGGAGGACTGCAAAGAAACAGAGCAAGTGTAAAAATAGGACAGAAACAACCAAGGGAGATCTCATTAAGAAAGTCTGATCAGTAAACTTCCAGAATGGCCCCATGCAGAACAGCACGTTCCTGCAATTGAGGTCACTGACATTACTTCCCATAACACATTGCCTATGGTAAGATTCATGCTCTGCTGTGGGCTCGCAGTTTCAAAGGTCCTAATGCCTGACATGGCAAGCTTCTTTATCACAGCAAAACCCTCCATCCATTACCAACCACGTCCTTCTCAAACCAGAGGAAGGCATCCAAGCTCCCCTAGGCAGCTCTCACTGACAGTGTGATTTCCACAAATGCACAGCTGGGTGTTTTTCTGTTGCATGTGTAGCGGCAGCTCTGAGGGAAGCCTTCATCAATTCCCTTCTCCTCTCTTTTTGTCATTGTCTTCTTGCTATAAAGCAAGAATAAAAATGAAATTTGACCAGGAAGCTTCTCAGCGAATGACATTTCCAGGGGGACATACGGAAGACCATCATGGAGTTAATGGAAAGAGACGGGGTTACGCATTCTGACATGTCCTTGCCCTTGGACTTGGTAGCCTTCAACTCTTTCCCCTCTACAGAGAAGGAAAAAGCAAACCCTAAGCAAACTCAAAGTGCTTGATTAGGGCAGCACCTACCAGGGCGGGTACCACAGCACCTTCTTACCTCTTAGCTTGAAGCTGTGTCCTGCAGCAGGCTCAAGGGTGTGCTGCTGGAGCCAACATGCTATCTCTGCTCTGACCCCTCGCTCTCTTGCTAGCAGGCAACTGCACTGCTGTCTGATTCTCTTCTTCCAAGCCCTTGCATTTACATCCAGCCAGGGTCTTGGAGACAGAGCAGGGGCACACGGCAGGGGAAGGTCTTCCCCCTGAGCTGGGACCTGCTGCTATAGGAAGCCCTCCAGACTGGAGACAAGCTCTCTCATAAAGGACTTCCTGCATTGCTTTTGCATAGATCCTTCCATTTGGCTCAGCACCTCTCCCTGTTAGAATCAAGAAAGGAGAAGCAACAAGATTTAAAGAGAGTCCAAGGCTACTTTCAGTCTGCAAAATGGGCCACAGTACTAGGAACTCTCATCTCGAGTGTTCACAGTAAGGAATTTTAGGATCTTGGGTGAACGTTGGGTTCAGATTACAAAACAGGACAGGAAAGGTAACTGTAAATCCCAGGGATTAAGACCCCAAGCAACACACAACAACATCAGTCCCAGAAAGAACAGAAAGCCTAGATAGAAAGACAATGCACCAAATCCAGACAACTGCTGTGTGTCTGTACCTCTCTTTGGTGCTGTGCCACACTCGGTGCTTCTGCCTTGCCCTTCTGCAAGGCTGCGCTTTGCTGGAAGGCTGCTTGCATCAGCTTCTGACAGAAAGGAAACAAGAAAGACATGTAGAGCATCTCTTCAGAGGAACATTCTAGCACAGCCAACCACAAACTTCCGGTCCTCAAGCGTAGTTTCTTCAATTTGCCCTTCTGCTGCTACAACAGTGTGCCTTTTCTGCAGCCAGCACAGAACTGCTATGCTGTTTCCTCTCTCCTCCATCACACACACACCCTCATGCAGCCCTATTTAGAGGCAGGTACCCACACCACAGCTCACAAGAGCTTCTTACCTGTGGAGGCTTTCCATTTCCCCCCTTGCCCTGCACCATCCCTTGGACGCACAGGTTCCATCCCTTCAACAACAGATCGAGTGTTGGTTTCACATTGTTCTCTTAGCTCATGCCCAACCCCCAAAAACCAAAAGACGCTGTCCTACAACCAAAACAGAAATTGATGTTTAAACTGCAATGCACTTACAGAAAGCATTACTGCTCTCATTCCTGCTCAGATAGCAGCAAAGGAACCCCAGTCTACCTGACAGTTCTGCATTCTGCAGAGCAAAGCTGCATCAGCAAACAAAATGCCATCAGCTGCAAAAGTCGAGACAGATTTTTTGTCCCTAAGGGGAATTCACACAGCTCTGGGCACCACCACTTATACACACACTTCTGTCTCACTGTTGCCATCAGCTGTCACTGTCAGCTTCCCTAATGCTCCACAATGGTTACTTGACATCTCTACAGCACTGCTCCCACTCAGAATACTTAAAATGCATTCCTCCATACTTCATGACAGAGGACTGAAGTGACTCACTTTTGCATGGTGGTAAGAACGGTTCATCCCTATGGAGTCCCTTTGCACGCTGCAAGGTGCTATTGGATCTCTGGCAGCCTGCTGGCTGCTGCTCCCAAACACAGGGAGCCACGTCGCGCTGCTTCTGAAGAGAGAAAAGAAGAAACGTTGGAGGAAACGGGCAGCCAAGGTTTGTAGAGTGGTTCTAGATCGTGCCAGAGATAGAAAGATATTTATCACTCAGGGAAAATACAGCCTGTGCCATGCCCAGGGCTGTCAGCAGTGAACGCAGAACCCAACCAGTTATTGAGCTCACAAAGGACCAGTAGGTCTCCCCTTGCTCCACCTCTTCCCCTTGAAAACAAGGAAGAAAAACCAGCAAAAGACACCCGGCCATACCTTTCCATTCATAGAGGAGGAATTGGGGCCATGGTCATCTTCTTGCTGAGACATGACCACTGAAGTCTCAGAGGAAGCCCAAGTTCAGAAGGCTCTCTCCACAGGAACTCCTCCTCCTCCTGGAAAGAGCTGACTTCACTCTTCCTAAGACTGTCTTGATCCCCAAAATCTCCTTTTGGACAGGAACTCTGCAGAAAGTATCAACAAGTGAAAAATCATGAGGAAGAAGCATTTTCCCAGCTTTCTTCTGCCATGCAATGTAGTCTTTTGAGGAGGGCAATGTCTGAAAATCAGCTGGCTGCAAGAGCTACCCAATGCTAGCTCCAGCTTGTGTCTGACTGCCATGGCTTGTGTCAGCAAGTGCTCTTCTCCATTTCCTCAGTAGCTCTGCACCCAGCCATCTGTGGGGCAGTGAGGCACAAGTTGCACTCTATGAAGCCTGTGCTCTCCTTCCTTTTTAATGTCTGACATGAAGGTGGGGGCCTGGCAGCAATTTTCCAGGGAAGAAATGACATTTCATCATCCTCACCGAAACATGGGATGGACTCTCAACAAGAACTCATTTCTCCTGGAAACAGCCATGCTGAGGGGCACTGCCAGAGCTGGAAACCCCTTCTCAGCCCAGCTTTTCTGCTGAGAGACCTCCCAACAACCACCCAGCACCAAACCCAGCTCACCTGGTCACTGCTCAGCCTGAGCTGTGCCCAGTTCACGCACACACTGCAGCAGTGCTTCCAACAGGCCCTCACAGGGTGATCTCTCTCAAAGAAGGTTCACAGCTCAGTCTCTGCATGCAGCACACTCACCAGAGCACCAGCTCTGCTCACCAGCTGTGGCACAAACACTCCCACCCCAGCAACGACTGTGACCTCAGTGAGTGCCCAAGTTGCTTCTGTGCTTCCATCATAAGTGAAGGAAATGGACGCCTCCCAGATCCAAATTTTAGGAAACTAACACCATGGTCACCCAATGGGGTAATTTGAAATAAAATAACAGAGAAGTGAAGATGACTCTTGTGCAGCCCAATAAAAACCAGAAAAGACCAATATGGCCTCATAGTGGTCAATGGAGTCCCAGGGGAACTAGTAGGAAGCAATAGGAATGCACATCTGTATGCACCAGGGCCAGTGCTGGCCTCTGACTGTGGCTTCCGGTCCTGGGGCCGGTGTCAGCCTCTTGGACTGTGGCTTTAGACCCTTGGGCCAGTGCTGGCCTCACTGGCTTTGGCTGTGGCTTTAAGTCCCTGCACTGTTCCAGCCTCTTGGGTTGTGTCTTTGGTCCCCAGGGCTGGTGCCAGCTTTTCTGGCTATAGATGTGGCTTTAGGCCCCAGGGCTGATGCTGGTCTGTCTGTCTGTGGGTTTGGGCTCCGGGGCCATTGCTGGCCTCTCTGGCTGTGGCTGTGGCCTTAAGTCCTTGGACTGTTTCCAGCCTTTCCAGGCTGTGGCTTTAGCCCCTAGGGCTGGTACTGGCCTGTCTGGCTGTGGCTGTAGCTTTAAGCCCCATGGCCAGTGTCAGCATCTCTGGCTGTGGCTTTAGGCCCTGGGGTTGGTGCTGGGCTCTCTGTCTGTGGCTTTAGACCCCATGGCCGGTGCCAGCCTATCTGGCTGTGGATGTAGCTTTAAGCCCCAGGGCTGGTGCCGGCCTCTGTGGCTGTAACTGTGGCTTTACAGCCCATGGCTGGTGCTGGCCTCTCTGGCTGTGGCTTCAGTCCTTGGGGTCTGTGCCAACCTCTCAGGCAGTGGCTGTGGATTTGGGCCTGAAGCTGGTGCTGGCCTCTCGCACTGTGGCTTCAGGCCTCGGGGCCAGTGCCGGCCTCTCAGGCTTTGGTTTTAGGCCACAGGGCCAATGCCAGCCTGTCTGGCTGTGGATGTGGCTTCAGGCCCCAGGGCTGGTGCCGGCCTCTCTGTGGCTTTAGGCCCCAGGACTGTTCCAGCTTCTCAGGCTGTGGCTTTAGGCCCTGGGGCCGGTGCCAGCCTCTCAAGCTGTGGCTGTGTCTTTTCACCCCAGAGCCTGTGCTGGCCTCACTGGCTGTGGCTGTGGCTTCAGATCCTGGGGCCCATGCTGGTCTCTCTGGCTGTGTTTTTAGGCCCCAGGGCTGGTGTTGGCCTCTCAAGCTGTGGCTTTAGGCACTAGAGCCTGTTCCAGCCTATAACAACATGCATTTTAAAATGGTTCATGTAAGTAAATGAAAGCAAGAGAATACTGAGCTCTGGGTATTTCTAGAATTGGGATAGAGACAAGAGAGTGTGCTCAGCCGTGTGTGCTTGGTTGTAGACAGCAATCTCTACCACATTTGTAAACATCTTTAAATCTTTGTTATCCTGCTTTACAGCTATTTCTTAACTCTGCTGGCTGTATCACATTCTGCTTAATTCTTCCAGAACACATTCACATTGGCTTCTCTTCAGAGTAAGAAGTTTCCATGCTACACCTGCTTAGCGCATAAGTCATGGCGACCTCCTAAGTATTTGAGATCATGGAGCAGATCTTCCCAGAAGAGTTGTGAAGGCAGCTGAGAGATGAAGAAGTGATCCAGGACAGCCAGCACAGCTGCACCAAGGCACCACCATCTGGTGGCCTTTTGTGGTGCAGTGTTGATACTGATGGACAACAGGAGGGCAACTGATGTCATCTCCCTGGACTCATGCAAGGCCCTTGACGTGGTCCCGCACCACTTCCTTCTCTCTAAGTTCCAGTGCTTAACCACCGTCTCTGTACAGACGTTTTTCCTGATATCCAACCTAAACTCTCCTGGCACAACTTGAGGCCATTTACCCTTATCCTGTCACAAGCGAGAAGAGACCAGCCCCCAGAACCCAACACTCAGCCCTATTGAAACTCATACAGTTTGCCATTGATCCAGTCTGTCCAGGTTCCTCTGCAGTGCCTTTCCCCCCTCCAGCAGATGAACACTCCCTCACAACTTGGTGTCATCTGCAAACTTACTGAGGGTGCACTCAATCCCTTCATCAAGATCATTAATAAATATGTTAAATAGAAGTGACCCCAGTACCAAGCCCTGGGGGACACCACTCGTGACCAGCTGCCAACTGGATTTAACTCCATTGACCAGAGCTCTTTGGGCCTGGCCATCCAGCCAGTGTTTCAACCAGCAGAGCGTATGCCCATCCAAACCATGGGCAGCCAGCTTCTCCACGAGAATGTTGTGAAGGACAGCATCAAAGGCATTACTGAAGTCCAGGCAGACCACATCAACAGCCTCACCTTCACCCACTAAGCGGGTCACCTGGACATAGAATGACATCAGGTTTGACAAGCGAGATTTACCATTCATATGATCTCAGGAGGCTTTAACCCAACTGCTAAAAGGATATAGAAAGGAGATATGAAAATGTCATCCCTGTGTCACAGTAATCTTAAGTTCAGGTGCATGTTCTACATTTAATACACCCTCCATCATTCTCATAGCCATACACGGTGCTCGGGGGAGCGGACGTTTCCTCTCTGCACCTCCTTGCAGGGACTGATGGCTGTGCCTAGGATCGCCCTGAACCTCCTCTTCTGCAGGCTGAGCTGCACCAGCTCTCCCAGAATTCCCACCCCAGCCGTTTCCCACACAGTGCTGAGGAGGGGAGGGGATCTGGGGGGAGACGGCTCCACGTCGGCTTCACGCAGCTCCGGGAGCTCCGCACGGGGACAGACAGACCGATGGAAAACAGCACTTGGGGACTGCAGCTGCGGGGCAGCAGCTCAGCACAGCGCCCCGATTAATCGGGCCGAGCGAGAACCGAACGCTCTTGCTAACTCCGTGCCGGGTTCGAACGCGTCTCGATCCGTGGGATCGCTCCCTCTCTTTCGGGGCTGCCCGGCTCAGCCAGGAGCAGCTCCCGGACGCCGGCCGGGTCCCGCCGCTCGCGGTCAGCCACCGCTTCTCGCAGCTCGGCGGCGCCTCGCCGCAACGATGACTCCGTAGAACGGCTCGGTTCCGACGGGGGCCGGACGGGGCCGGCGACGGTGCCCCCGCGCCGCCTTCCCCTGACCGCCCGGCGTCCCCGAGGCACGGGGCGGGCGGCAGTGGGGCGGCGGAGCACCGCTTTGCCCCGCACGGAGCCCCACTGCTCTGCCGTGGCGCCGCGCCAGCGCCATCGCGGAGCCCCGCGGCCACGGCCGCCACTGGCGGAGAGCCCGCGCTCGGCCCCGCCTCCTCCGCGCTCCCATTGGTCGGTCGGCGGAACGGGGGGGGGGGGGGGGGGCGCTCGCGCGGGGTCCTTTCCAACCCCCGTCGCGCCGTCATTGCGTTATCACCGCGCGCTTGCGCGTGGCCCCGGCCCGGCTGCCCGCGGCACTGCCCCGCGCCGTGCACCCGCTCTGCTTCGAGGACCCCGGGGCGGCCGGGCCTCGGCTGGGGCTGCAGGAGGACGAGGGCGGGGACGTGGTGGACCTCAGCGCGCCCGCGCCCGCGCCCGCGCCCGCGCCCGCGCCCGCGCCCGCGCCCGCGCCCGCGCCCGCGCCCGCGCCCGCGCCCGCGCCGTGCGGGCCTTCCTAGAGAGCGGCGAGCACGGGCTGCATCCATGCCACGAGGAAAGCGCTCACTGGTGGTGCACGGCAGTGCGAGATGAAGCGTGTTTCTTTATGCCTCTGCTGTTAGTTCGGGAGAGATGAATGAGTTCAGGTGCAGTGAAAATAGTCTCTTGCACACAAACTGCTCCTATTTAGAAGGATAGAGAATGTCAGCTGGAGCAGCATGGCTGCAGTGGTGCCCACCAACCACTGCACCGTCGCTGAGGCAGCAGAGCAGCAGAGCAGCCTTCTGTTCCCAGTTCTGAGTCCACATGGGCACGAGATGTGGATCTAATTAGAGGAGTGTGGTTCGTTTCCCTGCATCCCTTCCTCTCCCATGATGGGGAGAGTTTTTTGTTGTGTTTCTTAAAACATGATTTTCTGAGGCTTTGACCCAAGTGCTGAGCCCTGCACTTGGTTCACAGCACAGCCCCATCTGCTCCTGGAGGGCCTTTTCCTGCACTCAGTGCTGTGGCTGCCACAAGATGAGTAGGGGAAAGGACACCTGACTTAAAGCAAAAATGTGGGATGGGAGTCTGCTACAGAGTTGGCCCAGAGCCTGGGAAAGTTCAGCTGTCACCAGACATGTTTAGGGAGGGTGAGAGAGCAAAGGGGAGGAAACCATAGGGTTTTCTGCAGAGTCTTGGTCAATCCACAGAAAATTTGGGTCTCAGTCATGTTCAGCTAGGCCAAGTCTTCTGGGGCTGCATATTTCTCTTTGACCAGGAGGTAATAGGAAACGGCCCGGAGAGGAAGGCCACATTTAAGCCCGCAATGTCCCTGCTCTTAATATCGCACAAAGCAATGCATTCCTGGGAACTGGTGTGGGAATGGAATGTTGGTTTCTGCATTTGATATTAAAAAGTAGCAATTGGTTTGAAGAAGTAGAACATAATGCATTTGTACTCTGTAACTTATCCTTAGAAATACTTGATCTAAGAAGTAAAATACTGTATACGTTAGCGGCATGTTTTAGAAACATTATTACTGAATTATGTGATTAATTCTTTCTTGCAAAACTGTAATAGTTGTTAAATGTTCCAAACAATGAGAGTATAGTGTGCTAAGGATTAGAAAACATACTGTATGTTATCGATAAAATAATGGACCAAAGGTTAAGGAGCCAATAATTGAATTTATTGATTATAATGAGCAAAGAACAAAGAGGCAATGCAGCGCTGGGCGACAGGGGACTCTGCGTTCCACCAACTGCCGCAAAGTTTTAACCCGTACGCGGTCCTTTTATGCAGTTCATCTTCAGTATTCGCGTCCTCCCCCGCATTCCTATTGTGGCGTACTCTGCGCATGATCTGGCTGTTGCTAGGGGGTCTTATCTTATCCTGCCTTCTGGTGGTCGTATGGGCCTCATACCCTCTCCTTAACCCCGACTGGTGGTTTCCCTTTTATGGTATGCAAGTTTCCTGCTGTGTGAGGAAACAATTGTTGTTCCTGCATGGCTGCTAACTTGCTGGCTGATTGATACTCAATACAAGGCAAAGGTCATCCTGAGCAAGGCAGGCAAACAGGGGGAAGAGAGATACAGCTCGGGACAAACATTCCTACTTTTTAACAATTTCCCCCCTTTTTCTTTTATCGTTGAATGTTTGTCCAGGCTTGTTTTATTCCTTTCCCCTATATGTTCGTTATTTTGAAGCCTGACCCCGTCACATCCCGCCTTCCTCGCCACACCTATTACATTTCTTCTTCCTCATAACTGATCTTGCGCCTTATGTTACAGAATCCGTTGATCCATCGCTTGCCACATGATTCTGGAAAGACAATTCTGGAAACACATAATTATACAAGGCAGAATGGCCGCAATGCAAATTATTACAAGCAATACTAGCGCAATCACTTTAACAATTTTAGCAATCCATCCCCCAAAACTACCAAACACATTCTTAAACCAGTTCCCAATAGGATCATCTTCCACCCGAACCTTTTGCGAATGGTTTTGTAGGTCTTTCAACGCCTTATGGATAGACACACTATGGTCACTGAGGTTGAAACAGTACATCCCTTCCAAATCCTCACATCCATGCTCTTGTGCTAAAAGTAGGAAATCGATGGCCGCCCTATTCTGTAACACAGCATGCCGAATACTGTTTGTGTCTTCTAGCATCGCATTTAACACTAACGTTGTCAGGTTTGCTTGCTTGACTGACCAACACGCTAGTCGTTCAATCTGCTGCGAACTCTTTGCTTCGGCGACCCCAAGATATCTAATTCTTACGGATCCCATGGAAGAGATACATTCAGAGATTTTATCAAACATGCCGTTTGGCTTGCTAGATCGCCGTCATTACGGCAACTGGAATGGTTCGTGGTGTATCCCGCAAAAGCTCCTAACGTATATTGAGGGATGCCCACTAGGCAGGTGCGGAAAGGGGAGGTTGCTGATTGCAGGCTAAGGCAAAAATCCTTCTGCCCCGTCCTGTTTGCCCAGGTGACCCACACATTCCCTGGCTGGGGCAGGAGGTGTGCTCCCTCAGCCCGTGATGCCAAAGCAACAATCATTATACATGTTAGCCATAATAGCCACAGGATAGGCAGTTGATGCCTATCTGGCCTCCCTGATTTGCCTTTCGTCCCACTCCAGGGCTTGGTTTTTACAGAGGTTCAGTTTTTACAGCTTTTCAAGGGTTGGTCAGTTTGCTGTATGTTGAATAATTCCCATATCATGGGCTCATGTGGATTGCTGGCCTGTACCCCTGGAAGTAGAACAGATGCACAGACCAAAATGACTGTCTTTGGGGTCAAGTATCGTCCCTTCACCCGAGGTCCGTCTCTGCCTCGCCTGTCAACTGGGTTGCAGCCAGCTACAGGGGTCTTTATCTTCTCGGCAGCAGAGGACCTACTCGAAGGTGGACTTTTCCCCATCACAGCCTGTTTTATTCACTACTGAATCCCCTGGGGTAATCCAGGCCCTTGTCCACAGAGTGTCTCTGGAGTTTAATCCCGGAGCCTTTTCAACAATCGGCCAACCCTTACAGCCGTGCACCCATTGTATTCGGGGCAAACTTGGTAGGCTGATCTCACTTAGTACCTCTCTTTTATTCGTGAACGCAAACCCCCTTTCCGCACTTGACAACCTTCCACAAAAAATACAAAATTAATGACAAGATTAATGCTATTATAAATCCTATTAAGCACTGTACAGCAAAAGGTAGGTGTTCAAACCATGCCCCGACCATTTAGCTTCTTTAGCAGAACTGAGGTGGCTTCTCCGGAGGGACTATATTAGTCATTCCTTTTTATCTGTTTTACGTTATTGCCTTGGTGGAAATTCCTGTGGTAAAGTAAATTCTCTCAGTTAAATTTCGTTCCTTGTGTTCCACCCAATTTGGAATTGTCCAATTAAGTGCTACTACCCCATAGACTGGCAACCCCCCTGCTCTGGGGAGGGCCGTACATATCCAACAATTTGTTAGGTTAAAATTTTGGGCCACTGCCCGAGTAGCTATTACCTTCCCAGGCTAAAGCAAATCTTATAAGGTTAATTACAATGCATAGTTTATACATTTTTCTTAATTGTTAGTCGGAGGGGTCCTTTCTCCTCGCAGTCCACTGTGGTCGGACCGTCTTCTTCAGGCGCTTCCTCGGGCATGCCATGCCTTGTTCTCTGGTTTGATCTTGTGCAGGATCTTCTTGCAACGTGTATGACAAAATATACATATATACACCTATGTACAGAGCCCACATACCAAACAATTACTGATATAAGTATACTTTGCAATGATGTTTTCCACAAGAGATATATAAGCATTTACATCAAATGCCGCACTTAATCAAATTAACATTTCTAACAATTATAAGAGCCCATATTACTGTTTTTGGATTCACAATTTTAAGGGTCCAGCTGGCTTCAGTTCCCATTGTATTTGAGGGATCAAGCCAAGGCCTTGGGCTCTAGTTCCTAGAACCAGTTTCTCTATTTCCTGAAGCTATTCTTGTAGATTTACCACATACTCAGTATTTCACTCCCTACCTGGGTAGAGATAAGGCCTTTTGTAGAGTATTTTGAAAGAATTAACCCCTCTTTGGCTCTAGGTTTCCTAAGGAGAGCCAAAGGCAACAACTGTGGCCAGGATAGTCCAGCTTCCTGGGCCAGTTTTACAACCTGTGATTTAATTCCAATGTATTCCCAGTGCTTACTGACCTATTGGACCATCTCTGCAATCAAGTGAGTTCCCTGGTTGAAGGGTATTGCTGCAGGACACCCAAACCTTGGTATAATCTCCTGCAGCAATACCTTGGTTATTTCTTTGGCTTGATTGGTCCTGCAAGGAAATGATTCTGGTCACCCTGAAAAGGGTATTTCTTAGAACCAGCATATACTGAAACCCACCTTTTTCCTGACAGTTCTGAAAAAATCAATTTACAATTGTTGTCCTAAAAGATTCCCTTTCCCAACAAGCCCCACTTGTACCCTGTTCCTGGTACTAGGACTGTACAGTTACTTTCTGATGTCTGTACCCACATATGTTTTATTATGTTCCCTTAGAACCAATTTCTATAAAATAATAAAGGGCACAATAATGTGTCCATCTGGGTATGCACCCACCTGTCAGTTTGCTCTCTTCCCTTTTAAATCAATAAATTCCTATCCTGTCCATAATACCTTATAGGTTCTGATTAAGGTTCAAATATTTTAAGTTTACCGTCTGGAATTAAAGCCAGTTCACCAATTTCTTTTCCTTCAGCTGCCTGTTTTGTCACCTGATCCACCATCATATTCCTGGTTGCCTGTACAGTGTCTCTCTTCTGATGTCCTTTACAATGTATAATAGCCACGCCGCTCTTTGGGAGATTTTCATCATACTGAGTTTGTTTTCCATGTGTGTAAGAAAACCTCGCTCTTTCCAGATGGTACCATGAGTAGGTACCACCCCAAAAACATATTTAGTTCTTGTCAAGGCAGTTATTTTAGCCTTCTGAGCAGAAGTCCCCACAGGTAATGGTTTTGCTTCAATTACCTTGTCAGTAGCAGTTACTGCATGTCCTGCTTACAGTTTCACAAAGCTGCTTCCGTCCTCAGCATCATCCAGTGGTTCCTCCTGTAGGTCTGAGCAATTGGCATAAACAGTCTCCATGCAGTGCACACTGCTGGCTTGGAGGTAGCTCTGCGTTGGTGTTCTGGGTGTTCAGCAAACTGCTTCCTTCTCTTTGATCAGTTCTGCTTTCTGTTGAGAAGCTTGATAGCCATTTAAGTCAAGAAATTCAGCAAACTCAGTCCACTGTACACAGTCCTCCTTTGTTCCACATACTGTAGACTTTCTTTGGCAAAACCAGGCAGAAAAAGGTGTACTTCAAATCCAGAACGGTAAACCCCACCTACTTATTCCTTAACTTGGTTCAACATTTCTATTAATTGCCCTCAAATCTTGTACCAAATTATAACTCTTGCCATCCAATTTTTCATTTGCAAGATCAGGGTGTTCTATTTGGATTTCTATCCAATTAATAATCCAAAATTCATAAAGTTATCTATTATTTCTTTTATCCTCCTACAGTCTTGTATCCTCAAAGGGCACTGCTTTACCCTGGTTGGGCTGGCTCCTGTCTTTAACTTAACTTTTATTGGGCTGCATTTTGGCTCTGCCAGGCATTTCTGATGCCTGCAATCCTGTGTATACCTGATTTAGGATTTACCTAACTTCTATGGGTACAACATTGCTTTTTCCAGTTTGTGTTAAAGCCAAACTTAAAATTTTCCATTAATTGGTCTTGCTTGATACTTAGCTCCAATTTTCTCTACTGAATTTAATCTCTTTACCTCTTTATTCTGCTTCCCTAGCTGTAATTTAACCAGTGGATCTGCTAGGGTAAACTTCCCAAATTCCCATCCTTCATTTTTGCAACCAGAGGCGGTTCCCTCTTTCTCAGTAATTCACACATTACTTTCATTGCAGTGGGGCGGAGCCCTCCCTGGGCTCTTCCAGCCCCCCCACCCCCCTATCTCTGAGTGGATCCCTGGGTCCTACGCCCTACTCTAGTGCTGCGACAGTAACAGCTGCTGTTATTCCCAATTTCCTTACTATCTCTGTTTCTCAATCAGTTTTTGTTTGTTTGTTTTTCCTCCATATCGCTCACCTCTACATCCCTGTCACACCCTGCTCATCCTTGCCTTCCTCAGCCTGTGTCCTTCCCAAACTTTTCACTTTCCAAACTCTCATCATTACATAAACTACTACCATCATATTTCAGTTTTACCTCCTCCTCTCCAGAGGCTTCCAGTGCTAACACTGGGATTTCGGGTTTCCCAGACCTCTACAGAGGCTATTCTCACTTCCCCCTTCACAAATAACAGCAGTCTCCGTCCCGGCTCTCTCTCTCACACCAAGTACTGCTCGCGGGGGAACGGTGCAGGGGTTGCTCTCACACCAGCAAGGATTAACTCTCTTTCTCTTTAACCCTTTTTCCTCCTCTTTTCCTGCGATTAGCAAGTCATCCACATACTGGATAAGGGTGATTTCTGGAGCTGGTTGATATTCTTGTAAAATCTGTTCTAGGGCTTGTCCGAATAAATTTGGGGATTCGGTAAAGCCCTGTGGTAATACTGTCCACCTCAACTGTTGTTTCCTCCCTGTGTCCGGGTCTTCCCATTCAAAGGCAAAATAATCCCGGCAAGACTCATCTAGAGGGCAGGCTCAGAATGCATCTTTTAAATCAATCACACTATACCATAAATTTTCAGGGCCTAATTTGCTCAACAGGGTGTAAGGATTAGCAACTACAGGGAAGCGAGAAATGGTTCTTTTATTTATTTCTCGCAAGTCATGTACCAGGCGATACGTGCCATTAGGCTTTTTAACCGGCAATATGGGAGTATGGAATGGGGACATACAGGGTTCCAATAACCCTTGCTTTATGAGTCTTTCTATTTCTGGCTTTAGGCCTCTCCTCCCTTCCAGCGAGATGGGATACTGTTTTATTTTTATAGGGATCTCAGGATCCCTGAGCTTAATGGAGAAGGGGGGTATTTCTAGACGCCCTACACTTTCGGTTGTATACCGTACTTCAGGGTTAATCCTTTCTTCATGTCTCCGCCCCCGTTCGCCACCCCGCTCGCCGTCCTTTGTTCGCCGGACCTGCAAGATTCCAAAGTCCCGCTCCCCGCGGCCCCTCCCCCTTAGCCGCCTTAAGGGCTCCAAGTATCAAACCCCACGTTTTAAGTTCCATGGCTTTCTGGTTGTTCATGGCACGCTGGCACAGTGCCGAGGTGAGTGAATCCCACCTGCATGAATCTAACACTTGTTGGGAAGAGTCCAGCTCCCTTTTTTTTTTTTTTTTTTTTTTTTTCCTTCTAAAAGCGACAGCACCGCGGCGATCTCCTTCCGTGAAGGAGTATTTTTACCGCAGTGCTCTTTACAAAACTGCAAAAGTACCTTAATCATTTCTTTCTTAAATTCCCTAACATCCCCCGAACTTAAAGGTACCGACATAAATCCCATCTGTGGATTGGAACCCCCCATAGGTACTTCTCGCAATGGATATAGATTTTGTTGACGAGCCCTTCTCCTGGTTTAGGGACCCGAGTTAGGGTCTATTTCCTGATTATCTGAATTATCCTGGTTATCTACCTCGGGCTGTGGAGGGGGAGGAGCTGTCGGTGGTGGTGGAATATATGGTGGGGGTCCCATGGGGCTATCCTCCTCCTTCCTAGGTTTCTGTTTCTCAGTCTTTCTGTCTGCCTGGGATAGTTTAAGGATCGGGATTGCTGGTCCCCCTGGGCGTGTAACCCAGACAGCTGCATATTCACCCTCTTCCTGACTAAAGGGTGTCTTAGCATTAACACAAAAGTTTAATTGTTGCTATACCCAATCTTCACTGGACTCAAATTTTGGCCACCGGACATTGGGGCCAATCTCCTTATCTCCCCATACTTTCATGCAATAGTGAATCATCTTAGTCTTCCTCCACATTTCTAACCTGAATGCTAGAGGGGAACGTTTCATGGTCACAGGGTCCTTACTCTTTCCCTGTCCCATCTTCCGGAGTGCCTTCACTCAATCGTGTGTGCGTTTCACTCACTTCCCCTCGTTTGTGGCTCACGCCTTCGCAGGCAATGAGAACCGCACTACTAGAGGGTCCACACTCGCTTGGGTTAGTCCGAGCTACCGGCCCCCTCTCACACACACACCACTCGTCACACTCCGGGAAACCCGACCCCGACCGAACGGAAAACCCTTGCCAAAACGGCAATTACTTACGCATCCTGCGTCTTCGTCCGGACTTTTGTGCACAAAATTTAAGGGGTCGACCGGTCCTTCCTTGCCTCTTTGCTCTTAAATTTCGGATCGTCGGTAGGAGTCAGGCAGGGAATCAGGAGCGGGGCCGCCAGTTCTGGCGGGGCGCCTCCCCAACTCTCAGAATCCAGCCACTATTCCTATCCGAGTCACGGCACCAATTGTTATCGATAAAATAATGGACCAAAGGTTAAGGAGCCAATAATTGAATTTATTGATTATAATGAGCAAAGAACAAAGAGGCAATGCAGCGCTGGGCGACAGGGGACTCTGCGTTCCACCAACTGCCGCAAAGTTTTAACCCGTACGCGGTCCTTTTATGCAGTTCATCTTCAGTATTCGCGTCCTCCCCCGCATTCCTATTGTGGCGTACTCTGCGCATGATCTGGCTGTTGCTAGGGGGTCTTATCTTATCCTGCCTTCTGGTGGTCGTATGGGCCTCATACCCTCTCCTTAACCCCGACTGGTGGTTTCCCTTTTATGGTATGCAAGTTTCCTGCTGTGTGAGGAAACAATTGTTGTTCCTGCATGGCTGCTAACTTGCTGGCTGATTGATACTCAATACAAGGCAAAGGTCATCCTGAGCAAGGCAGGCAAACAGGGGGAAGAGAGATACAGCTCGGGACAAACATTCCTACTTTTTAACACTGTAGAGCTGTTCTGTTACGATAAGAAACTCTTAGCAAAAGAAAGACAGATTTAGCAAACATCAAAGAAGTTAGGGCCTCTACACAAGGCCGAATTGTCTCACTCCATGAGAAGGTTGGGGTGTGAAGGCAGGCACCAGGATACTCCCCTGCCTCTCTCCCAAGCTTATCTTTGTATAAAGAAGGACAAGCAGATATCCGCAAAATAATGATCAGGTGTGGAATAAGTTAATTAACTACAGATTTACGCTTAGGCAGCAAAAATTTATGTTTGTCCAGTGTTTTCATGTTTAGTGAAGCATCGAGAAGATTGTGAACCTGAAGTATTCAGCCAATGAGGAACCAGGGGAGTAAGAGATAAGCGTCGGGGAATAGGGAATAAAAGATGTAACTGTTTTCTGTGGGTTCTCCTGCTTGCAGGAGGCCTGCCATTGCAATTGCAAATAAAATCTGCTTTATCAGAGATACCGTCCTAGAAAATTATTTGGATATTTCCTACACTGGAGAGCACTTGGAGTCAATACACTGAGTGTAGATGAGCTGTGACACTGGGATGGCACCTCGTCCCAGTTCAGTCCCTGCTTCCCACTTGGCAACAGGCATCCCCTCCCTGGCTCAGAACCCAGCAGTGAAACCATTTCTATGCTGCTCAGCTGTGGGTGTGAAAATGATAACACGGTGAAACATCCATGATTCCCCATCACACAGCCAATTTTAATAAAAAAGAGATTATTCCAGCACAAAGAGAAGGCAGGTTTTGGTGTCAAAAAGCACAACATACAATAGCCAAAATGTGAGTACTTTGTATTGAGGGCGGTCCATACCTCTTGTGGGGGAAATTATGTGGAAAGGAGAGGGAAATAGGCTCAAGAAAGCAGCAGGAATGCAAAGTGTGTCTCTGGTGCCCACATTTGGAAATGCTCCTCTTTAAAAGAGCAGCACAAATGTTCTGTGGTTTTGTGTGTCTCTGGAGTAGGGATTTTCTTTCTGGACTCACAATATGTCTCATAATTATCGAAAATAGGGGTTTATTTTAGTTAGCAATTTGACTAATTGTTTTCCATAAAAGTACCGTGCAGTTTATAAAGGAGAGGACGGGGGGGGGGGGGGGGAGAGGAGGGGAAAGGCTCCGTGCGGGCCTTCCTGGAATGCGGGCTGGTGGCTGCCCACAGGTGGGGGAGCGGTGTGTCCGGGCGCGTGGCGGGGCCCAGCGATGGCTCTGGGGAACTCGCTGAAGATGAGCAGCTCTGCGGGCACCTTGACATCCTGCTGCTGGCGGCGGTCGTGGAAGTTCAGACAGTTCAGCCCCACGCGGATCGCCTTCTCAGGGTCGTCGATGGGCGCGGACTGCCGCCCTCCCGCCCGGGGCAAACAGTGCCGGCCCAAGGCCAGCGCTGTGCGGGGCGGGGCTGAGCGCGGGGTGATCACCTGCTGCAGCTGCTGGCTGCGCTGCTGCCGGTACAAGTGGGCTTCTTGGCCGGCTGGGCGCGCTGCTGGCTCGTGTTCAGCTGAGCGTCGATCCGCACCTCCGGATCCTTTTCCTTCAGGCAGCCTGTCAGCCACTCTGCCCCAAGCCTGCAGCGATGCCTGGGGTTGTTGTGACCAAAGTGTGGGACCCGGCATGTGCTGTTATTGAGCTTCATACCATTGGCATCAGCCATCGATCAGCCTGTCCAGACCCCTCTGGAAGGTCTTCGTATCTTTAGGCAGATAATAGGAGGATGCAAGAGCTGAGAGGTAATGGGAGGGAGGGGAGTATCCTGCTCTGCCACCAGGAGCCTGGGAACCACAGGCTGTGGGTGCCGGCACAAAAATCCTCCATCCATCACCACAGGAGCTGCAGTTCTGGCTGCAGCAGCAGGAACTCAGCGCAGCCCTGCAGAGAGCGGTCCGGCAGCACAAGAGGAAGATGACAGCTGTGGAGTGTGAGTGCCTCAGCAGCCTGCAAGGAGCTGAGCGGTGCTGGGGGGAGGAAGGTGTGGGAGTCTTGGGGAGGGACACACAATGGCAGCATTAGTGGCAGGATCAGCTGCTTCCTCCTCCATTCCTGACACCATGCACCGGTTTCCTTTGAGAAGCACCCAAGAAGCCAGATCTCATTGTCACATCTGTGGGGTTCCACAGAACACACAGACATGGGGTAAGTTTAGGTTGGATATCAGGACAAACTTCTATACAGAAAGGGTTGTTAAGTGCAGGAATAGGCTCCCCAGGGAGGTGGTTGAGTCATGTGTTTAAAAACTGGATTTGGTGCTCAGGGACATGATTTAGAGGGGAGTTGTTAGAATTACAGTAGTATAGTCAGGTCGTAGTTGACTCAATTATCTTTAAGGTCTTTTCCAACCAGAGTGATTCTGTGATTCTATGGGATGCTGTGTGTTGGATTGCTGTTTATTGCAGAGCACCAGTACAGGGCAGGACTGGGGACTGGGAAGATGGGGATGGTGAGGGCAGTGTGCGGCTGTAGGCTGCTCAGATGGTACCGGGAAACGTTTGTAGCTGTGTGGAGGTGTGCGTTTCTCCTGCTGTAACAGAGATGGAGGGGATGGAGCTGACTGAGGGGCGGTGACCGGAGGCAGCACGAAGGCGCCGTGAGGCGGCCACAGTCAGCCCGGCCGCAGCACAGACGGACGGCACTGCGGCTCCCCGTCGCACGTAAGGCGGCTCTCGTTCCCTCCGCGAGGGGGCGCTGTGCTGCCGGCGCGCTCTGACAACGTCACGCAGCCGTCTGGCACTGGTGTGCCTTATGGCGCCGCGTCCCGCTCCCAGCACTGCGTGGGCAGCGTGCACGAGTCGCCATGGAGCCTTCTGCCCTCGGAGCCTTTCTTCTGTGCTGCGATCTGCTTGTTTAATAGCCCTGCTTCCGCTTACACAGCAACCGAATGGTGAAACTGCATCAGAAAAACATCTATCAGATGCAAAGCCGCTACTTGATGCCCAAAGGAAATATGAGTGCACAAAGTGGTTGGCCTTGCATTTCTGCCAAGGATTCAAGAAGAGTGGAAACTTTTTTTCTGATGCCTGGGTCGTAGTTTGTCCACTGATATCTGCTTCCATGAAGGAGAGAACGAGTGGAGCGCTGAGGAGCAGCTGTGTGGCAGTGTCATGCTGACCTTGCTTGCCTGGGCAGTGCAGTGCCGTGATGTTCCAGATGTGTAAGAGTCATGTGCAGGGCGAACATAGGCACTGCTGCTCCTACACAGGGGCTGGGCTCACTGACAGCAGCATGAGGGCAGCAGTCTACTTCTGCTTGTAACCTCAGCCAGGCTGTCACTCTAGGGATAGAAAAGGCATTTCTTACCTACTGGTTCCTTTATCTGCTTGTGCGTCCCTCTCTCGTGCAGAGCTGCTGTTGTGCTGCAAGGCAGCCCTTGTTGGTGCAGTGCAAAGCAGGCGGGCAGTGTGTGTTTGTGGGCATTCTGTAGTGCTGTTCAGGCACTGGTCTCAGACGGGGAAATCATGTGCTTATCGTCATGCTTTACAGTCGCAATGACTTAATCAGCACCATTAAATTACCATCAAGTTCTGATAACTGTTTGCTAGAAAACTAATGCTCTCTCTGGTTTTTATTGCAGTTGCCAGCTGCTGGTGGACCTGAATGTGAGTGTGTTTGTTTGCTGTACCATGCTGTGCCAATTTTCTCCAATTAGATAAACGTAGGGAGTGTAAGTAGTGCAGGAAGAGCACTGTCTGTCTTTTTATTAGTGGTAAATTTGTAACTTCTTTCTGTTTCCTCCTATAGAGGACAATGCCCCATGTATATATGCTTTTCCTGCTCAAGAGATAATGAAAATTCCAAGAGAATGTTAGCTCACAGAGGAAGTATTTTTCCAGATAAACTCTCTGGGCATACTGCTCCCTCCTGGTTCAACCCACAAGGTTTCACCCATCCAGTATTTATTCCTGTGCCTGTTTTCCAAATCCCAGGCTCCATGAAGGTCAGCACTGTTTTGCTGTTGAACTTTGTTGGAACAGAGATGGATCATAGAAGGCAGTGTGATTCCACAGAGATCCTGAGCAGGAGGCAAAAGAAACCTGTTTGTGAATGGCCATCTTGAGCCAATCACAGCACGCTGTGGTGTCTTGTGGAAACACAGGATGGTTGATGTGCGAAGGGACCTTTGGGTACATCGGGTCCAGCCCCTGCTCCAACAGGGCCGCCAGAACTGGTGCCCAGGACCACATCCAAATGGATTTGGAGATCTCCAAGAGGAGACACCACAACCTCTCTGGGTCCCTGTGTCACTGCTGCAGCGTTTACACAGCACAGGAGTGCTCCTGATGTTTGGTGGCAACCTCTGGTCCTGGCACTGGGCTCCACTGGATGCAGCCTGGCTCTGTCCTCTCTGCCCCTCCCTGCAGGGTTTGATGGTCATGAGTGGGTTCCCCCTGAGCTCCCTTTCTCCAGCTGAGCAGCCCCCTCTCTCTCAGCCTCTTGTCGTAGAAGAGATGTTCCAGTCCCTTCACTGTCTTGGTAGCCTTCCATTGGACTCTTTCCAGTATGTCCAGCTGTCTCTTGTACGGGGAGCCCAGACCTGGAACTGTTCTCCAGGTGCAGCCTCACCAGTGCCAAGCAGAGCAAAAGTAATGGTGCAGAATAATGGTCCTTGCCTGCTACAAGAGAAATCAGGACTAGGGCTATGATGGGAGCACACTGCTTTATGATTATATGGAGAACTGCTAGGAAGAAGGCCTGGTGGGCCTGAACACAGATGGCAGGTGGTCCAGCTTTTGTTTCACTGGAAACCAGATACACCATGGGCAGCACTATGGAGATATGTTCTCCATGTAGTTGTGCCCCTGTGGCTTCTTTCTGATGTGCTTGGGAAGTCCCACTAGAATAGACTGCTGCATGAGACGGAAACCTGATACCACACCACTTGTGTGGGTGAAGTTTTACTATCATCTTTTACGTTTGGTGTTTTTTTTTTTTTAGTTCAATTCTGTGTGTGCATTGGTGCGAGTCACAGAATCACAGAATCACAGAATCGTAGGGGTTGGAAGGGACCTCCAGAGATCATCGAGTCCAACCCCCCTGCCAAAGCAGGATCCCTACACCAGGTCGCACAGGTAGGCGTCCAGGCGGGTCTTGAATATCTCCAGAGAAGGAGACTCCACAACCTCCCTGGGCAGCCTGTTCCAGTGCTCCGTCACCCTCACCGTAAAGAAGTTCTTGCGCACACTGGTGCGGAACTTCCTATGCTCCAGCTTCTGGCCTGCCTTTGCTAAATCCTTTTCTTGTGACCTTAGGCAACAATCAAGGGGATGTCAAGTTTCAGTGCTGAGCAAAAAGCGCAGGCACTCAGGAAGGCCATAAAGGGCTTTGGTAAGCTGATCTCCCTCCATGGGTTAACTTTTATTTTTTCCCCAGCACCGGAAATGGCTGCTCTGGTGGTTTGATAGAGGGAAGTGTAGCTGCTTGCATTGCTCCACTGCACAACTGCCCTAAAAATCATTGGAAACAGAACTTCATGTTCCAAAATGCAGCTGTTCTAGTGGTGTGGGTCCTGGCAGCTTTGTGTGCATAGATGTAGTCCTGGGGTTGTTGAGAACTGGTTGCGTAGGGGACTGGAGGTGGCACAAGATCAGAGGGCACTTTTGATTCTTGTGCAAGCAGCTTGACTAGCTTCCATTTGTTTCTTGCACAGATGAAGATGCCATCATTGACGTCTTGACCGAACTAAATGTTTCCCAATGTCAGCAAGTTCTGATCACCTATAAGAGCACTATTGGCAAGGTAGGTGGTCTTCAGAGACGTGTGTCACTTGGGTGAAAAGTGAAAAACGACCCAATCTCTATAAGAGAAAGCTCAGCAGAGACTTTACCTGACTAAGGTAAAGTTTGTTTTTGTTCAGTTCAGAGCAGTTGTTGATGCAAGGAGGGTTGGAGCCTGAAGAGAAGTGGTAAACAGCTCAGTTCCTTCTGTCCTTGAAGGCCGTACCTTCTGCCAACTTCATTCTCCTCTCTTGGCCTTCTAGGATTTGATTGATGACTTGAAGTCAGAGCTGAATGGGAATTTTGAGAGGGTGATTCATTGGGATGATGATTCCCATCACCATTTATGACGTGCATGAACTAAAGAGGGCTGTGAAGGTTTGGGAATCTTCCTTTTGTATTGCTTAAGTTTTGGCCAAGGACTTACTGCTTTGTTATTTATGTCTTCTTATTTATTATTAACTCTTAAAGAAACCTGGTTGTATGTCACAAGCAGTTGCTGGTAGCTTGGTGATTCCCTAGGGAGCAGGAACAGATGAAGGTTGCCTGATTGAAATTCTGGCTTCTCACACCAATGAAGAGATTTGTCACATTAATGAGAACTACAAGCTTCATAAGTAGTGCAAAAAGCCAGGCCTTATCCTACTGTCTGACAGTCAGTTTGTGTATGTGCAGGCAGGTGTGAAGAGGAAGGAGTCTGGGGAGCTTTTAGGTGTGACACACTGGCCAACTTAGCTGTTGCTGTTTGTCTAGAGAGAAGCTAGACTAGAATTTCACCAGCAACTGAATTGGTGTAAATAAAATGGGGAGGAACATTCTGTCTGTATGGCTCTCTTGTCAGTTTCTTACTGTCTGTCCTTCTTAATTGGAGGCTGTAGCACTAATTATGATGGCGAGGAGTGCTGCGGTGATGCTGAGAGCCCTGGGCACAGTTCTGTACTTAGCTAGGTTATGGCTGGTAGATGTTGTGGGCAGCACCTAGGTGATGGCCCTGCTCCTAATGGATACTCTGTGTTCTTGCTAGAATATGGCTGCTCCCTTGAGGATGACATCGTACCTGACACATCTTCGATCTTTCAAAGGGTGCTCGTGGCCCTTGCAACGGTGAGCTAAGCTGAGAGGAGAAGGGGGTGAATCTTCCTGTGGGCACAACTCTGCACTCAGTGGTGAGGAGCTCCAGGCTAGCTTTTTCTCACCCTGAGTGTCCCATGGCCTGCTCCTCAAACCCAGCTTCTACAGGGAGGGAACTCTGACTCTGGGTGTGCATGAGTGCTGTGGGCTCTTCTTTAAACAGAATCACAGAATCACTAAGGTTGGAAAAGACCTATAAGATCATCCAGTCCAACCATCCACCTATCACCAATGGTTCTCGCTAAACCATATCCCTCAACACAACATCCAAACGTTCCTTGAACACCTCCAGGGAAGGGGACTCCACCACCTCCCTGGGCAGCCCATTCCAGTGCCTGACCACCCTTTCAGAGAAGTAGTATTTCCTAATATCCAGCCTGAATCTTCCCTGGCACAGCTTGAAACCATTCCCTCTAGTCCTATCACCGGTTATACAGGAGAAGAAGCCGACCCCCAGCTCGCTACAACCTCCCTTCAGGTAGTTATAGAGAGCAGTAAGGTCTCCCCTGAGCCTCCTCTTCTCCAGACTGAACAATCCCAGCTCCCTCAGCTGCTCCTCATAAGGCCTGTGCTCCAGACCCCTCACCAGCTTTGTTGCCCTTCTTTGAACACACTCCAGGGCCTCAATGTCTTTCTTTCAGTGAGGGGCCCAGAACTGGACACAGTACTCAAGGTGCGGCCTCACCAGAGCTGAGTACAGGGGAACAATTACTTCCCTACTCCTGCTGGTCACACTACTTCTGATACAAGCCAGGATGCCATTGGCCTTCTTGGCCACCCAGGCACACTGCTGGCTCATGTTTAGCCGAGCGTCAACCAACACCCCCAGGTCCATTTCCTCTACACAGTCTTCTAGCCACTCCGCCCCAAGCCTGTAGCGTTGCTTGGGGTTGCTGTGGCCAAAGTGAAGGATCCGGCATTTGGTCTTATTAAACCTCATCCCATTGGCTTCAGCCCAGCTATCCAGCCTGTCCAGATCCCTCTGTAGGGCCTCGCTACCCCCAGGCAGATCGACACTTCCAGCCAACTTGGCGTCATCCCCAAACTTACTGAGGGTGCACTCAATGCCCTCATCCAGGTCATCAATAAAGATATTGAAAAGGACAGGCCCCAGCACCGACCCCTGGGGAACACCACTCGTGACCGGTCGCCAGCTGCATTTAGCTCCATTGACCACCACTCTCTGGGCCCGGCGCTCCAGCCAGTTCCTTACCCAGCCAAGAGTGTACCTGTCCAAGCCACGGACTGCCAGTTTCTGCAGGAGAATACTGTGGGAGACAGTGTCAAAGGCCTTGCTGAAGTCTAGGTAGACTACATCAACAGCCTTTCCCTCATCCACCAGGCGGGTCACTAGATCATAGAAGGAGATCAGGTTGGTCAAGCAGGACCTACCCTTTGTGAACCCATGCTGGCTAGGCCTGATCCCCCGGTTGTCCCGCACTTGCTGTGTGATCTCCCTCAAGACAATCTGCTCCATAACCTTCCCTGGCACCGAGGTCAGGCTAGCAGGCCTGTAGTTCCCCGGGTCCTCCTTACAGCCCTTCTTGTAGATGGGAGTCACATTGGCAAGCCTCCAGTCTTCTGGTACTTCACCCGTCAACAAGGAGCGCTGATAGATAATGGCGAGCGGCTCGGCTATCACCTCCGCCAGTTCCCTCAGCACTCTCGGGTGAATCTCATCCGGCCCCATGGACTTGTGACAGTCCAGTTGGAGTAGCAGGTCTCTGACTGTTTCCTTCTGAATCGTGGGTGGTTTAGTCTGCTCCCCAGCCGAGACTAACAGGTCAAAAAGTGGAGTATCCTGAGGATAACTGGTCTGACCTTTAAAGACAGAGGTAAAGAAGGCATTCAGGACCTCTGCCTTTTCCTTATCGTCTGTAGTCACATTCCCAGCCTCATCCAGTAAGGAATGGAGATTCTCCTTAGTCCTCCTCTTACTGTTGATATATTTGTAAAAGGATTTCTTGTTTCTTTTTATCCCAGCGGATAAACAGCCCAGTAAGATGGGTTGCTGCTCATTTCAGAAGCCCAAAACACATCTGAGCTGTGTTTCACTGTTTGTAAGTTTGTAAGCTGCGTTCCCTTTGAAAGACTCCATTATCCATGTCCAGCAGCTGTTCCTGATTTGGAGTTCTCAGGAGTTGCTTCCAGTAGATGCTCTGGTGAACTGAGTCTTCTATCCTTGTGTCTTTGCAAGGAAACAGAGACGAAGAAATGTATGTGGATGATGCCCTTGCTCAGCAAGATGCTCAGGTGTGTAGTAATATGCTTCCCAATCTATTCTCGTGCATGTGATGCATGGTGAAGAGAAGCCAACCTGTGACATGGGGATGATGGTTCTAGTCTTGTTTGTGAGTCTCTAAGGAGAGATCTCTAAACAGGCTGGTTACTTGGCAGGGGCAGTGACATTTTGGTTGTGGGTTGCCGTGCCTGGTTGCTGCTTGTTGGAAAATATCCATGATCTAGACAAGTATGGGCCAGCAGTGCTCTAGCTCCAAGGAATTAAAGATCTCCTGTACACCCAGTCTTTTCCATGAGCCTTACTTTGTCATCCAAAATGTCTTTAAGTGCCTGTACTAAGCGGGGGAGAAGAAATGGGGAACAGATGAGGTGCAGTTTATGTCCATCCTCTGTACACGGAGCAGGTATCACCTACTGAGATGTAGGACCCCTGCACAGTGTCCTGGGCTTTTCTTTCCTTCCTTGTTTGTGTGTGATGCTTTTGTAGGAGGTCTGTAGCTGTTCAGTAGATGTGAACTCTTCTGAGGCAACAGGTGTCTTAGAGAGAGCTCCATTGCATCCATTCCATTCAGGCTGTTTTATTCCCTCCTGAGACTGAAAGTGACTTCAGAAACCTAAGTACAACTTGCTGCTGCTCAAGCATGGAAATCAGAGATCATGAAATGTGACTGCCCTTGGGGCAGGGGACAGAGGAGCTAAGAAATTTGATTGGCAGCACAAAGTGCTAGGTCTTGAAAATGGTAATAGCTGTGATAGGCCAATTAGCAAGACTGTTAACAATGAGAATGAATTATTTTTGTGGATGGTCCTGATTTAGCTGACAGTGCTGCAGGAATTACTGATCTTGCAACCCCATTACGCTGGGACCCCAAAAACTGCATCAAGACCCCAAAACTGCACGAAGACCAGTCAAGAACAGCACCCCAAAAAGTGCACTAGAGCTATCTAAAAAAAGCATACCAGCAGCACCACAAAATGCACCAAAAGGCAAACAATGGGTCGATCCAAAAAACATCACCAGGAACAACCCCAAACACTAAGATGGGACACGTAAACTGTACCAGGACCCCACCCCAAAACTGCAGCACGGTGTCATGTCAAGCTAAAAACCAGCCTTTTGACAGCATTCCACTGAACAAAACAGCACTTCATGGCTGTTTTACCCTGCTAATCTGTGGAATACAAGAAAAACTGTTCAGAGCAGAAGCTGTGGAGCTAGATTAACAGCATGAGAACAAAGGACACCTCTGAAAGAAGAAAGAACATCTCACGGCTCTGATTGGATAAGTGCCTGCGTGAACAGTTGAAGAATGTTTTGTAGAATGTTCTGTTGACATGTAGAGGTGGATGGGAAAGTTGTAGGGGTGGATGGGAAAGCTAGAAAAAGAAAACTTGTGAAGGTATATAAGTGATGTGAGAACTTGTAATAAAGGATTTGGATCATTCACATCTGAGTCCGTGCATCAGACGCTGCACTAATCTATCTACTACACTTCTCTATCCTACTACCTACCATCTTCTTGCTCAGCACAGTGTCACAAAATCATGAAGGGGTCGGAAGGGACATCTGGAGGTCCTTATGTCAGCATGAGCTGAGGAAGGATACCCCTGAAGTGGTACAGGGAGTTGGAGCAGGCTGTGCTGGGACATCCTACGCTATATTGCGTCCTTGTGCATCCAGGCCAAGAGGTCACTTCTGTCTTACGAATGGACTTGTCAATAGCAGAGAGACAGATACTCTGAGGGGACAAAGGCCATCAGAGAACAACAAGGTAACACATTTTGGGTGGTATAGGAGAGGCCAAACAAAAGCTGTGGGAAGCTTGGCAGAAGAAAGAAGTAGAGCAACAGAGGTGAGTTATATTGAAGGAGAGGTTGCCTCATCTCTCACCCTGAAAGAAAACCTGTAATCCTTAAACATTAATCCAAACCCGAAAATTTCAGTTCTAAAATCTTTTATTCTCCGACTCTTATCCCACCACCATCAACACCTCTCCTAGCCCTACACTAAGCTTTTAGTGAGGGTAGGGAGACCTCAATAAAGGTATGGAGATGCCAGGGCAAGAGGTCCTTTCCTGCTAACACAGGAGACTTTCAGGATGCCAGAGCCCTTTGGGAGCTCCAGGTGGACTTTGGGCAGGGGTCTCCACGTCATCTGTTAAGGCACCAGCTGTCTGTGCGCCAGTAATTGCACCCCATCCCAATTATATATTCACTCTGTTCCCAAAAAAAGTCAACACAAGATTCCCACTAGGGCCAACCCTCAACACAGAGATCACCTCTACCTCCACCGTCCTGCTTCCTTCTCAAGGAGCTGTTCTCTCCATGGCCACCCTGCCAGCACTCAAGCTTTCAAACTATGGCTCTGCAGATCCTTTTGGGGGAGCACATTGCTGCCTGCTCAGCAGAACTGTCAGAACTGGGGAGGGGAAAGGGAGGGGCAGACAGTGGCTAGTGGCTGTGAGAAGTAACTTTTGTAATGTGGTCTAGTGGAAGGTGTCCCAGACATGGCCTGAGGTTTGGAATTTTCTTTAATGTCCCTTCCAAATCCAGGAAATCCTTCCAGAATCATCCAAAATGATTTTGTGGTTCCATCATGATAGAATGAGGAAGACCAATAAATGGTTAAGGGAGTGGTATCATGTCTGCTATTTATGTCAAGGAACTAGCTTTGAGAACTCTGGTCTTCTGGGGGAGGGTGGGGAGGGTAAGATCATCTTCAGAACAAGCTTTCCAATTTAGTCAGGAGAGTTTTAAACAAGAATCACCAAGAGAGAGAACCCATCCCACACTGAGGCTGATGACGGTAATGGGTGCCCCGAGTCTGGAGCTGGATCACATGCCAGGAAGACAGCACCTAAAGTGCAGGATAAGGGAACTTCTACTGGTAAATCAGCCTTACTCAAATGCCTGTACACTAACACACAGCATGGGGAACAAGCGAGAGTCACAGATGTGCACGTGCCTACAGGGCTATAATATAATGGCATCACTGAGACATGGTGGGGTGGCTCTCATGATTGAAATATAGGAATAGATGGGTATAAACTCTTAGGAAGGATAGGCATGGAAGAAGGGAATTGCCCTCTACATCAACAACCAGCTGGAGTCCATGGAGCTTCACCTGGGGATGGATGAGGAGATGACAGAGAGCGTATAGGTTAGGGCTAAAGGGAAAGCAGAGGAAGGAGACATCGTAGTGGGGATATACTACAGGCTGTTGGACCAGGAAGACTGAGTGGATGAGGTCCTCTATGCACAGATAAGAATAGCTTCACATTCACAAAATATGGTCCTCAAGAGGGATTTCAACCACTCTGATATCTGTGGGAAGGACAACACAGCAGGGAATCAACAATCAAAGGGGTTCCTGGAATGTGTTAGTGATAACTCCCTCTTCCAAGCGGACAGGAACCTGCAAGGAAAGGTGCTATGCTGGATCTTGTCCTTACCAACCAGGAGGGGTTTCTGGGCAGCGTGAAGCTCAAGGGCAGTCTTGACTGCAGTGACCACAAAATGGTGGAGTTCAAAATCTTTAGGGCATCAAAAAGGGTACGCAGCAGGCTTGCTACTCTGGATCTCAGGATCTTCGAACTCTTCAGGGAACTGCTTAGTAGAGTGACATGGGAGAAAGCCTTGGAGGGAAGAGGGTCCTACGAAAGCTGGTTGGTATTCAAGGACCATGTCCTCCAAACCCAGAAGCAGCGCAACCCAAGAGAGATGAAAGCAGGCAAGAATGCCAGGAGGCCTCTGTGGATCAACAAGGAGTTCCCAGACTGACTTTGTTACAAAAATAAAGTCTATGGGGAGCAGAAACAGGAACGGGTTACCTGGGAGGGCTACAAAGAAGCTGTCTGAGCAGCCAAGGGTTGGGTTAGGAAAGCTAAAACCCAGACAGAATTAAATCTAGCCAGGGACATAAAGGGGAACAGGAAATTCTACAGGTGTATCAGTGATAAAAGGAAGGCCAGGGAAGATGTGGGCCCTCTCTGAAACTGGAGACCTATCACGAGGGATACAGAGAAAGCTGAGGTGCTCGGCTTTGTCTTTGCAAAAAAAAACAAAAATCAAAAAACAAAAAACTGAGGTCTTCCTTTGCCTTACTCTTAACAGACAAGTGCTCTAGCCATACTGCCCAAACTGCAGATAGCAATGATAAGAACTTGGAGAAGGAACATCTGCCTGCTGTAAGTGAAGATCGGGTTCAAGACCCTGTAAAGGACCTGAAGGTGCATAAGTCAATAGGACTCAAAAGATCCATCCCTGGGTTCTGAGGGAACTAGTGAACAAAGTTGCCAAGTTGCTATCCATCATATTTGAAAGGTTGTGGCTGTCTGGTGAAGGTCCCACTGATTGGAAAAGGGGAAACATATCCCCCATTTTCAAGAAGGGAAAAAAAAAAAAAGAAGATCAAGAGCTCCATGTAAGTGTCATCTGAAATCCAGGAAGAAAACTCTCTAACTCCAGTGTGGTGTTAGAAAGCAGCATTCCTTTATTCCTCACGATGCGCACCGGGCAAGTTGACAAGCAAGCGCACTCTCTCAGAGTTCAGGTTCTACATCTGAACAGTGAAGACATACATATGCAGTACACTGGCATATATATTCATTCTTTTTCAAGGTCCCATAGATATGTGGTAACGTCCCTTTGGGCATGCTCAGTGGTATCTGGGGTGGTCAAGTGCCCACCTACTTCTTCCCCTTTTTTCCCCATCAGCTTCATCGTTGAAGCCTTTAATCCACTTCCATCCACTTTTCCCCAATTTGGAACATTTCCATTGTTTCCATTGCACAGTGAATCACTTTTTAAAAACAATGTATGTGGAACCCGAAGAAAATGGCCTTGCACATTTTGAGGCAAAAGATAAAAGTATTCTTCTGTGACTCCAATACTTCTCGTGAGGCAAAATCATTGAGGTAGAAGATAAAAGTATTCTATTATGTCCCCAGTGCAAAGTTATTGAGGAAAAACAAGGCTGTTAACCCACTAAAGCTGAAATGGAAAGTTTCACAACTATCACTTATGTATTCCTTTTGCTAAACTGATATACTGGTACTTAAACTACTGTACTTTAACGTGCCCCACTGCTAAAGAAACCAACCCATATCACAAGTGATATTGCTGTTGAGGTCCAGCATGTGGATGTAGTGGTAGGGGAGGTGTGGATCATGGGATCCTCTGTGGTGCAGGAGACTTCTTCATGGCAGGGCAGGAAACATTGCTGGAGCGTGCTGTGGGGCAGAACAGCTCACTGAGACTCAGTGTGGGTGGCAGATCTTGAAGCAGGGTACAAAAAGTTGCTATGGGGCACCTTGAAATGAGGTGAGGAACGCTTCCGAACGGGGGGCAGGAGCTTTCTGCCAGGCAGATCAGGGAGAAGGAGGTCACAGCTGGGGCCGAGCACCACACTGTGAGGCGCAGCACCCCGCAATGAGGCAGGCGGACCCGGAAATGCCTTTCTTTTCCTCTTCCCCTTTGCCCAGCACTGCAGACCAATGGGATCCGGCCCAGCAGGGCCGCCACAGGGCCGGGGTCCCGCACCCGAAATGCCGCACCCCGGGCAGGGTTTGCTCTCGGGCTGGATTTATCCCCACTTAGGGCATCCATCCAAGTAAGGGATTAGGGTGAGGACTATGGGGTTGAGTTAGGCCCGAACAGGATTTGGAGCTTCCCGGTGGGCGCGAGCGCTGTTACGAGGCAACCGGCGCTGCCATTTTGTCCATGGCGCCCAAAGGGAGGAAACGGAGAGGGTGCGGCCGTTCTCTCTGCGCCTTCACCCCGCCGCCTCCGCAAGCTCTCATTGGCTGGGTGCGCTGCCATTTGCTGAGCGATGGCTGCCATTGGCTGGGAGGGCGGGCAGGAGGCGTGGCCGAACAGGTAAATCTGGGGGTGGGGAGGCTGCAGCCTGCTTGCGTGGTGGGCACGATGGGCTGGGACTGTTCAGAACGGCACCGGGAGGAGTCGGAAATTGTGCTGAGGACTCCGGGAGACGCGGCGTGCGGCACCCGTTGAGGGCTTGCGGCTGGTGTCTCCCGGTACCGCCCACTGAGGGGCTGCCACCTCGGTACCGCCTGGTGCCATCTCCACACCTCGACCCAAATGAAAGTTATAATCATGAATAATGAGGTTACTGCAGGGATAACGTAATGGTGTCACTATAGGAATAACAGGGTTACTCTACAGATAACGGGATTACTGCAGGGACGATGGGGGACAGATGGACACAAGGACAAAGGGACATATGGACACGGGGATGTGGGCTCAGGAGCTTTGCAATAAATTGATATTTATTATGGAAAAACAGGCTGTGTCCTCCAGAGGATCTGGTGGGGACATCTACGGATGGTCAAGTTTTCATGCAACAGAGAGGGGGCAGCACAGGGGTCACACAAATGTGCCATCCTGAAAGACAAAGTACAGGAGGTGACCTTATGGGGTCCTCTATCCTATATGGCCCTCTCTTGGACTGAGGGAAAATCCCTGCTTCATAGATTCAATTGCTCCCAGGTCTCATCAGGAATCTCTGGAATACAGGGACCTGGAGGGGGGGGTGGAGACCAGGAGAAGGGGACCCAAAGAAGGAACAAAGGTGCTGGAAACATTCAAATAATTTTCTAGGACAGTATCTCCGATGTATAATCAATGAAAGTTATATAAAGGAATATTATATAATTTAATAATATTAAGATGTTATAATAGTGAAATAAGCAAGAGAGTTAGGCACAGCGAGACAAAGAGAATAAATAGGAGGCTTACCCAAGTCGTGGGCTCGCTCAGGAAACTCCAGTGGAGTGGATCTTCCAAAGAGAGAGAGAGAGAGAGAGAGATCCTTCCCCACTGGTAGTCAGCTCTTAAATGGGTGCAGGAGAGGTGGAGCCAGGCTCCACCCCTTCCTGCAGCACAGGTGAATTGCTTTCACCTGTGCTCCCAGGGCTGACTCATTGCTCGCCTCAGGTGACTAATCAGAGGTTCAGGCCGTGACTCAGCAGTTCCCATACACTCTGATAAAGCAGATTTTATTCTCAGTTGCAATGGTGGGTGTCCCACAAGCAGGAGAGCCCACAGAAAACAGCGTTACATCTTTTATTCCCTATTTCCTGATGCTGATCTCTTTCTCCCCTAGTTCCTCATTGGCTGAGTACTTCAGGTTCACAATCTTCTCGATGCTTCACTAAACACGGAAACACTGGACAAACATAAATTTTTGCTGCCTAAGCATAAATCTGTAGTTAATTAACTTATTCCACACCTGATCATTGTTTTGCAGATATCTGCTTGTCCTTCTTTCTACAAAGATAAGCTTGGGAGAGAGGCAGGGGAGTATCCTGGTGCCTGCCTGTCACATCCCAGCCTTCTCACGGAGTGAGACAGTCCAGCCTTGTGTAGAGGCCCTGGCTTCTTTGATGTTTGCTAAATCTGTCTTCCTTTTCCTGGGAGTTTCTTATCCTAACAGAACAACTCTACAATATGTTTTCTAATCCTTAGCACACTATACTCTCATTGTTTGGAACATTTAACAACTATTACAGTTTTGCAAGAAAGAATTAATCACATAATTCAGTAATAATGTTTCTAAAACATGCCGCTAACGTATACAGTATTTTACTTCTTAGATCAAGTATTTCTAAGGATAAGTTACAGAGTACAAATGCATTATGTTCTACTTCTTCAAACCAACGGCTTTTTTTAATATCAAATTAAAAAAACCAACATTCCATCATTCCATTCCCACAATTCCCCCGTCTTTTTCTTTCACAGTGTTGATTTCTGCAATTCCCTTTTTTTTTTTTTTTTTAAAAAAAGGTATGATTCTAAAAACTTCTTCACTTTCTTTGTTCTCCACTTCGTCTAGTATCATTATTTTATCTGAGTGCAGTGGTGGTTCCACTACTGTTTGCTTCAGCAGCGCAGTTTCAATTAATCGCTGCACCCATCCCCTCACGCAGGGGATAATACAGCAACCGATGGCTGTCAGGACTCCTGCTACCACAGTCAAAGAAGTAAATATGGACATGGATAATCAATGAAAATTATATAAAGGAATACTATATAATTTAATAATATTAAGATGCTATAATAATGAAATAAGCAAGAGAGTTAGGCACAGCGAGACAAAGAGAATAAATAGGAGGCTTACCCAAGTCGTGGGCTCGCTCAGGAAACTCCAGTGGAGTGGATCTTCCAAAGAGAGAGAGAGAGAGAGAGATCCTTCCCCACTGGTAGTCAGCTCTTAAATGGGTCTAGGAGAGGTGGAGCCAGGCTCCACCCCTTCCTGCAGCACAGGTGAATTGCTTTCACCTGTGCTCCCAGGGCTGACTCATTGCTCGCCTCAGGTGACTAATCAGAGGTTCAGGCCGTGACTCAGCAGTTCCCATACAGGACACAATCATTTTCAATTTGCCAAACCAGGACTCCAACCATCTGGTAAGGGAACTATCTATTCCTGAGTTTTCTGCTAATTCACTGGCACGAGTAGTAAGCCCCGTAATGCTCTAGTTATTGTACCATCTGGTGCTGTGTTATTTGGGATAAAAGTACAGCAATGAGTGTCCAACATTACACACACACCCTTTTTCAGCTAATATCATGTCTAGGGCGATCCTATTCTCCCAGACCATCCTGCTTGTAGCATCCAATTGTTCTGCAATTCCCTTTATTGCCTCCTTTGTATAGTTTATAAATCTCTGCTGATTGTAATAGATGTAATTTATCCAATCTACATTTTTGTTAATTGTCACCCACCAGAATAGAGATTCAAATCCTGCAGCAATTTGATTTCTAGCCTTAAATTCATCAGGGACACCTCTAGGCACCCCAATTGACTCTATATATATTGTATCATCATCAAATGGGACTCCTAAACCTCTTCTGTTCCTTTTGTGAATGTGAGATAGATCCTTCTCAAATGCCAGAGTGAACGGTATAGCTAGTTGAACAAGCGCACAGGTACCTCCCCAATGAGATGGGAGAATGGACCGTAAGATCTTCCCACCGCAATACCACGAGAGATCCGCTCTGGGGATTCCCAGCCTTGAATAGTTCCTCACTAAATCTTTTGTAATGTCCAGGGTTTCACTGCATAGTGAGAAATTCCCTATAGGCCTGGTAGCCTTCATACCCTCTCTTGAGAGACAAGCTGTATGGTTACCAATGGCCATAGAGAATGCAGGAGGGTTTCTGGCATCCATCTCTGATATCAGGGGAAACAATAGGGAGAGTGATTTACAGGCTTCATTTCCCCAGGTGGTTTTCTCCTGGTACAGGGCGATCATACATTGCATCCCTCGGGAATCCTTGGTCCATCCCAGAGGAAGGGGTACTACCTGAGCTACCGGCTGTCCCGATGCACAAGCATAGCAGTTGCTATGGTTGAGACTCCAGACAGTATACTTTATCCATTCTACCCAGGCATTCACATCCCTGTATCCTGTCTTAATTCCAAATGTTTCTCTGAGATCTTTTATTTCCATAATTACTGCAGCTGCAGGACTTTCAGAAGGATTTTTCTCTCCCTTTTTCTTATCCTGGACTTTTCAAGTATGATCAGGCAATGAATCCCATACAGCTACTCTGAATCTAGCTACTGGGTCTCTTCCCCGAATGTTTATTCCAATCCCAAAAGTGATGTTAACAAGGCTGTCAGCTTTGCTAATTGTTATTGTCACCGGATTGCACTGCAAGGCCTGGCAGTCTGGTTGGATAATTCCCTTAAACATACTAATCTGTTCTTTTAGGGTGTGTGATTACATCGTATCAAATATCCCTGGGGTGTATGTCCAGCCTTGGTAGGCAGTTGTCCACCATACATTACTCCATCCCCCGCAAGGGGATCTCTTATTCATGCCTAATTCAGAACACAGGTAATTCTCTTCATGACTCAATTGTCATTGGGCACTTAAGCCCCTGCAGGCTATCACATTGCAAGCATTGAATGTGACAGTCTGAGGCATTTCTTGTTACATTTACACACATCTTAACAGGGTATCCTCCTGCTCCCCTCTGCAGGTCATCCTTTTCCCAGGCAATCATTTGACTAAGACATTCTTTAAAGGTGATCACTGTCAGAATCAAAACTACTAATTGGTCCCTCTCCTGCATCATTATTAACTCCTAAACATCTATACCGTTACTATAGTGAAGAATAGGATATATTCCAGTAGAAATACAAATATATATATATATCCTAAACGCCTCCTTACCTGCACTGGTTATGAAAAGAAAAAAATAAAAAATTACAGATTAGTTTATTTACAATTTCTTTCTAATTTTTATCTTTAGAGGATCCTCCATGACAACAATTTCCCATGCTTCAGGATTAGTGGAGGGTTTTACTCGAGTGTAGTGAGTCCAACCTTTCTTGGCTGTCCTGACAGCTGTTTCCGGTGTCAGAAGTACTTGGAACGGTCCTTCCCAGTCGGGTTGCAGCTTTGCCTCCTTCCAGGTCTGGATGAGGACCCAGTCTCCAGATTGGAATGGATGAATTTGAAATTCCAGAGACGGTGTCTGTGCTAACAGTCCTTGGATCCTGAGAGATGATAGTGAGGAAGACAATCTGAATATATAGTTCTGAAGAAACATATCGTTAGTTTCAAACTGCAGTACCTCATTTTTCCTTCCAAGATATGGTAACCCAAATAACATTTCATGTGGGGAAACCCCCATGTCCCTTCTCAGTGCTGTACGGATTCGGAAAAATGCCAGAGGCAAACATTTAGTCCAAGGTAGTCAAGTCTCTAAGACCAGCTTAGTGAGGTGTTTCTTTATTGTCTGATTCATTCTCTCTACTCTTCCTGACAACGATGGGTGCTAGGGAGTATGAAATTCCCACTTAATCCCTAAAGTGTGCATTAGTTTCTGTAATATGTGTGAAGTGAAATGGCTACCTTGGTTCGAATCAATATATTCTACAACTCCATATCTAGGAATTATGTATTCCAAAATTATTTTGGCCACCGCATTTGCAGTGGCAGATACTGATGGAAATGCTTCTACCCACCCAGTTAAATGGTCGACTAACACTAATAAATACTTGATTTTTCCTACATGTGGAAGTTCCATAAAATCTATTTGAATACTTTGGAATGGTCAAATCCCTGGCTCTCTTCCCCCTTTAGGCCAGTTTCTGATAGCCTTATTATTCACTTTCTGGCAAACTACACATCCCCTACAGACCTGTTTAGCCAGAGTATTGAAGGGTGACATACATGGTTCCAACAACCCATCTTTCAATAATCCTTGTATCACAGGTTTAAGCCCAGTACGTCCCTCAAAAGGAATTGGATATTGTTTCTGTCTTATGGTCTCATATTTTTCCCGCAGCTTTATAAAAATAAAGGATAAAATAGGAGTTATTTTCAACACCCCCCTGTTCCCTTCCTTTGCCCAGACCATGGGATCTATATCTTTCTCATCTGTCTCAGTTAACACATTCATTGATACTGTCATTCCCTCCTGACAGGTTGTTATTTGTATTCCTAATTTCATCATAAGATCTCTCCCCAATAAATTAGTACTTGCATCAGGTACATACAGTAATTGTCCTGTAATTGTCTTACTCCCTAATCTCAATTCAGTGTTTTCAAAAAGCGGTACTCTCATCCCCTTTCCCTCTAACCCACTTGTACCCTGTTCCTGGTACTAGGATTGTACAGTTACTTTCTGGTGTCTGTACCCCCCCATATGTTTTATTACATTCCCTTAGAATCAAATTCTATAAAATACTAAAGGGCACAACAATGTGTCCATCTGGGTATACATCCATCTGTCAGCTTGCTCTCTTCCCTTCTAAATCATTAATTAAATTCCTATCCTCTTTAGAATACCTTATAGGTTCTGACTAAGGTTCAGATATTTTAAGTTTACCATCTGGAATTAAAGCCAGTTCACCAATTTCTTTTCCTTCAGCTGCCTGTTTTGCCACCTGATCCACCATCATATTCCCAGTTTCCTGTACAGTGCCACTATTCTGATGTCCTCCACAATGTATAACAGCCATGCTGCTCTTCGGTAGATTTACATCGTGCTGAATTTGTTTTCCTTGTGTGTAAGCAACTCTCGCTTTTTGCAGACAGTACCATGAGTGGGTACCACCCCAAAAGCATATTTAGCATCTGTCCATCTATTTAAGGTTCTTGTCAAGGCAGTTATTTCAGCCTTCTGAGTGGAAGTCCTCACAGGTAATGGTTTTGCTTCATTTACCTTGTCAGTAGCAGTTACTGCATATCCTTACAGTCCCCTTGTCTCACAAAACTGCTTCTGTCGATGAATCCAGGAATCCTCAGTGTCATCCAATGGTTCCTCCTGTAGGTCTGACCAGCTGGCACAGACAGCCTCCATGCAGTCGCACACTGCTGGCTTGGAGGTAGCCCTCCGTTGGTGTTCTGGGTGTTCAGCAAATTGTTTCCTTCTCTTTGATCAGTCATGCTTTCTGTTGAGAAACTTGATAGCCATTTAAATCAAGAAATTCAGCATACTCACAGTCCATTGCACACAGTCCTCCTTTGTTACTGTGGCATCCACATACTGCAGTAAAGTTCCACCATGGGATAAGGGAACCCAAATCTCAGGCTCACAAGCTGACCAGTTCTCAAAAATCATTGGACTGTTCTCACAACCCTGGGTAACACTGTCCAGGTTAACTGAATTTTTATTTTTTTTTCCCTTCTTCCTATATTGGAGTTTTCTTATTCAAAGGCAAATAATTTTAGGCTAACACTAACACTATACTCGCATTGTTTGGAACATTTAACAACTATTACAGTTTTGCAAGAAAGAATTAATTACATAATTCAGTAATAATGTTTCTAAAACATGCCACTAACATATACAGTATTTTACTTCTTAGATCAGCTATTTCTAAGGATGAGTTACAGAATACAAATGCATTATGTTCTACTTCATCAAACCAATTGCTACTTTTTAATGTCTAATGCAGAAACAACATTCTATTCCCACAGAGGGAACCCAAGGACGAGAAACTGAAAGGATCCAAGGAGAGGAGACAGTGAAGATCCAAAGAGAACAAAACAAGGTAACCCAAGAGAAGAACTCTAGGAGACCCAGAGAAAGGGAATAAGTGGGACCCAAGGAGAAGCAAAGGAGGACACTCAAAGAGGAGGGACTCAACTAGAAAGAACCAGGAGGATCCCGAGAGAAGGAACCCAGGGTACAGAGAGAACCCAAAGAAAGGGAACTGAGGGCACGAAAGGAGGAAGAGGTCCCCAGCCAGCCATTGTCACTGAGACCTGATCCTCACACCTGAGTGTGTACATGGAGGCACATGGAGGAACAGTGTGAGGCAGAGCGTGGCTGCCTTCATCTTCCTCTGTAGGAGCTGAGTGAGGCTGCAGGAGGCCCTGCATTTATCCTCCCAGGACTCCTTCCAGCTCCCCAAATGGCCCTGGGCTTTGCAGAGCCCCCCTGGCATGGGCTGAACCATGCCGCCAGCCCCCGCCCCTGAGTATGGGAAGGAGCCAGTGTTCAGGGGACAGGCACTGAGCACTTGATGTTGATGGCACCCAGATTCAAAGCCACCGAGTCCCAGTGCCTGACATCTTCTGACTTCAGGGATATGGGGAAAAAGGGGTATCATGGAGACATGGAGACATCGTGGAGACCATGGGAACATAAAGCTGGTATGAGGGCATCATGGGGACATCATGGAGATATGACACACATGAACAGATTGGTGACAGGTTGGAGTTGCAGGGATGGGCAACTGACTTACTGGAAGGCAATGGTCAGGCTGTGTCCCCTCAGTGCCCCTGTCTTCAAGCAGAAGTTCAGGAGTGAATAACAAACCTTGGCTATGGCAGCTGGGCTTCCTTGTTATATATTTCTGCAAAACCAAAAGACCACAACTATTAGAATAATCAAATCTCAGATTCATGGGGTTATGGAATCATAGAACCACAGAATCTCTGAATCATAAAACAATAGAATCATGAATCAATCAAGTGGGTTTCATCAGGAGATACGTCACATATTCTCTTTTTTAATAGCTGACAGTCAGAAATCACCATGTTATATCCAGAAGTCTGTATCACATACCGTCAGTGTCTCTGTCTGTCACTAGGATACACAGACTGGGAATCAAAGGCTGAGAGTGAAAAGGTTAAGTTTTGAAGTCATTGGACCATGTGCCTGATTTTCAGCAGAACAAAAGTGTCCTACTGGTTTTGTTCCCATTATGATACAGTCTCCTGTCCTAGTTTCAAATAAAGTGAGTCTTATTTTATCCAGATGAAAAGAGAGGAGTAATGAAACACTGATAAATAACTTAAAACTGTAAATGACTCGATGATTCTTCAAGGAAACACGATACGCCAATGTTAAGTGTTACATCTGACAGAATATGTATCTGCTCACAGCTTGACTGGACATTTACCATAAGAGATCTATACGTTTGTACAGTCAACAAACGTACAGTTGAAAGAGTAGTGCAGTTAGGATGGTACTTTACAGGTGTTATAAAGATTATCGTGGTGGAAAAGAGACAATCGAAGAAAAAATGCTTGCTCGTATCCAAGGATCTAGGCTCACGTTGGAAAACTCCAAAAAGGAGGGATCTCCAGAAAGAGATCCTTCCCCAGTCGTGGTCAGGCTTAAATGGGGTCTAGGAGGGGTACAGTATATTCAGAATATATCACTTTTTATTTCAAAATTTTTAACAGTCATCCCTTATTTCACAAACTTTTTTCTTTTACAGATTCATACAGATGCTGCGGTCCCTTTTCACGCCCCCGACCCCGCACATCCCGTCCCACCGCCGTTCCCCTCCCGGGACAGCCGCGCTGCCGCCATTTTCCCCGTCAAACGGCGGCTCCATGGCGGCGGCAGCCTCAGGCGGTCGAGGGCCGCAACGGCCGAGGGCGCCGGCGCGCAGCTCGTCTCCGGGCGGCTACCCGAGCTCCAAGCCGCTCGGCCGGGACGGCTTCGCCTCTCGACGCCAGAAGGGGTCCGCCTCCCCGGGCCCTCGGCGGGAGCTCCCCGGGCACCGTCGGGGCGAAGGAACCGCGCGGAGCTACGGGGATGGAGACGGGGCCAGGGCCGGGGCCAGACCCGCGGCGGAGGCCGTGCCGAGCGCTCCCCGTCGGTTCCCGTCCGCAGAGCACCTCCGCACCAGCGAAGATGAGGAGAGCGAGGAAGAGGAGAGAGGTGCGTGCGGCCCCGAGTCCGGCTTTGGGGGCGTTGGGGGGTGGAGCCGCGCTGCGAGGGGCCGGGCGGGCGGCGGGCTGCTGCGCCTCGTTTGTTCGTTAATTGACCACACCTTTTTATTTGTACAACTTCATTGCTTTTTTTTCACAGTTTTGTCACTTTTTTTTCCCCCCAAATAATTTTTCCCTATTTTTTTCAGATTTGTTATTTTTCCTTACGATTTTCAGAAGTTTGTCACCTGTTTTCAAGAATTTATTTTACAAGTTTATCCCTTTTGTTCCATGAATTCGTTTTTTTCACTAATCTTTCGAAGTCATTGTTTTCACAATTTTTTTTAGAATTGATCAGCTTTTTCATGATTTTGTTACATATTTCAGGTTTTCTAAACAAATTCATTTCTTTAAACAGAATTTGCAAAAATTCATTTTCACTTTTTTCAACAAATTCGTTATATTTTTTCATGATGTGTTACGATTTCTTCACAAAATCATTCTAGTTTTTTTCAACAGTTTTTTCATAAATTCATCACATTTTCTGTTACAACATTTTCCCACAAGCTCACTTTTTTTTCCCATGTATTTATTCCTCTTTTTTTCTTTTTTCTTTTTTTTTTTCACAAAATTGTGTGGTTTTAATGAATTTTTCACAAATTTATCTTTTTCTGAATGAATTGCTTTTTTTTTTTTTCTAAAATCCTTTTTTTTTTTAGAATGTTATGGCTTTTTATGAATTCATAAGTTTTCAGTTTTTGAATTATAATTCATCACTATTTTTTATCATGGACTTTTTTTTTACATCATGGGTGGGTTTTTTCCAATGATTTTTTCTCAGATTTATCTTTCTTTTTTTTTTTTTTTTCCCAGTAATTCGTTTTAATGACTTCTCATTGAGTTTTTTTCCTTTTTCCAGAAAATATTCAGAAATACATCTCTTTTTATCTCAAAATTTTTAACAGTCATCCTTCACGGACTTTTTTCTTTTACAAATTCATTACTTTTTCATGTCTTTTGCATTTTCTTGCACAAATAAATTGCTTTGTTTCACAAATTTTATGAATCCATCACTTTTTTTTTTCATGAATTTCTCTCTTTTCCCAAACAAATTTATCATTTTTAACCTAGTGATGTTTTCCCCACTGTTTTTTCATGATTTCGTGTATTATTATTATTATTATTATTTAATTTTGTAAACCTTTGTTCATGAATTTAACATTTGTTGTCATTATATCATTATTATTCATTCATATTTCATATCACTATATCATATTAGTCGTAATATCACCATGTTGGTTTTTCATGAATTCATTCCATTTTTTCACCCTAATTTCTTTGTGAAGTTTTAACTTCTTTTTTTCAAGATTTCATCATGAATTCACCCAAATCTTTCACAAATGTGTTACCAGTTTTTTTCACCATGCATTTTTTAAAGAATGCATCATTTTTTCACACATTTATTGCATCCTATCTCACATTCTTTTCACAAATTTATCTATCATTTAAGTCTTCTTTTCATACAAATTAATTGAATTTTTCTTTACCTTTTTTCACTTTTTTTCTAAGTTTTTTTACTGTTTTTCCATGATTTTTTTCACTTTTTCGCAAATTCCTCACCTTTTCCTGCAGATTCATGTATTTTCCCCTCACATTTATTATTTTTTTCACCTGTTTATTTCTTTTTTCATAACCTTTTTCATGAATTTATTATGTTTTTCATTTTTTCACTTTTTTTCATATTTCTTCACTTCTTCACAAATATATTGCTTCTTTTACATGCTTTGTTCTCCCTATTTAGAAGACTGATTTGCGGAATCAAACTCTGTAACCCATGTAAGGTTATAAGAGCAGGTACGTCTTTATTTCAGCGCTGCGCCACACGCCGGGTGCAAGGGGGATCGCTCCTCCTAGCTTGCACACCGGAAAGTGAGATCCCGTTACATTTATAAGTCAATCCATACATATTCAGGAGTGTTACCCAAGACTCACTAACATATTCATCACCTTTCCGGGAGTTCATTTACATACTGTCCCCCTCCCCAGTGCATGCGCAGCAGCATCCATTGGATGAAGGCCCCACGTCTTCCTCCCCCTCTGGTGGTCGTTCCGGGATGAAGTCAGACGTCTTCCTCGCCATGTCCTTTCGACCTTTGTCCCAGTTTGGGGCTCTTCTCCCGTCCTGCATACCTCAGCAATCTCTAATTCTGCCTATCCTTGCCTCCCCCTCACGTTCCAGGGGCCCTTTTCTGCTGACTAGAGACGGCTGTCTGTTGGGAGCGTATTTTGGGCTAGCAAAGGTTAAGCAATAAGTTCCCCTTAAGCTCACAAGAGGTTAAACTAAGAAACGAATTCCCTAAGCTAAGCAATAAATTCACAGAATCACAGAATGACCTGGGTTGGAGGGGACCTCAAGGATCATGTAGTTCCAACCCCCCTGCCTAGCAGGGCCACCAAACATACACCTTTACTAGATCAGGTTGCCCAGAGCCTCGTCCAACCTGGTCTTGAACACCTCCAAGGACGGGGCATCCACAACATCCCTGGGCAGCCTGTTCCAGGACCTAACCACCCTCCTAGTAAAAAACTTCCCCCTAACATCCAACCTAAATCTTCCCTCTTTTAACTTAAAACCATTTCCCCGTGTCCTGCTATTATCAGCCCTTATGAAGAGTTTACTCCCCTCCTGGGAGTAAGTTCCCTTCAGATATTGAAAGGCTGCAATGAGGTCGCCCCGCAACCTTCTCTTCTCCAGGCTGAACAAACCCAACTCCCTCAGCCTGTCCTCATAGGGGAGGTGCTCCAGCCCCCTGATCATCTTCGTGGCCCTCCTCTGGACCCTTTCCAAAATCTCCATGTCTTTTTTGTACTGAGGGCTCCACACCTGAACACAGTACTCCAGATGGGGCCTCACAAGAGCAGAGTAGAGAGGGACAATCACCTCCCTATCCCTGCTGACCACCCCTCTCCTGATGGAGCCCAGGATCCCATTTGCTTTCCGGGCTGCCAGAGCGCACTGCTGGCTCATGTTAAGTTTCTCATCTATCAGGACCCCTAGGTCTTTCTCTGCCGAGCTGCTCTCAAGGACAACTCCCCCCAGCCTGTACAGGTGCCTGGGGTTCTTCCGGCCCAAGTGCAAAACCTTGCACTTTGCCTTATTGAACCTCATTAGGTTCACCCGAGCCCAGCTTTCAAGCCTGTCAAGGTCCCTCTGAATGGCCTCCATTCCCTCCACCGTATCGACTGCACCACTCAGCTTGGTGTCATCAGCAAACTTGCTGAGGGTGCACTCCATTCCCTCATCGATGTCATTAATAAAGATGTTAAAGAGCACCGGGCCCAAGACAGACCCTTGAGGGACACCGCTCGTTACCGGCCTCCACCTGGACATAGAGCCATTGACCACCACCCTCTGTCTGCGGCCTTTCAACCAATTGCTTATCCATCTAGTTGTCCACCCGTCAAATCCACTTCCCTCCAGTTTGGAGATGAGGATGTGATGGGGGACCATGTCAAAGGCCTTGCTCAGGTCCAGGTAAATGACATCAGTTGCCTTCCCTTCATCCACCAATGCCGTCACTCCATCATAGAAGGCCACAAGATTAGTTAAGCATGACCTTCCCCTGGTGAAGCCATGCTGGCTATCTAGGATCACGTGCTCGTTCTTTATGTGATCAAGCATATTGTCCAGGAGGATCTGTTCCATAATCTTCCCAGGCACGGAGGTGAGACTCACCGGCCTGTAGTTACCCGGGTCCTCCCTGCTCCCCTTCTTGTAAATGGGAGTGACGTGACCCTTCCTCCAATCGTCCGGGACCTCACCTGACAGCCACGACTTCTACAAGACTTTCTACAAGAAATTCCTCCTGAGTTAGCAAGAAGGGTTAAATTACGTGATGCTAATTTCTTTGAGTTAGTAAAGCCAAGCGATGTTACAGACCCCCTTTCATCTTTCCCACTTTACTGTCTCAATTCCCCCCTTTTCATTGCAACTTAGTGAATTCTTTCTCTAGATAGCCCCATTTTGGAAAAGGGAGGACTTAAAGTAACTCCCGCTTTCCACCTTTTGTCTCAGCTTATGCATTTTCCATGTTTCGTAACTATTCTTTGGTCCCGATGTTTTACACAGCCATAGTACACACCTCGTTGCAATGCATGTTAATGCGAGCAGAAAGATTATGACAATTCCGGATACAAATAGTTTCTTGAGCCAAGCGAAGTTAGGCAGCCAGTTAGTCAGTGTTTCCCATATCCCTTTTAGTCCCTCCATAATTGGGTTAGTTTCTATTTGTATTTCTTGTATATTATCTTTTATCTTCATGAGCCTCTTGTGTATTGACTCCGAGTGGTCTGAAAGGTTAAAGCAACACATTCCACTAAGATCCTCACAACCGTGGCCCTGAGCAAGTAATATGAAATCTATAGCAGCTCAGTTTTGGAGTACTGCATGGCGTATGTTATCCACATCGTATACCAGATCTGATATTACTGCCGAGGTAAGATTTAATTCTTTTGCTGTAAAGCACGCCAGCCTTTCCAAATCCACGGCATTCTTTGCAGCAAGTATTGGAGTGAAAAGGGTGGCTATTATCCTAGTAGGAGAATTCCAAAATGTAATCTGACTATTGCAGGTTTCTGATAATTGGTGTACGCTCCTGCCGCCCCTATGTGACTTACTGCTTTTCCAAATGGTGCTGTTCAGGAGGTCTCTCATTCTGGAAGCAAACAGGGTTAACTTACCAAGATAACAGGGCCCACCTACTGGCCTTACTGGTATACCAGGCCAGGCTCAATCCCCACATATTAGAAATATCCCAGGTGGCAGTTGTTTTGCTTGTGTACTGTTGTTCCACACATTATCCGTTTCTTCTTCACAAGGGAGGCCATTCCCAGATACATAGGTGAAGGTCGAGTCATGGCTTATGCGATTCATGGTCCTCCAAAGTTCTAACTCGTTTTTACCCCAATACTCAGCCATGGAGGCTGCACTTGTTGCTGTTTTGCCTCCAAAGCGAAAGCACCGCGTTCTATTTGGGTCACGTCTGGATTCACTATGCACTACTGATCCCAACAAATCTAACTCCTCTGGGTCTGGGCGGCTAATATTCAAACTATTAATTATAACACTCATACGAAAGGCATCTTCTGCCCCCGTATTTGCTTTGTACTTCGGGCAAGTCAGAGTGGATCCTGGGCTTATCCCCAGTGTACCACATAGAGTTGTGAGGTTTGCAGACAAGCCCGCAGTGTTGCTCACATAACTTTGGAATACAGACCACTGAAAACCCCATGGAACCCCAATAAGGCATGTTCGAAAGGGGTCTGAGGCTGATTGTAACGCGAGGCAAAAAGACTCTTGGTTAGTTTGGTTAGCCCAAGTAACCCACATGTTAGTTCTAACATCTATGTTATGTATGGCTTCCCCTCCCCCTCCTAGCAGTAGTTTCAACAACACCATTATTAATCTTTCAATGTCCCTCATGTTATTGCTTCCTTCGGAGTGTCACTCGGAGGGGTCCCCTGGTCTCCGCAGTCCAAAGTGGTTGAGTCACTTTCTTCAGGCGGGTATGGTGTATCCACGGAATTAGTCCCTCTACTTTAGCTGCTGTGTAGGTGGTCAGGAGTACTTGATAAGGTCCTTCCCACTTTGGTTCCAAGGGTGAATCTGAGAGGGATTTAACATAAACATAGTCGCCTGGCGAGATATCATGTATTGGACCATCCAGGCCTCGTGCCCTGGTCCCAAATACTGCCTTTTCCATTCTCCTTAGTTGTTTTGCCAAGCTTATCATATACTCACTCAACACTTCGTTCCCCACTTGCATTGAAACCCCCTTTTGTACAGCATAAGGTCTTCCATAGAGAATCTCATAAGGGCTCAACCCTTCCTTGGTTCGAGGTTTAGTCCGGATTCTTAATAAAGCCAAGGGCAATGCCTGGGGCCATGGTATTCTAGCCTCTTGCCCCAGCTTTACTAGCTGTAACTTTATCAGGTGGTTCATCTTTTCCACTTGACCACTGGACTGAGGCCTGTAAGGAGTATGTAATTGCCAATCGACTCCCAATAGGGTACTTACTTGTTGCACTATTTTGGCAACGAAGTGAGGCCCTCTATCTGAAGATAACACAGCCGGCACCCCGAACCTCGGAATGATTTCATGCAATAACGCTTTAGTTACTTCTCTTGCCTTATTGGTTCTACATGGGTATGCCTCGGGCCATCCTGAAAAGGTATCGGATAAGACCAACAAATACCTATGCCCCCCTTTTCTTGGGAGTTCTGTAAAATCTACTTGCCACTGTTGTCCAGGGAAATTTCCCTTTCCTATCTGCCCTACCTGGACCTTTTGACCTGTCTTGGGATTATTCTGCAAACAGATCTCGCATTGCTGGGTTACCTGTTTTATTGTGGTATATAAATTTCTAGCTACCACTTGTCGCATTAGGCTCTTATGCAAGGCTTCCGTTCCCCAATGGGTTTTCCTGTGCTCTGCCATTACTACAGCCCATAATATAGCGGATGGGATAATTAGCTTTCCTTGTGGCGTAAAGGCCCACCTGTCTTCTCCTACCTGTCCCCCTAAATCATTTATCAAATTCCAGTCTCCCTTTGAATATTTTGGCTCACCATCTACTTGAATTTTACCATCCGGAATCAAGGATCCCTCTGTCACCGTGCTCTCAGCTGCCCGTTTTGCTTCTCGATCAGCTAAGGCGTTTCCCATTTCTTCAGCGTTGTTCCCCTTTTGATGAGAACGGCAATGCATGATAGCCACTTTCTCAGGTTGCTGTACGGCTTCCAAGAGTCTGAGTATCTCCTGGGCATGTTTAATGTTCTTTCCCTGGGAGGACAACAAGCCTCTCTCCTTCCATATTGCCCCATGAGCGTGCACAACGCTAAAGGCATATTTTGAGTCTGTCCATATGTTTATCTTCTTCCCTTTTGCCAGTTCTAGAGCCCTTGTCAAAGCTATTATTTCAGCCTTTTGTGCTGAGGTATTTGGAGGTAGGGCCTTGGCCTCTATTACCTTCTCAACGGTAATGACTGCATACCCTGCCTTGCGGGTTCCTTGTCGGACAAAGCTGCTGCCGTCTGTGTACCAGGTGTCTTCTGCATCCTCTAATGGCTCCTCTTTCAAGTCCTGACGGCTAGAATATACAGCTTCAATAGTCTCTAGACAGTCATGGGATACAGGTTCCCCTGTAACTCCACTGAGAAATGAGGCTGGATTAATGATGTTTGTTACTGATATTTCTACATCATCCTGTTCCACTAAAATGGCTTGATATTTTAGAAATCGCTGAGGGGAAAGCCAATGTCTCCTTTTCACTTCCAACACTGTGGAGACCGTGTGGGACACTAATACAGTCATCTTTTGCCCCATTGTAAACTTTCGAGCCTCCTGGATGTTGATTACTAGAGCAGCCACGGCCCTTAGGCATCCTGGCCAGCCCTTGCTTACTTCGTCAAGCTGTTTAGAGAAATAGGCTACCGCTCTTCGGTATGGCCCAAGGTTCTGAGCTAATACCCCCAGAGCTATTCCCTGTTTCTCATAGGAAAATAGCAAAAAGGGCTTGGTTACATCGGGAAGGCCCAGAGCTGGGGCTTTCATTAGTTCCTGCTTTAGTCGTCGGAATGCCCCTCTAGCCTCCCCGTTCCATATTAAGTCTTTGGGATGAGATTTTATCAGCACGTAGAGCGGTTTTACCAGTATTCCATAGTTGGGTATCCATAGACGGCACCATCCGGTCATCCCCAGGAATGTTCGAAGCTCCTTAGATGTATGCGGTTCGGGGGTCTGGCAGATAGCCTCCTTCCAGGCGGTTCCCAATGTTCGTGTTCCTGCAGCAATGCCATATCCCAGGTATGTTACCTGTTGCCGGGCTATCTGTACCTTCTGGGGAGAGACTCGATAGCCATTAAGTCCGAGGAAATTCAGTAAGCTTATTGTCCATCCTAAACAGACCTCTTTAGTCTTGGTGGCTATTAAAAGGTCATCCACATACTGTAGTAATACCCCTTCACCAGGTGGACGCTCCCATTGCTCTAGGTCCTTAGCCAGCTGGTTCCCGAATATGGTGGGGCTGTTTTTAAATCCTTGTGGGAGTACAGTCCAAGTGAGTTGGGATTTTCGTCCTGTACTGGGGTTTTCCCATTCAAATGCGAACAACGGCTGACTCTCTGCTGCAAGTGGCAAGCAGAAGAAGGCATCCTTTAAATCCAGGACAGTAAAGTATGCTAATTCAGTAGATAGTTTGGTGAGCAGGGTATAAGGGTTTGCTACTAAAGGATACAGATCCTCTACTATTTTGTTAACTGCCCTCAAATCTTGTACTATTCGATAGCTACCATCAGGTTTTCTTACTGGTAGTATCGGGGTATTGTATTTTGATTCACATTCCACCAACAGACCGTATTTCATAAATCGGTCAATTATTGGTTGTATTCCTTCCCTATCCTCCATCCGTAATGGGTATTGTTTAATCCTTGGGGTTTGGCTCCCTACCTTAACCTTTATAACCACAGGAGATGCATTCTTAGCTCGCCCTGGGATTTCGACTTCCCAGACTCCTGGAAAAACTTGATCTTTTATATCCTCTGGGATTTCCGTGTCTATTGGGGTAGTTATTAAGGCCAAGCTAAGTAATTCTATAATGGACTCATCTTTTACTTTGAGCTTCATTTCCCCTGCCTCAAATTTTATCTCTGCATCCAATTGTTCTAGTAAATCTCGTCCCAGAAGGGATTTTGGTGAATTTGGCATATACAGAAATCTGTGTATACCCACCTGCTTTCCTAATTTAAATCTTAAAGGTTTGAGAAAATATGCCTTTTCTGGATGACCCGTGGCCCCTTTTACCATGGTATATTCTTGACTGAGCGGTGTTAAGGATTCATTCAGAACTGAATATGTAGCTCCCGTATCAACTAAAAATTCCATACTTTGCTGTTTATTCCCTAGCTCGATTTTAACCAGTGGATCCGCTAGGGTGGATTTCCCTGGTCCCCATCATTGTTCTAGTGGGGCTTGGATTCTTGTCCATGGCCCTTTACCCCTCTGATTCCACTGAGGGCAGTCCCTCTTCCAATGTCCTTTCCTCCTACATATCGCACACTGGTCCCTACCAAGTCTCTTCCTTCCCAGTTCTCCCCTATCCATTCCTGCCTTGCCTATCTCTTCTAATGCTGCCACTAATATTCGCTTATCCTGTCTCCTACCTTCTTCTTCCCGATTGCTAAACACCCTCCATGCTTCCTCTAATAAACTTTCTAAGTTACGTGCATCAAGACCCTTCATTTTCTGCAGCTTCCGCCGTATGTCCCCTACTGACTGTCCTATAAACAATGATACAAGTTGCTGGATACCTATTTCTGATCCTGGATCTAAGGACGTATGCCTCCTCATGGTATCTCTCAGCCTATCTAGGAACTCTGAAGGAGTTTCTCTCGGCCCCTGCCTTATAGCATATAGAGCAGACCAATTGATAGTTCTAGGGATAGCCCTCTCCATTCCTTTTACTATCCACTCCCGGTATGCTATTAGGCGGTCTCGCTCTGCTGTTCTGTCCAGATCCCAGTGAGGATCCTGTCTTGGAAAATGATCTTTTATGTCCTCATGTTCCCCCCGCAAACTGTCCTCTGCCAGATTCTGAGCTGTTCTCAGGATTAAGTCTTTTTCTGTTTCTGTCATAGAGTCAAGTAATAGCTGGATATCATTCCAGTCTGGGTTATGTTGTCTAATCATGTATTGAAAATGCCGTGTAACTCCCCCTGGATCACTACGATAATCTTTGACAATCTTTTTCCAATTTTCCAAATCAAAGGAAGAAAACGGGACCTTGATTAAAATTCGTGTCCCGTCTGGTCCTACTGCTTCCCTTAAGGGAGCCAAGAAAACACCCTGCTGTTTTCTAGTCCTTGAAGCAACAGGAGAAGCCGGGGGAGTTCAGGGGAGGGAGGAATCCTCTCCCTCCTCCGAATCCTCCCTGCGTTCAGCACCAAGGCCTCTCGCCCCTGGAGCCTGATAGTAATCAAGCAAGTCGTCAGGAGTTCTGGTCTTTGTTAACTTAGTGCACTGCTGCCCTATACTACATGCGGAGCAGCAACGCTTCATTTTCCTGTTATTCGCTGTTTGTTGCTCCTTTTCTAACGCTAACACCAAAGGATCCTGCGGAGCCCCCATTCCACACCCCTTTTGCCATTCTGGGTGATTTCGGAGGGTAAAGAACATATCAGCATATGCAACTTCATCCCATTTGCCCTCCCTTCTTAGAAACAGCATTAGTTGCAAAATAGTATTGTACTGTAAGGTCCCATTTAGAGGCCATTTTTCTCCATCGTCTAGTTTGTATAACATCCACCAATGGTTACAGTATTTTATCAAGGTTTTCTTATCCAAAGTACCCCCTGGCCCCCCTGCAACATCCTTCCAATGTGCCAATATACACCCGAGGGGTGTTTTCTTAGGTATCTCTTTCCCTTGTGACCCTCCCATCGCACGGTTTCGTTGTTTTACCAGTTTACTAACGTTTCCACAGATTACCTCTTTTACCCTAAAGTTTCCCAAAAACAATCCCCAGAACTCGTTCCACCACTCGTATCCACACTCTGGGCATGAATAACACCAATTTCCCCGATATGTCTCTTTACAAGCTAAACAGAGTATCACATAATCTGGGCAACACACATTTGTTTGGTGAAATATACACCTTTCCTCTGGCCCGTCCCTGTAGCTCACGACATGCATATTTCCATATTCATCCCACTCCAAAATGCTCATTTGCCTTCACACTAAAATTGTTTGGATCCCTGTTTCCAATTTTGTTTAAAATAATTCATACAAAGAAATTGGGTAAACAAACAAGACATTTAACAACTTTCGCTTCGTCCGTCTCCGGCCGTTTCCCTCGTGGGAGAACGAAACCGCGGATTCAGGACTCCGCTCTCGCCCCGTAGCTTAGCTACGTCTCAATCACACCACACTCATCCTGACACTTAGGTTTGCTAGCTCAGGTACCACCTTAGTTCATATGTTTAAAGGATATCCCAAAATATCAATGACAGTTATTCAAATACACAGTACTGGACATTTACAGCAGATGACAACAACTGCGCAGATTACCATTCCTACCACCGCGGCTACAATAATGTAGGTTATCATTTGACAGGTATCAGCACTATACCTCGCTAACCCCGGGTGGGACTCTAACCCACAATCTCTAGAATTAGCGTGAGTTCCAGATTGTTATGAACTCGTGATTACTAATGCCCAAGTGTTAGTCTAGCTTCCAAGTGCTAGCCAGAGGTGGGACTCGAACCCACAATCCCTGCAATCAGATATAGTGCTTTACGATACCTGCCCCTCTGGTAATTACCTTCCCGTCCCGTACCTCTGGACTAGTCCATCCTCAGGGTAAAACCCTCCCGCGTGGGGCGTCCCCGCACGTCTTACGGAGTCCCCTGCTCCTGCGTACGCCTTACGGAGCCTTCCCTTTAAACGTACCTGGTCCGCTGCCAGATGGTCCTTGTCTATCCCCGCAGTGATCAGATGAGAAGGGGGAGTCCTTCCAAGAATTCTCAGGGCGCACCAAAGGCGTCCCCCTCCTCAACTGGTCCTGCAGCCGAACAGAGATGGTCCCATCAGGGGTGCCAAATTGATTTGCGGAATCAAACTCTGTAACCCACGTAAGGTTGTAAGAGCAGGTACGTCTTTATTTCAGCGCTGCGCCACACGCCGGGTGCAAGGGGGATCGCTCCTCCTAGCTTGCACACCGGAAAGTGAGATCCCGTTACATTTATAAGTCAATCCATACATATTCAGGAGTGTTACCCAAGACTCACTAACATATTCATCACCTTTCCAGGAGTTCATTTACATACTGTCCCCCTCCCCAGTGCATGCGCAGCAGCATCCATTGGATGAAGGCCCCACGTCTTCCTCCCCCTCTGGTGGTCGTTCCGGGATGAAGTCAGACGTCTTCCTCGCCATGTCCTTCCGACCTTTGTCCCAGTTTGGGGCTCTTCTCCCATCCTGCATACCTCAGCAATCTCTAATTCTGCCTATCCTTGCCTCCCCCTCACGTTCCAGGGGCCCTTTTCTACTGACTAGAGACGGCTGTCTGTTGGGAGCGTATTTTGGGCTAGCAAAGGTTAAGCAATAAGTTCCCCTTAAGCTCACAAGAGGTTAAACTAAGAAACGAATTCCCTAAGCTAAGCAATAAATTCCTCCTGAGTTAGCAAGAAGGGTTAAATTACGTGATGCTAATTTCTTTGAGTTAGTAAAGCCAAGCGATGTTACAGACCCCCTTTCATCTTTCCCACTTTACTGTCTCAAGACGTGGATGAGATCTTGCTGCTCACCACTTTTTTTTCTCTTTTTACACAGTATTTTCATTAGGTTTTTCACCTTTTTTTTTCCAAACAATTCGCATATTTTTCACAATTCCATTTGTTTTTTCATGAATTCATCACTTTTTTACATGAATTTGTTGCATTCTCTTCAGAAATTTTGTAAGAAGTCATCATTTTTTCATGTTATTCTTTTATTTTACAAATTCATGGTGCTCTATCTAAGGAATTTTCATGGATACATCTTGGTTTTAGTTGGTTTTGGTTTTTTTTTACTGAATCCAGTGTGTTTTTTTCTTACACAATTTCTTCATGAGTTTTTTCCTTTTTTCTTTTTTCCCCACAATTTTATCACGAATGAACCTTTTTTTTTTTTTTAACAAATTCATCATCAGTTTTTCTCATGCTTCTTTTTTTTTCAACTAATTCGTCCCTTTTTTCATGGATTCATCGCTTTACATATTCTTCTCACAAATTTATCCATTTTTTCCACAAATTCATAGTTTTCTGCAATGTGTGTCCCTGCTTTGCAGAGGACCTGGCTGAGAGTTCACTGCTCAACAAGCTGCTCCACACCTCGCTGGTAGAGAACAGCCACCACGTGGAGGTGCTGCAGCAGGACCCCTCCTCCCCGCTCTTCTCCATCAGAACCTTCGAGGAGCTGCACCTGTGAGTCCCCCAGCACCTGGCCTCGCACACCCCACTTCCTATAGAATGCCCCAGGCTGTGCTTTTTCACAGGAAAAAGGAGCTTTTACAGGGTGTGTACACCATGGGCTTCAACAGGCCATCAAAGATCCAGGCAAACGCTCTGCCCATCTTGATGGCACATCCGTGAGTCCTTACCCCACAGGAAGTGATGAACCAGCCCCAGTGTTCTGCCTCCCTGTGAGGTGCCAGCGCACAGACCCCAGACTTTTACTGCTAACATTTCCCTTGCAGTCCCCAAAATCTGATTGTGCAGAGCCAGTCTGGGACGGGCAAAACAGCAGCATTTGTCCTGGCCATGCTGAGCAGAGTGAAAGGTGCTGAGAGGTACCCGCAGGTATGCAGCAGGAGGATGGCCGCTGGGTAGGGGCAGAGATCTGGGTTTGCTCCTGTTACGTATGGCTTTGGGGTGTTGCAGGCATAGCTCTGGGTTTGTGTCCGTTTTGTAATTGCTGTTGATTATAATCTCAAGTATCGTCATTGCTGCTCATCATAAACTCAAGCATCCTGGTTACTGCTCACTGTAATCTCAAGCATCCTGGTTACAGTTTTTTGAAGTCTCTAATATTAAACGTCCTAATTGATGCTCATTATAATCTGCAGCTTCCTGGTTGCCAGTTGCTACTCATTTATATTTTTCAATGCTTTTTGATGCTTTTTGATGCCTGCCTGTTGCCTAATATCTCTCCCCCCCTCCCAGTGCCTTTGTCTGGCTCCCACCTATGAGCTGGCCCTGCAGATTGGCCATGTGGCAGAGAAGATGGGGCGGTTCTGCAATGACATCAGGGTCACCTATGCTGTGCAGGGCAACAGAGGTTAGTCCAGGCCTGATGAGAGATTACAGCAGTTAGCAATCCCTAAGTGAATATAGGAATGCTCCATAAGCCCTGAAGTGCCAGGGGTTGCGCAGAGCTTGCTGAAGGAGTCTGCATTCATGTGTGCTGCTGATAAGGAGTCACCCTGATGACCACTGGCTTCTTTTTGACACAGACACCCATTTTGCTGGTATCTAACCTTAAAAAGCTGCAGGGAAGCACTAAGCTCAAAAATTGCTACCTGCAATAGAGCTTCTCTTTGGAACTGAGGAAGTGAAGGACAAACATGATCAAACTGACAGAAATATAATTTGTTGAGTTTCCCACTGGAAACCTCTTTGCATGTTGTTTTGCCCATGCCTTGTCCATTCCTTCCTTCTTTCTTGTCCATTTCTTTACTGTTCCTTGCTTGTTCCTTTTCCTTGCTTGTTCCTTGTCATCCCTTTTCTTGTTTCCATTCCCATGTCTTTCCCATTTTTTTTGCCCACCCCTCACCTGTCTCCCATTTTTTGCCCACACTTGCCTTTTTGGCACCCCTTGCCCCTCTCTTTCCCTTCTTTTGCACCCCCTCTGGCAGTGTCCCCAGGCACCGTGCTGGAGGAGCAGATTGTCATTGGCACGCCAGGCACCATGCTGGACTGGTGCTTCAAGCGGAGACTGCTCAACATGAGGAGGATCTGCATGTTTGTGCTGGATGAGGCTGACATCATGATTGACACGCAGGGATTTTCCTCCCAGAGCATCCGCATCCAGAGGTGAGTCATGGAAATCTGCTTTTGGCATGGGAAGATGCAAAAGGGGGGGAGGAAGAAGGTAAGATTTTTCACAGAGGGCTTGCTTTCTCCCAAATGTGTTGATTTGTTTGTTTTTTTCCATAAGACTTGCATTCATTGTTAAATTGTAAGATTTTCACCAAAAAGTGCTAATGTACAAAGTCCTAGAGTAAATGAGTCCTCAATGCTAAATGAATTCCATGGGCTAACAAACTATCAGTGCTCTTGAGTCCACAGTGCTGTGTGCCTGTTTTTAATGAATCCTTAGTGCTAACGAGCTGCTAGGTCTGACGAGCTCTTCTCCTGCCCCAGGGCTCTCCCCAAGAACTGCCAGATGCTGCTTTTCTCTGCCACCTTCAAGGAAAATCTCTGGAAATTTGCCATGCAGATTGTCTCCAGGCCCATCATCATCAAGCTGCGACAGGAGGAGCTCACTTTGACCAACATTAGGCAGTACTATTTTGTCTGCAGGAACTGGGAGCAGAAGTATGAGGCCCTCTGCAACCTCTATGGCAGCATCACCATTGGCCAGGCCATGATCTTCTGCCAGGTACATCTCATCTGCAAACAGTGAGTAACTAGTATTCTGTCTGGCATGCTCAACCCAAGAGTGACCTCAATGCTGCTCCACAGATTGCCACAATGAATACAGGGGAGGGATGGGAAGCACACAGACAGCATTTAAAACTAAGTGTGGTAACAGCGCCTAATGGTTGAAAACACATTTACTTAACTGCCTTGGTGGGCATTGCTTGGAAACCATGCTCTGTTTCCTTAACCTTTATACTTTGTGTCTAGCAAAGACACTTTATGATCCAACTTCTTGCCCTGCTGCATCATTTTTGCTCCTTTGTGTCCCAACTTCCTGCTTGTTTTTGCCTTATTTCGAGGCTTTGTCTATTCCAAAGCACCAGGGGCTCAATGGAAAGGAGCACAGGCATTGGGAATGTGAAGGACTGGCACTGAGCAAGCAAGGATTTGGTAAAGTGATGTATTGGCATTAAGCTAGATGAGCAGTAGTAAGGACTTGGGGAAGTTGAAGGGTTGTTGATTGAGAGCAGCAGATGCAGAGCTGCTAGGGAAGCTCAGCCTTTTCCCACTTATGCAGACCCGCCGTAGTGCAGACTGGCTCTCTGTGAAGATGATTCAGGACGGGCACCAAGTGGCCATGCTGACAGCAGAGCTGTCCATCATGCAGAGAGCTGATGTCATCCAGAGGTTTTGTGATGGCAAGGAGAAGGTTCTCATCACCACCAATGTCTGTGCTAGAGGTCAGTCCCAAAAGCAGACACACTGAAGGGTGAAAATCTGCTTGCTTCCCCCATGAAAATTCCTTTGCTCTGCGCCCTGTCGTGTGGGAATCCCTTCACTTTGAACAATTTTAAGCACTTAGGTTTTATGCTTCATGTTTCCAACTGTGCAGTGACAGGCCGAACTTTATCATGAAAGCTGAGGCTTTTGTCAGTATGATTCTGTGAATTAGGAAAAATTGACCATGATGGGGACTCAAAGGCAAAAGGGATGATAAATGCAAGTTTATCACAGAAGTGATCACAAAAAGAAAAAAATGATCAGAAATGCAAGGAAAAATTGGTCAGAAAGGCAAGGAAAGAGGGATTTAGAATGGAAATTTCAGAGAAAAAGTGATCAGAAATGCAAGTGAAGCAGTGATCTTGTCCAACGTGCACAGCAATTAAGAGGCAGCCTTCAGAGGGGGTTGGTAGATGGCTTTTAGGGTGGTAGAAAGCTCTTTTTGAGAATCCTCTGTCACTCAGGGATTGACGTGGCCCAAGTCACGATTGTGGTGAACTTCAGCCTTCCCATCAACCGTCAGAAGCAGCCAGATTTTGAGACCTACTTGCACCGCATCGGGCGGACAGGGCGCTTCGGGAAGAGGGGCATTGCCTTCAATATGGTGGACAGCCACAGCACGCACCTTGTGCGCTGCATAGAGGAGCATTTCCGTGAGTGCCCCTGTTCCCTTGTTCCTCTGTTCCTCCAGTGTAGCCAAGGACTACGAGCTCACCACTTGGTCAACCACTTTTCACTTTTTTCACTTCCACAGTAGCTGGAACTTCGTTTTCGGTTAAAAAAACCTAACAAACAGGGAGAGGGACTTTGCAGAGACAGAGCTGAGAAATTATTTAATAAGAAGATAAGATATAATTTAATAAGATATAATGAAAGATATAATGATATAAAACAAGAAAACAGACTACAAGGATTAGAAGCAGGGCTAAGCACACTGACCTGCCCCATTTTGCAGGCCCATTTTCTGCTTTCTTTGGCCTCTCTTCTCTGTGTTTCTCCCTACTGCCTCCTCTTCCATGTTTGTTACAGGTTTCTAACAATTCTATTCTGTGATTCAGTTCCCTTACCCTTCTCACCACAAGAGTGTTTTTCTCATGCTTTTCCCAGTTATAAAATGCAGAGTGAGCCCCCTGGAGTGGTCCCTGTGATTTCCTAAATAACCTACCAATTAATGAGCTTTGTTCTTTGTAGTTGTCTCAATCTTTGTTTGTTTCTCTCAGTTTTCTTTCTCTTTTTCCCCTTTTCTCTTTGTTTCCCAAAGATGAGACTTAATGTGGCAAAGAGACAAGTGTGTGATTTCCAAGATGAAAAACCAAGTGGTGGACTAACCTCAATTATCTGATCTTATTTCTTCATTCTCTACAGTCAGTCATAATGTTGAGATTGAAGGGACAGGACTGTCTTACAAGGATTAAACATCTTCCAAATGTTGCTTGCTTTTAGGATAGAGCATCTTCCAAATCTTCCATTTTTTAGATTAAAATATTGTATAAATGTTCGTTGTTTTGGGGATAAAATGTCTTTCAAAAATTGTACCTTAATTCCTAGTGAGTGATGAAAATTGATGTGGGAGCCCAGATCACATCTAACCCCAACCCCTCTCTACAAATCTTGCTTTTTTTTAGCAGCCCCAAAGCAGTGGCACCTTGCCATTGCCAGAGACGTTTTTCTTTCTTGCACTGACATTTTTTTCCTTTCTACAGAGACCAAGATCAAGAGGCTGGACACAGATTGCATGGACAAGTTCGAAGAGCTGGAAAACTGAGCAAAAAACATGACTTAGCTTCAAAGAATTCACATTTTGGTTTAAAATGTGTGGAAAATCCAGGATAAAATCTCCCAGTTTTCGAAGTTCCTGGAGGTACTTGGTTTTGTTGTGACATTTTAGAAGGAGAGCAGGGGAAAAACCCTCAGCCTAAAAAAATTATTCTGATTGGTTTCTTTGATGTTTTGGGGGAGTGTACCTTGGTGTTTTGTGGAAATGCTCCTTGATTTTTGGGCAGTGTTTGCCTGTTTTGGACACTTGCTCTGTTTGGGATACTATTGCCCTGTTCTGGGCTCTGTTCCTTGTTTTGAAGTGGGGTGGTGGTTTGTGGTTCTGGGGCGCTGTTTGTTAGCTGAGGGTACGATTCCTTGTTTTGTTGGTTGTTGTTGTTTTTTTCTCTGAAAGAAATAAGTTTAAAGCAGACAAGTCCCAGTTCAACCATCTTGGTATCTTAAGATTTGTGCAGAAGCTAGTCTTGAAGAGAGGAAGCACTGTTTTGTAATGTGTTAATTTCAGAGAGTGTGAAGAGGAGTTGGAAACTGGGGAACCAAAAAACAGTTCATTAAAGATAATAAACACAAGGGAAAAATGCTGTTTTTTTTCCTAATTTCTTTTTTTCCTTTTAAATAAAAGCAGTTTGGTTTTATTTAGCATTTAGCTAAATGATCCCTTTGTTTTGGAGGGTGTTCAGCATACAACATCAAAAACATTCAGTTACTCCAGTAATTTTCTCAGGTCAACACTAAAATGTTTTACATTATTAGTAAGTCTTGGCTCTTAATGGTGGGCCTGATTTTCCTCTCACTGACATTAGGATTGAATTAATGGAAGGCTATGAATTTGCAGTGCAGTATTGCAATGAATGGGGTTATACCACAAAAATTTGCTGTGTCCAGATGTGGACAGTAACAACTAAAAGCCTCTTTCATCTCCATTTCCTACAAATTCTGCAGGAAATTCCTAAAAATTACCTGCTCTCACCCCTCTAGTTATTATTGCAAAACTTTAATTGAGGAATTAACTTCACCTTTTTTTGTTGGTGGTGCATTGTTTACTGAGTTGTCAATCTTAAGGCAGGTAGTGTCACATAATAAAGGTTTAACCAGTACAGACTTACCAAATACAGACAGAGATTAGTAACAGAGCTGAATTTCAGCATGCCAGGCATCTGCATCTCTCACCTTCAGAATATTGTTGTTAACATTTACAGTTGTTTTTTTTTAAGTTCTAGGTTTTAAGGGAGGGGAAGAAAGACAATTTTTACTCTGGAACTGAATGTTTGCTTTCATTTTGCCAGTTGCACTGTCTTCCAGTACTCTAACAGCAGACAGATAAGCAGGAAGTCAGCTGTTGTACAGCACGACACACTGACAGTTATTTCCTGACTTACAGGCTCAGCATTGTCTCCTAAGACCTAAATTGAGTTCAGTGAAGCAATGAGAGGCTGCTGCTGATTTAAATTGTATTTCTGTCAGTTAGAATGTGCTTTCTTGCTCAGTTTTTCTTCCCGTATCCAGTTCACAGTTTGCTTTCAACTATTCCCATCTATCAACAGGGACAGTGGATGTAATACCCTCGCTTCTTACCTGTTTTTGTCATTTTTATATTCTTTCTAATGCATTCCTTTTAACTTTCATATAAAAGCCATGTTTAATGCAACTCTCCCCTTAGCTACTCCATGTTTTTCATAATTAAAATCTTCAAACACATGGACGTTAGTTAGCAGAAGGTGTTTCTGCAGACCTATGCCAATAGCCTGCCAAAATTGTCACAGCACAGCAGAAAAACAGCAAGAAAGGTGTTGACAGAAGCATGTAAGGCACACAGCTCGACATACATGGCTTGCTCTGTGCAAAGACTGAGAGAATTGTATGCAGGAAAATCTGGGGGTGCCAGGCTCTGTGCAAGACACAAAGTGAACTTTTTTTGAAGCTGTAGATCTGGAAGATGTTAATTAATGTCAGTAAAATAGGAGCAAAGAATTTAAGGCAAAAATAGAAATAAAATGTGTCAACAAACTTTCCATTCTCTAAACTGCTTTGGGGTCTTAGTTTAAAAAGGTGATAGTTTTTGAGAAGATTTAATGTCTTTTTTCTTCCTTTCTCTTTTTTTTTTTTCTTTTTTATTTTACAAAAAGTACAAAGAATATTTTCCAGAACTGTGTTTGGAAGACACAGATGTCTTCAGTCACAGGGGCACAGACACCTGGTGCCAGAGTTTATGCCCTGCAGCCCACACTCAGCTTCCACCTCAGCTCTACCCTGCTGCTTACGTGATCTCCCTCACCTTCTCAGTGCTTCCGGCTCTCCTGACTGTGGTTAAGGGTATCTTTTCACCAGGCAGTCTGTATGTATGTCCTTTCCACTGCTCTCCACATTTTCTTTTCCCTTTGCTCTTTAGCCATTCATATACTTCCCATCTATTTGGCTGCTGTATGAGAGTTAGAAACTTGTCCCATCTCAAAAATCTAATGAACTCTTTAGTCAACTTCTTAATTGTGTTTATCATAGAACCATATCATAGAATCATTGAACAGGCTGGGTTGAAAAGGACCACAATGACCATCTCGTTTCAACCCCCTGCTACATGCAGGGTCGACAACCAGCAGACCAGGCTGCCCAGAGCCACATCCAGCCTGGCCTTGAATGCCTGCAGGAATGGGGCATCCACAGCCTCCTTGGGCAACCTGTTCCAGTGCCTCACCACCGTCAGAGTGAAAGACTTCCCACTAATGTCATACCTAAACCTCCCCATTCCCCCTTCTCCTATCACTATCATCCACCCTTGTAAACAGTCATTCCCCCTGCTGTTTATACACCCCCTTCAAGTATTGGAAGGCCACAGTTCCAGAGGTTTCCCTGGAGCCTTCTCTTCTCCGAGCTAAACCAGCCTGGTTCCCTCAGCCTTTCTTCACAGGAGAGGTGCTCCAGCTCTCTGATCATCTTAGTGGTCCTGCTCTGGACTTGTTCCAAGAGCTCTGCGTCTTTGTTGTGCCGGAGGCCTCAGGTCTGGGCACAGTACTGCAGATGAGGCCTCACAAGAGGCAGACAATCACCTCCCTCTCCCTGCTGGCCACCCCTTTTTTAATGCAGCCCAGAACTCAGCTGGCTGCCAAGCTGTGAGCGCACACTGCTGGTTCATGTCCAGCTTCTTGTCCACCAGGTCCCTCAAGTCCTTCTTCACAGGGCTGCTCTCAAGGAGATCTTCCCCCAGTTTGTATAAATACCTGGGATTGCCCTGACCTAAGTGCAGCACCCTGCACTTGGCCTTATTGAACCTCATTAGGTTTTTATGTCCCCACTTCTCCATCCTGTCCAGATCCCTCTGGATGGCTTCCCTTCCCTCCAGTGTATCGACTGCACCACTCAGCTTGGTGACATCTGCAATCTTGCTGAGGGTGTACTTGATACCATCATCTGTGTCACTGATGATTACGTTAAAGAGCACCTGTCCCAAGACCAACCCCCCCTTCCTGTCTCCAACTAATACATTTCTTCTACAAATATTCCATGTGGAAGGTAGACCTTCTTAAATGCAGCTGGGATGTGGCAGCCAATTGAGGAGAGTGCTTTGCTGTTCATTCAGTTGTATCATGTACTTATGTTTGCTGACAATAAAGAGAAATGCTGTGCCTATGTGCAGCCAGGATCCACCCCCTCCCAGACCTTGTATAAGGGTTGGCAGTGGAGGCAAGAATGTTTTTCTTGAGATCTCTGCCTACTTGGGGCCTTCTGAATTTTTCCTTTGCTTCTGCATCCACAGCTGCTGCACTTAGGCTTATCCTCACTTGCTTCAGCCTGGGACTCTGCTACCCTGCTATCATAGCTTTGTTTTCCATCGCATTATAGCGTTACAGCTGTTTTCCCTTATGTTCCTTAGTTTCCCATTTTTTTCCTCCTTTTTATTGTCTTCCAGTTTCCAGCAGCACAGGGAGCAATGCAATCAGAAGTTCTCTCTCCTCCCTTTTTTTTTTTTGTTTGATTTATTATTCTTAATTATTCTACATTCTCTCACATTCCTTTTAATAAATCAATTCTACCTCAGTTGGTTTTTTTCTTCTATCTTCCCCCCCTTCTCTCATGGGGAGAGATGTCATGTGATTAACTCCTCAAACTGCAACACAATTCAAAGAAATTATCTGAAATTAAATGCAATCCAATGTAATGGAATGAAATCCAATGTAACCCTTGCCCTAACCATAAACCAAACACAATACAGTGTAATGAAATACAATGCAATGGGATGAAATGAAATATAACATAATGGAATGTAATACAGTCATAACCCCAACCATAAACCTAACTTAACCCTAATCTTTTCACTAAGTGTAATCTACCACAAACATTAAACCAAACAAGTAATACAATGGGATGAAAAATAATGCATAGCAAGGCAATTAAATGCATTATAATGGAATGCAATGCAATCCTAACCCTAACCATAACCCTTATCCTAATCCTAGGCCTAGCCCAAACCTTAATGCTAAACCTAACCCTAACTCTAACCCTAACACTAACCCCAACCCCAACACAAACCCTAACCTTATCTCTAAGCCTAACCCTAACCCATAAGTAATACAATGGAATGAAACCAAATGCAATACAAAGCTAAATCCTAGTCAAGTTAAAGTTCATGAATTCAACAGAAATTTCATCTGTCTAGTTAGTGTTCACTATGAACCATGTGTAGTACCTTAAGAAATCTCCCTACAGTTTGTCCAGCTGTGTTATGCTGAGCTACTACTTCCTTCATCATGTAAGGCAATAGAGGAAGGAGAGTAAACCAGCAAACTAACACGTGCCAATATAAAGAAAAATGCAAGACTCAATCATATTTTAGAATTCATATAAAACATCTGCCCTTCCTGTCCAGACATTCTGCCATGTCAACCACTTTTATATATCACTTTTACCAAGGACAGAGAGAGGTAACATGAGCAGCATTACTGGAACTCCACAACAAAATGCCCGTTTCCCTCTCTTTGGCTTTATTGTATAAAATCCATTATTTGCTTCTGAGTCTGTGGTTAGACATTCTATATTAGAAAAAAAAAAAGCTGCATGCAATTCTTATTCACATTGAGAGAGAATTGTGAAAAGAGACATCTCCATGGAGAATGTCATGTGCCTTTTAAATTAATGATTTTGATCTCTCATTTTTTGTAGCAACATTCATTGAGAGGAAGAGAAATTTTTATGGGTCTGGGGAAGAAAGAGTTTAGAGGTCAATTGGTGCAATCTTATTGAAGTTAGAAACACATGCAGAAATACAAAGAAAAAAAAAAGAGAGAGTGGCTCTTTTAACAAGTGTGTTGAACTATGCTATATCTTTTCATCCTCTAAAACAAAGTTGCATGTTCTTGTTTAATGATTACAGTTAAACTTACATAAAATGGAAAACTGAAAAAAAAAATATATATATATATATATATATATATATATATATATATATATATATCTGCTTCTGGTTGTCAGATATTGGTGCTCCTAAGTCACATAGAGATACAGCTGAGGTATTAAGGAATATCTCACACTTGCATATCAACTTAAGAGATCTTTTTTTTTTTTTTTTTATGTAAAATGAGTCTATTTTAATTTTGATCTAAATTTTGGCTTTCCAAGCTGGAAGAACAAACCTTCTGTATACTATGTCAAGGAAAACTATCTAGTAATGTGTTAAATAAGACAGTAGTTACAGATATTTTCATTTTTATGAGTTGTTAGAAAACAATATTTGCAAATATATCTTTTTCTGCCACTATTCTGTGCTTCTTTTTACTTGGTCTGATAGTTCCACACTGTCATCTGACATCTGAGAAGAAAACTCTCTATCTCCAATGTAGTGCTGGAAAACAGCATTCCGTTATTCCTCCTAATCTGTACTGAGCAACATGACACATCAAGCACACGCTCTCAGAGCTCAAGTTCTACATTTTAAAAGTTAAGACATGCATATGCAATACATTGGCATACACATTTGTTCTATTCCAAGAACTCATTAATATACAATAATGTTCTTCTGGGCATGCAAGGTAGTGGCCTGTCCTTACCTTAGACCACCTACTTCTGCCTCATTTATGCATCATCAGCTTCATCACAGTGTCCTTTCGCTGACCCTTTAGCTGTTTTTCCCCAGTTTGGCAAGTTTCCATTGCCATGAGCAACTTCCTACCTTGGTGCACTATAACTCAAAACAATATATGTGAAATCAAAGAAAAAGTCTTTGCACTGTGTGGACACAGATAAAAGTAGATTACTGTGCCTCCACTGCTTCTGTGAAGTTCATCCATTGAAAAAAAATCCAGATGTTAAGATCGGCGGCACTGATTAGAACCACCACTACAGTAAGACCGAGCACGTACAAGGACACAGAACCCTCGGTTAGTGATTTCAGGGAAAGTACTGACTACGTTTGTGCCATCTGGGAAAACCATGACATGCATGACACAAGAGATGCGCATCAGCTGAAGAAGATCTTCTGTGCAAAGTAGGCAGAATGATTCCCAATGTGTCAGCACCAAAAAAATGAATGCCTGCTTCAAAGCAACAAAGATCACCTTGAGAGCAGCCCTGCAGAGAAAGACTTGGGGGTCCTGACAGACAAGAAGCTGGACATGAACCAGCAGTGTGCGCTCACAGCCTAGAAGCCAGCTGTGTTCCGGGCTGCATTAAAAAGAGTGGCCAGGAGGGAGAGGGAGGTGATTGTCCACCTCTTATGAGGCCTCATCTGCAGAACAGTACCCAGACCTGGGGCCTCCGGCACAACAAAGACGCAGAGCTCTTGGAACGAGTCCAGAGCAGGACCACTAAGATGATCAGAGAGCTGGAGCACCTCTCCTGTGAAGAAAGGTTGAGGGAACCAACAGCCGCTCGCGGAGCTCTGATCCGAGCAAGGTCAGCTCCGCAGCTGCGGATCCAGCAGCCCGCGAAAGCACGTCGCTTTTAACGCAGCTTGTTTCCCTTCATTCGATTCGCCTCCGAAAGCTCCTCCTTGCCCGCGCCCCCAGCCCCGCCCGGGGAGCCCCGCCACGGGAGGCTGCAGGCGCCGCTAGTAGTAACGCTCCGCGTCCCGCAGGCCCTCCGGCGCGTCGGCCAACGACGGGCAGCGCGGCCCGCGTGGCCCGCGCCGCAGCAGCTCGGCCAGGCCAGGCCCGGCTCCGCCGCTCGCTCCTCGTACGGCCGCAGCACAACGGCCGCGCCGGCCCGGCCCCGCCGCGCCCGCCATCGTCATCACGCCGCGCCGGGCGTCATCACGCCGCGCCGCGCTCCCATTGGCTGCGCCGCCGCTCGCGGAGCTCTGATTGGGCGGCGGGCGCGCGTTGGGCGGCGGTTGAACGCGGCGCGGGCGGGCGGTGCTGTCGCGCCGTGCGGGAGCGGGGCTCGGTGCGCTCGCGCCGCTCCTCGGCCCTCATGGCTCCTGCCCGCAGGAAGGCGGCCGCGGCCACGGGCGCGCGCGGCAGGAAGCTGAGCGCCTTCCTGAAGGACTTCGACCGGGAGGGTAGGCCGCTCGGGCCGCGTCCGACGCCGCGTCCGTCCCCGCAGCGAGGAGCCGGGTCGAGCAGCTGCGGGCGAGCGGGGAGCGCCTGGTCAAGGAGATGGAGAACCTGTACGACGTGGAGCTCCTCCGGCTGCCCGTGGCGCTCCGCGAGATGAACTGGCTGCAGTTCTTCGGTAGCGGCGGGGGGCGCGGGCTTCCCCTGGAGCGGCGCTCGGCGGCCGTCGCTGAGGAGCGGTGGGACGCGGCGTGCGGGGCTCGCGCGAACAGAACGCGAGTGGGCGCGGGCGGGTGCGCCGCCCCCTCTGCCCGGGGCCGCTCGCTCGCCGCCGGAACGCCTGCTGTGCGCCGCCCGCTCCTGCGGCGGCGTTGCGGCGCGGCTGCGGGTGTTGCGGGAGCTGTCCCGGCTGCGGACCGCAGCGACGCTTCCGAACGAGTGCGTCTTCTTTCTAGCTGAAGGGGGAAGCCGGAAAGTCCTGGAAGAGGCGGTGACGGTAGGTATCGGGCACGAATAGGAAACTTTCCGCGGCGCGTGGTGCGTTCCTGGAGGAGACGAAGGCTTTGTGTATCCGCAGGAGCGCTGCTGCGATAGCGCGGGTTACGCACGCGGATCTTAACTGCGTTGAGGCTTAGCGGGAGGAGATGCTGTGGTGTCCCCTGCAGGGTTTGCATGCTCGTGCTGCTCCTTGCCCGGCTTTGCGGGCCTGCTTAGTTTCACGCTAAGGGATCGCTGAGGTTGGAAAGGACCTCTCAGGCCGCTTCCAAAATTCCTGGATGATTGCGGTTTCCCCTCTGAGCCCGTTGTGTAATCACCGCAAGCCGCTTACTCCAAGTGGCATCAGAAGCACGTCATGTGGAGGGGGCCTTTCCTTGAAACGTCCAGTTTGAACTGGTAATCAAGGTGTTAAAGGGAGCCGCGCTTCAGTGCTGATTGTTGACGAAGCAGCTCCTCAAACTCGCTCATATGCTGTTGGGCTGTTGGGCCAGGCCCCAAATAAATTGTGCCTCCGTAGGTGTGCTGGGGCCGCAGCCTTCCCTCTCTTCAATACCTGCCTAACCTCTCAGGGTTCCACGGGAGTTTGGGAGGGGAGTTCCGTGACACCGGGAGTGTCTGCTTCTCTAAGTTTTCTCCTGAGTTCCTCCACACCCTCTGCCACTCAATGTTACCCGGCTTTGCAGAAGATCCCGCCGACCGATACCGATACTGAAAAGCACATTCCGAAAACATGACAGTGTGAACAATGTGATTGTGTTGGTTGGGACGTTCCAGAAATGTCCAGAGATGTTGAGGGGGAGAAAAGGAAAAGCGTGGGAGGAGGGAAGCTTGGAAACCTGTTGAAACATCTCTCTGCCCATCGACAGATTTGCTGGGAAGGCAGTGGGGGGCATACAAGCAAGTACTTCAACATGGGCGGATGCTCCCGCAGCACTGCCCATGGCTCAAGGCAGGGGAGGTGTCCCTGCGGAGCTGGAAAAGAAGCGCGTTGGAAGTCTGGGGAGACGGGTGCAGTTTGGGCGTCCTGGGTGAGGTTTGGGGTCCTGGGAAACTTTGTGGCCAGCGTAAGGGCTTTGGGGAGTGTTGGGGGGATGGGCCACTGAGGATTTCTGAGGGGGGTCTTGGAGCGTTCTGGGCATTTGGGGAGGGTTTTGAGGAGGTGTGGGGGCATCCTTGGAATTCTGGGGAAAGGCTGCATAGCTCGGTGTTGCCATCGTGGATCCTATTCTTCTTCAGGGTGAGATGGGGGTGCAGCGGGAGCCAGCAGTGTTCTGGGCTGCATTAAAAAGGGGTGGCCAGTGGGGAGAGGGAGGTGATTTGCCCTCCTCTACTCGGCTCTTGTGAGGCCTCATCTGCAGTACTGTGCCCAGACCTGAGGCCTCCGGCACAACAAAGACGCAGAGCTCTTGGAACGAGTCCAGAGCAGGACCACTAAGATGATCAGAGAGCTGGAGCACCTCTCCTGTGAAGAAAGGTTGAGGGAACCAGGCTGGTTTAGCCCTTAGGAGAAGAGAAGGCTCCAGGGGAACCTCTGGAACTGTGGCCTTCCAATACTTGAAGGGGGTGTATAAACAGCAGGGGGAATGACTGTTTACAAGGGTGGGTAGTGATAGGAGAAGGGGGAATGGGGAGGTTTAGGTATGACATTAGTGGGAAGTCTTTCACTCTGACGGTGGTGAGGCACTGGAACAGGTTGCCCAAGGAGGCTGTGGATGCCCCATTCCTGCAGGCATTCAAGGCCAGGCTGGATGTGGCTCTGGGCAGCCTGGTCTGCTGGTTGTCGACCCTGCATGTAGCAGGGGGTTGAAACGAGATGGTCATTGTGGTCCTTTTCAACCCAAGCCATTCTATGATTCTATGATACGGTTCTACGACTCCTGGCCTGTCTGGGCCGGACTGGGCAAAGAAAAATTGTCTGGTGCCACGTATGCACTCCAGAACAGAGTGAACGACAAGAACACGTGTACTTCATTTACATGTATCTTTGGTACAAGCTAAAAAAGAGGGCAACCAAATCATCATGCTGGTGGCTGCACACGGCTGAGCTGGCCGTGCCAGGCGGAAGGGACTTTCAGTGCACTTCCCCGCTGGGATTCTCTCCCTTGCAGGTGACGCTGATCAAGCCCCAGGAGCCCCGGGCGGCACGGGGCTGGAACTGAGAGCTCGGTCCAACTGCAGGTGCCGGCAGCGTGCGCTACAGCTTTTTCCTGGCTGGGGTGCGAGGTGGAAAAGGCGTGGAGGGCGCGGCTTCAGGCCAGCCGGGAGATGTCACAGCACAGATGACATCACCCGGAGCCCGCGTGCTGTCACAATGCACTGCCATGACGACGCCGGGCCCTCCCCAAGGACAGCTGCCCGCCGGCTCCAGGCACCTCATTCGTGAGCTGTGCTGCCCGCAGCCGCTCGCCGTGCGCTGTGCCCGAGAGCAGCCCCAGCAGCAGACCAGCTCAGCCTCTTCGCGCTCGTCCTCCAAGGCTCTCAGAGGTGAGGGAGAGCTCCAGCACGCTTCAGGCTGCAGAGCCCGGCCGCAGGATGCGGGCTTAGCTCCGCTGTGCGTGAGGGGCGTGCAGCACGAGACTGGCAGGACTGCCGTGAGCAGGAGAAATTGCTGCTGGCCCTTCTGGCTCGGGAGCTGCAAGCCATGTGGCGGGCGGCTCGCGGCTGGGCAAAGGAGACAGCCCTCTCCTGCCTGCCCCTCTGGGCTCCGAGGGGCGGGGGGCAGGAAGCAAAGCTCACCCGTGGCCTCTGCCGGGGCAGCCCGTCACTAACTCCTCTGCTCTTGCCTTTAGGTTTGGAGGCACGTGCCTGCCAGCATGGACGGAGCCTGGGTGGGGACGTGGAGACCTCATCGCCCACGCGGCCTCATCTCGGCCCAGTTCCCCAGCCCCGGGCCCCAGTACTCCATCCCGGGGACAACAGGTACAGCGGCCATCCCCAGGGCGGGGCGCGCATCAGGGACATCACGGGGCAGAGCAGCTCCCGAGCCTTTCCCCGTTCCGGCAGAGCCTCCCACAGACTCAGCTCGGCAGCTGCACAGAGGCGCTCTGGGGGCTCTCGCTATGGAGTGCCTGCACGCGTGGTGCGGGAAGGCCTTTGGAAACTGCTGGCTACAGGCAGCGTGCTGGCCAAAGCTCCGCTCTCTTTTTCCGGTGACTTTGCAAGGCGCTGGCTCAGCCGTTTGCACTCAGGGGCTGACTCTTGTGCGCTGCGAGGCCCCGCACGGCTCGCCTCCGTTGGTCTGGGAGGAAGAAGTCACGTGGGAAGGGAATGTCAGGAGGCCAGGCGCCTAACTGCGCCTAACTGCTCCACAGGAGCTTGAAACGTGCAGCTGCTCAGGGGTGTGCTCTCTTCTGCTTTTCCTCCTAGGTTTCGTGGGCCACAGCCCCACCAAAGCCCGTGCCCCCGCATACACGTTTCGCGGGACCAAACCGCCTGCGGCCGAGAGCTGCGGGCCAGGTCCCTGCTACTTTGTGGAGCCCGCCATCACCAGGAACGGGAAGTACGTGGCTCCGGGCGCCCACCTTTGCGGACGACCCACGACGGAGACCACCGTCACCCCCGGACCCAGTGAGTACCACTTCTGCAGCGCTTCCCCCACACAGGACGAGCACGGGGCGTTTGCCCTGGGTCAGCTCGCGCCCTGATGGAGCTGTAGGTCTTTTGCGAGAGAACACAAACGGCTCTGAGCAGCGATAAACGCCCTCGGAGAAGGACCGCTGCCCAGCACCACGGGCTGAGGGCACAAGGACCCCGCGTCCGAAAAGAGCAAAGAGCCATGGGCTGACAGGAGGGACAGCACGGCAGGACATAGTGGCGGGGCACGGAAAAGCGTCCCCGCGTGCTGCCTGGGTCCCCCAGCAATCCTGCAGCTCTTCAGAAGACCCTTTCCTCGGGCCATTGTCTCTGCGGCTGCAGAGGGAGACCAGCGCTTCACAGCTTTCTTCCTCTTCTCCTCCGCCCCAGGTGACTACCGCACCGAGGCAGCCAACAGGCACATCTTCAAGTGCCCCCCGGTGCAGTCCATGGCCTTCCGGCGGGAGCCCCTGCGGACAGACCGCCCTCCAGGTACGCCGACCCTGGCAAAGGCAGACCCTTCAGCCTGAGCATCGTCCAGGGACGGGCTGCTGCTCTGCACCAGCAGCGGGCCTACTGCGCAGCCTGCGCAGCGCTGGGGCCGCAAGCTTTCTGGCATGACCAACACCTCTCGGCCCGCAGAGGCTCCGGCTGCTCGGGCTCAGAGCTGCCGGCACTGGCCCAGTGCCAGAGTAGAGGGAGGAACTGGCAGAGGGGCGAGACCTCCCAGCAGCAGGCTGGGCAGGCTGCCCCTCTCCGCTGCTTCCGTCTCCTCCAGCCCCTTGCGCACACGCTCTCTGCTGCTCCTCCTGCAGGTCCAGGCACCTACACACTGCCCAGGCTGATGGGCCCCAATACGGCCTACACGTTGGCCAGCCCCTGCTACTCCATGAGGGGAAGGAGCCAGCGCGGCCGCTTTGACGAAGACCTCGCCAAGGTGAGCTCTGCTGCTTCTCTTTTCCATGTTAGCATCCAAAGCTGGGCTGCTCTCCCTGTGCCACAGGGGCTTCCAAGCCTGCTGCACCTTTGCTTAACGCAGGCTTCCAGGGAAAGAGAGAGCCTTGAATGTGATCCCAGCCCCGTGCGCCCATGACTCTCTTGCAGACTCCGGGTCCTGCGGCGTTGCCCAAAGTAGCTGTGGATGCCTACAAGACCAGGGCGCCCGCGTACACCATGGCGGCCCGACCAAAACCCGCAGAGGGCAAAGCAGCAAAGCCCGGGCCGGCAGACTACAGCGTAGGCCGGGTAAGGCAGCTAGCTGCTCAGCTCTTCCCCTCTGTTTCACAAGCACAGCCTTCACGCCTCTCCCCCTTCCCCGAGGCTTCCTCCGGCCAAAGAGCTTCTGGCCGCAGGGACCAAGTGCCAGACAGCAGGCCTGCTCCCTGCCCTCGTGCCACCTCCGAGCAGAGGAAGGGACAGACAGCACAGCATGCAGCTTTTCCTCCCTCTGCTCCCTTTCCCTTCACGGGGCGTGCTGGTCCTTCACAAGCTCTTCTGGGGGACGCAGCACAGAAGGGCTCCAAGCAGCACGCCCCCAGGGTAGGAGAGTTAGCTGCGAGGTCCCAGGTGCACATCCAGCCCTCTCCGAGACAGGAGGTGCCCGTAAGCGCACCTCCTGTCAGGCCAGCCCAGCTCCCTGAGCCAGCTCTGCTCCAGCTGCAGCGGCCCTGCGCTGGCGCTCAGCCCTGCCCAGAGAGGCACCCGGGACTGTCTGGCATCGGGAGGGGTGCGGGACAGCAGGGTGCGAGGGCAGCAGAGAAGACAAGGGCCCTTGTGGATCTGCCTTTCCTTTTCGCCCTTCCAGGTGACGCTGATCAAGCCCCAGGCGCCTGCATCCACTTTTGGAATCCGGCACTCCCTCTACACAACCCCTCTGATTGTGGAATAAAACAGCCAAGTCTGGAAGGCCGCCTTTGCTTTCCTGGGACGGAAGGGGACGGGAAGACACCAATCAAATGCCGATTTCCACTTGATTCCATTTCTCTCTATCGACTTGGGCTTTTGCCCATTTTACTCTTGAACGTTAACAATTGGAGTAAGTCATCAATAAAATCAACTCAACACCTATATGTATGCTTTCCTTTTTCCTCGCCGCTGCACACAGGAATGCACCAGCGCTTCCTGAAGCCTTTCAAACTTCAGTGCGTTGGAAACCGCTGATGCTTGCTTGGTCAGCCGTTTGCATTACTGATGTCTGCCACGTGCTGAAGTAAAGACTAAACGAAGCAAATAGCAAAGGGAGGCTGGCCGTGGGCGGTGCATCCCTTCCAGCGCCGACAGGTAGATTTTAGGGAGATGCCCGGGGCTTACAGGACAATGGTTCCAATGTTGGTCCGACCAGTTTATTGCAGATCTTAATCAGGGAGATGGGGAAGGGGAGGACGGACACTATTATGAATGAGGGGAACGGGGAAGGGAAGGGGGGCGATAGGACAGATAGGAAAGAAGCAGCAAGGAGTCTCTATAGAAAGCAAGAAGGAGATAGTCACCAGCGTGGATGCAGCGTGGTTCATAGTTCAGTCATTGATCTTCAGTAGTGGTGGGTCGTCGGGCATTGTTGTTCTGTTGACGACGACGGTGACACCACGGCGATGATGGCAACTCCTTTCCAGTGGTAGTACCAACTTATAAATTTATAAGTCCAAAGTGGTTGAGTCAGTTGTTTTTGGGGTGAGAGCTTCTGGCTTTTGGATCTCGGCAGGAACTCCTTTTGTTCCCATCTTCCGGGCCTTGCCAGCAGATAAGAGGGAGCAGGGAGGCGCCCACTTGTATCTTGCCTTCACAGGATAAAATGGGATCATCCCCCAGTCTCCTGTAGCAAGCTGGACTTCTTTGGTCACAGCCTAGATCTTCCACCAGTAAACAGTCCTGAGCACTCTCTTCCGAAGGCAAACAGCTAAAATTGTCCACACAGTGATGTTGATTGCCACACGGCAACACCCATCACTCATCTCCTAAACAAGTCAGTCAGTCTCATCACAAGAAATACCTCAGGAAGCAAGCTTTGAGCCCAAACAAGATTGCTTGAAACTGCTGTGCAAATGACCGTTCCTGATGGTTGGGAGAGAGAGAAAAAAGAAAGAAAGAAAGAAAGAGAGAGAGAGAGAGAGAGAGAGAGAAAGAGAGAGAAAGAGAGAGAGAGAAGGAAAGAAAAAGTAAGCAGAGGGAAAAGAGGGGTGGGGAGTAAGGGGGGTTAAATGTTACACAGTTGTTAGAAGGGACTTCTTGGCCTTGGTTACAAAGGTTGCCCTGATCTGTTGGACTGGTTCATCATCAGTCGAAGTGGTTACAAAGTCCATGGAGGATACCGCTGGTTGTATAGGTTGAATCCACCATGGAACCACACAAGGAACAAACACAAGAGTTGCAACAGCACACAAAATAGGATGCGTTTCACCCGTGGGCAATTTGTTTAGCAACTTCTTCATTATCATTCAATTTTTAGACAACAATTAGAATCATTCATTTTGCCACAAACACCAGCCGGTGGCTCTTCAGCAGTGGTGACACCAATGTTTCCTAACGAAGAAAAGGTAGAAAGTGAAAAGAGACAACCATCCATTTGGCAACAGCCATACATTTAACAAGAACCAATAATGACAGATCAATAAGTAAAACAAATAGAGCTCTTTGTGTCAGCTGCGTAGCCCACCCAGGAACTCCCAGTGGAAGCCAGGATCCAGATGGGAATTCTTCAGTAGAGGTTGTGGTGTTTCTCAACGGCCATACAATAGGACACTTCAGTTAATTCACCAAAAGCGTATCTAGTCCAATTTGACAGTATGTGGACTTGCCATGGAATGTTTTCTAAGATGATTTAGTGTCATGAGAACTCTCCACTTGAGCATTTCCAAAGCAATTCAGGTGCTGAGAGATAGAGCTCCTAGTTTGGCAAGTTCAAGTACTGTTACAGTCTACAGAACTTTCCACAGGAAAGCGTGCGACAGTAGAAAGCGTCAAAGAGGAGTAATCCCAGAAACATACACATCTCTTATCAAAACTTAGGCACTTTCCAACAGCCGTGTTTGGGATGGAGCTCCTGGGCTGGTGTGACACTGGAAAGCATCGGTGCAAAAGGCTTTATGACAGATTTCTCTTGTGCCCACATCTGACAGATATTAGATGGGTCCCTTGATTCATTTCCCAGTTTGTTAGGAATTTGGAAACACTGTGGAGGACTTACGTGCAAATCATAATCAGTTTGATAAGAAGCGCTCAAAGGAAATGCTATCACTGTGCAGGGAGTATCAGGAAGCGAGGATGACCTCTAAGAACTCTGAACCCAGTTGTGAAGTTTATCAGATCCGAGCACTGATGTCAACCACCACCCACACCCACACCAACGCAAAACATAACACTATTGCAACCACAACATGTCATCAAGAGGTATATTCAGTATTCTAGCGTGATCAGATCTTCTGTCACAAAACACGAATCAGCTATCAGCCTTTCTGTGTCCAATCAAGGTCCTGCGGGGATCTTCTGTAAAATGAAACAAGACACCGACTGGCCCTTTTTGGGCTTTGTTAATATGGTTAAAAAATGAGGGAACAATCCAGCAAGTGTTGATTTTATATTCCTTTTTCGGGGTGTCTTTAGCCTCCCAAGCACATTCGTTAAGGGATTCCATTAGGGTTAGGGAAACCGGCCTCAGGTTAGCTGAGTCAATCGACACAGTCTGGCCAGGGAGATAAGAGGGTTTCCCTTAGCTTCTCAGCCACTGAACTGTGTGTGACTCACAGGGATAACTGGCAAGAGTGGTGAGGCCTTTGGACAGAAGGTGTTAAATCGAGGATCTCTTTGTTTCGCTTTGTGGTGAGCTTTCTAATGCATCCACTCTTCACCGCCCCCACCCCGCTCACTTGGGAGGGGTGAAGACATCAGGTTTCTAATGGCTTGGATAGCCGCTCAGGTTCCTCGGGAGAGGCCCTAGGACCTGGGCTCAAGATGGTGCTTGCCTCAAGATTCTTGAGCCTCTGTTCTGGCCACCAGTTAACTAATGTCTCTAACCTGACAGTGGCTAATCCATTCATCAGATCTCGTGGAACACCCTTGTGCCAGCCCTGTGTCCCGAGACAATTACCCTTATGATCAATATGTCGCCTACCTGTTTTTGCTGACAGTGAGACCCTTCCAGTCCCACTGAGCTTTGGCCTAGGAGGCCTAGGGGCAAGGCTGACCGCTGCAAGCCTCACTGCCCTTGGCTCCAATTTCCTGGAGGAAGAAACCGCTGGAAGAAACCATATTTTCTCCCATAGTTAATTGACTCCTGGGCAACCTCCCCCCACGTCCGTCCTCTGTATCCTGACCGCAGATGGTTAGAGGTTACAGTTTCCTCTAACACTGCCCGGCTTCTTTCTGCCTGAGACGTAGCCTGTATCTTTCCTTGCAGTTGTGTGCCTATGGGTTTCAATGATCCTGGAAGCCCCCTAGTTAAAGTAGGCATTCTCTCAGGATCAACAGGCATCATCATAGATGATTCATGGTGTGGCTGCAGCTCTCTATCATAACACCATTTGGAGACAAGCAGCCTTTGGAACAGTCTCTACTAACTGATCAACTGTTCCAGTAATAGCAACTCCAGTAGCAATGGGGGGTTGTTGCTGGAGGGGGGAGAAGCTGAGAAGCGAGACGACTAACTCCTGGCTTCTCCATTGCGCTTGGCACAGCGTGCCTTTGTTCCGCACCTTTCCTGTGGATATGACAGTACGGTGGTTGTTCTGAAGCCTTGACAAGACTGCCACGGCTCTATTACGGTGCAGAACCAGAACTGTAAAGATCAGGGTAAGGACTGACAAGGCAGACTTCCTGGTGGGTGTCTGCTACAGACCACCGAACCAGGATGAAGAGACAGGAGCAGCACTCTAGGAGGTTTCTGGAGTGTTTGGAGGATAACTTTCTGACGCAGCTGGTGAGAGAGCCGACGAGAGGAGCTGCCCCGCTTGACCTGCTTTTCGCAATCGGAGAATGTCTGGTGGGAGATGTGGAGGTCGGGGGCTGTCTTGGACAGAGTGACCATGAAATGGTAGAGTTCTCAATTCTTGGTGGAGCCAGGAGGGGGAACAGCAAAACTGCTACCTTGGACTTCCGGAGGGCGGGCTTTGAATTCAGAAGGCTAGCAGGGGGAATCCTCTGGGTTTCAGACTTAGAGAGTAAAGGGGTCCAAGACGGCTGGTCGCTCTTCAAGAAGGTAGTCCTAAAGGCGCAGGGCTGGCTGTCCCCCCGAGCCACAAAATGTGCCGGCAGGGAAGAAGACCAGCATGGATAAATAGGGAGCTATTCTTGAGGCTCCGGGAGAAAAGAGAGTCTACCTCCTGTGGAAGAAGGGACGAGTGACTCAGAAAGAGTACAGAGAAGTTAAGATGTGTAGAGAGAAAATCAGAAAGGCAAAAGCCCAGCTTGAACTCAACCTGGCCGCTGGGGTTAAAAGGAACAAGAAACCCTTTTAAAAATACATCAACGATAAGAGGAGGACTCAGGAGAATCTTCATTCTTTACTGGATGAGGCTGGGAATGTGACCACTGAGGATAAGGAAAAGGCAGAGGTTCTGAATGCCTTCTTTACGTCTGTCTTTGAAGGTGACACCAGCTATCCTCAGGCTACTCCGCTCTCTGACCCGGTAGTCTGGACTGGAGTGTGGACAGAACCCCCCGCGATTCGGGAGGACGCAGTCAGAGACCTACTAGTCCAGCTGGACTGTCACAAGTCCATGGGGCCGGATGGGATTCACCCGAGAGTGCCGAGGGAACTGGCGCAGGTGATAGCCGAGCCGCTCGCCATTATCTATCAGCGCTCCTTGTTGACTGCTGAAGTCCAAGAAGACTGGAGGCTTGCCAATGTGACTCCCATCTATAAGAAGGGTTGAAAGGGGGATCCGGGGAACTACAGGCCTGCTAGCCTGACCTCCCGGTGCCAGGGAAGGTTATGGAGCAGATTGTCTTGAGGGAGATCACGTCGCATCTGTGGGACAACGGGGGATCAGGCCTAGCCAGTATGGGTTCATGAAGGGCAGGTCCTGTTTGACCAACCTGATCTCCTTCTATGATCTAGTGACCCGCCTGGTAGACGAGAGAAAGGCTGCTGATGTAATCTACCTAGACTTCAGCAAGGCCTTTGACACTGTCTCCCACAGCACTCTCCTGCAGAAGCTGACAGCCCGTGACTTGGACGGGTACGCTCTTGGCTGGATAAGGAACTGGCTGGAAGACTGGGCCCAGAGAGTGGTAGTGAATGGAGCTAAATGCAGCTGGTGACCGGTCACAAGCGGTGTTCCCCAGGGGTCGGTGCTGGGGCCTGTCCTCTTCAATAACTTTATTGATGACCTGGATGAGGGCACTGAGTGCACCCTCACTAAGTTTGGGGATGACGCCAAGTTGGCTGGAAGTGTCGATCTGCCTGGGGGTAGCGAGGCCCTACAGAGGGATCTGGACAGGCTGGATAGCTGGGCTGAAGCCAATGGGATGAGTCTCAACAAGACCAAATGCCGGGTCCTGCACTTTGGCTGCAACAACCCCAGGCAACGCTACATGCTTGGGGCGGAGTGGCTGGAAGACCACGTAGAGGAAATGGACCTGGGGGTGTTGATTGATGCTCGGCTGAACATGAGCCAGCAGTGTGCCCGGGTGGCCCAGAAGGCCAATGGCATCCTGGCCTGCATCAGGAACGGTGTTGCCAGCAGGAACAGGGAAGCGATTGTGCCCCTGCACTCAGCTCTGGTGAGGCCGCACCTCAAGTGCTGTGTCCAGTTTTGGGCCCCTCACTGCAAGAAAGACATTGAGGCCCTGGAGCGGGTTCAAAGAAGGGCAACAAAGCTGGTGAGGGGTCTGGAGCACAGGCCTTATGAGGAGCGGCTGAAGGAGCTGGGATTGTTCAGTCTGGAGAAGAGGAGGCTCAGAGGAGACCTTATTGCTCTCTGTAACTACCTGAAGGGAGGTTGTAGTGAGCTGGGGGTCGGCCTCCTCTCTCATGTAACTGGTGATAGGACTAGAGGGAATGGCTTCAAGCTGCGCCAGGGGAGATTTAGAATGGACGTTAGGAAATACTACTTTTCTGAAAGAGTGGTCAGGCACTGGAATGGGCTGCCTAGGGAGGTGGTGGAGTCACTGACCCTGGAGGTGTTCAAGGAACAGTTGGATTTTGTGTTGAGGGATATGGTTTAGTGAGTACTACTGGTGATAGGTGGATGGTTGGACTGGGTGATCTTGGAGGCCTTCTCCAACCTTGGTGATTCTGTGATTCTGTGAGGTGTGGGGGCATCCTTGGAATCCAGCACAGAAGGACCGAGCACGTGCAAGGACGCAGAACCCTCCGCTAGTGGAAAGTGAAAATGTTGTTTCTGCATTGAACATGGAAAAAGGGCAATTGATCTAAAGAATTAAGCTGTAACACATCCTTGGCAATAGCTGATGTGGAAAGTAAGAATACCATATACATATTAGTAACATATTTTAGAAACATAGTTACCGAATTACCTAACAAATTCTTTCTCACAAAGCTGCAATAGATTTTAAATGTTCTAAACAATGTGGGTAATAGTATTCTGAACTAGGAAACATACTGTAAGGTTGTTCATTGGACGGGCAGAAGTGAAATACACGCAACAAACTTTCAAGGAGTCAGGGCCTTTACACAAAGCAGAACTGTCCCACTCTGTGGGAATGTTAGGGTGCCACAGGCAGGCTCCAAGATACTCCCCTCTATCCTCCTTCCGAGCTTATCTCTATGCAAGGACAGATGAATGATCAGAACAATGACCCAGTGTAAAGGGCGCAAATGTTAGGGGGGTAATTAAACAATTAAGAGGCTATGTTTATGTTTATGTTGTAAAACAGACATCCGAAAGTTATGACCAAATGTTTGTTAAGAAAGCAATTGTTAGAAGGCAATTAACCAATTAAGACAGTTGTGTTTGGGCGGCAAAGATTTGTGTTTACTTGGTATTTGTATGATTAGTGAAGGGTGGCAAAAGAGTGTGAACCTGCAGTACTCAGCCAGTGAGGAACCAGGGGAGAAAGAGATAAGCGTTGGGCAATAGGGGATAAAAGACGTAACACTGTTTTCTCTGTGCACTCCTGCTTGCAGGAGGCCCGCCATTGCAATTGCGAATAAAATTTGCTTTATCAGAGAAACCGTCCTAGAAAATTATTTGGATATTTCCAACACGCTGGTGATCTCAGGGAAAGTACTGAGTACGTGCGCACCGTCTGGTTCTTAACGCTAGGATAGCGCACAGCGTTATTCGGAGAAACGGGACAGCCGCCGCCTGTACCAAGCGCCTAAGTCTGCAGAAAAGCATCTGCTCTCGGCAGCCAACGCCCGGCTTAGCAAGGTCAGCTCCGCAGCTGCGGATCCAGCAGCCCGCGAAAGCACGTCGCTTTTAACGCAGCTTGTTTCCCTTCATTCGATTCGCCTCCGAAAGCTCCTCCTTGCCCGCGCCCCCAGCCCCGCCCGGGGAGCCCCGCCACGGGAGGCTGCAGGCGCCGCTAGTAGTAACGCTCCGCGTCCCGCAGGCCCTCCGGCGCGTCGGCCAACGACGGGCAGCGCGGCCCGCGTGGCCCGCGCCGCAGCAGCTCGGCCAGGCCAGGCCCGGCTCCGCCGCTCGCTCCTCGTACGGCCGCAGCACAACGGCCGCGCCGGCCCGGCCCCGCCGCGCCCGCCATCGTCATCACGCCGCGCCGGGCGTCATCACGCCGCGCCGCGCTCCCATTGGCTGCGCCGCCGCTCGCGGAGCTCTGATTGGGCGGCGGGCGCGCGTTGGGCGGCGGTTGAACGCGGCGCGGGCGGGCGGTGCTGTCGCGCCGTGCGGGAGCGCGGCTCGGTGCGCTCGCGCCGCTCCTCGGCCCTCATGGCTCCTGCCGACAGGAAGGCGGCCGCGGCCACGGGCGCGCGCGGCAGGAAGCTGAGCGCCTTCCTGAAGGACTTCGACCGGGAGGGTAGGCCGCGGGCGGGCGGGCGGGCGGGCCGAGCTCTGCGCTCGGGCCGCGTCCGACGCCGCGTCCGTCCCCGCAGCGAGGAGCCGGGTCGAGCAGCTGCGGGCGAGCGGGGAGCGCCTGGTCAAGGAGATGGAGAACCTGTACGACGTGGAGCTCCTCCGGCTGCCCGTGGCGCTCCGCGAGATGAACTGGCTGCAGTTCTTCGGTAGCGGCGGGGGGCGCGGGCTTCCCCTGGAGCGGCGCTCGGCGGCCGTCGCTGAGGAGCGGTGGGACGCGGCGTGCGGGGCTCGCGCGAACAGAACGCGAGTGGGCGCGGGCGGGTGCGCCGCCCCCTCTGCCCGGGGCCGCTCGCTCGCCGCCGGAACGCCTGCTGTGCGCCGCCCGCTCCTGCGGCGGCGTTGCGGCGCGGCTGCGGGTGTTGCGGGAGCTGTCCCGGCTGCGGACCGCAGCGACGCTTCCGAACGAGTGCGTCTTCTTTCTAGCTGAAGGGGGAAGCCGGAAAGTCCTGGAAGAGGCGGTGACGGTAGGTATCGGGCACGAATAGGAAACTTTCCGCGGCGCGTGGTGCGTTCCTGGAGGAGACGAAGGCTTTGTGTATCCGCAGGAGCGCTGCTGCGATAGCGCGGGTTACGCACGCGGATCTTAACTGCGTTGAGGCTTAGCGGGAGGAGATGCTGTGGTGTCCCCTGCAGGGTTTGCATGCTCGTGCTGCTCCTTGCCCGGCTTTGCGGGCCTGCTTAGTTTCACGCTAAGGGATCGCTGAGGTTGGAAAGGACCTCTCAGGCCGCTTCCAAAATTCCTGGATGATTGCGGTTTCCCCTCTGAGCCCGTTGTGTAATCACCGCAAGCCGCTTACTCCAAGTGGCATCAGAAGCACGTCATGTGGAGGGGGCCTTTCCTTGAAACGTCCAGTTTGAACTGGTAATCAAGGTGTTAAAGGGAGCCGCGCTTCAGTGCTGATTGTTGACGAAGCAGCTCCTCAAACTCGCTCATATGCTGTTGGGCTGTTGGGCCAGGCCCCAAATAAATTGTGCCTCCGTAGGTGTGCTGGGGCCGCAGCCTTCCCTCTCTTCAATACCTGCCTAACCTCTCAGGGTTCCACGGGAGTTTGGGAGGGGAGTTCCGTGACACCGGGAGTGTCTGCTTCTCTAAGTTTTCTCCTGAGTTCCTCCACACCCTCTGCCACTCAATGTTACCCGGCTTTGCAGAAGATCCCGCCGACCGATACCGATACTGAAAAGCACATTCCGAAAACATGACAGTGTGAACAATGTGATTGTGTTGGTTGGGACGTTCCAGAAATGTCCAGAGATGTTGAGGGGGAGAAAAGGAAAAGCGTGGGAGGAGGGAAGCTTGGAAACCTGTTGAAACATCTCTCTGCCCATCGACAGATTTGCTGGGAAGGCAGTGGGGGGCATACAAGCAAGTACTTCAACATGGGCGGATGCTCCCGCAGCACTGCCCATGGCTCAAGGCAGGGGAGGTGTCCCTGCGGAGCTGGAAAAGAAGCGCGTTGGAAGTCTGGGGAGACGGGTGCAGTTTGGGCGTCCTGGGTGAGGTTTGGGGTCCTGGGAAACTTTGTGGCCAGCGTAAGGGCTTTGGGGAGTGTTGGGGGGATGGGCCACTGAGGATTTCTGAGGGGGGTCTTGGAGCGTTCTGGGCATTTGGGGAGGGTTTTGAGGAGGTGTGGGGGCATCCTTGGAATTCTGGGGAAAGGCTGCATAGCTCGGTGTTGCCATCGTGGATCCTATTCTTCTTCAGGGTGAGATGGGGGTGCAGCGGGAGCCAGCAGTGTTCTGGGCTGCATTAAAAAGGGGTGGCCAGTGGGGAGAGGGAGGTGATTTGCCCTCCTCTACTCGGCTCTTGTGAGGCCTCATCTGCAGTACTGTGCCCAGACCTGAGGCCTCCGGCACAACAAAGACGCAGAGCTCTTGGAACGAGTCCAGAGCAGGACCACTAAGATGATCAGAGAGCTGGAGCACCTCTCCTGTGAAGAAAGGTTGAGGGAACCAGGCTGGTTTAGCCCTTAGGAGAAGAGAAGGCTCCAGGGGAACCTCTGGAACTGTGGCCTTCCAATACTTGAAGGGGGTGTATAAACAGCAGGGGGAATGACTGTTTACAAGGGTGGGTAGTGATAGGAGAAGGGGGAATGGGGAGGTTTAGGTATGACATTAGTGGGAAGTCTTTCACTCTGACGGTGGTGAGGCACTGGAACAGGTTGCCCAAGGAGGCTGTGGATGCCCCATTCCTGCAGGCATTCAAGGCCAGGCTGGATGTGGCTCTGGGCAGCCTGGTCTGCTGGTTGTCGACCCTGCATGTAGCAGGGGGTTGAAACGAGATGGTCATTGTGGTCCTTTTCAACCCAAGCCATTCTATGATTCTATGATATGGTTCTACGACTCCTGGCCTGTCTGGGCCGGACTGGGCAAAGAAAAATTGTCTGGTGCCACGTATGCACTCCAGAACAGAGTGAACGACAAGAACACGTGTACTTCATTTACATGTATCTTTGGTACAAGCTAAAAAAGAGGGCAACCAAATCATCATGCTGGTGGCTGCACACGGCTGAGCTGGCCGTGCCAGGCGGAAGGGACTTTCAGTGCACTTCCCCGCTGGGATTCTCTCCCTTGCAGGTGACGCTGATCAAGCCCCAGGAGCCCCGGGCGGCACGGGGCTGGAACTGAGAGCTCGGTCCAACTGCAGGTGCCGGCAGCGTGCGCTACAGCTTTTTCCTGGCTGGGGTGCGAGGTGGAAAAGGCGTGGAGGGCGCGGCTTCAGGCCAGCCGGGAGATGTCACAGCACAGATGACATCACCCGGAGCCCGCGTGCTGTCACAATGCACTGCCATGACGACGCCGGGCCCTCCCCAAGGACAGCTGCCCGCCGGCTCCAGGCACCTCATTCGTGAGCTGTGCTGCCCGCAGCCGCTCGCCGTGCGCTGTGCCCGAGAGCAGCCCCAGCAGCAGACCAGCTCAGCCTCTTCGCGCTCGTCCTCCAAGGCTCTCAGAGGTGAGGGAGAGCTCCAGCACGCTTCAGGCTGCAGAGCCCGGCCGCAGGATGCGGGCTTAGCTCCGCTGTGCGTGAGGGGCGTGCAGCACGAGACTGGCAGGACTGCCGTGAGCAGGAGAAATTGCTGCTGGCCCTTCTGGCTCGGGAGCTGCAAGCCATGTGGCGGGCGGCTCGCGGCTGGGCAAAGGAGACAGCCCTCTCCTGCCTGCCCCTCTGGGCTCCGAGGGGCGGGGGGCAGGAAGCAAAGCTCACCCGTGGCCTCTGCCGGGGCAGCCCGTCACTAACTCCTCTGCTCTTGCCTTTAGGTTTGGAGGCACGTGCCTGCCAGCATGGACGGAGCCTGGGTGGGGACGTGGAGACCTCATCGCCCACGCGGCCTCATCTCGGCCCAGTTCCCCAGCCCCGGGCCCCAGTACTCCATCCCGGGGACAACAGGTACAGCGGCCATCCCCAGGGCGGGGCGCGCATCAGGGACATCACGGGGCAGAGCAGCTCCCGAGCCTTTCCCCGTTCCGGCAGAGCCTCCCACAGACTCAGCTCGGCAGCTGCACAGAGGCGCTCTGGGGGCTCTCGCTATGGAGTGCCTGCACGCGTGGTGCGGGAAGGCCTTTGGAAACTGCTGGCTACAGGCAGCGTGCTGGCCAAAGCTCCGCTCTCTTTTTCCGGTGACTTTGCAAGGCGCTGGCTCAGCCGTTTGCACTCAGGGGCTGACTCTTGTGCGCTGCGAGGCCCCGCACGGCTCGCCTCCGTTGGTCTGGGAGGAAGAAGTCACGTGGGAAGGGAATGTCAGGAGGCCAGGCGCCTAACTGCGCCTAACTGCTCCACAGGAGCTTGAAACGTGCAGCTGCTCAGGGGTGTGCTCTCTTCTGCTTTTCCTCCTAGGTTTCGTGGGCCACAGCCCCACCAAAGCCCGTGCCCCCGCATACACGTTTCGCGGGACCAAACCGCCTGCGGCCGAGAGCTGCGGGCCAGGTCCCTGCTACTTTGTGGAGCCCGCCATCACCAGGAACGGGAAGTACGTGGCTCCGGGCGCCCACCTTTGCGGACGACCCACGACGGAGACCACCGTCACCCCCGGACCCAGTGAGTACCACTTCTGCAGCGCTTCCCCCACACAGGACGAGCACGGGGCGTTTGCCCTGGGTCAGCTCGCGCCCTGATGGAGCTGTAGGTCTTTTGCGAGAGAACACAAACGGCTCTGAGCAGCGATAAACGCCCTCGGAGAAGGACCGCTGCCCAGCACCACGGGCTGAGGGCACAAGGACCCCGCGTCCGAAAAGAGCAAAGAGCCATGGGCTGACAGGAGGGACAGCACGGCAGGACATAGTGGCGGGGCACGGAAAAGCGTCCCCGCGTGCTGCCTGGGTCCCCCAGCAATCCTGCAGCTCTTCAGAAGACCCTTTCCTCGGGCCATTGTCTCTGCGGCTGCAGAGGGAGACCAGCGCTTCACAGCTTTCTTCCTCTTCTCCTCCGCCCCAGGTGACTACCGCACCGAGGCAGCCAACAGGCACATCTTCAAGTGCCCCCCGGTGCAGTCCATGGCCTTCCGGCGGGAGCCCCTGCGGACAGACCGCCCTCCAGGTACGCCGACCCTGGCAAAGGCAGACCCTTCAGCCTGAGCATCGTCCAGGGACGGGCTGCTGCTCTGCACCAGCAGCGGGCCTACTGCGCAGCCTGCGCAGCGCTGGGGCCGCAAGCTTTCTGGCATGACCAACACCTCTCGGCCCGCAGAGGCTCCGGCTGCTCGGGCTCAGAGCTGCCGGCACTGGCCCAGTGCCAGAGTAGAGGGAGGAACTGGCAGAGGGGCGAGACCTCCCAGCAGCAGGCTGGGCAGGCTGCCCCTCTCCGCTGCTTCCGTCTCCTCCAGCCCCTTGCGCACACGCTCTCTGCTGCTCCTCCTGCAGGTCCGGGCACCTACACACTGCCCAGGCTGATGGGCCCCAATACGGCCTACACGTTGGCCAGCCCCTGCTACTCCATGAGGGGAAGGAGCCAGCGCGGCCGCTTTGACGAAGACCTCGCCAAGGTGAGCTCTGCTGCTCCTCTTTTCCATGTTAGCATCCAAAGCTGGGCGGCTCTCCCTGTGCCACAGGGGCTTCCAAGCCTGCTGCACCTTTGCTTAACGCAGGCTTCCAGGGAAAGAGAGAGCCTTGAATGTGATCCCAGCCCCGTGCGCCCATGACTCTCTTGCAGACTCCGGGTCCTGCGGCGTTGCCCAAAGTAGCTGTGGATGCCTACAAGACCAGGGCGCCCGCGTACACCATGGCGGCCCGACCAAAACCCGCAGAGGGCAAAGCAGCGAAGCCCGGGCCGGCAGACTACAGCGTAGGCCGGGTAAGGCAGCTAGCTGCTCAGCTCTTCCCCTCTGTTTCACAAGCACAGCCTTCACGCCTCTCCCCCTTCCCCCGAGGCTTCCTCCGGCCAAAGAGCTTCTGGCCGCAGGGACCAAGTGCCGGACAGCAGGCCTGCTCCCTGCCCTCGTGCCACCTCCGAGCAGAGGAAGGGACAGACAGCACAGCATGCAGCTTTTCCTCCCTCTGCTCCCTTTCCCTTCACGGGGCGTGCTGGTCCTTCACAAGCTCTTCTGGGGGACGCAGCTCAGCAGGGCTCCAAGCGGCACGCCCCCAGCGTAGGAGAGTTAGCTGCGAGGTCCCAGGTGCACATCCAGCCCTCTCCGAGACAGGAGGCGCCCGTAAGCGCACCTCCTGTCAGGCCAGCCCAGCTCCCTGAGCCAGCTCTGCTCCAGCTGCAGCGGCCCTGCGCTGGCGCTCAGCCCTGCCCAGAGAGGCACCCGGGACTGTCTGGCATCGGGAGGGGTGCGGGACAGCAGGGTGCGAGGGCAGCAGAGAAGACAAGGGCCCTTGTGGATCTGCCTTTCCTTTTCGCCCTTCCAGGTGACGCTGATCAAGCCCCAGGCGCCTGCATCCACTTTTGGAATCCGGCACTCCCTCTACACAACCCCTCTGATTGTGGAATAAAACAGCCAAGTCTGGAAGGCCGCCTTTGCTTTCCTGGGACGGAAGGGGACGGGAAGACACCAATCAAATGCCGATTTCCACTTGATTCCATTTCCCTCTATCGACTTGGGCTTTTGCCCATTTTACTCTTGAACGTTAACAATTGGAGTAAGTCATCAATAAAATCAACTCAACACCTATATGTATGCTTTCCGGTTACTCCTTTTTCCTCGCCGCTGCACACAGGAATGCACCAGCGCTTCCTGAAGCCTTTCAAACTTCAGTGCGTTGGAAACCGCTGATGCTTGCTTGGTCAGCCGTTTGCATTACTGATGTCTGCCACGTGCTGAAGTAAAGACTAAACGAAGCAAAGAGCAAAGGGAGGCCGGCCGTGGGCGGTGCATCCCTTCCAGCGCCGACAGGTAGATTTTAGGGAGATGCCCGGGGCTTACAGGACAATGGTTCCAATGTTGGTCTGACCAGTTTATTGCAGATCTTAATCAGGGAGATGGGGAAGGGGAGGACGGACACTATTATGAATGAGGGGAACGGGGAAGGGAAGGGGGGCGATAGGACAGATAGGAAAGAAGCAGCAAGGAGTCTCTATAGAAAGCAAGAAGGAGATAGTCACCAGCGTGGATGCAGCGTGGTTCATAGTTCAGTCATTGATCTTCAGTAGTGGTGGGTCGTCGGGCATTGTTGTTCTGTTGACGACGACGGTGACACCACGGCGATGATGGCAACTCCTTTCCAGTGGTAGTACCAACTTATAAATTTATAAGTCCAAAGTGGTTGAGTCAGTTGTTTTTGGGGTGAGAGCTTCTGGCTTTTGGATCTCGGCAGGAACTCCTTTTGTTCCCATCTTCCGGGCCTTGCCAGCAGATAAGAGGGAGCAGGGAGGCGCCCACTTGTATCTTGCCTTCACAGGATAAAATGGGATCATCCCCCAGTCTCCTGTAGCAAGCTGGACTTCTTTGGTCACAGCCTAGATCTTCCACCAGTAAACAGTCCTGAGCACTCTCTTCCGAAGGCAAACAGCTAAAATTGTCCACACAGTGATGTTGATTGCCACACGGCAACACCCATCACTCATCTCCTAAACAAGTCAGTCAGTCTCATCACAAGAAATACCTCAGGAAGCAAGCTTTGAGCCCAAACAAGATTGCTTGAAACTGCTGTGCAAATGACCGTTCCTGGTGGTGGGGAGAGAGAGAAAAAAGAAAGAAAGAAAGAAAGAGAGAGAGAGAGAGAGAGAGAGAAAGAAAGAGAGAAAGAAAGAGAGAAAGAAAGAGAGAAAGAGAGAGAGAGAGAGAGAGAAAGAAGGAAAGAAAAAGTAAGCAGAGGGAAAAGAGGGGTGGGGAGTAAGGGGGGTTAAATGTTACACAGTTGTTAGAAGGGACTTCTTGGGCTTGGTTACAAAGGTTGCCCTGATCTGTTGGACTGGTTCATCATCAGTTGAAGTGGTTACAAAGTCCATGGAGGATACCGCTGGTTGTATAGGTTGAATCCACCATGGAACCACACAAGGAACAAACACAAGAGTTGCAACAGCACACAAAATAGGATGCGTTTCACCCGTGGGCAATTTGTTTAGCAACTTCTTCATTATCATTCAATTTTTAGACAACAATTAGAATCATTCATTTTGCCACAAACACCAGCCGGTGGCTCTTCAGCAGTGGTGACACCAATGTTTCCTAACGAAGAAAAGGTAGAAAGTGAAAAGAGACAACCATCCATTTGGCAACAGCCATACATTTAACAAGAACCAATAATGACAGATCAATAAGTAAAACAAATAGAGCTCTTTGTGTCAGCTGCGTAGCCCACCCAGGAACTCCCAGTGGAAGCCAGGATCCAGATGGGAATTCTTCAGTAGAGGTTGTGGTGTTTCTCAACGGCCATACAATAGGACACTTCAGTTAATTCACCAAAAGCGTATCTAGTCCAATTTGACAGTATGTGGACTTGCCATGGAATGTTTTCTAAGATGATTTAGTGTCATGAGAACTCTCCACTTGAGCATTTCCAAAGCAATTCAGGTGCTGAGAGATAGAGCTCCTAGTTTGGCAAGTTCAAGTACTGTTACAGTCTACAGAACTTTCCACAGGAAAGCGTGCGACAGTAGAAAGCGTCAAAGAGGAGTAATCCCAGAAACATACACATCTCTTATCAAAACTTAGGCACTTTCCAACAGCCGTGTTTGGGATGGAGCTCCTGGGCTGGTGTGACACTGGAAAGCATCGGTGCAAAAGGCTTTATGACAGATTTCTCTTGTGCCCACATCTGACAGATATTAGATGGGTCCCTTGATTCATTTCCCAGTTTGTTAGGAATTTGGAAACACTGTGGAGGACTTACGTGCAAATCATAATCAGTTTGATAAGAAGCGCTCAAAGGAAATGCTATCACTGTGCAGGGAGTATCAGGAAGCGAGGATGACCTCTAAGAACTCTGAACCCAGTTGTGAAGTTTATCAGATCCGAGCACTGATGTCAACCACCACCCACACCCACACCAACGCAAAACATAACACTATTGCAACCAAAACATGTCATCAAGAGGTATATTCAGTATTCTAGCGTGATCAGATCTTCTGTCACAAAACACGAATCAGCTATCAGCCTTTCTGTGTCCAATCAAGGTCCTGCGGGGATCTTCTGTAAAATGAAACAAGACACCGACTGGCCCTTTTTGGGCTTTGTTAATATGGTTAAAAAATGAGGGAACAATCCAGCAAGTGTTGATTTTATATTCCTTTTTCGGGGTGTCTTTAGCCTCCCAAGCACATTCGTTAAGGGATTCCATTAGGGTTAGGGAAACCGGCCTCAGGTTAGCTGAGTCAATCGACACAGTCTGGCCAGGGAGATAAGAGGGTTTCCCTTAGCTTCTCAGCCACTGAACTGTGTGTGACTCACAGGGATAACTGGCAAGAGTGGTGAGGCCTTTGGACAGAAGGTGTTAAATCGAGGATCTCTTTGTTTCGCTTTGTGGTGAGCTTTCTAATGCATCCACTCTTCACCGCCCCCACCCCGCTCACTTGGGAGGGGTGAAGACATCAGGTTTCTAATGGCTTGGATAGCCGCTCAGGTTCCTCGGGAGAGGCCCTAGGACCTGGGCTCAAGATGGTGCTTGCCTCAAGATTCTTGAGCCTCTGTTCTGGCCACCAGTTAACTAATGTCTCTAACCTGACAGTGGCTAATCCATTCATCAGATCTCGTGGAACACCCTTGTGCCAGCCCTGTGTCCCGAGACAATTACCCTTATGATCAATATGTCGCCTACCTGTTTTTGCTGACAGTGAGACCCTTCCAGTCCCACTGAGCTTTGGCCTAGGAGGCCTAGGGGCAAGGCTGACCGCTGCAAGCCTCACTGCCCTTGGCTCCAATTTCCTGGAGGAAGAAACCGCTGGAAGAAACCATATTTTCTCCCATAGTTAATTGACTCCTGGGCAACCTCCCCCCACGTCCGTCCTCTGTATCCTGACCGCAGATGGTTAGAGGTTACAGTTTCCTCTAACACTGCCCGGCTTCTTTCTGCCTGAGACGTAGCCTGTATCTTTCCTTGCAGTTGTGTGCCTATGGGTTTCAATGATCCTGGAAGCCCCCTAGTTAAAGTAGGCATTCTCTCAGGATCAACAGGCATCATCATAGATGATTCATGGTGTGGCTGCAGCTCTCTATCATAACACCATTTGGAGACAAGCAGCCTTTGGAACAGTCTCTACTAACTGATCAACTGTTCCAGTAATAGCAACTCCAGTAGCAATGGGGGGTTGTTGCTGGAGGGGGGAGAAGCTGAGAAGCGAGACGACTAACTCCTGGCTTCTCCATTGCGCTTGGCACAGCGTGCCTTTGTTCCGCACCTTTCCTGTGGATATGACAGTACGGTGGTTGTTCTGAAGCCTTGACAAGACTGCCACGGCTCTATTACGGTGCAGAACCAGAACTGTAAAGATCAGGGTAAGGACTGACAAGGCAGACTTCCTGGTGGGTGTCTGCTACAGACCACCGAACCAGGATGAAGAGACAGGAGCAGCACTCTAGGAGGTTTCTGGAGTGTTTGGAGGATAACTTTCTGACGCAGCTGGTGAGAGAGCCGACGAGAGGAGCTGCCCCGCTTGACCTGCTTTTCGCAATCGGAGAATGTCTGGTGGGAGATGTGGAGGTCGGGGGCTGTCTTGGACAGAGTGACCATGAAATGGTAGAGTTCTCAATTCTTGGTGGAGCCAGGAGGGGGAACAGCAAAACTGCTACCTTGGACTTCCAGAGGGCGGGCTTTGAATTCAGAAGGCTAGCAGGGGGAATCCTCTGGGTTTCAGACTTAGAGAGTAAAGGGGTCCAAGACGGCTGGTCGCTCTTCAAGAAGGTAGTCCTAAAGGCGCAGGGCTGGCTGTCCCCCCGAGCCACAAAATGTGCCGGCAGGGAAGAAGACCAGCATGGATAAATAGGGAGCTATTCTTGAGGCTCCGGGAGAAAAGAGAGTCTACCTCCTGTGGAAGAAGGGACGAGTGACTCAGAAAGAGTACAGAGAAGTTAAGATGTGTAGAGAGAAAATCAGAAAGGCAAAAGCCCAGCTTGAACTCAACCTGGCCGCTGGGGTTAAAAGGAACAAGAAACCCTTTTAAAAATACATCAACGATAAGAGGAGGACTCAGGAGAATCTTCATTCTTTACTGGATGAGGCTGGGAATGTGACCACTGAGGATAAGGAAAAGGCAGAGGTTCTGAATGCCTTCTTTACGTCTGTCTTTGAAGGTGACACCAGCTATCCTCAGGCTACTCCGCTCTCTGACCCGGTAGTCTGGACTGGAGTGTGGACAGAACCCCCCGCGATTCGGGAGGACGCAGTCAGAGACCTACTAGTCCAGCTGGACTGTCACAAGTCCATGGGGCCGGATGGGATTCACCCGAGAGTGCCGAGGGAACTGGCGCAGGTGATAGCCGAGCCGCTCGCCATTATCTATCAGCGCTCCTTGTTGACTGCTGAAGTCCAAGAAGACTGGAGGCTTGCCAATGTGACTCCCATCTATAAGAAGGGTTGAAAGGGGGATCCGGGGAACTACAGGCCTGCTAGCCTGACCTCCCGGTGCCAGGGAAGGTTATGGAGCAGATTGTCTTGAGGGAGATCACGTCGCATCTGTGGGACAACGGGGGATCAGGCCTAGCCAGTATGGGTTCATGAAGGGCAGGTCCTGTTTGACCAACCTGATCTCCTTCTATGATCTAGTGACCCGCCTGGTAGACGAGAGAAAGGCTGCTGATGTAATCTACCTAGACTTCAGCAAGGCCTTTGACACTGTCTCCCACAGCACTCTCCTGCAGAAGCTGACAGCCCGTGACTTGGACGGGTACGCTCTTGGCTGGATAAGGAACTGGCTGGAAGACTGCGCCCAGAGAGTGGTAGTGAATGGAGCTAAATGCAGCTGGCGACCGGTCACAAGCGGTGTTCCCCAGGGGTCGGTGCTGGGGCCTGTCCTCTTCAATAACTTTATTGATGACCTGGATGAGGGCACTGAGTGCACCCTCACTAAGTTTGGGGATGACGCCAAGTTGGCTGGAAGTGTCGATCTGCCTGGGGGTAGCGAGGCCCTACAGAGGGATCTGGACAGGCTGGATAGCTGGGCTGAAGCCAATGGGATGAGTCTCAACAAGACCAAATGCCGGGTCCTGCACTTTGGCTGCAACAACCCCAGGCAACGCTACATGCTTGGGGCGGAGTGGCTGGAAGACCACGTAGAGGAAATGGACCTGGGGGTGTTGATTGATGCTCGGCTGAACATGAGCCAGCAGTGTGCCCGGGTGGCCCAGAAGGCCAATGGCATCCTGGCCTGCATCAGGAACGGTGTTGCCAGCAGGAACAGGGAAGCGATTGTGCCCCTGCACTCAGCTCTGGTGAGGCCGCACCTCAAGTGCTGTGTCCAGTTTTGGGCCCCTCACTGCAAGAAAGACATTGAGGCCCTGGAGCGGGTTCAAAGAAGGGCAACAAAGCTGGTGAGGGGTCTGGAGCACAGGCCTTATGAGGAGCGGCTGAAGGAGCTGGGATTGTTCAGTCTGGAGAAGAGGAGGCTCAGAGGAGACCTTATTGCTCTCTGTAACTACCTGAAGGGAGGTTGTAGTGAGCTGGGGGTCGGCCTCCTCTCTCATGTAACTGGTGATAGGACTAGAGGGAATGGCTTCAAGCTGCGCCAGGGGAGATTTAGAATGGACGTTAGGAAATACTACTTTTCTGAAAGAGTGGTCAGGCACTGGAATGGGCTGCCTAGGGAGGTGGTGGAGTCACTGACCCTGGAGGTGTTCAAGGAACAGTTGGATTTTGTGTTGAGGGATATGGTTTAGTGAGTACTACTGGTGATAGGTGGATGGTTGGACTGGGTGATCTTGGAGGCCTTCTCCAACCTTGGTGATTCTGTGATTCTGTGAGGTGTGGGGGCATCCTTGGAATCCAGCACAGAAGGACCGAGCACGTGCAAGGACGCAGAACCCTCCGCTAGTGGAAAGTGAAAATGTTGTTTCTGCATTGAACATGGAAAAAGGGCAATTGATCTAAAGAATTAAGCTGTAACACATCCTTGGCAATAGCTGATGTGGAAAGTAAGAATACCATATACATATTAGTAACATATTTTAGAAACATAGTTACCGAATTACCTAACAAATTCTTTCTCACAAAGCTGCAATAGATTTTAAATGTTCTAAACAATGTGGGTAATAGTATTCTGAACTAGGAAACATACTGTAAGGTTGTTCATTGGACGGGCAGAAGTGAAATACACGCAACAAACTTTCAAGGAGTCAGGGCCTTTACACAAAGCAGAACTGTCCCACTCTGTGGGAATGTTAGGGTGCCACAGGCAGGCTCCAAGATACTCCCCTCTATCCTCCTTCCGAGCTTATCTCTATGCAAGGACAGATGAATGATCAGAACAATGACCCAGTGTAAAGGGCGCAAATGTTAGGGGGGTAATTAAACAATTAAGAGGCTATGTTTATGTTTATGTTGTAAAACAGACATCCGAAAGTTATGACCAAATGTTTGTTAAGAAAGCAATTGTTAGAAGGCAATTAACCAATTAAGATAGTTGTGTTTGGGCGGCAAAGATTTGTGTTTACTTGGTATTTGTATGATTAGTGAAGGGTGGCAAAAGAGTGTGAACCTGCAGTACTCAGCCAGTGAGGAACCAGGGGAGAAAGAGATAAGCGTTGGGCAATAGGGGATAAAAGACGTAACACTGTTTTCTCTGTGCACTCCTGCTTGCAGGAGGCCCGCCATTGCAATTGCGAATAAAATTTGCTTTATCAGAGAAACCGTCCTAGAAAATTATTTGGATATTTCCAACACGCTGGTGATCTCAGGGAAAGTACTGAGTACGTGCGCACCGTCTGGTTCTTAACGCTAGGATAGCGCACAGCGTTATTCGGAGAAACGGGACAGCCGCCGCCTGTACCAAGCGCCTAAGTCTGCAGAAAAGCATCTGCTCTCGGCAGCCAACGCCCGGCTTAGCAAGGTCAGCTCCGCAGCTGCGGATCCAGCAGCCCGCGAAAGCACGTCGCTTTTAACGCAGCTTCTTTCCCTTCATTCGATTCGCCTCCGAAAGCTCCTCCTTGCCCGCGCCCCCAGCCCCGCCCGGGGAGCCCCGCCACGGGAGGCTGCAGGCGCCGCTAGTAGTAACGCTCCGCGTCCCGCAGGCCCTCCGGCGCGTCGGCCAACGACGGGCAGCGCGGCCCGCGTGGCCCGCGCCGCAGCAGCTCGGCCAGGCCAGGCCCGGCTCCGCCGCTCGCTCCTCGTACGGCCGCAGCACAACGGCCGCGCCGGCCCGGCCCCGCCGCGCCCGCCATCGTCATCACGCCGCGCCGGGCGTCATCACGCCGCGCCGCGCTCCCATTGGCTGCGCCGCCGCTCGCGGAGCTCTGATTGGGCGGCGGGCGCGCGTTGGGCGGCGGTTGAACGCGGCGCGGGCGGGCGGTGCTGTCGCGCCGTGCGGGAGCGCGGCTCGGTGCGCTCGCGCCGCTCCTCGGCCCTCATGGCTCCTGCCGACAGGAAGGCGGCCGCGGCCACGGGCGCGCGCGGCAGGAAGCTGAGCGCCTTCCTGAAGGACTTCGACCGGGAGGGTAGGCCGCGGGCGGGCGGGCGGGCCGAGCTCTGCGCTCGGGCCGCGTCCGACGCCGCGTCCGTCCCCGCAGCGAGGAGCCGGGTCGAGCAGCTGCGGGCGAGCGGGGAGCGCCTGGTCAAGGAGATGGAGAACCTGTACGACGTGGAGCTCCTCCGGCTGCCCGTGGCGCTCCGCGAGATGAACTGGCTGCAGTTCTTCGGTAGCGGCGGGGGGCGCGGGCTTCCCCTGGAGCGGCGCTCGGCGGCCGTCGCTGAGGAGCGGTGGGACGCGGCGTGCGGGGCTCGCGCGAACAGAACGCGAGTGGGCGCGGGCGGGTGCGCCGCCCCCTCTGCCCGGGGCCGCTCGCTCGCCGCCGGAACGCCTGCTGTGCGCCGCCCGCTCCTGCGGCGGCGTTGCGGCGCGGCTGCGGGTGTTGCGGGAGCTGTCCCGGCTGCGGACCGCAGCGACGCTTCCGAACGAGTGCGTCTTCTTTCTAGCTGAAGGGGGAAGCCGGAAAGTCCTGGAAGAGGCGGTGACGGTAGGTATCGGGCACGAATAGGAAACTTTCCGCGGCGCGTGGTGCGTTCCTGGAGGAGACGAAGGCTTTGTGTATCCGCAGGAGCGCTGCTGCGATAGCGCGGGTTACGCACGCGGATCTTAACTGCGTTGAGGCTTAGCGGGAGGAGATGCTGTGGTGTCCCCTGCAGGGTTTGCATGCTCGTGCTGCTCCTTGCCCGGCTTTGCGGGCCTGCTTAGTTTCACGCTAAGGGATCGCTGAGGTTGGAAAGGACCTCTCAGGCCGCTTCCAAAATTCCTGGATGATTGCGGTTTCCCCTCTGAGCCCGTTGTGTAATCACCGCAAGCCGCTTACTCCAAGTGGCATCAGAAGCACGTCATGTGGAGGGGGCCTTTCCTTGAAACGTCCAGTTTGAACTGGTAATCAAGGTGTTAAAGGGAGCCGCGCTTCAGTGCTGATTGTTGACGAAGCAGCTCCTCAAACTCGCTCATATGCTGTTGGGCTGTTGGGCCAGGCCCCAAATAAATTGTGCCTCCGTAGGTGTGCTGGGGCCGCAGCCTTCCCTCTCTTCAATACCTGCCTAACCTCTCAGGGTTCCACGGGAGTTTGGGAGGGGAGTTCCGTGACACCGGGAGTGTCTGCTTCTCTAAGTTTTCTCCTGAGTTCCTCCACACCCTCTGCCACTCAATGTTACCCGGCTTTGCAGAAGATCCCGCCGACCGATACCGATACTGAAAAGCACATTCCGAAAACATGACAGTGTGAACAATGTGATTGTGTTGGTTGGGACGTTCCAGAAATGTCCAGAGATGTTGAGGGGGAGAAAAGGAAAAGCGTGGGAGGAGGGAAGCTTGGAAACCTGTTGAAACATCTCTCTGCCCATCGACAGATTTGCTGGGAAGGCAGTGGGGGGCATACAAGCAAGTACTTCAACATGGGCGGATGCTCCCGCAGCACTGCCCATGGCTCAAGGCAGGGGAGGTGTCCCTGCGGAGCTGGAAAAGAAGCGCGTTGGAAGTCTGGGGAGACGGGTGCAGTTTGGGCGTCCTGGGTGAGGTTTGGGGTCCTGGGAAACTTTGTGGCCAGCGTAAGGGCTTTGGGGAGTGTTGGGGGGATGGGCCACTGAGGATTTCTGAGGGGGGTCTTGGAGCGTTCTGGGCATTTGGGGAGGGTTTTGAGGAGGTGTGGGGGCATCCTTGGAATTCTGGGGAAAGGCTGCATAGCTCGGTGTTGCCATCGTGGATCCTATTCTTCTTCAGGGTGAGATGGGGGTGCAGCGGGAGCCAGCAGTGTTCTGGGCTGCATTAAAAAGGGGTGGCCAGTGGGGAGAGGGAGGTGATTTGCCCTCCTCTACTCGGCTCTTGTGAGGCCTCATCTGCAGTACTGTGCCCAGACCTGAGGCCTCCGGCACAACAAAGATGCAGAGCTCTTGGAACGAGTCCAGAGCAGGACCACTAAGATGATCAGAGAGCTGGAGCACCTCTCCTGTGAAGAAAGGTTGAGGGAACCAGGCTGGTTTAGCCCTTAGGAGAAGAGAAGGCTCCAGGGGAACCTCTGGAACTGTGGCCTTCCAATACTTGAAGGGGGTGTATAAACAGCAGGGGGAATGACTGTTTACAAGGGTGGGTAGTGATAGGAGAAGGGGGAATGGGGAGGTTTAGGTATGACATTAGTGGGAAGTCTTTCACTCTGACGGTGGTGAGGCACTGGAACAGGTTGCCCAAGGAGGCTGTGGATGCCCCATTCCTGCAGGCATTCAAGGCCAGGCTGGATGTGGCTCTGGGCAGCCTGGTCTGCTGGTTGTCGACCCTGCATGTAGCAGGGGGTTGAAACGAGATGGTCATTGTGGTCCTTTTCAACCCAAGCCATTCTATGATTCTATGATATGGTTCTACGACTCCTGGCCTGTCTGGGCCGGACTGGGCAAAGAAAAATTGTCTGGTGCCACGTATGCACTCCAGAACAGAGTGAACGACAAGAACACGTGTACTTCATTTACATGTATCTTTGGTACAAGCTAAAAAAGAGGGCAACCAAATCATCATGCTGGTGGCTGCACACGGCTGAGCTGGCCGTGCCAGGCGGAAGGGACTTTCAGTGCACTTCCCCGCTGGGATTCTCTCCCTTGCAGGTGACGCTGATCAAGCCCCAGGAGCCCCGGGCGGCACGGGGCTGGAACTGAGAGCTCGGTCCAACTGCAGGTGCCGGCAGCGTGCGCTACAGCTTTTTCCTGGCTGGGGTGCGAGGTGGAAAAGGCGTGGAGGGCGCGGCTTCAGGCCAGCCGGGAGATGTCACAGCACAGATGACATCACCCGGAGCCCGCGTGCTGTCACAATGCACTGCCATGACGACGCCGGGCCCTCCCCAAGGACAGCTGCCCGCCGGCTCCAGGCACCTCATTCGTGAGCTGTGCTGCCCGCAGCCGCTCGCCGTGCGCTGTGCCCGAGAGCAGCCCCAGCAGCAGACCAGCTCAGCCTCTTCGCGCTCGTCCTCCAAGGCTCTCAGAGGTGAGGGAGAGCTCCAGCACGCTTCAGGCTGCAGAGCCCGGCCGCAGGATGCGGGCTTAGCTCCGCTGTGCGTGAGGGGCGTGCAGCACGAGACTGGCAGGACTGCCGTGAGCAGGAGAAATTGCTGCTGGCCCTTCTGGCTCGGGAGCTGCAAGCCATGTGGCGGGCGGCTCGCGGCTGGGCAAAGGAGACAGCCCTCTCCTGCCTGCCCCTCTGGGCTCCGAGGGGCGGGGGGCAGGAAGCAAAGCTCACCCGTGGCCTCTGCCGGGGCAGCCCGTCACTAACTCCTCTGCTCTTGCCTTTAGGTTTGGAGGCACGTGCCTGCCAGCATGGACGGAGCCTGGGTGGGGACGTGGAGACCTCATCGCCCACGCGGCCTCATCTCGGCCCAGTTCCCCAGCCCCGGGCCCCAGTACTCCATCCCGGGGACAACAGGTACAGCGGCCATCCCCAGGGCGGGGCGCGCATCAGGGACATCACGGGGCAGAGCAGCTCCCGAGCCTTTCCCCGTTCCGGCAGAGCCTCCCACAGACTCAGCTCGGCAGCTGCACAGAGGCGCTCTGGGGGCTCTCGCTATGGAGTGCCTGCACGCGTGGTGCGGGAAGGCCTTTGGAAACTGCTGGCTACAGGCAGCGTGCTGGCCAAAGCTCCGCTCTCTTTTTCCGGTGACTTTGCAAGGCGCTGGCTCAGCCGTTTGCACTCAGGGGCTGACTCTTGTGCGCTGCGAGGCCCCGCACGGCTCGCCTCCGTTGGTCTGGGAGGAAGAAGTCACGTGGGAAGGGAATGTCAGGAGGCCAGGCGCCTAACTGCGCCTAACTGCTCCACAGGAGCTTGAAACGTGCAGCTGCTCAGGGGTGTGCTCTCTTCTGCTTTTCCTCCTAGGTTTCGTGGGCCACAGCCCCACCAAAGCCCGTGCCCCCGCATACACGTTTCGCGGGACCAAACCGCCTGCGGCCGAGAGCTGCGGGCCAGGTCCCTGCTACTTTGTGGAGCCCGCCATCACCAGGAACGGGAAGTACGTGGCTCCGGGCGCCCACCTTTGCGGACGACCCACGACGGAGACCACCGTCACCCCCGGACCCAGTGAGTACCACTTCTGCAGCGCTTCCCCCACACAGGACGAGCACGGGGCGTTTGCCCTGGGTCAGCTCGCGCCCTGATGGAGCTGTAGGTCTTTTGCGAGAGAACACAAACGGCTCTGAGCAGCGATAAACGCCCTCGGAGAAGGACCGCTGCCCAGCACCACGGGCTGAGGGCACAAGGACCCCGCGTCCGAAAAGAGCAAAGAGCCATGGGCTGACAGGAGGGACAGCACGGCAGGACATAGTGGCGGGGCACGGAAAAGCGTCCCCGCGTGCTGCCTGGGTCCCCCAGCAATCCTGCAGCTCTTCAGAAGACCCTTTCCTCGGGCCATTGTCTCTGCGGCTGCAGAGGGAGACCAGCGCTTCACAGCTTTCTTCCTCTTCTCCTCCGCCCCAGGTGACTACCGCACCGAGGCAGCCAACAGGCACATCTTCAAGTGCCCCCCGGTGCAGTCCATGGCCTTCCGGCGGGAGCCCCTGCGGACAGACCGCCCTCCAGGTACGCCGACCCTGGCAAAGGCAGACCCTTCAGCCTGAGCATCGTCCAGGGACGGGCTGCTGCTCTGCACCAGCAGCGGGCCTACTGCGCAGCCTGCGCAGCGCTGGGGCCGCAAGCTTTCTGGCATGACCAACACCTCTCGGCCCGCAGAGGCTCCGGCTGCTCGGGCTCAGAGCTGCCGGCACTGGCCCAGTGCCAGAGTAGAGGGAGGAACTGGCAGAGGGGCGAGACCTCCCAGCAGCAGGCTGGGCAGGCTGCCCCTCTCCGCTGCTTCCGTCTCCTCCAGCCCCTTGCGCACACGCTCTCTGCTGCTCCTCCTGCAGGTCCGGGCACCTACACACTGCCCAGGCTGATGGGCCCCAATACGGCCTACACGTTGGCCAGCCCCTGCTACTCCATGAGGGGAAGGAGCCAGCGCGGCCGCTTTGACGAAGACCTCGCCAAGGTGAGCTCTGCTGCTCCTCTTTTCCATGTTAGCATCCAAAGCTGGGCGGCTCTCCCTGTGCCACAGGGGCTTCCAAGCCTGCTGCACCTTTGCTTAACGCAGGCTTCCAGGGAAAGAGAGAGCCTTGAATGTGATCCCAGCCCCGTGCGCCCATGACTCTCTTGCAGACTCCGGGTCCTGCGGCGTTGCCCAAAGTAGCTGTGGATGCCTACAAGACCAGGGCGCCCGCGTACACCATGGCGGCCCGACCAAAACCCGCAGAGGGCAAAGCAGCGAAGCCCGGGCCGGCAGACTACAGCGTAGGCCGGGTAAGGCAGCTAGCTGCTCAGCTCTTCCCCTCTGTTTCACAAGCACAGCCTTCACGCCTCTCCCCCTTCCCCCGAGGCTTCCTCCGGCCAAAGAGCTTCTGGCCGCAGGGACCAAGTGCCGGACAGCAGGCCTGCTCCCTGCCCTCGTGCCACCTCCGAGCAGAGGAAGGGACAGACAGCACAGCATGCAGCTTTTCCTCCCTCTGCTCCCTTTCCCTTCACGGGGCGTGCTGGTCCTTCACAAGCTCTTCTGGGGGACGCAGCTCAGCAGGGCTCCAAGCGGCACGCCCCCAGCGTAGGAGAGTTAGCTGCGAGGTCCCAGGTGCACATCCAGCCCTCTCCGAGACAGGAGGCGCCCGTAAGCGCACCTCCTGTCAGGCCAGCCCAGCTCCCTGAGCCAGCTCTGCTCCAGCTGCAGCGGCCCTGCGCTGGCGCTCAGCCCTGCCCAGAGAGGCACCCGGGACTGTCTGGCATCGGGAGGGGTGCGGGACAGCAGGGTGCGAGGGCAGCAGAGAAGACAAGGGCCCTTGTGGATCTGCCTTTCCTTTTCGCCCTTCCAGGTGACGCTGATCAAGCCCCAGGCGCCTGCATCCACTTTTGGAATCCGGCACTCCCTCTACACAACCCCTCTGATTGTGGAATAAAACAGCCAAGTCTGGAAGGCCGCCTTTGCTTTCCTGGGACGGAAGGGGACGGGAAGACACCAATCAAATGCCGATTTCCACTTGATTCCATTTCCCTCTATCGACTTGGGCTTTTGCCCATTTTACTCTTGAACGTTAACAATTGGAGTAAGTCATCAATAAAATCAACTCAACACCTATATGTATGCTTTCCGGTTACTCCTTTTTCCTCGCCGCTGCACACAGGAATGCACCAGCGCTTCCTGAAGCCTTTCAAACTTCAGTGCGTTGGAAACCGCTGATGCTTGCTTGGTCAGCCGTTTGCATTACTGATGTCTGCCACGTGCTGAAGTAAAGACTAAACGAAGCAAAGAGCAAAGGGAGGCCGGCCGTGGGCGGTGCATCCCTTCCAGCGCCGACAGGTAGATTTTAGGGAGATGCCCGGGGCTTACAGGACAATGGTTCCAATGTTGGTCTGACCAGTTTATTGCAGATCTTAATCAGGGAGATGGGGAAGGGGAGGACGGACACTATTATGAATGAGGGGAACGGGGAAGGGAAGGGGGGCGATAGGACAGATAGGAAAGAAGCAGCAAGGAGTCTCTATAGAAAGCAAGAAGGAGATAGTCACCAGCGTGGATGCAGCGTGGTTCATAGTTCAGTCATTGATCTTCAGTAGTGGTGGGTCGTCGGGCATTGTTGTTCTGTTGACGACGACGGTGACACCACGGCGATGATGGCAACTCCTTTCCAGTGGTAGTACCAACTTATAAATTTATAAGTCCAAAGTGGTTGAGTCAGTTGTTTTTGGGGTGAGAGCTTCTGGCTTTTGGATCTCGGCAGGAACTCCTTTTGTTCCCATCTTCCGGGCCTTGCCAGCAGATAAGAGGGAGCAGGGAGGCGCCCACTTGTATCTTGCCTTCACAGGATAAAATGGGATCATCCCCCAGTCTCCTGTAGCAAGCTGGACTTCTTTGGTCACAGCCTAGATCTTCCACCAGTAAACAGTCCTGAGCACTCTCTTCCGAAGGCAAACAGCTAAAATTGTCCACACAGTGATGTTGATTGCCACACGGCAACACCCATCACTCATCTCCTAAACAAGTCAGTCAGTCTCATCACAAGAAATACCTCAGGAAGCAAGCTTTGAGCCCAAACAAGATTGCTTGAAACTGCTGTGCAAATGACCGTTCCTGGTGGTGGGGAGAGAGAGAAAAAAGAAAGAAAGAAAGAAAGAGAGAGAGAGAGAGAGAGAGAGAAAGAAAGAGAGAAAGAAAGAGAGAAAGAAAGAGAGAAAGAGAGAGAGAGAGAGAGAGAAAGAAGGAAAGAAAAAGTAAGCAGAGGGAAAAGAGGGGTGGGGAGTAAGGGGGGTTAAATGTTACACAGTTGTTAGAAGGGACTTCTTGGGCTTGGTTACAAAGGTTGCCCTGATCTGTTGGACTGGTTCATCATCAGTTGAAGTGGTTACAAAGTCCATGGAGGATACCGCTGGTTGTATAGGTTGAATCCACCATGGAACCACACAAGGAACAAACACAAGAGTTGCAACAGCACACAAAATAGGATGCGTTTCACCCGTGGGCAATTTGTTTAGCAACTTCTTCATTATCATTCAATTTTTAGACAACAATTAGAATCATTCATTTTGCCACAAACACCAGCCGGTGGCTCTTCAGCAGTGGTGACACCAATGTTTCCTAACGAAGAAAAGGTAGAAAGTGAAAAGAGACAACCATCCATTTGGCAACAGCCATACATTTAACAAGAACCAATAATGACAGATCAATAAGTAAAACAAATAGAGCTCTTTGTGTCAGCTGCGTAGCCCACCCAGGAACTCCCAGTGGAAGCCAGGATCCAGATGGGAATTCTTCAGTAGAGGTTGTGGTGTTTCTCAACGGCCATACAATAGGACACTTCAGTTAATTCACCAAAAGCGTATCTAGTCCAATTTGACAGTATGTGGACTTGCCATGGAATGTTTTCTAAGATGATTTAGTGTCATGAGAACTCTCCACTTGAGCATTTCCAAAGCAATTCAGGTGCTGAGAGATAGAGCTCCTAGTTTGGCAAGTTCAAGTACTGTTACAGTCTACAGAACTTTCCACAGGAAAGCGTGCGACAGTAGAAAGCGTCAAAGAGGAGTAATCCCAGAAACATACACATCTCTTATCAAAACTTAGGCACTTTCCAACAGCCGTGTTTGGGATGGAGCTCCTGGGCTGGTGTGACACTGGAAAGCATCGGTGCAAAAGGCTTTATGACAGATTTCTCTTGTGCCCACATCTGACAGATATTAGATGGGTCCCTTGATTCATTTCCCAGTTTGTTAGGAATTTGGAAACACTGTGGAGGACTTACGTGCAAATCATAATCAGTTTGATAAGAAGCGCTCAAAGGAAATGCTATCACTGTGCAGGGAGTATCAGGAAGCGAGGATGACCTCTAAGAACTCTGAACCCAGTTGTGAAGTTTATCAGATCCGAGCACTGATGTCAACCACCACCCACACCCACACCAACGCAAAACATAACACTATTGCAACCAAAACATGTCATCAAGAGGTATATTCAGTATTCTAGCGTGATCAGATCTTCTGTCACAAAACACGAATCAGCTATCAGCCTTTCTGTGTCCAATCAAGGTCCTGCGGGGATCTTCTGTAAAATGAAACAAGACACCGACTGGCCCTTTTTGGGCTTTGTTAATATGGTTAAAAAATGAGGGAACAATCCAGCAAGTGTTGATTTTATATTCCTTTTTCGGGGTGTCTTTAGCCTCCCAAGCACATTCGTTAAGGGATTCCATTAGGGTTAGGGAAACCGGCCTCAGGTTAGCTGAGTCAATCGACACAGTCTGGCCAGGGAGATAAGAGGGTTTCCCTTAGCTTCTCAGCCACTGAACTGTGTGTGACTCACAGGGATAACTGGCAAGAGTGGTGAGGCCTTTGGACAGAAGGTGTTAAATCGAGGATCTCTTTGTTTCGCTTTGTGGTGAGCTTTCTAATGCATCCACTCTTCACCGCCCCCACCCCGCTCACTTGGGAGGGGTGAAGACATCAGGTTTCTAATGGCTTGGATAGCCGCTCAGGTTCCTCGGGAGAGGCCCTAGGACCTGGGCTCAAGATGGTGCTTGCCTCAAGATTCTTGAGCCTCTGTTCTGGCCACCAGTTAACTAATGTCTCTAACCTGACAGTGGCTAATCCATTCATCAGATCTCGTGGAACACCCTTGTGCCAGCCCTGTGTCCCGAGACAATTACCCTTATGATCAATATGTCGCCTACCTGTTTTTGCTGACAGTGAGACCCTTCCAGTCCCACTGAGCTTTGGCCTAGGAGGCCTAGGGGCAAGGCTGACCGCTGCAAGCCTCACTGCCCTTGGCTCCAATTTCCTGGAGGAAGAAACCGCTGGAAGAAACCATATTTTCTCCCATAGTTAATTGACTCCTGGGCAACCTCCCCCCACGTCCGTCCTCTGTATCCTGACCGCAGATGGTTAGAGGTTACAGTTTCCTCTAACACTGCCCGGCTTCTTTCTGCCTGAGACGTAGCCTGTATCTTTCCTTGCAGTTGTGTGCCTATGGGTTTCAATGATCCTGGAAGCCCCCTAGTTAAAGTAGGCATTCTCTCAGGATCAACAGGCATCATCATAGATGATTCATGGTGTGGCTGCAGCTCTCTATCATAACACCATTTGGAGACAAGCAGCCTTTGGAACAGTCTCTACTAACTGATCAACTGTTCCAGTAATAGCAACTCCAGTAGCAATGGGGGGTTGTTGCTGGAGGGGGGAGAAGCTGAGAAGCGAGACGACTAACTCCTGGCTTCTCCATTGCGCTTGGCACAGCGTGCCTTTGTTCCGCACCTTTCCTGTGGATATGACAGTACGGTGGTTGTTCTGAAGCCTTGACAAGACTGCCACGGCTCTATTACGGTGCAGAACCAGAACTGTAAAGATCAGGGTAAGGACTGACAAGGCAGACTTCCTGGTGGGTGTCTGCTACAGACCACCGAACCAGGATGAAGAGACAGGAGCAGCACTCTAGGAGGTTTCTGGAGTGTTTGGAGGATAACTTTCTGACGCAGCTGGTGAGAGAGCCGACGAGAGGAGCTGCCCCGCTTGACCTGCTTTTCGCAATCGGAGAATGTCTGGTGGGAGATGTGGAGGTCGGGGGCTGTCTTGGACAGAGTGACCATGAAATGGTAGAGTTCTCAATTCTTGGTGGAGCCAGGAGGGGGAACAGCAAAACTGCTACCTTGGACTTCCAGAGGGCGGGCTTTGAATTCAGAAGGCTAGCAGGGGGAATCCTCTGGGTTTCAGACTTAGAGAGTAAAGGGGTCCAAGACGGCTGGTCGCTCTTCAAGAAGGTAGTCCTAAAGGCGCAGGGCTGGCTGTCCCCCCGAGCCACAAAATGTGCCGGCAGGGAAGAAGACCAGCATGGATAAATAGGGAGCTATTCTTGAGGCTCCGGGAGAAAAGAGAGTCTACCTCCTGTGGAAGAAGGGACGAGTGACTCAGAAAGAGTACAGAGAAGTTAAGATGTGTAGAGAGAAAATCAGAAAGGCAAAAGCCCAGCTTGAACTCAACCTGGCCGCTGGGGTTAAAAGGAACAAGAAACCCTTTTAAAAATACATCAACGATAAGAGGAGGACTCAGGAGAATCTTCATTCTTTACTGGATGAGGCTGGGAATGTGACCACTGAGGATAAGGAAAAGGCAGAGGTTCTGAATGCCTTCTTTACGTCTGTCTTTGAAGGTGACACCAGCTATCCTCAGGCTACTCCGCTCTCTGACCCGGTAGTCTGGACTGGAGTGTGGACAGAACCCCCCGCGATTCGGGAGGACGCAGTCAGAGACCTACTAGTCCAGCTGGACTGTCACAAGTCCATGGGGCCGGATGGGATTCACCCGAGAGTGCCGAGGGAACTGGCGCAGGTGATAGCCGAGCCGCTCGCCATTATCTATCAGCGCTCCTTGTTGACTGCTGAAGTCCAAGAAGACTGGAGGCTTGCCAATGTGACTCCCATCTATAAGAAGGGTTGAAAGGGGGATCCGGGGAACTACAGGCCTGCTAGCCTGACCTCCCGGTGCCAGGGAAGGTTATGGAGCAGATTGTCTTGAGGGAGATCACGTCGCATCTGTGGGACAACGGGGGATCAGGCCTAGCCAGTATGGGTTCATGAAGGGCAGGTCCTGTTTGACCAACCTGATCTCCTTCTATGATCTAGTGACCCGCCTGGTAGACGAGAGAAAGGCTGCTGATGTAATCTACCTAGACTTCAGCAAGGCCTTTGACACTGTCTCCCACAGCACTCTCCTGCAGAAGCTGACAGCCCGTGACTTGGACGGGTACGCTCTTGGCTGGATAAGGAACTGGCTGGAAGACTGCGCCCAGAGAGTGGTAGTGAATGGAGCTAAATGCAGCTGGCGACCGGTCACAAGCGGTGTTCCCCAGGGGTCGGTGCTGGGGCCTGTCCTCTTCAATAACTTTATTGATGACCTGGATGAGGGCACTGAGTGCACCCTCACTAAGTTTGGGGATGACGCCAAGTTGGCTGGAAGTGTCGATCTGCCTGGGGGTAGCGAGGCCCTACAGAGGGATCTGGACAGGCTGGATAGCTGGGCTGAAGCCAATGGGATGAGTCTCAACAAGACCAAATGCCGGGTCCTGCACTTTGGCTGCAACAACCCCAGGCAACGCTACATGCTTGGGGCGGAGTGGCTGGAAGACCACGTAGAGGAAATGGACCTGGGGGTGTTGATTGATGCTCGGCTGAACATGAGCCAGCAGTGTGCCCGGGTGGCCCAGAAGGCCAATGGCATCCTGGCCTGCATCAGGAACGGTGTTGCCAGCAGGAACAGGGAAGCGATTGTGCCCCTGCACTCAGCTCTGGTGAGGCCGCACCTCAAGTGCTGTGTCCAGTTTTGGGCCCCTCACTGCAAGAAAGACATTGAGGCCCTGGAGCGGGTTCAAAGAAGGGCAACAAAGCTGGTGAGGGGTCTGGAGCACAGGCCTTATGAGGAGCGGCTGAAGGAGCTGGGATTGTTCAGTCTGGAGAAGAGGAGGCTCAGAGGAGACCTTATTGCTCTCTGTAACTACCTGAAGGGAGGTTGTAGTGAGCTGGGGGTCGGCCTCCTCTCTCATGTAACTGGTGATAGGACTAGAGGGAATGGCTTCAAGCTGCGCCAGGGGAGATTTAGAATGGACGTTAGGAAATACTACTTTTCTGAAAGAGTGGTCAGGCACTGGAATGGGCTGCCTAGGGAGGTGGTGGAGTCACTGACCCTGGAGGTGTTCAAGGAACAGTTGGATTTTGTGTTGAGGGATATGGTTTAGTGAGTACTACTGGTGATAGGTGGATGGTTGGACTGGGTGATCTTGGAGGCCTTCTCCAACCTTGGTGATTCTGTGATTCTGTGAGGTGTGGGGGCATCCTTGGAATCCAGCACAGAAGGACCGAGCACGTGCAAGGACGCAGAACCCTCCGCTAGTGGAAAGTGAAAATGTTGTTTCTGCATTGAACATGGAAAAAGGGCAATTGATCTAAAGAATTAAGCTGTAACACATCCTTGGCAATAGCTGATGTGGAAAGTAAGAATACCATATACATATTAGTAACATATTTTAGAAACATAGTTACCGAATTACCTAACAAATTCTTTCTCACAAAGCTGCAATAGATTTTAAATGTTCTAAACAATGTGGGTAATAGTATTCTGAACTAGGAAACATACTGTAAGGTTGTTCATTGGACGGGCAGAAGTGAAATACACGCAACAAACTTTCAAGGAGTCAGGGCCTTTACACAAAGCAGAACTGTCCCACTCTGTGGGAATGTTAGGGTGCCACAGGCAGGCTCCAAGATACTCCCCTCTATCCTCCTTCCGAGCTTATCTCTATGCAAGGACAGATGAATGATCAGAACAATGACCCAGTGTAAAGGGCGCAAATGTTAGGGGGGTAATTAAACAATTAAGAGGCTATGTTTATGTTTATGTTGTAAAACAGACATCCGAAAGTTATGACCAAATGTTTGTTAAGAAAGCAATTGTTAGAAGGCAATTAACCAATTAAGACAGTTGTGTTTGGGCGGCAAAGATTTGTGTTTACTTGGTATTTGTATGATTAGTGAAGGGTGGCAAAAGAGTGTGAACCTGCAGTACTCAGCCAGTGAGGAACCAGGGGAGAAAGAGATAAGCGTTGGGCAATAGGGGATAAAAGACGTAACACTGTTTTCTCTGTGCACTCCTGCTTGCAGGAGGCCCGCCATTGCAATTGCGAATAAAATTTGCTTTATCAGAGAAACCGTCCTAGAAAATTATTTGGATATTTCCAACACGCTGGTGATCTCAGGGAAAGTACTGAGTACGTGCGCACCGTCTGGTTCTTAACGCTAGGATAGCGCACAGCGTTATTCGGAGAAACGGGACAGCCGCCGCCTGTACCAAGCGCCTAAGTCTGCAGAAAAGCATCTGCTCTCGGCAGCCAACGCCCGGCTTAGCAAGGTCAGCTCCGCAGCTGCGGATCCAGCAGCCCGCGAAAGCACGTCGCTTTTAACGCAGCTTGTTTCCCTTCATTCGATTCGCCTCCGAAAGCTCCTCCTTGCCCGCGCCCCCAGCCCCGCCCGGGGAGCCCCGCCACGGGAGGCTGCAGGCGCCGCTAGTAGTAACGCTCCGCGTCCCGCAGGCCCTCCGGCGCGTCGGCCAACGACGGGCAGCGCGGCCCGCGTGGCCCGCGCCGCAGCAGCTCGGCCAGGCCAGGCCCGGCTCCGCCGCTCGCTCCTCGTACGGCCGCAGCACAACGGCCGCGCCGGCCCGGCCCCGCCGCGCCCGCCATCGTCATCACGCCGCGCCGGGCGTCATCACGCCGCGCCGCGCTCCCATTGGCTGCGCCGCCGCTCGCGGAGCTCTGATTGGGCGGCGGGCGCGCGTTGGGCGGCGGTTGAACGCGGCGCGGGCGGGCGGTGCTGTCGCGCCGTGCGGGAGCGCGGCTCGGTGCGCTCGCGCCGCTCCTCGGCCCTCATGGCTCCTGCCGACAGGAAGGCGGCCGCGGCCACGGGCGCGCGCGGCAGGAAGCTGAGCGCCTTCCTGAAGGACTTCGACCGGGAGGGTAGGCCGCGGGCGGGCGGGCGGGCGGGCCGAGCTCTGCGCTCGGGCCGCGTCCGACGCCGCGTCCGTCCCCGCAGCGAGGAGCCGGGTCGAGCAGCTGCGGGCGAGCGGGGAGCGCCTGGTCAAGGAGATGGAGAACCTGTACGACGTGGAGCTCCTCCGGCTGCCCGTGGCGCTCCGCGAGATGAACTGGCTGCAGTTCTTCGGTAGCGGCGGGGGGCGCGGGCTTCCCCTGGAGCGGCGCTCGGCGGCCGTCGCTGAGGAGCGGTGGGACGCGGCGCGCGGGGCTCGCGCGAACAGAACGCGAGTGGGCGCGGGCGGGTGCGCCGCCCCCTCTGCCCGGGGCCGCTCGCTCGCCGCCGGAACGCCTGCTGTGCGCCGCCCGCTCCTGCGGCGGCGTTGCGGCGCGGCTGCGGGTGTTGCGGGAGCTGTCCCGGCTGCGGACCGCAGCGACGCTTCCGAACGAGTGCGTCTTCTTTCTAGCTGAAGGGGGAAGCCGGAAAGTCCTGGAAGAGGCGGTGACGGTAGGTATCGGGCACGAATAGGAAACTTTCCGCGGCGCGTGGTGCGTTCCTGGAGGAGACGAAGGCTTTGTGTATCCGCAGGAGCGCTGCTGCGATAGCGCGGGTTACGCACGCGGATCTTAACTGCGTTGAGGCTTAGCGGGAGGAGATGCTGTGGTGTCCCCTGCAGGGTTTGCATGCTCGTGCTGCTCCTTGCCCGGCTTTGCGGGCCTGCTTAGTTTCACGCTAAGGGATCGCTGAGGTTGGAAAGGACCTCTCAGGCCGCTTCCAAAATTCCTGGATGATTGCGGTTTCCCCTCTGAGCCCGTTGTGTAATCACCGCAAGCCGCTTACTCCAAGTGGCATCAGAAGCACGTCATGTGGAGGGGGCCTTTCCTTGAAACGTCCAGTTTGAACTGGTAATCAAGGTGTTAAAGGGAGCCGCGCTTCAGTGCTGATTGTTGACGAAGCAGCTCCTCAAACTCGCTCATATGCTGTTGGGCTGTTGGGCCAGGCCCCAAATAAATTGTGCCTCCGTAGGTGTGCTGGGGCCGCAGCCTTCCCTCTCTTCAATACCTGCCTAACCTCTCAGGGTTCCACGGGAGTTTGGGAGGGGAGTTCCGTGAAACCGGGAGTGTCTGCTTCTCTAAGTTTTCTCCTGAGTTCCTCCACACCCTCTGCCACTCAATGTTACCCGGCTTTGCAGAAGATCCCGCCGACTGATACTGATACTGAAAAGCACATTCCGAAAACATGACAGTGTGAACAATGTGATTGTGTTGGTTGGGACGTTCCAGAAATGTCCAGAGATGTTGAGGGGGAGAAAAGGAAAAGCGTGGGAGGAGGGAAGCTTGGAAACCTGTTGAAACATCTCTCTGCCCATCGACAGATTTGCTGGGAAGGCAGTGGGGGGCATACAAGCAAGTACTTCAACATGGGCGGATGCCCCCGCAGCACTGCCCATGGCTCAAGGCAGGGGAGGTGTCCCTGCGGAGCTGGAAAAGAAGCGCGTTGGAAGTCTGGGGAGACGGGTGCAGTTTGGGCGTCCTGGGTGAGGTTTGGGGTCCTGGGAAACTTTGTGGCCAGCGTAAGGGCTTTGGGGAGTGTTGGGGGGATGGGCCACTGAGGATTTCTGAGGGGGGTCTTGGAGCGTTCTGGGCATTTGGGGAGGGTTTTGAGGAGGTGTGGGGGCATCCTTGGAATTCTGGGGAAAGGCTGCATAGCTCGGTGTTGCCATCGTGGATCCTATTCTTCTTCAGGGTGAGATGGGGGTGCAGCGGGAGCCAGCAGTGTTCTGGGCTGCATTAAAAAGGGGTGGCCAGTGGGGAGAGGGAGGTGATTTGCCCTCCTCTACTCGGCTCTTGTGAGGCCTCATCTGCAGTACTGTGCCCAGACCTGAGGCCTCCGGCACAACAAAGACGCAGAGCTCTTGGAACGAGTCCAGAGCAGGACCACTAAGATGATCAGAGAGCTGGAGCACCTCTCCTGTGAAGAAAGGTTGAGGGAACCAGGCTGGTTTAGCCCTTAGGAGAAGAGAAGGCTCCAGGGGAACCTCTGGAACTGTGGCCTTCCAATACTTGAAGGGGGTGTATAAACAGCAGGGGGAATGACTGTTTACAAGGGTGGGTAGTGATAGGAGAAGGGGGAATGGGGAGGTTTAGGTATGACATTAGTGGGAAGTCTTTCACTCTGACGGTGGTGAGGCACTGGAACAGGTTGCCCAAGGAGGCTGTGGATGCCCCATTCCTGCAGGCATTCAAGGCCAGGCTGGATGTGGCTCTGGGCAGCCTGGTCTGCTGGTTGTCGACCCTGCACGTAGCAGGGGGTTGAAACGAGATGGTCATTGTGGTCCTTTTCAACCCAAGCCATTCTATGATTCTATGATACGGTTCTACGACTCCTGGCCTGTCTGGGCCGGACTGGGCAAAGAAAAATTGTCTGGTGCCACGTATGCACTCCAGAACAGAGTGAACGACAAGAACACGTGTACTTCATTTACATGTATCTTTGGTACAAGCTAAAAAAGAGGGCAACCAAATCATCATGCTGGTGGCTGCACACGGCTGAGCTGGCCGTGCCAGGCGGAAGGGACTTTCAGTGCACTTCCCCGCTGGGATTCTCTCCCTTGCAGGTGACGCTGATCAAGCCCCAGGAGCCCCGGGCGGCACGGGGCTGGAACTGAGAGCTCGGTCCAACTGCAGGTGCCGGCAGCGTGCGCTACAGCTTTTTCCTGGCTGGGGTGCGAGGTGGAAAAGGCGTGGAGGGCGCGGCTTCAGGCCAGCCGGGAGATGTCACAGCACAGATGACATCACCCGGAGCCCGCGTGCTGTCACAATGCACTGCCATGACGACGCCGGGCCCTCCCCAAGGACAGCTGCCCGCCGGCTCCAGGCACCTCATTCGTGAGCTGTGCTGCCCGCAGCCGCTCGCCGTGCGCTGTGCCCGAGAGCAGCCCCAGCAGCAGACCAGCTCAGCCTCTTCGCGCTCGTCCTCCAAGGCTCTCAGAGGTGAGGGAGAGCTCCAGCACGCTTCAGGCTGCAGAGCCCGGCCGCAGGATGCGGGCTTAGCTCTGCTGTGCGTGAGGGGCGTGCAGCACGAGACTGGCAGGACTGCCGTGAGCAGGAGAAATTGCTGCTGGCCCTTCTGGCTCGGGAGCTGCAAGCCATGTGGCGGGCGGCTCGCGGCTGGGCAAAGGAGACAGCCCTCTCCTGCCTGCCCCTCTGGGCTCCGAGGGGCGGGGGGCAGGAAGCAAAGCTCACCCGTGGCCTCTGCCGGGGCAGCCCGTCACTAACTCCTCTGCTCTTGCCTTTAGGTTTGGAGGCACGTGCCTGCCAGCATGGACGGAGCCTGGGTGGGGACGTGGAGACCTCATCGCCCACGCGGCCTCATCTCGGCCCAGTTCCCCAGCCCCGGGCCCCAGTACTCCATCCCGGGGACAACAGGTACAGCGGCCATCCCCAGGGCGGGGCGCGCATCAGGGACATCACGGGGCAGAGCAGCTCCCGAGCCTTTCCCCGTTCCGGCAGAGCCTCCCACAGACTCAGCTCGGCAGCTGCACAGAGGCGCTCTGGGGGCTCTCGCTATGGAGTGCCTGCACGCGTGGTGCGGGAAGGCCTTTGGAAACTGCTGGCTACAGGCAGCGTGCTGGCCAAAGCTCCGCTCTCTTTTTCCGGTGACTTTGCAAGGCGCTGGCTCAGCCGTTTGCACTCAGGGGCTGACTCTTGTGCGCTGCGAGGCCCCGCACGGCTCGCCTCCGTTGGTCTGGGAGGAAGAAGTCACGTGGGAAGGGAATGTCAGGAGGCCAGGCGCCTAACTGCGCCTAACTGCTCCACAGGAGCTTGAAACGTGCAGCTGCTCAGGGGTGTGCTCTCTTCTGCTTTTCCTCCTAGGTTTCGTGGGCCACAGCCCCACCAAAGCCCGTGCCCCCGCATACACGTTTCGCGGGACCAAACCGCCTGCGGCCGAGAGCTGCGGGCCAGGTCCCTGCTACTTTGTGGAGCCCGCCATCACCAGGAACGGGAAGTACGTGGCTCCGGGCGCCCACCTTTGCGGACGACCCACGACGGAGACCACCGTCACCCCCGGACCCAGTGAGTACCACTTCTGCAGCGCTTCCCCCACACAGGACGAGCACGGGGCGTTTGCCCTGGGTCAGCTCGCGCCCTGATGGAGCTGTAGGTCTTTTGCGAGAGAACACAAACGGCTCTGAGCAGCGATAAACGCCCTCGGAGAAGGACCGCTGCCCAGCACCACGGGCTGAGGGCACAAGGACCCCGCGTCCGAAAAGAGCAAAGAGCCATGGGCTGACAGGAGGGACAGCACGGCAGGACATAGTGGCGGGGCACGGAAAAGCGTCCCCGCGTGCTGCCTGGGTCCCCCAGCAATCCTGCAGCTCTTCAGAAGACCCTTTCCTCGGGCCATTGTCTCTGCGGCTGCAGAGGGAGACCAGCGCTTCACAGCTTTCTTCCTCTTCTCCTCCGCCCCAGGTGACTACCGCACCGAGGCAGCCAACAGGCACATCTTCAAGTGCCCCCCGGTGCAGTCCATGGCCTTCCGGCGGGAGCCCCTGCGGACAGACCGCCCTCCAGGTACGCCGACCCTGGCAAAGGCAGACCCTTCAGCCTGAGCATCGTCCAGGGACGGGCTGCTGCTCTGCACCAGCAGTGGGCCTACTGCGCAGCCTGCGCAGCGCTGGGGCCGCAAGCTTTCTGGCATGACCAACACCTCTCGGCCCGCAGAGGCTCCGGCTGCTCGGGCTCAGAGCTGCCGGCACTGGCCCAGTGCCAGAGTAGAGGGAGGAACTGGCAGAGGGGCGAGACCTCCCAGCAGCAGGCTGGGCAGGCTGCCCCTCTCCGCTGCTTCCGTCTCCTCCAGCCCCTTGCGCACACGCTCTCTGCTGCTCCTCCTGCAGGTCCGGGCACCTACACACTGCCCAGGCTGATGGGCCCCAATACGGCCTACACGTTGGCCAGCCCCTGCTACTCCATGAGGGGAAGGAGCCAGCGCGGCCGCTTTGACGAAGACCTCGCCAAGGTGAGCTCTGCTGCTCCTCTTTTCCATGTTAGCATCCAAAGCTGGGCGGCTCTCCCTGTGCCACAGGGGCTTCCAAGCCTGCTGCACCTTTGCTTAACGCAGGCTTCCAGGGAAAGAGAGAGCCTTGAATGTGATCCCAGCCCCGTGCGCCCATGACTCTCTTGCAGACTCCGGGTCCTGCGGCGTTGCCCAAAGTAGCTGTGGATGCCTACAAGACCAGGGCGCCCGCGTACACCATGGCGGCCCGACCAAAACCCGCAGAGGGCAAAGCAGCGAAGCCCGGGCCGGCAGACTACAGCGTAGGCCGGGTAAGGCAGCTAGCTGCTCAGCTCTTCCCCTCTGTTTCACAAGCACAGCCTTCACGCCTCTCCCCCTTCCCCCGAGGCTTCCTCCGGCCAAAGAGCTTCTGGCCGCAGGGACCAAGTGCTGGACAGCAGGCCTGCTCCCTGCCCTCGTGCCACCTCCGAGCAGAGGAAGGGACAGACAGCACAGCATGCAGCTTTTCCTCCCTCTGCTCCCTTTCCCTTCACGGGGCGTGCTGGTCCTTCACAAGCTCTTCTGGGGGACGCAGCTCAGCAGGGCTCCAAGCGGCACGCCCCCAGCGTAGGAGAGTTAGCTGCGAGGTCCCAGGTGCACATCCAGCCCTCTCCGAGACAGGAGGTGCCCGTAAGCGCACCTCCTGTCAGGCCAGCCCAGCTCCCTGAGCCAGCTCTGCTCCAGCTGCAGCGGCCCTGCGCTGGCGCTCAGCCCTGCCCAGAGAGGCACCCGGGACTGTCTGGCATCGGGAGGGGTGCGGGACAGCAGGGTGCGAGGGCAGCAGAGAAGACAAGGGCCCTTGTGGATCTGCCTTTCCTTTTCGCCCTTCCAGGTGACGCTGATCAAGCCCCAGGCGCCTGCATCCACTTTTGGAATCCGGCACTCCCTCTACACAACCCCTCTGATTGTGGAATAAAACAGCCAAGTCTGGAAGGCCGCCTTTGCTTTCCTGGGACGGAAGGGGACGGGAAGACACCAATCAAATGCCGATTTCCACTTGATTCCATTTCCCTCTATCGACTTGGGCTTTTGCCCATTTTACTCTTGAACGTTAACAATTGGAGTAAGTCATCAATAAAATCAACTCAACACCTATATGTATGCTTTCCGGTTACTCCTTTTTCCTCGCCGCTGCACACAGGAATGCACCAGCGCTTCCTGAAGCCTTTCAAACTTCAGTGCGTTGGAAACCGCTGATGCTTGCTTGGTCAGCCGTTTGCATTACTGATGTCTGCCACGTGCTGAAGTAAAGACTAAACGAAGCAAATAGCAAAGGGAGGCTGGCCGTGGGCGGTGCATCCCTTCCAGCGCCGACAGGTAGATTTTAGGGAGATGCCCGGGGCTTACAGGACAATGGTTCCAATGTTGGTCCGACCAGTTTATTGCAGATCTTAATCAGGGAGATGGGGAAGGGGAGGACGGACACTATTATGAATGAGGGGAACGGGGAAGGGAAGGGGGGCGATAGGACAGATAGGAAAGAAGCAGCAAGGAGTCTCTATAGAAAGCAAGAAGGAGATAGTCACCAGCGTGGATGCAGCGTGGTTCATAGTTCAGTCATTGATCTTCAGTAGTGGTGGGTCGTCGGGCATTGTTGTTCTGTTGACGACGACGGTGACACCACGGCGATGATGGCAACTCCTTTCCAGTGGTAGTACCAACTTATAAATTTATAAGTCCAAAGTGGTTGAGTCAGTTGTTTTTGGGGTGAGAGCTTCTGGCTTTTGGATCTCGGCAGGAACTCCTTTTGTTCCCATCTTCCGGGCCTTGCCAGCAGATAAGAGGGAGCAGGGAGGCGCCCACTTGTATCTTGCCTTCACAGGATAAAATGGGATCATCCCCCAGTCTCCTGTAGCAAGCTGGACTTCTTTGGTCACAGCCTAGATCTTCCACCAGTAAACAGTCCTGAGCACTCTCTTCCGAAGGCAAACAGCTAAAATTGTCCACACAGTGATGTTGATTGCCACACGGCAACACCCATCACTCATCTCCTAAACAAGTCAGTCAGTCTCATCACAAGAAATACCTCAGGAAGCAAGCTTTGAGCCCAAACAAGATTGCTTGAAACTGCTGTGCAAATGACCGTTCCTGGTGGTGGGGAGAGAGAGAAAAAAGAAAGAAAGAAAGAGAGAGAGAGAGAGAGAGAGAGAAAGAAAGAGAGAAAGAAAGAGAGAAAGAGAGAGAGAGAGAGAGAGAGAGAGAGAGAAGGAAAGAAAAAGTAAGCAGAGGGAAAAGAGGGGTGGGGAGTAAGGGGGGTTAAATGTTACACAGTTGTTAGAAGGGACTTCTTGGGCTTGGTTACAAAGGTTGCCCTGATCTGTTGGACTGGTTCATCATCAGTCGAAGTGGTTACAAAGTCCATGGAGGATACCGCTGGTTGTATAGGTTGAATCCACCATGGAACCACACAAGGAACAAACACAAGAGTTGCAACAGCACACAAAATAGGATGCGTTTCACCCGTGGGCAATTTGTTTAGCAACTTCTTCATTATCATTCAATTTTTAGACAACAATTAGAATCATTCATTTTGCCACAAACACCAGCCGGTGGCTCTTCAGCAGTGGTGACACCAATGTTTCCTAACGAAGAAAAGGTAGAAAGTGAAAAGAGACAACCATCCATTTGGCAACAGCCATACATTTAACAAGAACCAATAATGACAGATCAATAAGTAAAACAAATAGAGCTCTTTGTGTCAGCTGCGTAGCCCACCCAGGAACTCCCAGTGGAAGCCAGGATCCAGATGGGAATTCTTCAGTAGAGGTTGTGGTGTTTCTCAACGGCCATACAATAGGACACTTCAGTTAATTCACCAAAAGCGTATCTAGTCCAATTTGACAGTATGTGGACTTGCCATGGAATGTTTTCTAAGATGATTTAGTGTCATGAGAACTCTCCACTTGAGCATTTCCAAAGCAATTCAGGTGCTGAGAGATAGAGCTCCTAGTTTGGCAAGTTCAAGTACTGTTACAGTCTACAGAACTTTCCACAGGAAAGCGTGCGACAGTAGAAAGCGTCAAAGAGGAGTAATCCCAGAAACATACACATCTCTTATCAAAACTTAGGCACTTTCCAACAGCCGTGTTTGGGATGGAGCTCCTGGGCTGGTGTGACACTGGAAAGCATCGGTGCAAAAGGCTTTATGACAGATTTCTCTTGTGCCCACATCTGACAGATATTAGATGGGTCCCTTGATTCATTTCCCAGTTTGTTAGGAATTTGGAAACACTGTGGAGGACTTACGTGCAAATCATAATCAGTTTGATAAGAAGCGCTCAAAGGAAATGCTATCACTGTGCAGGGAGTATCAGGAAGCGAGGATGACCTCTAAGAACTCTGAACCCAGTTGTGAAGTTTATCAGATCCGAGCACTGATGTCAACCACCACCCACACCCACACCAACGCAAAACATAACACTATTGCAACCACAACATGTCATCAAGAGGTATATTCAGTATTCTAGCGTGATCAGATCTTCTGTCACAAAACACGAATCAGCTATCAGCCTTTCTGTGTCCAATCAAGGTCCTGCGGGGATCTTCTGTAAAATGAAACAAGACACCGACTGGCCCTTTTTGGGCTTTGTTAATATGGTTAAAAAATGAGGGAACAATCCAGCAAGTGTTGATTTTATATTCCTTTTTCGGGGTGTCTTTAGCCTCCCAAGCACATTCGTTAAGGGATTCCATTAGGGTTAGGGAAACCGGCCTCAGGTTAGCTGAGTCAATCGACACAGTCTGGCCAGGGAGATAAGAGGGTTTCCCTTAGCTTCTCAGCCACTGAACTGTGTGTGACTCACAGGGATAACTGGCAAGAGTGGTGAGGCCTTTGGACAGAAGGTGTTAAATCGAGGATCTCTTTGTTTCGCTTTGTGGTGAGCTTTCTAATGCATCCACTCTTCACCGCCCCCACCCTGCTCACTTGGGAGGGGTGAAGACATCAGGTTTCTAATGGCTTGGATAGCCGCTCAGGTTCCTCGGGAGAGGCCCTAGGACCTGGGCTCAAGATGGTGCTTGCCTCAAGATTCTTGAGCCTCTGTTCTGGCCACCAGTTAACTAATGTCTCTAACCTGACAGTGGCTAATCCATTCATCAGATCTCGTGGAACACCCTTGTGCCAGCCCTGTGTCCCGAGACAATTACCCTTATGATCAATATGTCGCCTACCTGTTTTTGCTGACAGTGAGACCCTTCCAGTCCCACTGAGCTTTGGCCTAGGAGGCCTAGGGGCAAGGCTGACCACTGCAAGCCTCACTGCCCTTGGCTCCAATTTCCTGGAGGAAGAAACCGCTGGAAGAAACCATATTTTCTCCCATAGTTAATTGACTCCTGGGCAACCTCCCCCCACGTCCGTCCTCTGTATCCTGACCGCAGATGGTTAGAGGTTACAGTTTCCTCTAACACTGCCCGGCTTCTTTCTGCCTGAGACGTAGCCTGTATCTTTCCTTGCAGTTGTGTGCCTATGGGTTTCAATGATCCTGGAAGCCCCCTAGTTAAAGTAGGCATTCTCTCAGGATCAACAGGCATCATCATAGATGATTCATGGTGTGGCTGCAGCTCTCTATCATAACACCATTTGGAGACAAGCAGCCTTTGGAACAGTCTCTACTAACTGATCAACTGTTCCAGTAATAGCAACTCCAGTAGCAATGGGGGGTTGTTGCTGGAGGGGGGAGAAGCTGAGAAGCGAGACGACTAACTCCTGGCTTCTCCATTGCGCTTGGCACAGCGTGCCTTTGTTCCGCACCTTTCCTGTGGATATGACAGTACGGTGGTTGTTCTGAAGCCTTGACAAGACTGCCACGGCTCTATTACGGTGCAGAACCAGAACTGTAAAGATCAGGGTAAGGACTGACAAGGCAGACTTCCTGGTGGGTGTCTGCTACAGACCACCGAACCAGGATGAAGAGACAGGAGCAGCACTCTAGGAGGTTTCTGGAGTGTTTGGAGGATAACTTTCTGACGCAGCTGGTGAGAGAGCCGACGAGAGGAGCTGCCCCGCTTGACCTGCTTTTCGCAATCGGAGAATGTCTGGTGGGAGATGTGGAGGTCGGGGGCTGTCTTGGACAGAGTGACCATGAAATGGTAGAGTTCTCAATTCTTGGTGGAGCCAGGAGGGGAAACAGCAAAACTGCTACCTTGGACTTCCGGAGGGCGGGCTTTGAATTCAGAAGGCTAGCAGGGGGAATCCTCTGGGTTTCAGACTTAGAGAGTAAAGGGGTCCAAGACGGCTGGTCGCTCTTCAAGAAGGTAGTCCTAAAGGCGCAGGGCTGGCTGTCCCCCCGAGCCACAAAATGTGCCGGCAGGGAAGAAGACCAGCATGGATAAATAGGGAGCTATTCTTGAGGCTCCGGGAGAAAAGAGAATCTACCTCCTGTGGAAGAAGGGACGAGTGACTCAGAAAGAGTACAGAGAAGTTAAGATGTGTAGAGAGAAAATCAGAAAGGCAAAAGCCCAGCTTGAACTCAACCTGGCCGCTGGGGTTAAAAGGAACAAGAAACCCTTTTAAAAATACATCAACGATAAGAGGAGGACTCAGGAGAATCTTCATTCTTTACTGGATGAGGCTGGGAATGTGACCACTGAGGATAAGGAAAAGGCAGAGGTTCTGAATGCCTTCTTTACGTCTGTCTTTGAAGGTGACACCAGCTATCCTCAGGCTACTCCGCTCTCTGACCCGGTAGTCTGGACTGGAGTGTGGACAGAACCCCCCGCGATTCGGGAGGACGCAGTCAGAGACCTACTAGTCCAGCTGGACTGTCACAAGTCCATGGGGCCGGATGGGATTCACCCGAGAGTGCCGAGGGAACTGGCGCAGGTGATAGCCGAGCCGCTCGCCATTATCTATCAGCGCTCCTTGTTGACTGCTGAAGTCCAAGAAGACTGGAGGCTTGCCAATGTGACTCCCATCTATAAGAAGGGTTGAAAGGGGGATCCGGGGAACTACAGGCCTGCTAGCCTGACCTCCCGGTGCCAGGGAAGGTTATGGAGCAGATTGTCTTGAGGGAGATCACGTCGCATCTGTGGGACAACGGGGGATCAGGCCTAGCCAGTATGGGTTCATGAAGGGCAGGTCCTGTTTGACCAACCTGATCTCCTTCTATGATCTAGTGACCCGCCTGGTAGACGAGAGAAAGGCTGCTGATGTAATCTACCTAGACTTCAGCAAGGCCTTTGACACTGTCTCCCACAGCACTCTCCTGCAGAAGCTGACAGCCCGTGACTTGGACGGGTACGCTCTTGGCTGGATAAGGAACTGGCTGGAAGACTGGGCCCAGAGAGTGGTAGTGAATGGAGCTAAATGCAGCTGGTGACCGGTCACAAGCGGTGTTCCCCAGGGGTCGGTGCTGGGGCCTGTCCTCTTCAATAACTTTATTGATGACCTGGATGAGGGCACTGAGTGCACCCTCACTAAGTTTGGGGATGACGCCAAGTTGGCTGGAAGTGTCGATCTGCCTGGGGGTAGCGAGGCCCTACAGAGGGATCTGGACAGGCTGGATAGCTGGGCTGAAGCCAATGGGATGAGTCTCAACAAGACCAAATGCCGGGTCCTGCACTTTGGCTGCAACAACCCCAGGCAACGCTACATGCTTGGGGCGGAGTGGCTGGAAGACCACGTAGAGGAAATGGACCTGGGGGTGTTGATTGATGCTCGGCTGAACATGAGCCAGCAGTGTGCCCGGGTGGCCCAGAAGGCCAATGGCATCCTGGCCTGCATCAGGAACGGTGTTGCCAGCAGGAACAGGGAAGCGATTGTGCCCCTGCACTCAGCTCTGGTGAGGCCGCACCTCAAGTGCTGTGTCCAGTTTTGGGCCCCTCACTACAAGAAAGACATTGAGGCCCTGGAGCGGGTTCAAAGAAGGGCAACAAAGCTGGTGAGGGGTCTGGAGCACAGGCCTTATGAGGAGCGGCTGAAGGAGCTGGGATTGTTCAGTCTGGAGAAGAGGAGGCTCAGAGGAGACCTTATTGCTCTCTGTAACTACCTGAAGGGAGGTTGTAGTGAGCTGGGGGTCGGCCTCCTCTCTCATGTAACTGGTGATAGGACTAGAGGGAATGGCTTCAAGCTGCGCCAGGGGAGATTTAGAATGGACGTTAGGAAATACTACTTTTCTGAAAGAGTGGTCAGGCACTGGAATGGGCTGCCTAGGGAGGTGGTGGAGTCACTGACCCTGGAGGTGTTCAAGGAACAGTTGGATTTTGTGTTGAGGGATATGGTTTAGTGAGTACTACTGGTGATAGGTGGATGGTTGGACTGGGTGATCTTGGAGGCCTTCTCCAACCTTGGTGATTCTGTGATTCTGTGAGGTGTGGGGGCATCCTTGGAATCCAGCACAGAAGGACCGAGCACGTGCAAGGACGCAGAACCCTCCGCTAGTGGAAAGTGAAAATGTTGTTTCTGCATTGAACATGGAAAAAGGGCAATTGATCTAAAGAATTAAGCTGTAACACATCCTTGGCAATAGCTGATGTGGAAAGTAAGAATACCATATACATATTAGTAACATATTTTAGAAACATAGTTACCGAATTACCTAACAAATTCTTTCTCACAAAGCTGCAATAGATTTTAAATGTTCTAAACAATGTGGGTAATAGTATTCTGAACTAGGAAACATACTGTAAGGTTGTTCATTGGACGGGCAGAAGTGAAATACACGCAACAAACTTTCAAGGAGTCAGGGCCTTTACACAAAGCAGAACTGTCCCACTCTGTGGGAATGTTAGGGTGCCACAGGCAGGCTCCAAGATACTCCCCTCTATCCTCTTTCCGAGCTTATCTCTATGCAAGGACAGATGAATGATCAGAACAATGACCCAGTGTAAAGGGCGCAAATGTTAGGGGGGTAATTAAACAATTAAGAGGCTATGTTTATGTTTATGTTGTAAAACAGACATCCGAAAGTTATGACCAAATGTTTGTTAAGAAAGCAATTGTTAGAAGGCAATTAACCAATTAAGATAGTTGTGTTTGGGCGGCAAAGATTTGTGTTTACTTGGTATTTGTATGATTAGTGAAGGGTGGCAAAAGAGTGTGAACCTGCAGTACTCAGCCAGTGAGGAACCAGGGGAGAAAGAGATAAGCGTTGGGCAATAGGGGATAAAAGACGTAACACTGTTTTCTCTGTGCACTCCTGCTTGCAGGAGGCCCGCCATTGCAATTGCGAATAAAATTTGCTTTATCAGAGAAACCGTCCTAGAAAATTATTTGGATATTTCCAACACGCTGGTGATCTCAGGGAAAGTACTGAGTACGTGCGCACCGTCTGGTTCTTAACGCTAGGATAGCGCACAGCGTTATTCGGAGAAACGGGACAGCCGCCGCCTGTACCAAGCGCCTAAGTCTGCAGAAAAGCATCTGCTCTCGGCAGCCAACGCCCGGCTTAGCAAGGTCAGCTCCGCAGCTGCGGATCCAGCAGCCCGCGAAAGCACGTCGCTTTTAACGCAGCTTGTTTCCCTTCATTCGATTCGCCTCCGAAAGCTCCTCCTTGCCCGCGCCCCCAGCCCCGCCCGGGGAGCCCCGCCACGGGAGGCTGCAGGCGCCGCTAGTAGTAACGCTCCGCGTCCCGCAGGCCCTCCGGCGCGTCGGCCAACGACGGGCAGCGCGGCCCGCGTGGCCCGCGCCGCAGCAGCTCGGCCAGGCCAGGCCCGGCTCCGCCGCTCGCTCCTCGTACGGCCGCAGCACAACGGCCCCGCCGGCCCGGCCCCGCCGCGCCCGCCATCGTCATCACGCCGCGCCGGGCGTCATCACGCCGCGCCGCGCTCCCATTGGCTGCGCCGCCGCTCGCGGAGCTCTGATTGGGCGGCGGGCGCGCGTTGGGCGGCGGTTGAACGCGGCGCGGGCGGGCGGTGCTGTCGCGCCGTGCGGGAGCGCGGCTCGGTGCGCTCGCGCCGCTCCTCGGCCCTCATGGCTCCTGCCCGCAGGAAGGCGGCCGCGGCCACGGGCGCGCGCGGCAGGAAGCTGAGCGCCTTCCTGAAGGACTTCGACCGGGAGGGTAGGCCGCTCGGGCCGCGTCCGACGCCGCGTCCGTCCCCGCAGCGAGGAGCCGGGTCGAGCAGCTGCGGGCGAGCGGGGAGCGCCTGGTCAAGGAGATGGAGAACCTGTACGACGTGGAGCTCCTCCGGCTGCCCGTGGCGCTCCGCGAGATGAACTGGCTGCAGTTCTTCGGTAGCGGCGGGGGGCGCGGGCTTCCCCTGGAGCGGCGCTCGGCGGCCGTCGCTGAGGAGCGGTGGGACGCGGCGTGCGGGGCTCGCGCGAACAGAACGCGAGTGGGCGCGGGCGGGTGCGCCGCCCCCTCTGCCCGGGGCCGCTCGCTCGCCGCCGGAACGCCTGCTGTGCGCCGCCCGCTCCTGCGGCGGCGTTGCGGCGCGGCTGCGGGTGTTGCGGGAGCTGTCCCGGCTGCGGACCGCAGCGACGCTTCCGAACGAGTGCGTCTTCTTTCTAGCTGAAGGGGGAAGCCGGAAAGTCCTGGAAGAGGCGGTGACGGTAGGTATCGGGCACGAATAGGAAACTTTCCGCGGCGCGTGGTGCGTTCCTGGAGGAGACGAAGGCTTTGTGTATCCGCAGGAGCGCTGCTGCGATAGCGCGGGTTACGCACGCGGATCTTAACTGCGTTGAGGCTTAGCGGGAGGAGATGCTGTGGTGTCCCCTGCAGGGTTTGCATGCTCGTGCTGCTCCTTGCCCGGCTTTGCGGGCCTGCTTAGTTTCACGCTAAGGGATCGCTGAGGTTGGAAAGGACCTCTCAGGCCGCTTCCAAAATTCCTGGATGATTGCGGTTTCCCCTCTGAGCCCGTTGTGTAATCACCGCAAGCCGCTTACTCCAAGTGGCATCAGAAGCACGTCATGTGGAGGGGGCCTTTCCTTGAAACGTCCAGTTTGAACTGGTAATCAAGGTGTTAAAGGGAGCCGCGCTTCAGTGCTGATTGTTGACGAAGCAGCTCCTCAAACTCGCTCATATGCTGTTGGGCTGTTGGGCCAGGCCCCAAATAAATTGTGCCTCCGTAGGTGTGCTGGGGCCGCAGCCTTCCCTCTCTTCAATACCTGCCTAACCTCTCAGGGTTCCACGGGAGTTTGGGAGGGGAGTTCCGTGACACCGGGAGTGTCTGCTTCTCTAAGTTTTCTCCTGAGTTCCTCCACACCCTCTGCCACTCAATGTTACCCGGCTTTGCAGAAGATCCCGCCGACCGATACTGATACTGAAAAGCACATTCCGAAAACATGACAGTGTGAACAATGTGATTGTGTTGGTTGGGACGTTCCAGAAATGTCCAGAGATGTTGAGGGGGAGAAAAGGAAAAGCGTGGGAGGAGGGAAGCTTGGAAACCTGTTGAAACATCTCTCTGCCCATCGACAGATTTGCTGGGAAGGCAGTGGGGGGCATACAAGCAAGTACTTCAACATGGGCGGATGCCCCCGCAGCACTGCCCATGGCTCAAGGCAGGGGAGGTGTCCCTGCGGAGCTGGAAAAGAAGCGCGTTGGAAGTCTGGGGAGACGGGTGCAGTTTGGGCGTCCTGGGTGAGGTTTGGGGTCCTGGGAAACTTTGTGGCCAGCGTAAGGGCTTTGGGGAGTGTTGGGGGGATGGGCCACTGAGGATTTCTGAGGGGGGTCTTGGAGCGTTCTGGGCATTTGGGGAGGGTTTTGAGGAGGTGTGGGGGCATCCTTGGAATTCTGGGGAAAGGCTGCATAGCTCGGTGTTGCCATCGTGGATCCTATTCTTCTTCAGGGTGAGATGGGGGTGCAGCGGGAGCCAGCAGTGTTCTGGGCTGCATTAAAAAGGGGTGGCCAGTGGGGAGAGGGAGGTGATTTGCCCTCCTCTACTCGGCTCTTGTGAGGCCTCATCTGCAGTACTGTGCCCAGACCTGAGGCCTCCGGCACAACAAAGACGCAGAGCTCTTGGAACGAGTCCAGAGCAGGACCACTAAGATGATCAGAGAGCTGGAGCACCTCTCCTGTGAAGAAAGGTTGAGGGAACCAGGCTGGTTTAGCCCTTAGGAGAAGAGAAGGCTCCAGGGGAACCTCTGGAACTGTGGCCTTCCAATACTTGAAGGGGGTGTATAAACAGCAGGGGGAATGACTGTTTACAAGGGTGGGTAGTGATAGGAGAAGGGGGAATGGGGAGGTTTAGGTATGACATTAGTGGGAAGTCTTTCACTCTGACGGTGGTGAGGCACTGGAACAGGTTGCCCAAGGAGGCTGTGGATGCCCCATTCCTGCAGGCATTCAAGGCCAGGCTGGATGTGGCTCTGGGCAGCCTGGTCTGCTGGTTGTCGACCCTGCATGTAGCAGGGGGTTGAAACGAGATGGTCATTGTGGTCCTTTTCAACCCAAGCCATTCTATGATTCTATGATACGGTTCTACGACTCCTGGCCTGTCTGGGCCGGACTGGGCAAAGAAAAATTGTCTGGTGCCACGTATGCACTCCAGAACAGAGTGAACGACAAGAACACGTGTACTTCATTTACATGTATCTTTGGTACAAGCTAAAAAAGAGGGCAACCAAATCATCATGCTGGTGGCTGCACACGGCTGAGCTGGCCGTGCCAGGCGGAAGGGACTTTCAGTGCACTTCCCCGCTGGGATTCTCTCCCTTGCAGGTGACGCTGATCAAGCCCCAGGAGCCCCGGGCGGCACGGGGCTGGAACTGAGAGCTCGGTCCAACTGCAGGTGCTGGCAGCGTGCGCTACAGCTTTTTCCTGGCTGGGGTGCGAGGTGGAAAAGGCGTGGAGGGCGCGGCTTCAGGCCAGCCGGGAGATGTCACAGCACAGATGACATCACCCGGAGCCCGCGTGCTGTCACAATGCACTGCCATGACGACGCCGGGCCCTCCCCAAGGACAGCTGCCCGCCGGCTCCAGGCACCTCATTCGTGAGCTGTGCTGCCCGCAGCCGCTCGCCGTGCGCTGTGCCCGAGAGCAGCCCCAGCAGCAGACCAGCTCAGCCTCTTCGCGCTCGTCCTCCAAGGCTCTCAGAGGTGAGGGAGAGCTCCAGCACGCTTCAGGCTGCAGAGCCCGGCCGCAGGATGCGGGCTTAGCTCCGCTGTGCGTGAGGGGCGTGCAGCACGAGACTGGCAGGACTGCCGTGAGCAGGAGAAATTGCTGCTGGCCCTTCTGGCTCGGGAGCTGCAAGCCATGTGGCGGGCGGCTCGCGGCTGGGCAAAGGAGACAGCCCTCTCCTGCCTGCCCCTCTGGGCTCCGAGGGGCGGGGGGCAGGAAGCAAAGCTCACCCGTGGCCTCTGCCGGGGCAGCCCGTCACTAACTCCTCTGCTCTTGCCTTTAGGTTTGGAGGCACGTGCCTGCCAGCATGGACGGAGCCTGGGTGGGGACGTGGAGACCTCATCGCCCACGCGGCCTCATCTCGGCCCAGTTCCCCAGCCCCGGGCCCCAGTACTCCATCCCGGGGACAACAGGTACAGCGGCCATCCCCAGGGCGGGGCGCGCATCAGGGACATCACGGGGCAGAGCAGCTCCCGAGCCTTTCCCCGTTCCGGCAGAGCCTCCCACAGACTCAGCTCGGCAGCTGCACAGAGGCGCTCTGGGGGCTCTCGCTATGGAGTGCCTGCACGCGTGGTGCGGGAAGGCCTTTGGAAACTGCTGGCTACAGGCAGCGTGCTGGCCAAAGCTCCGCTCTCTTTTTCCGGTGACTTTGCAAGGCGCTGGCTCAGCCGTTTGCACTCAGGGGCTGACTCTTGTGCGCTGCGAGGCCCCGCACGGCTCGCCTCCGTTGGTCTGGGAGGAAGAAGTCACGTGGGAAGGGAATGTCAGGAGGCCAGGCGCCTAACTGCGCCTAACTGCTCCACAGGAGCTTGAAACGTGCAGCTGCTCAGGGGTGTGCTCTCTTCTGCTTTTCCTCCTAGGTTTCGTGGGCCACAGCCCCACCAAAGCCCGTGCCCCCGCATACACGTTTCGCGGGACCAAACCGCCTGCGGCTGAGAGCTGCGGGCCAGGTCCCTGCTACTTTGTGGAGCCCGCCATCACCAGGAACGGGAAGTACGTGGCTCCGGGCGCCCACCTTTGCGGACGACCCACGACGGAGACCACCGTCACCCCCGGACCCAGTGAGTACCACTTCTGCAGCGCTTCCCCCACACAGGACGAGCACGGGGCGTTTGCCCTGGGTCAGCTCGCGCCCTGATGGAGCTGTAGGTCTTTTGCGAGAGAACACAAACGGCTCTGAGCAGCGATAAACGCCCTCGGAGAAGGACCGCTGCCCAGCACCACGGGCTGAGGGCACAAGGACCCCGCGTCCGAAAAGAGCAAAGAGCCATGGGCTGACAGGAGGGACAGCACGGCAGGACATAGTGGCGGGGCACGGAAAAGCGTCCCCGCGTGCTGCCTGGGTCCCCCAGCAATCCTGCAGCTCTTCAGAAGACCCTTTCCTCGGGCCATTGTCTCTGCGGCTGCAGAGGGAGACCAGCGCTTCACAGCTTTCTTCCTCTTCTCCTCCGCCCCAGGTGACTACCGCACCGAGGCAGCCAACAGGCACATCTTCAAGTGCCCCCCGGTGCAGTCCATGGCCTTCCGGCGGGAGCCCCTGCGGACAGACCGCCCTCCAGGTACGCCGACCCTGGCAAAGGCAGACCCTTCAGCCTGAGCATCGTCCAGGGACGGGCTGCTGCTCTGCACCAGCAGCGGGCCTACTGCGCAGCCTGCGCAGCGCTGGGGCCGCAAGCTTTCTGGCATGACCAACACCTCTCGGCCCGCAGAGGCTCCGGCTGCTCGGGCTCAGAGCTGCCGGCACTGGCCCAGTGCCAGAGTAGAGGGAGGAACTGGCAGAGGGGCGAGACCTCCCAGCAGCAGGCTGGGCAGGCTGCCCCTCTCCGCTGCTTCCGTCTCCTCCAGCCCCTTGCGCACACGCTCTCTGCTGCTCCTCCTGCAGGTCCGGGCACCTACACACTGCCCAGGCTGATGGGCCCCAATACGGCCTACACGTTGGCCAGCCCCTGCTACTCCATGAGGGGAAGGAGCCAGCGCGGCCGCTTTGACGAAGACCTCGCCAAGGTGAGCTCTGCTGCTCCTCTTTTCCATGTTAGCATCCAAAGCTGGGCTGCTCTCCCTGTGCCACAGGGGCTTCCAAGCCTGCTGCACCTTTGCTTAACGCAGGCTTCCAGGGAAAGAGAGAGCCTTGAATGTGATCCCAGCCCCGTGCGCCCATGACTCTCTTGCAGACTCCGGGTCCTGCGGCGTTGCCCAAAGTAGCTGTGGATGCCTACAAGACCAGGGCGCCCGCGTACACCATGGCGGCCCGACCAAAACCCGCAGAGGGCAAAGCAGCGAAGCCCGGGCCGGCAGACTACAGCGTAGGCCGGGTAAGGCAGCTAGCTGCTCAGCTCTTCCCCTCTGTTTCACAAGCACAGCCTTCACGCCTCTCCCCCTTCCCCCGAGGCTTCCTCCGGCCAAAGAGCTTCTGGCCGCAGGGACCAAGTGCCGGACAGCAGGCCTGCTCCCTGCCCTCGTGCCACCTCCGAGCAGAGGAAGGGACAGACAGCACAGCATGCAGCTTTTCCTCCCTCTGCTCCCTTTCCCTTCACGGGGCGTGCTGGTCCTTCACAAGCTCTTCTGGGGGACGCAGCTCAGCAGGGCTCCAAGCGGCACGCCCCCAGCGTAGGAGAGTTAGCTGCGAGGTCCCAGGTGCACATCCAGCCCTCTCCGAGACAGGAGGTGCCCGTAAGCGCACCTCCTGTCAGGCCAGCCCAGCTCCCTGAGCCAGCTCTGCTCCAGCTGCAGCGGCCCTGCGCTGGCGCTCAGCCCTGCCCAGAGAGGCACCCGGGACTGTCTGGCATCGGGAGGGGTGCGGGACAGCAGGGTGCGAGGGCAGCAGAGAAGACAAGGGCCCTTGTGGATCTGCCTTTCCTTTTCGCCCTTCCAGGTGACGCTGATCAAGCCCCAGGCGCCTGCATCCACTTTTGGAATCCGGCACTCCCTCTACACAACCCCTCTGATTGTGGAATAAAACAGCCAAGTCTGGAAGGCCGCCTTTGCTTTCCTGGGACGGAAGGGGACGGGAAGACACCAATCAAATGCCGATTTCCACTTGATTCCATTTCTCTCTATCGACTTGGGCTTTTGCCCATTTTACTCTTGAACGTTAACAATTGGAGTAAGTCATCAATAAAATCAACTCAACACCTATATGTATGCTTTCCGGTTACTCCTTTTTCCTCGCCGCTGCACACAGGAATGCACCAGCGCTTCCTGAAGCCTTTCAAACTTCAGTGCGTTGGAAACCGCTGATGCTTGCTTGGTCAGCCGTTTGCATTACTGATGTCTGCCACGTGCTGAAGTAAAGACTAAACGAAGCAAATAGCAAAGGGAGGCTGGCCGTGGGCGGTGCATCCCTTCCAGCGCCGACAGGTAGATTTTAGGGAGATGCCCGGGGCTTACAGGACAATGGTTCCAATGTTGGTCCGACCAGTTTATTGCAGATCTTAATCAGGGAGATGGGGAAGGGGAGGACGGACACTATTATGAATGAGGGGAACGGGGAAGGGAAGGGGGGCGATAGGACAGATAGGAAAGAAGCAGCAAGGAGTCTCTATAGAAAGCAAGAAGGAGATAGTCACCAGCGTGGATGCAGCGTGGTTCATAGTTCAGTCATTGATCTTCAGTAGTGGTGGGTCGTCGGGCATTGTTGTTCTGTTGACGACGACGGTGACACCACGGCGATGATGGCAACTCCTTTCCAGTGGTAGTACCAACTTATAAATTTATAAGTCCAAAGTGGTTGAGTCAGTTGTTTTTGGGGTGAGAGCTTCTGGCTTTTGGATCTCGGCAGGAACTCCTTTTGTTCCCATCTTCCGGGCCTTGCCAGCAGATAAGAGGGAGCAGGGAGGCGCCCACTTGTATCTTGCCTTCACAGGATAAAATGGGATCATCCCCCAGTCTCCTGTAGCAAGCTGGACTTCTTTGGTCACAGCCTAGATCTTCCACCAGTAAACAGTCCTGAGCACTCTCTTCCGAAGGCAAACAGCTAAAATTGTCCACACAGTGATGTTGATTGCCACACGGCAACACCCATCACTCATCTCCTAAACAAGTCAGTCAGTCTCATCACAAGAAATACCTCAGGAAGCAAGCTTTGAGCCCAAACAAGATTGCTTGAAACTGCTGTGCAAATGACCGTTCCTGGTGGTGGGGAGAGAGAGAAAAAAGAAAGAAAGAAAGAGAGAGAGAGAGAGAGAGAGAGAAAGAAAGAGAGAAAGAAAGAGAGAAAGAAAGAGAGAAAGAGAGAGAGAGAGAGAGAGAAAGAGAGAGAGAGAAGGAAAGAAAAAGTAAGCAGAGGGAAAAGAGGGGTGGGGAGTAAGGGGGGTTAAATGTTACACAGTTGTTAGAAGGGACTTCTTGGGCTTGGTTACAAAGGTTGCCCTGATCTGTTGGACTGGTTCATCATCAGTCGAAGTGGTTACAAAGTCCATGGAGGATACCGCTGGTTGTATAGGTTGAATCCACCATGGAACCACACAAGGAACAAACACAAGAGTTGCAACAGCACACAAAATAGGATGCGTTTCACCCGTGGGCAATTTGTTTAGCAACTTCTTCATTATCATTCAATTTTTAGACAACAATTAGAATCATTCATTTTGCCACAAACACCAGCCGGTGGCTCTTCAGCAGTGGTGACACCAATGTTTCCTAACGAAGAAAAGGTAGAAAGTGAAAAGAGACAACCATCCATTTGGCAACAGCCATACATTTAACAAGAACCAATAATGACAGATCAATAAGTAAAACAAATAGAGCTCTTTGTGTCAGCTGCGTAGCCCACCCAGGAACTCCCAGTGGAAGCCAGGATCCAGATGGGAATTCTTCAGTAGAGGTTGTGGTGTTTCTCAACGGCCATACAATAGGACACTTCAGTTAATTCACCAAAAGCGTATCTAGTCCAATTTGACAGTATGTGGACTTGCCATGGAATGTTTTCTAAGATGATTTAGTGTGATGAGAACTCTCCACTTGAGCATTTCCAAAGCAATTCAGGTGCTGAGAGATAGAGCTCCTAGTTTGGCAAGTTCAAGTACTGTTACAGTCTACAGAACTTTCCACAGGAAAGCGTGCGACAGTAGAAAGCGTCAAAGAGGAGTAATCCCAGAAACATACACATCTCTTATCAAAACTTAGGCACTTTCCAACAGCCGTGTTTGGGATGGAGCTCCTGGGCTGGTGTGACACTGGAAAGCATCGGTGCAAAAGGCTTTATGACAGATTTCTCTTGTGCCCACATCTGACAGATATTAGATGGGTCCCTTGATTCATTTCCCAGTTTGTTAGGAATTTGGAAACACTGTGGAGGACTTACGTGCAAATCATAATCAGTTTGATAAGAAGCGCTCAAAGGAAATGCTATCACTGTGCAGGGAGTATCAGGAAGCGAGGATGACCTCTAAGAACTCTGAACCCAGTTGTGAAGTTTATCAGATCCGAGCACTGATGTCAACCACCACCCACACCCACACCAACGCAAAACATAACACTATTGCAACCAAAACATGTCATCAAGAGGTATGTTCAGTATTCTAGCGTGATCAGATCTTCTGTCACAAAACACGAATCAGCTATCAGCCTTTCTGTGTCCAATCAAGGTCCTGCGGGGATCTTCTGTAAAATGAAACAAGACACCGACTGGCCCTTTTTGGGCTTTGTTAATATGGTTAAAAAATGAGGGAACAATCCAGCAAGTGTTGATTTTATATTCCTTTTTCGGGGTGTCTTTAGCCTCCCAAGCACATTCGTTAAGGGATTCCATTAGGGTTAGGGAAACCGGCCTCAGGTTAGCTGAGTCAATCGACACAGTCTGGCCAGGGAGATAAGAGGGTTTCCCTTAGCTTCTCAGCCACTGAACTGTGTGTGACTCACAGGGATAACTGGCAAGAGTGGTGAGGCCTTTGGACAGAAGGTGTTAAATCGAGGATCTCTTTGTTTCGCTTTGTGGTGAGCTTTCTAATGCATCCACTCTTCACCGCCCCCACCCTGCTCACTTGGGAGGGGTGAAGACATCAGGTTTCTAATGGCTTGGATAGCCGCTCAGGTTCCTCGGGAGAGGCCCTAGGACCTGGGCTCAAGATGGTGCTTGCCTCAAGATTCTTGAGCCTCTGTTCTGGCCACCAGTTAACTAATGTCTCTAACCTGACAGTGGCTAATCCATTCATCAGATCTCGTGGAACACCCTTGTGCCAGCCCTGTGTCCCGAGACAATTACCCTTATGATCAATATGTCGCCTACCTGTTTTTGCTGACAGTGAGACCCTTCCAGTCCCACTGAGCTTTGGCCTAGGAGGCCTAGGGGCAAGGCTGACCACTGCAAGCCTCACTGCCCTTGGCTCCAATTTCCTGGAGGAAGAAACCGCTGGAAGAAACCATATTTTCTCCCATAGTTAATTGACTCCTGGGCAACCTCCCCCCACGTCCGTCCTCTGTATCCTGACCGCAGATGGTTAGAGGTTACAGTTTCCTCTAACACTGCCCGGCTTCTTTCTGCCTGAGACGTAGCCTGTATCTTTCCTTGCAGTTGTGTGCCTATGGGTTTCAATGATCCTGGAAGCCCCCTAGTTAAAGTAGGCATTCTCTCAGGATCAACAGGCATCATCATAGATGATTCATGGTGTGGCTGCAGCTCTCTATCATAACACCATTTGGAGACAAGCAGCCTTTGGAACAGTCTCTACTAACTGATCAACTGTTCCAGTAATAGCAACTCCAGTAGCAATGGGGGGTTGTTGCTGGAGGGGGGAGAAGCTGAGAAGCGAGACGACTAACTCCTGGCTTCTCCATTGCGCTTGGCACAGCGTGCCTTTGTTCCGCACCTTTCCTGTGGATATGACAGTACGGTGGTTGTTCTGAAGCCTTGACAAGACTGCCACGGCTCTATTACGGTGCAGAACCAGAACTGTAAAGATCAGGGTAAGGACTGACAAGGCAGACTTCCTGGTGGGTGTCTGCTACAGACCACCGAACCAGGATGAAGAGACAGGAGCAGCACTCTAGGAGGTTTCTGGAGTGTTTGGAGGATAACTTTCTGACGCAGCTGGTGAGAGAGCCGACGAGAGGAGCTGCCCCGCTTGACCTGCTTTTCGCAATCGGAGAATGTCTGGTGGGAGATGTGGAGGTCGGGGGCTGTCTTGGACAGAGTGACCATGAAATGGTAGAGTTCTCAATTCTTGGTGGAGCCAGGAGGGGGAACAGCAAAACTGCTACCTTGGACTTCCGGAGGGCGGGCTTTGAATTCAGAAGGCTAGCAGGGGGAATCCTCTGGGTTTCAGACTTAGAGAGTAAAGGGGTCCAAGACGGCTGGTCGCTCTTCAAGAAGGTAGTCCTAAAGGCGCAGGGCTGGCTGTCCCCCCGAGCCACAAAATGTGCCGGCAGGGAAGAAGACCAGCATGGATAAATAGGGAGCTATTCTTGAGGCTCCGGGAGAAAAGAGAATCTACCTCCTGTGGAAGAAGGGACGAGTGACTCAGAAAGAGTACAGAGAAGTTAAGATGTGTAGAGAGAAAATCAGAAAGGCAAAAGCCCAGCTTGAACTCAACCTGGCCGCTGGGGTTAAAAGGAACAAGAAACCCTTTTAAAAATACATCAACGATAAGAGGAGGACTCAGGAGAATCTTCATTCTTTACTGGATGAGGCTGGGAATGTGACCACTGAGGATAAGGAAAAGGCAGAGGTTCTGAATGCCTTCTTTACGTCTGTCTTTGAAGGTGACACCAGCTATCCTCAGGCTACTCCGCTCTCTGACCCGGTAGTCTGGACTGGAGTGTGGACAGAACCCCCCGCGATTCGGGAGGACGCAGTCAGAGACCTACTAGTCCAGCTGGACTGTCACAAGTCCATGGGGCCGGATGGGATTCACCCGAGAGTGCCGAGGGAACTGGCGCAGGTGATAGCCGAGCCGCTCGCCATTATCTATCAGCGCTCCTTGTTGACTGCTGAAGTCCAAGAAGACTGGAGGCTTGCCAATGTGACTCCCATCTATAAGAAGGGTTGAAAGGGGGATCCGGGGAACTACAGGCCTGCTAGCCTGACCTCCCGGTGCCAGGGAAGGTTATGGAGCAGATTGTCTTGAGGGAGATCACGTCGCATCTGTGGGACAACGGGGGATCAGGCCTAGCCAGTATGGGTTCATGAAGGGCAGGTCCTGTTTGACCAACCTGATCTCCTTCTATGATCTAGTGACCCGCCTGGTAGACGAGAGAAAGGCTGCTGATGTAATCTACCTAGACTTCAGCAAGGCCTTTGACACTGTCTCCCACAGCACTCTCCTGCAGAAGCTGACAGCCCGTGACTTGGACGGGTACGCTCTTGGCTGGATAAGGAACTGGCTGGAAGACTGGGCCCAGAGAGTGGTAGTGAATGGAGCTAAATGCAGCTGGTGACCGGTCACAAGCGGTGTTCCCCAGGGGTCGGTGCTGGGGCCTGTCCTCTTCAATAACTTTATTGATGACCTGGATGAGGGCACTGAGTGCACCCTCACTAAGTTTGGGGATGACGCCAAGTTGGCTGGAAGTGTCGATCTGCCTGGGGGTAGCGAGGCCCTACAGAGGGATCTGGACAGGCTGGATAGCTGGGCTGAAGCCAATGGGATGAGTCTCAACAAGACCAAATGCCGGGTCCTGCACTTTGGCTGCAACAACCCCAGGCAACGCTACATGCTTGGGGCGGAGTGGCTGGAAGACCACGTAGAGGAAATGGACCTGGGGGTGTTGATTGATGCTCGGCTGAACATGAGCCAGCAGTGTGCCCGGGTGGCCCAGAAGGCCAATGGCATCCTGGCCTGCATCAGGAACGGTGTTGCCAGCAGGAACAGGGAAGCGATTGTGCCCCTGCACTCAGCTCTGGTGAGGCCGCACCTCAAGTGCTGTGTCCAGTTTTGGGCCCCTCACTGCAAGAAAGACATTGAGGCCCTGGAGCGGGTTCAAAGAAGGGCAACAAAGCTGGTGAGGGGTCTGGAGCACAGGCCTTATGAGGAGCGGCTGAAGGAGCTGGGATTGTTCAGTCTGGAGAAGAGGAGGCTCAGAGGAGACCTTATTGCTCTCTGTAACTACCTGAAGGGAGGTTGTAGTGAGCTGGGGGTCGGCCTCCTCTCTCATGTAACTGGTGATAGGACTAGAGGGAATGGCTTCAAGCTGCGCCAGGGGAGATTTAGAATGGACGTTAGGAAATACTACTTTTCTGAAAGAGTGGTCAGGCACTGGAATGGGCTGCCTAGGGAGGTGGTGGAGTCACTGACCCTGGAGGTGTTCAAGGAACAGTTGGATTTTGTGTTGAGGGATATGGTTTAGTGAGTACTACTGGTGATAGGTGGATGGTTGGACTGGGTGATCTTGGAGGCCTTCTCCAACCTTGGTGATTCTGTGATTCTGTGAGGTGTGGGGGCATCCTTGGAATCCAGCACAGAAGGACCGAGCACGTGCAAGGACGCAGAACCCTCCGCTAGTGGAAAGTGAAAATGTTGTTTCTGCATTGAACATGGAAAAAGGGCAATTGATCTAAAGAATTAAGCTGTAACACATCCTTGGCAATAGCTGATGTGGAAAGTAAGAATACCATATACATATTAGTAACATATTTTAGAAACATAGTTACCGAATTACCTAACAAATTCTTTCTCACAAAGCTGCAATAGATTTTAAATGTTCTAAACAATGTGGGTAATAGTATTCTGAACTAGGAAACATACTGTAAGGTTGTTCATTGGACGGGCAGAAGTGAAATACACGCAACAAACTTTCAAGGAGTCAGGGCCTTTACACAAAGCAGAACTGTCCCACTCTGTGGGAATGTTAGGGTGCCACAGGCAGGCTCCAAGATACTCCCCTCTATCCTCTTTCCGAGCTTATCTCTATGCAAGGACAGATGAATGATCAGAACAATGACCCAGTGTAAAGGGCGCAAATGTTAGGGGGGTAATTAAACAATTAAGAGGCTATGTTTATGTTTATGTTGTAAAACAGACATCCGAAAGTTATGACCAAATGTTTGTTAAGAAAGCAATTGTTAGAAGGCAATTAACCAATTAAGATAGTTGTGTTTGGGCGGCAAAGATTTGTGTTTACTTGGTATTTGTATGATTAGTGAAGGGTGGCAAAAGAGTGTGAACCTGCAGTACTCAGCCAGTGAGGAACCAGGGGAGAAAGAGATAAGCGTTGGGCAATAGGGGATAAAAGACGTAACACTGTTTTCTCTGTGCACTCCTGCTTGCAGGAGGCCCGCCATTGCAATTGCGAATAAAATTTGCTTTATCAGAGAAACCGTCCTAGAAAATTATTTGGATATTTCCAACACGCTGGTGATCTCAGGGAAAGTACTGAGTACGTGCGCACCGTCTGGTTCTTAACGCTAGGATAGCGCACAGCGTTATTCGGAGAAACGGGACAGCCGCCGCCTGTACCAAGCGCCTAAGTCTGCAGAAAAGCATCTGCTCTCGGCAGCCAACGCCCGGCTTAGCAAGGTCAGCTCCGCAGCTGCGGATCCAGCAGCCCGCGAAAGCACGTCGCTTTTAACGCAGCTTGTTTCCCTTCATTCGATTCGCCTCCGAAAGCTCCTCCTTGCCCGCGCCCCCAGCCCCGCCCGGGGAGCCCCGCCACGGGAGGCTGCAGGCGCCGCTAGTAGTAACGCTCCGCGTCCCGCAGGCCCTCCGGCGCGTCGGCCAACGACGGGCAGCGCGGCCCGCGTGGCCCGCGCCGCAGCAGCTCGGCCAGGCCAGGCCCGGCTCCGCCGCTCGCTCCTCGTACGGCCGCAGCACAACGGCCGCGCCGGCCCGGCCCCGCCGCGCCCGCCATCGTCATCACGCCGCGCCGGGCGTCATCACGCCGCGCCGCGCTCCCATTGGCTGCGCCGCCGCTCGCGGAGCTCTGATTGGGCGGCGGGCGCGCGTTGGGCGGCGGTTGAACGCGGCGCGGGCGGGCGGTGCTGTCGCGCCGTGCGGGAGCGCGGCTCGGTGCGCTCGCGCCGCTCCTCGGCCCTCATGGCTCCTGCCCGCAGGAAGGCGGCCGCGGCCACGGGCGCGCGCGGCAGGAAGCTGAGCGCCTTCCTGAAGGACTTCGACCGGGAGGGTAGGCCGCTCGGGCCGCGTCCGACGCCGCGTCCGTCCCCGCAGCGAGGAGCCGGGTCGAGCAGCTGCGGGCGAGCGGGGAGCGCCTGGTCAAGGAGATGGAGAACCTGTACGACGTGGAGCTCCTCCGGCTGCCCGTGGCGCTCCGCGAGATGAACTGGCTGCAGTTCTTCGGTAGCGGCGGGGGGCGCGGGCTTCCCCTGGAGCGGCGCTCGGCGGCCGTCGCTGAGGAGCGGTGGGACGCGGCGTGCGGGGCTCGCGCGAACAGAACGCGAGTGGGCGCGGGCGGGTGCGCCGCCCCCTCTGCCCGGGGCCGCTCGCTCGCCGCCGGAACGCCTGCTGTGCGCCGCCCGCTCCTGCGGCGGCGTTGCGGCGCGGCTGCGGGTGTTGCGGGAGCTGTCCCGGCTGCGGACCGCAGCGACGCTTCCGAACGAGTGCGTCTTCTTTCTAGCTGAAGGGGGAAGCCGGAAAGTCCTGGAAGAGGCGGTGACGGTAGGTATCGGGCACGAATAGGAAACTTTCCGCGGCGCGTGGTGCGTTCCTGGAGGAGACGAAGGCTTTGTGTATCCGCAGGAGCGCTGCTGCGATAGCGCGGGTTACGCACGCGGATCTTAACTGCGTTGAGGCTTAGCGGGAGGAGATGCTGTGGTGTCCCCTGCAGGGTTTGCATGCTCGTGCTGCTCCTTGCCCGGCTTTGCGGGCCTGCTTAGTTTCACGCTAAGGGATCGCTGAGGTTGGAAAGGACCTCTCAGGCCGCTTCCAAAATTCCTGGATGATTGCGGTTTCCCCTCTGAGCCCGTTGTGTAATCACCGCAAGCCGCTTACTCCAAGTGGCATCAGAAGCACGTCATGTGGAGGGGGCCTTTCCTTGAAACGTCCAGTTTGAACTGGTAATCAAGGTGTTAAAGGGAGCCGCGCTTCAGTGCTGATTGTTGACGAAGCAGCTCCTCAAACTCGCTCATATGCTGTTGGGCTGTTGGGCCAGGCCCCAAATAAATTGTGCCTCCGTAGGTGTGCTGGGGCCGCAGCCTTCCCTCTCTTCAATACCTGCCTAACCTCTCAGGGTTCCACGGGAGTTTGGGAGGGGAGTTCCGTGACACCGGGAGTGTCTGCTTCTCTAAGTTTTCTCCTGAGTTCCTCCACACCCTCTGCCACTCAATGTTACCCGGCTTTGCAGAAGATCCCGCCGACCGATACTGATACTGAAAAGCACATTCCGAAAACATGACAGTGTGAACAATGTGATTGTGTTGGTTGGGACGTTCCAGAAATGTCCAGAGATGTTGAGGGGGAGAAAAGGAAAAGCGTGGGAGGAGGGAAGCTTGGAAACCTGTTGAAACATCTCTCTGCCCATCGACAGATTTGCTGGGAAGGCAGTGGGGGGCATACAAGCAAGTACTTCAACATGGGCGGATGCCCCCGCAGCACTGCCCATGGCTCAAGGCAGGGGAGGTGTCCCTGCGGAGCTGGAAAAGAAGCGCGTTGGAAGTCTGGGGAGACGGGTGCAGTTTGGGCGTCCTGGGTGAGGTTTGGGGTCCTGGGAAACTTTGTGGCCAGCGTAAGGGCTTTGGGGAGTGTTGGGGGGATGGGCCACTGAGGATTTCTGAGGGGGGTCTTGGAGCGTTCTGGGCATTTGGGGAGGGTTTTGAGGAGGTGTGGGGGCATCCTTGGAATTCTGGGGAAAGGCTGCATAGCTCGGTGTTGCCATCGTGGATCCTATTCTTCTTCAGGGTGAGATGGGGGTGCAGCGGGAGCCAGCAGTGTTCTGGGCTGCATTAAAAAGGGGTGGCCAGTGGGGAGAGGGAGGTGATTTGCCCTCCTCTACTCGGCTCTTGTGAGGCCTCATCTGCAGTACTGTGCCCAGACCTGAGGCCTCCGGCACAACAAAGATGCAGAGCTCTTGGAACGAGTCCAGAGCAGGACCACTAAGATGATCAGAGAGCTGGAGCACCTCTCCTGTGAAGAAAGGTTGAGGGAACCAGGCTGGTTTAGCCCTTAGGAGAAGAGAAGGCTCCAGGGGAACCTCTGGAACTGTGGCCTTCCAATACTTGAAGGGGGTGTATAAACAGCAGGGGGAATGACTGTTTACAAGGGTGGGTAGTGATAGGAGAAGGGGGAATGGGGAGGTTTAGGTATGACATTAGTGGGAAGTCTTTCACTCTGACGGTGGTGAGGCACTGGAACAGGTTGCCCAAGGAGGCTGTGGATGCCCCATTCCTGCAGGCATTCAAGGCCAGGCTGGATGTGGCTCTGGGCAGCCTGGTCTGCTGGTTGTCGACCCTGCATGTAGCAGGGGGTTGAAACGAGATGGTCATTGTGGTCCTTTTCAACCCAAGCCATTCTATGATTCTATGATACGGTTCTACGACTCCTGGCCTGTCTGGGCCGGACTGGGCAAAGAAAAATTGTCTGGTGCCACGTATGCACTCCAGAACAGAGTGAACGACAAGAACACGTGTACTTCATTTACATGTATCTTTGGTACAAGCTAAAAAAGAGGGCAACCAAATCATCATGCTGGTGGCTGCACACGGCTGAGCTGGCCGTGCCAGGCGGAAGGGACTTTCAGTGCACTTCCCCGCTGGGATTCTCTCCCTTGCAGGTGACGCTGATCAAGCCCCAGGAGCCCCGGGCGGCACGGGGCTGGAACTGAGAGCTCGGTCCAACTGCAGGTGCTGGCAGCGTGCGCTACAGCTTTTTCCTGGCTGGGGTGCGAGGTGGAAAAGGCGTGGAGGGCGCGGCTTCAGGCCAGCCGGGAGATGTCACAGCACAGATGACATCACCCGGAGCCCGCGTGCTGTCACAATGCACTGCCATGACGACGCCGGGCCCTCCCCAAGGACAGCTGCCCGCCGGCTCCAGGCACCTCATTCGTGAGCTGTGCTGCCCGCAGCCGCTCGCCGTGCGCTGTGCCCGAGAGCAGCCCCAGCAGCAGACCAGCTCAGCCTCTTCGCGCTCGTCCTCCAAGGCTCTCAGAGGTGAGGGAGAGCTCCAGCACGCTTCAGGCTGCAGAGCCCGGCCGCAGGATGCGGGCTTAGCTCCGCTGTGCGTGAGGGGCGTGCAGCACGAGACTGGCAGGACTGCCGTGAGCAGGAGAAATTGCTGCTGGCCCTTCTGGCTCGGGAGCTGCAAGCCATGTGGCGGGCGGCTCGCGGCTGGGCAAAGGAGACAGCCCTCTCCTGCCTGCCCCTCTGGGCTCCGAGGGGCGGGGGGCAGGAAGCAAAGCTCACCCGTGGCCTCTGCCGGGGCAGCCCGTCACTAACTCCTCTGCTCTTGCCTTTAGGTTTGGAGGCACGTGCCTGCCAGCATGGACGGAGCCTGGGTGGGGACGTGGAGACCTCATCGCCCACGCGGCCTCATCTCGGCCCAGTTCCCCAGCCCCGGGCCCCAGTACTCCATCCCGGGGACAACAGGTACAGCGGCCATCCCCAGGGCGGGGCGCGCATCAGGGACATCACGGGGCAGAGCAGCTCCCGAGCCTTTCCCCGTTCCGGCAGAGCCTCCCACAGACTCAGCTCGGCAGCTGCACAGAGGCGCTCTGGGGGCTCTCGCTATGGAGTGCCTGCACGCGTGGTGCGGGAAGGCCTTTGGAAACTGCTGGCTACAGGCAGCGTGCTGGCCAAAGCTCCGCTCTCTTTTTCCGGTGACTTTGCAAGGCGCTGGCTCAGCCGTTTGCACTCAGGGGCTGACTCTTGTGCGCTGCGAGGCCCCGCACGGCTCGCCTCCGTTGGTCTGGGAGGAAGAAGTCACGTGGGAAGGGAATGTCAGGAGGCCAGGCGCCTAACTGCGCCTAACTGCTCCACAGGAGCTTGAAACGTGCAGCTGCTCAGGGGTGTGCTCTCTTCTGCTTTTCCTCCTAGGTTTCGTGGGCCACAGCCCCACCAAAGCCCGTGCCCCCGCATACACGTTTCGCGGGACCAAACCGCCTGCGGCCGAGAGCTGCGGGCCAGGTCCCTGCTACTTTGTGGAGCCCGCCATCACCAGGAACGGGAAGTACGTGGCTCCGGGCGCCCACCTTTGCGGACGACCCACGACGGAGACCACCGTCACCCCCGGACCCAGTGAGTACCACTTCTGCAGCGCTTCCCCCACACAGGACGAGCACGGGGCGTTTGCCCTGGGTCAGCTCGCGCCCTGATGGAGCTGTAGGTCTTTTGCGAGAGAACACAAACGGCTCTGAGCAGCGATAAACGCCCTCGGAGAAGGACCGCTGCCCAGCACCACGGGCTGAGGGCACAAGGACCCCGCGTCCGAAAAGAGCAAAGAGCCATGGGCTGACAGGAGGGACAGCACGGCAGGACATAGTGGCGGGGCACGGAAAAGCGTCCCCGCGTGCTGCCTGGGTCCCCCAGCAATCCTGCAGCTCTTCAGAAGACCCTTTCCTCGGGCCATTGTCTCTGCGGCTGCAGAGGGAGACCAGCGCTTCACAGCTTTCTTCCTCTTCTCCTCCGCCCCAGGTGACTACCGCACCGAGGCAGCCAACAGGCACATCTTCAAGTGCCCCCCGGTGCAGTCCATGGCCTTCCGGCGGGAGCCCCTGCGGACAGACCGCCCTCCAGGTACGCCGACCCTGGCAAAGGCAGACCCTTCAGCCTGAGCATCGTCCAGGGACGGGCTGCTGCTCTGCACCAGCAGCGGGCCTACTGCGCAGCCTGCGCAGCGCTGGGGCCGCAAGCTTTCTGGCATGACCAACACCTCTCGGCCCGCAGAGGCTCCGGCTGCTCGGGCTCAGAGCTGCCGGCACTGGCCCAGTGCCAGAGTAGAGGGAGGAACTGGCAGAGGGGCGAGACCTCCCAGCAGCAGGCTGGGCAGGCTGCCCCTCTCCGCTGCTTCCGTCTCCTCCAGCCCCTTGCGCACACGCTCTCTGCTGCTCCTCCTGCAGGTCCGGGCACCTACACACTGCCCAGGCTGATGGGCCCCAATACGGCCTACACGTTGGCCAGCCCCTGCTACTCCATGAGGGGAAGGAGCCAGCGCGGCCGCTTTGACGAAGACCTCGCCAAGGTGAGCTCTGCTGCTCCTCTTTTCCATGTTAGCATCCAAAGCTGGGCGGCTCTCCCTGTGCCACAGGGGCTTCCAAGCCTGCTGCACCTTTGCTTAACGCAGGCTTCCAGGGAAAGAGAGAGCCTTGAATGTGATCCCAGCCCCGTGCGCCCATGACTCTCTTGCAGACTCCGGGTCCTGCGGCGTTGCCCAAAGTAGCTGTGGATGCCTACAAGACCAGGGCGCCCGCGTACACCATGGCGGCCCGACCAAAACCCGCAGAGGGCAAAGCAGCGAAGCCCGGGCCGGCAGACTACAGCGTAGGCCGGGTAAGGCAGCTAGCTGCTCAGCTCTTCCCCTCTGTTTCACAAGCACAGCCTTCACGCCTCTCCCCCTTCCCCCGAGGCTTCCTCCGGCCAAAGAGCTTCTGGCCGCAGGGACCAAGTGCCGGACAGCAGGCCTGCTCCCTGCCCTCGTGCCACCTCCGAGCAGAGGAAGGGACAGACAGCACAGCATGCAGCTTTTCCTCCCTCTGCTCCCTTTCCCTTCACGGGGCGTGCTGGTCCTTCACAAGCTCTTCTGGGGGACGCAGCTCAGCAGGGCTCCAAGCGGCACGCCCCCAGCGTAGGAGAGTTAGCTGCGAGGTCCCAGGTGCACATCCAGCCCTCTCCGAGACAGGAGGTGCCCGTAAGCGCACCTCCTGTCAGGCCAGCCCAGCTCCCTGAGCCAGCTCTGCTCCAGCTGCAGCGGCCCTGCGCTGGCGCTCAGCCCTGCCCAGAGAGGCACCCGGGACTGTCTGGCATCGGGAGGGGTGCGGGACAGCAGGGTGCGAGGGCAGCAGAGAAGACAAGGGCCCTTGTGGATCTGCCTTTCCTTTTCGCCCTTCCAGGTGACGCTGATCAAGCCCCAGGCGCCTGCATCCACTTTTGGAATCCGGCACTCCCTCTACACAACCCCTCTGATTGTGGAATAAAACAGCCAAGTCTGGAAGGCCGCCTTTGCTTTCCTGGGACGGAAGGGGACGGGAAGACACCAATCAAATGCCGATTTCCACTTGATTCCATTTCTCTCTATCGACTTGGGCTTTTGCCCATTTTACTCTTGAACGTTAACAATTGGAGTAAGTCATCAATAAAATCAACTCAACACCTATATGTATGCTTTCCGGTTACTCCTTTTTCCTCGCCGCTGCACACAGGAATGCACCAGCGCTTCCTGAAGCCTTTCAAACTTCAGTGCGTTGGAAACCGCTGATGCTTGCTTGGTCAGCCGTTTGCATTACTGATGTCTGCCACGTGCTGAAGTAAAGACTAAACGAAGCAAATAGCAAAGGGAGGCTGGCCGTGGGCGGTGCATCCCTTCCAGCGCCGACAGGTAGATTTTAGGGAGATGCCCGGGGCTTACAGGACAATGGTTCCAATGTTGGTCCGACCAGTTTATTGCAGATCTTAATCAGGGAGATGGGGAAGGGGAGGACGGACACTATTATGAATGAGGGGAACGGGGAAGGGAAGGGGGGCGATAGGACAGATAGGAAAGAAGCAGCAAGGAGTCTCTATAGAAAGCAAGAAGGAGATAGTCACCAGCGTGGATGCAGCGTGGTTCATAGTTCAGTCATTGATCTTCAGTAGTGGTGGGTCGTCGGGCATTGTTGTTCTGTTGACGACGACGGTGACACCACGGCGATGATGGCAACTCCTTTCCAGTGGTAGTACCAACTTATAAATTTATAAGTCCAAAGTGGTTGAGTCAGTTGTTTTTGGGGTGAGAGCTTCTGGCTTTTGGATCTCGGCAGGAACTCCTTTTGTTCCCATCTTCCGGGCCTTGCCAGCAGATAAGAGGGAGCAGGGAGGCGCCCACTTGTATCTTGCCTTCACAGGATAAAATGGGATCATCCCCCAGTCTCCTGTAGCAAGCTGGACTTCTTTGGTCACAGCCTAGATCTTCCACCAGTAAACAGTCCTGAGCACTCTCTTCCGAAGGCAAACAGCTAAAATTGTCCACACAGTGATGTTGATTGCCACACGGCAACACCCATCACTCATCTCCTAAACAAGTCAGTCAGTCTCATCACAAGAAATACCTCAGGAAGCAAGCTTTGAGCCCAAACAAGATTGCTTGAAACTGCTGTGCAAATGACCGTTCCTGGTGGTGGGGAGAGAGAGAAAAAAGAAAGAAAGAAAGAGAGAGAGAGAGAGAGAGAGAAAGAAAGAGAGAAAGAAAGAGAGAAAGAAAGAGAGAAAGAGAGAGAGAGAGAGAGAAAGAGAGAGAGAGAAGGAAAGAAAAAGTAAGCAGAGGGAAAAGAGGGGTGGGGAGTAAGGGGGGTTAAATGTTACACAGTTGTTAGAAGGGACTTCTTGGGCTTGGTTACAAAGGTTGCCCTGATCTGTTGGACTGGTTCATCATCAGTCGAAGTGGTTACAAAGTCCATGGAGGATACCGCTGGTTGTATAGGTTGAATCCACCATGGAACCACACAAGGAACAAACACAAGAGTTGCAACAGCACACAAAATAGGATGCGTTTCACCCGTGGGCAATTTGTTTAGCAACTTCTTCATTATCATTCAATTTTTAGACAACAATTAGAATCATTCATTTTGCCACAAACACCAGCCGGTGGCTCTTCAGCAGTGGTGACACCAATGTTTCCTAACGAAGAAAAGGTAGAAAGTGAAAAGAGACAACCATCCATTTGGCAACAGCCATACATTTAACAAGAACCAATAATGACAGATCAATAAGTAAAACAAATAGAGCTCTTTGTGTCAGCTGCGTAGCCCACCCAGGAACTCCCAGTGGAAGCCAGGATCCAGATGGGAATTCTTCAGTAGAGGTTGTGGTGTTTCTCAACGGCCATACAATAGGACACTTCAGTTAATTCACCAAAAGCGTATCTAGTCCAATTTGACAGTATGTGGACTTGCCATGGAATGTTTTCTAAGATGATTTAGTGTGATGAGAACTCTCCACTTGAGCATTTCCAAAGCAATTCAGGTGCTGAGAGATAGAGCTCCTAGTTTGGCAAGTTCAAGTACTGTTACAGTCTACAGAACTTTCCACAGGAAAGCGTGCGACAGTAGAAAGCGTCAAAGAGGAGTAATCCCAGAAACATACACATCTCTTATCAAAACTTAGGCACTTTCCAACAGCCGTGTTTGGGATGGAGCTCCTGGGCTGGTGTGACACTGGAAAGCATCGGTGCAAAAGGCTTTATGACAGATTTCTCTTGTGCCCACATCTGACAGATATTAGATGGGTCCCTTGATTCATTTCCCAGTTTGTTAGGAATTTGGAAACACTGTGGAGGACTTACGTGCAAATCATAATCAGTTTGATAAGAAGCGCTCAAAGGAAATGCTATCACTGTGCAGGGAGTATCAGGAAGCGAGGATGACCTCTAAGAACTCTGAACCCAGTTGTGAAGTTTATCAGATCCGAGCACTGATGTCAACCACCACCCACACCCACACCAACGCAAAACATAACACTATTGCAACCACAACATGTCATCAAGAGGTATATTCAGTATTCTAGCGTGATCAGATCTTCTGTCACAAAACACGAATCAGCTATCAGCCTTTCTGTGTCCAATCAAGGTCCTGCGGGGATCTTCTGTAAAATGAAACAAGACACCGACTGGCCCTTTTTGGGCTTTGTTAATATGGTTAAAAAATGAGGGAACAATCCAGCAAGTGTTGATTTTATATTCCTTTTTCGGGGTGTCTTTAGCCTCCCAAGCACATTCGTTAAGGGATTCCATTAGGGTTAGGGAAACCGGCCTCAGGTTAGCTGAGTCAATCGACACAGTCTGGCCAGGGAGATAAGAGGGTTTCCCTTAGCTTCTCAGCCACTGAACTGTGTGTGACTCACAGGGATAACTGGCAAGAGTGGTGAGGCCTTTGGACAGAAGGTGTTAAATCGAGGATCTCTTTGTTTCGCTTTGTGGTGAGCTTTCTAATGCATCCACTCTTCACCGCCCCCACCCTGCTCACTTGGGAGGGGTGAAGACATCAGGTTTCTAATGGCTTGGATAGCCGCTCAGGTTCCTCGGGAGAGGCCCTAGGACCTGGGCTCAAGATGGTGCTTGCCTCAAGATTCTTGAGCCTCTGTTCTGGCCACCAGTTAACTAATGTCTCTAACCTGACAGTGGCTAATCCATTCATCAGATCTCGTGGAACACCCTTGTGCCAGCCCTGTGTCCCGAGACAATTACCCTTATGATCAATATGTCGCCTACCTGTTTTTGCTGACAGTGAGACCCTTCCAGTCCCACTGAGCTTTGGCCTAGGAGGCCTAGGGGCAAGGCTGACCACTGCAAGCCTCACTGCCCTTGGCTCCAATTTCCTGGAGGAAGAAACCGCTGGAAGAAACCATATTTTCTCCCATAGTTAATTGACTCCTGGGCAACCTCCCCCCACGTCCGTCCTCTGTATCCTGACCGCAGATGGTTAGAGGTTACAGTTTCCTCTAACACTGCCCGGCTTCTTTCTGCCTGAGACGTAGCCTGTATCTTTCCTTGCAGTTGTGTGCCTATGGGTTTCAATGATCCTGGAAGCCCCCTAGTTAAAGTAGGCATTCTCTCAGGATCAACAGGCATCATCATAGATGATTCATGGTGTGGCTGCAGCTCTCTATCATAACACCATTTGGAGACAAGCAGCCTTTGGAACAGTCTCTACTAACTGATCAACTGTTCCAGTAATAGCAACTCCAGTAGCAATGGGGGGTTGTTGCTGGAGGGGGGAGAAGCTGAGAAGCGAGACGACTAACTCCTGGCTTCTCCATTGCGCTTGGCACAGCGTGCCTTTGTTCCGCACCTTTCCTGTGGATATGACAGTACGGTGGTTGTTCTGAAGCCTTGACAAGACTGCCACGGCTCTATTACGGTGCAGAACCAGAACTGTAAAGATCAGGGTAAGGACTGACAAGGCAGACTTCCTGGTGGGTGTCTGCTACAGACCACCGAACCAGGATGAAGAGACAGGAGCAGCACTCTAGGAGGTTTCTGGAGTGTTTGGAGGATAACTTTCTGACGCAGCTGGTGAGAGAGCCGACGAGAGGAGCTGCCCCGCTTGACCTGCTTTTCGCAATCGGAGAATGTCTGGTGGGAGATGTGGAGGTCGGGGGCTGTCTTGGACAGAGTGACCATGAAATGGTAGAGTTCTCAATTCTTGGTGGAGCCAGGAGGGGGAACAGCAAAACTGCTACCTTGGACTTCCAGAGGGCGGGCTTTGAATTCAGAAGGCTAGCAGGGGGAATCCTCTGGGTTTCAGACTTAGAGAGTAAAGGGGTCCAAGACGGCTGGTCGCTCTTCAAGAAGGTAGTCCTAAAGGCGCAGGGCTGGCTGTCCCCCCGAGCCACAAAATGTGCCGGCAGGGAAGAAGACCAGCATGGATAAATAGGGAGCTATTCTTGAGGCTCCGGGAGAAAAGAGAGTCTACCTCCTGTGGAAGAAGGGACGAGTGACTCAGAAAGAGTACAGAGAAGTTAAGATGTGTAGAGAGAAAATCAGAAAGGCAAAAGCCCAGCTTGAACTCAACCTGGCCGCTGGGGTTAAAAGGAACAAGAAACCCTTTTAAAAATACATCAACGATAAGAGGAGGACTCAGGAGAATCTTCATTCTTTACTGGATGAGGCTGGGAATGTGACCACTGAGGATAAGGAAAAGGCAGAGGTTCTGAATGCCTTCTTTACGTCTGTCTTTGAAGGTGACACCAGCTATCCTCAGGCTACTCCGCTCTCTGACCCGGTAGTCTGGACTGGAGTGTGGACAGAACCCCCCGCGATTCGGGAGGACGCAGTCAGAGACCTACTAGTCCAGCTGGACTGTCACAAGTCCATGGGGCCGGATGGGATTCACCCGAGAGTGCCGAGGGAACTGGCGCAGGTGATAGCCGAGCCGCTCGCCATTATCTATCAGCGCTCCTTGTTGACTGCTGAAGTCCAAGAAGACTGGAGGCTTGCCAATGTGACTCCCATCTATAAGAAGGGTTGAAAGGGGGATCCGGGGAACTACAGGCCTGCTAGCCTGACCTCCCGGTGCCAGGGAAGGTTATGGAGCAGATTGTCTTGAGGGAGATCACGTCGCATCTGTGGGACAACGGGGGATCAGGCCTAGCCAGTATGGGTTCATGAAGGGCAGGTCCTGTTTGACCAACCTGATCTCCTTCTATGATCTAGTGACCCGCCTGGTAGACGAGAGAAAGGCTGCTGATGTAATCTACCTAGACTTCAGCAAGGCCTTTGACACTGTCTCCCACAGCACTCTCCTGCAGAAGCTGACAGCCCGTGACTTGGACGGGTACGCTCTTGGCTGGATAAGGAACTGGCTGGAAGACTGGGCCCAGAGAGTGGTAGTGAATGGAGCTAAATGCAGCTGGTGACCGGTCACAAGCGGTGTTCCCCAGGGGTCGGTGCTGGGGCCTGTCCTCTTCAATAACTTTATTGATGACCTGGATGAGGGCACTGAGTGCACCCTCACTAAGTTTGGGGATGACGCCAAGTTGGCTGGAAGTGTCGATCTGCCTGGGGGTAGCGAGGCCCTACAGAGGGATCTGGACAGGCTGGATAGCTGGGCTGAAGCCAATGGGATGAGTCTCAACAAGACCAAATGCCGGGTCCTGCACTTTGGCTGCAACAACCCCAGGCAACGCTACATGCTTGGGGCGGAGTGGCTGGAAGACCACGTAGAGGAAATGGACCTGGGGGTGTTGATTGATGCTCGGCTGAACATGAGCCAGCAGTGTGCCCGGGTGGCCCAGAAGGCCAATGGCATCCTGGCCTGCATCAGGAACGGTGTTGCCAGCAGGAACAGGGAAGCGATTGTGCCCCTGCACTCAGCTCTGGTGAGGCCGCACCTCAAGTGCTGTGTCCAGTTTTGGGCCCCTCACTGCAAGAAAGACATTGAGGCCCTGGAGCGGGTTCAAAGAAGGGCAACAAAGCTGGTGAGGGGTCTGGAGCACAGGCCTTATGAGGAGCGGCTGAAGGAGCTGGGATTGTTCAGTCTGGAGAAGAGGAGGCTCAGAGGAGACCTTATTGCTCTCTGTAACTACCTGAAGGGAGGTTGTAGTGAGCTGGGGGTCGGCCTCCTCTCTCATGTAACTGGTGATAGGACTAGAGGGAATGGCTTCAAGCTGCGCCAGGGGAGATTTAGAATGGACGTTAGGAAATACTACTTTTCTGAAAGAGTGGTCAGGCACTGGAATGGGCTGCCTAGGGAGGTGGTGGAGTCACTGACCCTGGAGGTGTTCAAGGAACAGTTGGATTTTGTGTTGAGGGATATGGTTTAGTGAGTACTACTGGTGATAGGTGGATGGTTGGACTGGGTGATCTTGGAGGCCTTCTCCAACCTTGGTGATTCTGTGATTCTGTGAGGTGTGGGGGCATCCTTGGAATCCAGCACAGAAGGACCGAGCACGTGCAAGGACGCAGAACCCTCCGCTAGTGGAAAGTGAAAATGTTGTTTCTGCATTGAACATGGAAAAAGGGCAATTGATCTAAAGAATTAAGCTGTAACACATCCTTGGCAATAGCTGATGTGGAAAGTAAGAATACCATATACATATTAGTAACATATTTTAGAAACATAGTTACCGAATTACCTAACAAATTCTTTCTCACAAAGCTGCAATAGATTTTAAATGTTCTAAACAATGTGGGTAATAGTATTCTGAACTAGGAAACATACTGTAAGGTTGTTCATTGGACGGGCAGAAGTGAAATACACGCAACAAACTTTCAAGGAGTCAGGGCCTTTACACAAAGCAGAACTGTCCCACTCTGTGGGAATGTTAGGGTGCCACAGGCAGGCTCCAAGATACTCCCCTCTATCCTCCTTCCGAGCTTATCTCTATGCAAGGACAGATGAATGATCAGAACAATGACCCAGTGTAAAGGGCGCAAATGTTAGGGGGGTAATTAAACAATTAAGAGGCTATGTTTATGTTTATGTTGTAAAACAGACATCCGAAAGTTATGACCAAATGTTTGTTAAGAAAGCAATTGTTAGAAGGCAATTAACCAATTAAGATAGTTGTGTTTGGGCGGCAAAGATTTGTGTTTACTTGGTATTTGTATGATTAGTGAAGGGTGGCAAAAGAGTGTGAACCTGCAGTACTCAGCCAGTGAGGAACCAGGGGAGAAAGAGATAAGCGTTGGGCAATAGGGGATAAAAGACGTAACACTGTTTTCTCTGTGCACTCCTGCTTGCAGGAGGCCCGCCATTGCAATTGCGAATAAAATTTGCTTTATCAGAGAAACCGTCCTAGAAAATTATTTGGATATTTCCAACACGCTGGTGATCTCAGGGAAAGTACTGAGTACGTGCGCACCGTCTGGTTCTTAACGCTAGGATAGCGCACAGCGTTATTCGGAGAAACGGGACAGCCGCCGCCTGTACCAAGCGCCTAAGTCTGCAGAAAAGCATCTGCTCTCGGCAGCCAACGCCCGGCTTAGCAAGGTCAGCTCCGCAGCTGCGGATCCAGCAGCCCGCGAAAGCACGTCGCTTTTAACGCAGCTTGTTTCCCTTCATTCGATTCGCCTCCGAAAGCTCCTCCTTGCCCGCGCCCCCAGCCCCGCCCGGGGAGCCCCGCCACGGGAGGCTGCAGGCGCCGCTAGTAGTAACGCTCCGCGTCCCGCAGGCCCTCCGGCGCGTCGGCCAACGACGGGCAGCGCGGCCCGCGTGGCCCGCGCCGCAGCAGCTCGGCCAGGCCAGGCCCGGCTCCGCCGCTCGCTCCTCGTACGGCCGCAGCACAACGGCCGCGCCGGCCCGGCCCCGCCGCGCCCGCCATCGTCATCACGCCGCGCCGGGCGTCATCACGCCGCGCCGCGCTCCCATTGGCTGCGCCGCCGCTCGCGGAGCTCTGATTGGGCGGCGGGCGCGCGTTGGGCGGCGGTTGAACGCGGCGCGGGCGGGCGGTGCTGTCGCGCCGTGCGGGAGCGGGGCTCGGTGCGCTCGCGCCGCTCCTCGGCCCTCATGGCTCCTGCCCGCAGGAAGGCGGCCGCGGCCACGGGCGCGCGCGGCAGGAAGCTGAGCGCCTTCCTGAAGGACTTCGACCGGGAGGGTAGGCCGCTCGGGCCGCGTCCGACGCCGCGTCCGTCCCCGCAGCGAGGAGCCGGGTCGAGCAGCTGCGGGCGAGCGGGGAGCGCCTGGTCAAGGAGATGGAGAACCTGTACGACGTGGAGCTCCTCCGGCTGCCCGTGGCGCTCCGCGAGATGAACTGGCTGCAGTTCTTCGGTAGCGGCGGGGGGCGCGGGCTTCCCCTGGAGCGGCGCTCGGCGGCCGTCGCTGAGGAGCGGTGGGACGCGGCGTGCGGGGCTCGCGCGAACAGAACGCGAGTGGGCGCGGGCGGGTGCGCCGCCCCCTCTGCCCGGGGCCGCTCGCTCGCCGCCGGAACGCCTGCTGTGCGCCGCCCGCTCCTGCGGCGGCGTTGCGGCGCGGCTGCGGGTGTTGCGGGAGCTGTCCCGGCTGCGGACCGCAGCGACGCTTCCGAACGAGTGCGTCTTCTTTCTAGCTGAAGGGGGAAGCCGGAAAGTCCTGGAAGAGGCGGTGACGGTAGGTATCGGGCACGAATAGGAAACTTTCCGCGGCGCGTGGTGCGTTCCTGGAGGAGACGAAGGCTTTGTGTATCCGCAGGAGCGCTGCTGCGATAGCGCGGGTTACGCACGCGGATCTTAACTGCGTTGAGGCTTAGCGGGAGGAGATGCTGTGGTGTCCCCTGCAGGGTTTGCATGCTCGTGCTGCTCCTTGCCCGGCTTTGCGGGCCTGCTTAGTTTCACGCTAAGGGATCGCTGAGGTTGGAAAGGACCTCTCAGGCCGCTTCCAAAATTCCTGGATGATTGCGGTTTCCCCTCTGAGCCCGTTGTGTAATCACCGCAAGCCGCTTACTCCAAGTGGCATCAGAAGCACGTCATGTGGAGGGGGCCTTTCCTTGAAACGTCCAGTTTGAACTGGTAATCAAGGTGTTAAAGGGAGCCGCGCTTCAGTGCTGATTGTTGACGAAGCAGCTCCTCAAACTCGCTCATATGCTGTTGGGCTGTTGGGCCAGGCCCCAAATAAATTGTGCCTCCGTAGGTGTGCTGGGGCCGCAGCCTTCCCTCTCTTCAATACCTGCCTAACCTCTCAGGGTTCCACGGGAGTTTGGGAGGGGAGTTCCGTGACACCGGGAGTGTCTGCTTCTCTAAGTTTTCTCCTGAGTTCCTCCACACCCTCTGCCACTCAATGTTACCCGGCTTTGCAGAAGATCCCGCCGACCGATACTGATACTGAAAAGCACATTCCGAAAACATGACAGTGTGAACAATGTGATTGTGTTGGTTGGGACGTTCCAGAAATGTCCAGAGATGTTGAGGGGGAGAAAAGGAAAAGCGTGGGAGGAGGGAAGCTTGGAAACCTGTTGAAACATCTCTCTGCCCATCGACAGATTTGCTGGGAAGGCAGTGGGGGGCATACAAGCAAGTACTTCAACATGGGCGGATGCCCCCGCAGCACTGCCCATGGCTCAAGGCAGGGGAGGTGTCCCTGCGGAGCTGGAAAAGAAGCGCGTTGGAAGTCTGGGGAGACGGGTGCAGTTTGGGCGTCCTGGGTGAGGTTTGGGGTCCTGGGAAACTTTGTGGCCAGCGTAAGGGCTTTGGGGAGTGTTGGGGGGATGGGCCACTGAGGATTTCTGAGGGGGGTCTTGGAGCGTTCTGGGCATTTGGGGAGGGTTTTGAGGAGGTGTGGGGGCATCCTTGGAATTCTGGGGAAAGGCTGCATAGCTCGGTGTTGCCATCGTGGATCCTATTCTTCTTCAGGGTGAGATGGGGGTGCAGCGGGAGCCAGCAGTGTTCTGGGCTGCATTAAAAAGGGGTGGCCAGTGGGGAGAGGGAGGTGATTTGCCCTCCTCTACTCGGCTCTTGTGAGGCCTCATCTGCAGTACTGTGCCCAGACCTGAGGCCTCCGGCACAACAAAGACGCAGAGCTCTTGGAACGAGTCCAGAGCAGGACCACTAAGATGATCAGAGAGCTGGAGCACCTCTCCTGTGAAGAAAGGTTGAGGGAACCAGGCTGGTTTAGCCCTTAGGAGAAGAGAAGGCTCCAGGGGAACCTCTGGAACTGTGGCCTTCCAATACTTGAAGGGGGTGTATAAACAGCAGGGGGAATGACTGTTTACAAGGGTGGGTAGTGATAGGAGAAGGGGGAATGGGGAGGTTTAGGTATGACATTAGTGGGAAGTCTTTCACTCTGACGGTGGTGAGGCACTGGAACAGGTTGCCCAAGGAGGCTGTGGATGCCCCATTCCTGCAGGCATTCAAGGCCAGGCTGGATGTGGCTCTGGGCAGCCTGGTCTGCTGGTTGTCGACCCTGCATGTAGCAGGGGGTTGAAACGAGATGGTCATTGTGGTCCTTTTCAACCCAAGCCATTCTATGATTCTATGATACGGTTCTACGACTCCTGGCCTGTCTGGGCCGGACTGGGCAAAGAAAAATTGTCTGGTGCCACGTATGCACTCCAGAACAGAGTGAACGACAAGAACACGTGTACTTCATTTACATGTATCTTTGGTACAAGCTAAAAAAGAGGGCAACCAAATCATCATGCTGGTGGCTGCACACGGCTGAGCTGGCCGTGCCAGGCGGAAGGGACTTTCAGTGCACTTCCCCGCTGGGATTCTCTCCCTTGCAGGTGACGCTGATCAAGCCCCAGGAGCCCCGGGCGGCACGGGGCTGGAACTGAGAGCTCGGTCCAACTGCAGGTGCTGGCAGCGTGCGCTACAGCTTTTTCCTGGCTGGGGTGCGAGGTGGAAAAGGCGTGGAGGGCGCGGCTTCAGGCCAGCCGGGAGATGTCACAGCACAGATGACATCACCCGGAGCCCGCGTGCTGTCACAATGCACTGCCATGACGACGCCGGGCCCTCCCCAAGGACAGCTGCCCGCCGGCTCCAGGCACCTCATTCGTGAGCTGTGCTGCCCGCAGCCGCTCGCCGTGCGCTGTGCCCGAGAGCAGCCCCAGCAGCAGACCAGCTCAGCCTCTTCGCGCTCGTCCTCCAAGGCTCTCAGAGGTGAGGGAGAGCTCCAGCACGCTTCAGGCTGCAGAGCCCGGCCGCAGGATGCGGGCTTAGCTCCGCTGTGCGTGAGGGGCGTGCAGCACGAGACTGGCAGGACTGCCATGAGCAGGAGAAATTGCTGCTGGCCCTTCTGGCTCGGGAGCTGCAAGCCATGTGGCGGGCGGCTCGCGGCTGGGCAAAGGAGACAGCCCTCTCCTGCCTGCCCCTCTGGGCTCCGAGGGGCGGGGGGCAGGAAGCAAAGCTCACCCGTGGCCTCTGCCGGGGCAGCCCGTCACTAACTCCTCTGCTCTTGCCTTTAGGTTTGGAGGCACGTGCCTGCCAGCATGGACGGAGCCTGGGTGGGGACGTGGAGACCTCATCGCCCACGCGGCCTCATCTCGGCCCAGTTCCCCAGCCCCGGGCCCCAGTACTCCATCCCGGGGACAACAGGTACAGCGGCCATCCCCAGGGCGGGGCGCGCATCAGGGACATCACGGGGCAGAGCAGCTCCCGAGCCTTTCCCCGTTCCGGCAGAGCCTCCCACAGACTCAGCTCGGCAGCTGCACAGAGGCGCTCTGGGGGCTCTCGCTATGGAGTGCCTGCACGCGTGGTGCGGGAAGGCCTTTGGAAACTGCTGGCTACAGGCAGCGTGCTGGCCAAAGCTCCGCTCTCTTTTTCCGGTGACTTTGCAAGGCGCTGGCTCAGCCGTTTGCACTCAGGGGCTGACTCTTGTGCGCTGCGAGGCCCCGCACGGCTCGCCTCCGTTGGTCTGGGAGGAAGAAGTCACGTGGGAAGGGAATGTCAGGAGGCCAGGCGCCTAACTGCGCCTAACTGCTCCACAGGAGCTTGAAACGTGCAGCTGCTCAGGGGTGTGCTCTCTTCTGCTTTTCCTCCTAGGTTTCGTGGGCCACAGCCCCACCAAAGCCCGTGCCCCCGCATACACGTTTCGCGGGACCAAACCGCCTGCGGCCGAGAGCTGCGGGCCAGGTCCCTGCTACTTTGTGGAGCCCGCCATCACCAGGAACGGGAAGTACGTGGCTCCGGGCGCCCACCTTTGCGGACGACCCACGACGGAGACCACCGTCACCCCCGGACCCAGTGAGTACCACTTCTGCAGCGCTTCCCCCACACAGGACGAGCACGGGGCGTTTGCCCTGGGTCAGCTCGCGCCCTGATGGAGCTGTAGGTCTTTTGCGAGAGAACACAAACGGCTCTGAGCAGCGATAAACGCCCTCGGAGAAGGACCGCTGCCCAGCACCACGGGCTGAGGGCACAAGGACCCCGCGTCCGAAAAGAGCAAAGAGCCATGGGCTGACAGGAGGGACAGCACGGCAGGACATAGTGGCGGGGCACGGAAAAGCGTCCCCGCGTGCTGCCTGGGTCCCCCAGCAATCCTGCAGCTCTTCAGAAGACCCTTTCCTCGGGCCATTGTCTCTGCGGCTGCAGAGGGAGACCAGCGCTTCACAGCTTTCTTCCTCTTCTCCTCCGCCCCAGGTGACTACCGCACCGAGGCAGCCAACAGGCACATCTTCAAGTGCCCCCCGGTGCAGTCCATGGCCTTCCGGCGGGAGCCCCTGCGGACAGACCGCCCTCCAGGTACGCCGACCCTGGCAAAGGCAGACCCTTCAGCCTGAGCATCGTCCAGGGACGGGCTGCTGCTCTGCACCAGCAGCGGGCCTACTGCGCAGCCTGCGCAGCGCTGGGGCCGCAAGCTTTCTGGCATGACCAACACCTCTCGGCCCGCAGAGGCTCCGGCTGCTCGGGCTCAGAGCTGCCGGCACTGGCCCAGTGCCAGAGTAGAGGGAGGAACTGGCAGAGGGGCGAGACCTCCCAGCAGCAGGCTGGGCAGGCTGCCCCTCTCCGCTGCTTCCGTCTCCTCCAGCCCCTTGCGCACACGCTCTCTGCTGCTCCTCCTGCAGGTCCGGGCACCTACACACTGCCCAGGCTGATGGGCCCCAATACGGCCTACACGTTGGCCAGCCCCTGCTACTCCATGAGGGGAAGGAGCCAGCGCGGCCGCTTTGACGAAGACCTCGCCAAGGTGAGCTCTGCTGCTCCTCTTTTCCATGTTAGCATCCAAAGCTGGGCTGTTCTCCCTGTGCCACAGGGGCTTCCAAGCCTGCTGCACCTTTGCTTAACGCAGGCTTCCAGGGAAAGAGAGAGCCTTGAATGTGATCCCAGCCCCGTGCGCCCATGACTCTCTTGCAGACTCCGGGTCCTGCGGCGTTGCCCAAAGTAGCTGTGGATGCCTACAAGACCAGGGCGCCCGCGTACACCATGGCGGCCCGACCAAAACCCGCAGAGGGCAAAGCAGCGAAGCCCGGGCCGGCAGACTACAGCGTAGGCCGGGTAAGGCAGCTAGCTGCTCAGCTCTTCCCCTCTGTTTCACAAGCACAGCCTTCACGCCTCTCCCCCTTCTCCCGAGGCTTCCTCCGGCCAAAGAGCTTCTGGCCGCAGGGACCAAGTGCCGGACAGCAGGCCTGCTCCCTGCCCTCGTGCCACCTCCGAGCAGAGGAAGGGACAGACAGCACAGCATGCAGCTTTTCCTCCCTCTGCTCCCTTTCCCTTCACGGGGCGTGCTGGTCCTTCACAAGCTCTTCTGGGGGACGCAGCTCAGCAGGGCTCCAAGCGGCACGCCCCCAGCGTAGGAGAGTTAGCTGCGAGGTCCCAGGTGCACATCCAGCCCTCTCCGAGACAGGAGGTGCCCGTAAGCGCACCTCCTGTCAGGCCAGCCCAGCTCCCTGAGCCAGCTCTGCTCCAGCTGCAGCGGCCCTGCGCTGGCGCTCAGCCCTGCCCAGAGAGGCACCCGGGACTGTCTGGCATCGGGAGGGGTGCGGGACAGCAGGGTGCGAGGGCAGCAGAGAAGACAAGGGCCCTTGTGGATCTGCCTTTCCTTTTCGCCCTTCCAGGTGACGCTGATCAAGCCCCAGGCGCCTGCATCCACTTTTGGAATCCGGCACTCCCTCTACACAACCCCTCTGATTGTGGAATAAAACAGCCAAGTCTGGAAGGCCGCCTTTGCTTTCCTGGGACGGAAGGGGACGGGAAGACACCAATCAAATGCCGATTTCCACTTGATTCCATTTCTCTCTATCGACTTGGGCTTTTGCCCATTTTACTCTTGAACGTTAACAATTGGAGTAAGTCATCAATAAAATCAACTCAACACCTATATGTATGCTTTCCGGTTACTCCTTTTTCCTCGCCGCTGCACACAGGAATGCACCAGCGCTTCCTGAAGCCTTTCAAACTTCAGTGCGTTGGAAACCGCTGATGCTTGCTTGGTCAGCCGTTTGCATTACTGATGTCTGCCACGTGCTGAAGTAAAGACTAAACGAAGCAAATAGCAAAGGGAGGCTGGCCGTGGGCGGTGCATCCCTTCCAGCGCCGACAGGTAGATTTTAGGGAGATGCCCGGGGCTTACAGGACAATGGTTCCAATGTTGGTCCGACCAGTTTATTGCAGATCTTAATCAGGGAGATGGGGAAGGGGAGGACGGACACTATTATGAATGAGGGGAACGGGGAAGGGAAGGGGGGCGATAGGACAGATAGGAAAGAAGCAGCAAGGAGTCTCTATAGAAAGCAAGAAGGAGATAGTCACCAGCGTGGATGCAGCGTGGTTCATAGTTCAGTCATTGATCTTCAGTAGTGGTGGGTCGTCGGGCATTGTTGTTCTGTTGACGACGACGGTGACACCACGGCGATGATGGCAACTCCTTTCCAGTGGTAGTACCAACTTATAAATTTATAAGTCCAAAGTGGTTGAGTCAGTTGTTTTTGGGGTGAGAGCTTCTGGCTTTTGGATCTCGGCAGGAACTCCTTTTGTTCCCATCTTCCGGGCCTTGCCAGCAGATAAGAGGGAGCAGGGAGGCGCCCACTTGTATCTTGCCTTCACAGGATAAAATGGGATCATCCCCCAGTCTCCTGTAGCAAGCTGGACTTCTTTGGTCACAGCCTAGATCTTCCACCAGTAAACAGTCCTGAGCACTCTCTTCCGAAGGCAAACAGCTAAAATTGTCCACACAGTGATGTTGATTGCCACACGGCAACACCCATCACTCATCTCCTAAACAAGTCAGTCAGTCTCATCACAAGAAATACCTCAGGAAGCAAGCTTTGAGCCCAAACAAGATTGCTTGAAACTGCTGTGCAAATGACCGTTCCTGGTGGTGGGGAGAGAGAGAAAAAAGAAAGAAAGAAAGAGAGAGAGAGAGAGAGAGAGAGAAAGAAAGAGAGAAAGAAAGAGAGAAAGAGAGAGAGAGAGAGAGAGAAAGAGAGAGAGAGAAGGAAAGAAAAAGTAAGCAGAGGGAAAAGAGGGGTGGGGAGTAAGGGGGGTTAAATGTTACACAGTTGTTAGAAGGGACTTCTTGGGCTTGGTTACAAAGGTTGCCCTGATCTGTTGGACTGGTTCATCATCAGTCGAAGTGGTTACAAAGTCCATGGAGGATACCGCTGGTTGTATAGGTTGAATCCACCATGGAACCACACAAGGAACAAACACAAGAGTTGCAACAGCACACAAAATAGGATGCGTTTCACCCGTGGGCAATTTGTTTAGCAACTTCTTCATTATCATTCAATTTTTAGACAACAATTAGAATCATTCATTTTGCCACAAACACCAGCCGGTGGCTCTTCAGCAGTGGTGACACCAATGTTTCCTAACGAAGAAAAGGTAGAAAGTGAAAAGAGACAACCATCCATTTGGCAACAGCCATACATTTAACAAGAACCAATAATGACAGATCAATAAGTAAAACAAATAGAGCTCTTTGTGTCAGCTGCGTAGCCCACCCAGGAACTCCCAGTGGAAGCCAGGATCCAGATGGGAATTCTTCAGTAGAGGTTGTGGTGTTTCTCAACGGCCATACAATAGGACACTTCAGTTAATTCACCAAAAGCGTATCTAGTCCAATTTGACAGTATGTGGACTTGCCATGGAATGTTTTCTAAGATGATTTAGTGTCATGAGAACTCTCCACTTGAGCATTTCCAAAGCAATTCAGGTGCTGAGAGATAGAGCTCCTAGTTTGGCAAGTTCAAGTACTGTTACAGTCTACAGAACTTTCCACAGGAAAGCGTGCGACAGTAGAAAGCGTCAAAGAGGAGTAATCCCAGAAACATACACATCTCTTATCAAAACTTAGGCACTTTCCAACAGCCGTGTTTGGGATGGAGCTCCTGGGCTGGTGTGACACTGGAAAGCATCGGTGCAAAAGGCTTTATGACAGATTTCTCTTGTGCCCACATCTGACAGATATTAGATGGGTCCCTTGATTCATTTCCCAGTTTGTTAGGAATTTGGAAACACTGTGGAGGACTTACGTGCAAATCATAATCAGTTTGATAAGAAGCGCTCAAAGGAAATGCTATCACTGTGCAGGGAGTATCAGGAAGCGAGGATGACCTCTAAGAACTCTGAACCCAGTTGTGAAGTTTATCAGATCCGAGCACTGATGTCAACCACCACCCACACCCACACCAACGCAAAACATAACACTATTGCAACCAAAACATGTCATCAAGAGGTATGTTCAGTATTCTAGCGTGATCAGATCTTCTGTCACAAAACACGAATCAGCTATCAGCCTTTCTGTGTCCAATCAAGGTCCTGCGGGGATCTTCTGTAAAATGAAACAAGACACCGACTGGCCCTTTTTGGGCTTTGTTAATATGGTTAAAAAATGAGGGAACAATCCAGCAAGTGTTGATTTTATATTCCTTTTTCGGGGTGTCTTTAGCCTCCCAAGCACATTCGTTAAGGGATTCCATTAGGGTTAGGGAAACCGGCCTCAGGTTAGCTGAGTCAATCGACACAGTCTGGCCAGGGAGATAAGAGGGTTTCCCTTAGCTTCTCAGCCACTGAACTGTGTGTGACTCACAGGGATAACAGGCAAGAGTGGTGAGGCCTTTGGACAGAAGGTGTTAAATCGAGGATCTCTTTGTTTCGCTTTGTGGTGAGCTTTCTAATGCATCCACTCTTCACCGCCCCCACCCCGCTCACTTGGGAGGGGTGAAGACATCAGGTTTCTAATGGCTTGGATAGCCGCTCAGGTTCCTCGGGAGAGGCCCTAGGACCTGGGCTCAAGATGGTGCTTGCCTCAAGATTCTTGAGCCTCTGTTCTGGCCACCAGTTAACTAATGTCTCTAACCTGACAGTGGCTAATCCATTCATCAGATCTCGTGGAACACCCTTGTGCCAGCCCTGTGTCCCGAGACAATTACCCTTATGATCAATATGTCGCCTACCTGTTTTTGCTGACAGTGAGACCCTTCCAGTCCCACTGAGCTTTGGCCTAGGAGGCCTAGGGGCAAGGCTGACCACTGCAAGCCTCACTGCCCTTGGCTCCAATTTCCTGGAGGAAGAAACCGCTGGAAGAAACCATATTTTCTCCCATAGTTAATTGACTCCTGGGCAACCTCCCCCCACGTCCGTCCTCTGTATCCTGACCGCAGATGGTTAGAGGTTACAGTTTCCTCTAACACTGCCCGGCTTCTTTCTGCCTGAGACGTAGCCTGTATCTTTCCTTGCAGTTGTGTGCCTATGGGTTTCAATGATCCTGGAAGCCCCCTAGTTAAAGTAGGCATTCTCTCAGGATCAACAGGCATCATCATAGATGATTCATGGTGTGGCTGCAGCTCTCTATCATAACACCATTTGGAGACAAGCAGCCTTTGGAACAGTCTCTACTAACTGATCAACTGTTCCAGTAATAGCAACTCCAGTAGCAATGGGGGGTTGTTGCTGGAGGGGGGAGAAGCTGAGAAGCGAGACGACTAACTCCTGGCTTCTCCATTGCGCTTGGCACAGCGTGCCTTTGTTCCGCACCTTTCCTGTGGATATGACAGTGCGGTGGTTGTTCTGAAGCCTTGACAAGACTGCCACGGCTCTATTACGGTGCAGAACCAGAACTGTAAAGATCAGGGTAAGGACTGACAAGGCAGACTTCCTGGTGGGTGTCTGCTACAGACCACCGAACCAGGATGAAGAGACAGGAGCAGCACTCTAGGAGGTTTCTGGAGTGTTTGGAGGATAACTTTCTGACGCAGCTGGTGAGAGAGCCGACGAGAGGAGCTGCCCCGCTTGACCTGCTTTTCGCAATCGGAGAATGTCTGGTGGGAGATGTGGAGGTCGGGGGCTGTCTTGGACAGAGTGACCATGAAATGGTAGAGTTCTCAATTCTTGGTGGAGCCAGGAGGGGGAACAGCAAAACTGCTACCTTGGACTTCCGGAGGGCGGGCTTTGAATTCAGAAGGCTAGCAGGGGGAATCCTCTGGGTTTCAGACTTAGAGAGTAAAGGGGTCCAAGACGGCTGGTCGCTCTTCAAGAAGGTAGTCCTAAAGGCGCAGGGCTGGCTGTCCCCCCGAGCCACAAAATGTGCCGGCAGGGAAGAAGACCAGCATGGATAAATAGGGAGCTATTCTTGAGGCTCCGGGAGAAAAGAGAATCTACCTCCTGTGGAAGAAGGGACGAGTGACTCAGAAAGAGTACAGAGAAGTTAAGATGTGTAGAGAGAAAATCAGAAAGGCAAAAGCCCAGCTTGAACTCAACCTGGCCGCTGGGGTTAAAAGGAACAAGAAACCCTTTTAAAAATACATCAACGATAAGAGGAGGACTCAGGAGAATCTTCATTCTTTACTGGATGAGGCTGGGAATGTGACCACTGAGGATAAGGAAAAGGCAGAGGTTCTGAATGCCTTCTTTACGTCTGTCTTTGAAGGTGACACCAGCTATCCTCAGGCTACTCCGCTCTCTGACCCGGTAGTCTGGACTGGAGTGTGGACAGAACCCCCCGCGATTCGGGAGGACGCAGTCAGAGACCTACTAGTCCAGCTGGACTGTCACAAGTCCATGGGGCCGGATGGGATTCACCCGAGAGTGCCGAGGGAACTGGCGCAGGTGATAGCCGAGCCGCTCGCCATTATCTATCAGCGCTCCTTGTTGACTGCTGAAGTCCAAGAAGACTGGAGGCTTGCCAATGTGACTCCCATCTATAAGAAGGGTTGAAAGGGGGATCCGGGGAACTACAGGCCTGCTAGCCTGACCTCCCGGTGCCAGGGAAGGTTATGGAGCAGATTGTCTTGAGGGAGATCACGTCGCATCTGTGGGACAACGGGGGATCAGGCCTAGCCAGTATGGGTTCATGAAGGGTGTTGCCGTTCTCTCTGCAACACTCGTTTTCCACCCCATAAGGTGCTGCTTTGCCAGCGAAACCGACCCCATACCAGGTCGGGGCCAAATGCTCACACAGACCCCAAGTATAGGTGAAGCAAAATGGCGTTTATTAAAATGTAGCAGGCACTTAAATATTCTCGTCCCTGCTTTGTCTACACCCCTTGCATTCACGCTGTCCTATCGTGGGACAGCACCTGGCAAGCCCTGAGCATAGGGAACCTGACCCCGTCACACACCGTGTCCTCGCTACGCCTACTACATCTCCCCCTCCCTATGCTCAGTAATATCCCGTAACAGCGCGAACGCAAACGCTACAATTGTTCCCGATACCCGTGATACTCTATACTCTATGCATTGGTCCCTAAGCTACTACATAATCCTTAGCAAGCAATTCTGAAAGCACATAATCACACACGGCAGAATAGTGACAATACACACAATTACTAAGAGTGCTAATACTATGTCCTTAACGATCTTCGCAATCCAACTCCCGAAGTTGCCAAACGTCTTCTTGAACCCGTCTCCGATGGGGTCGTCGTCCACCTGGATCCTCTCCGTATGGTCTCGCAGGGCTTTCAGCGCTTTATGGATGAATACGCTGTGGTCGCTAAGATTGACATATTCCTTCTAGGTCTTCACATTCATGCCCCTGTGCCAGGAGCAAGAAGTAGATGGCTGCTTTGTTTTGCAGCACCGCATGCCGAATGCTGTTTGTGTCCTCTAGCATCGCATTCAATACTAATGTTGTTAAATTCGCCTGCTTAACTGACCAACATGCTAGGTGTTCTATCTGAGCCAAGCTCTGTGCTGCAGCAACCCCAGAGTCGTTCAGAGATTTTATCAAACATGCCGTTTGGCTAGCTAGATCGGTGTTGTTACGGCAGCTGGAATGGTTTGTAGTGTACCTAACAAAGGCTTCTAACGTGTATTGAGAAATGCCCATTAGGCAAGTGCAAAAGAGTGAGGTTGCCGATTGCAAGCTAAAGCAAAAGTTGTTTTGGCTCATCTTATTTACCTAAGTAACCCGTAAATTCCCTGACAGTGACAAAAGGTGAATACCCTGACAGTGACAAAAGTGAATACCCTCGCTCCCTGTGATAAAGCAATAACCACCACACACACTAAACATAGCATTCGCCTGATAGAAAGGCATTTTCTCGTTGGCAGCAACGGTTGAGTCTTCCTCCACGCTTCTCCCGGCCTTCTTTTGGGGTTCCTGGGCTGTCTCCTTCTTCGGCGTTCACAGGAGCCATACCTGCAAAACTCAGAGTCCCCGTTACTGTTCTCTTTCATCAGATCTGGTTTGACCTTTCTCGCCGGGATCCACATGACACTTCCAGTACTGACATGTTTTACAGCAGCATACCCTCTATTCTGGCCCTACACTGGGCCCTGATATGGCCCCACTGGCCGCACCTAAAACATGGGCCTTGAGCCTCTTGATCCACTGCCGGATAGCCGGGGTGATGATAACCAAAGCCTCCGTGCGCCATCATCACTCCAGTCACTGCGGCAGCAACCTCACCTGCCACAGACGGATTTGATTTTTGCTTCTCTACGATATACTTGATGGCCTCACCGGGGGTGTGAAACTTTTCCGGCGCCGCTCTTAGCAAAGCACGTACGTCCCCGTTCGACTTTTGATATAGGCAGTCCAGAATAACAGGGTTATGGACCGCCCTAGGAAGGTCTGACCCTTCTACGGCCTTTATCAGCCTATTTGCAAAATCCTGAAATGACTCCGTGGGGCCCTGTGTAATTTCTGTCCACGGAGTAGATGGCTCTGCATTCCTTGCGAGCCTTCTAAACGCCTCTAAAGCGGCGTCAGATGTAGCAATTAATTCCCCAGGTCTCAGGTTGGTAACTTGTGCCTGGGCAGTTAACAGACCTGGTGCGCTACCCATCAATCTCTGAAGGTCGGAATTGTGTAATACGTTCGCTGGATCGTTTTGCGCTGTAACCAATAATTGTCTGAGCCGGGCCTGCCACTCCTCCTTCCACAATGTATACTGCACCGGCTTCAAAACCATACGCATCAAATTCTCTATATCATAGGGCAAGAGAGGCCCCTGTGCGGTAAGGTTCTCGAGGGCATTCATTGTTAAGGGGGATTTTAAACCCTTTTTCTCAACTGCCTCAAGCACCCTCGTGATCCCTTTCGGGTCTAGAGGAACCCAAATTGGGCCGTTTTCTGAGGCTACAACCGGAAACGCAGCTGGATTCGCTAAGCCCTTTTCTTCTGCTGCCTCTTTAACTTTAGCCCAGTCAGTAACCGGGCCCCCCCACCGGCGCGGGCTCCCTCCCGGGTGCGGGCTCCCACACCGGCGCGCTCCGCCTACCGCCCTATCGCGTTCTTCAAGGGGCGGTTCTGGCTGTGACGTTTTGTCCAAAGAAGGGCATAAAGACGGAGCAGGGTAAGGCAAGGGCGGGGCTGTCGGCTCACATGACTGACTCGGCGACTCCTTCTTCTCCGTCTCTCCGCCTCCGCTCTCCGCCGTCGGCGCCATCTTTGCCTCGCTGGATCTATGAGAAAGCAAAGACCCGCTCCCGGCAGCCCCCGTCGCGCTCCGGTCCTCCCCGAACCCTCCTTCTGCCTTTGCCGCTTTAAGAGCCTCAAGTATCAAGCCCCATGTTTTAAGCTCTGAGGCTTTTTGGTCGGACATGGCGCGCTGGCACAGCGCCGAAGTAAGTGAAGTCCTCGCTACGCCTACTACAGAAGGGCAGGTCTGTTTGACCAACCTGATCTCCTTCTATGATCTAGTGACCCGCCTGGTAGACGAGAGAAAGGCTGCTGATGTAATCTACCTAGACTTCAGCAAGGCCTTTGACACTGTCTCCCACAGCACTCTCCTGCAGAAGCTGACAGCCCGTGACTTGGACGGGTACGCTCTTGGCTGGATAAGGAACTGGCTGGAAGACTGGGCCCAGAGAGTGGTAGTGAATGGAGCTAAATGCAGCTGGCGACCGGTCACAAGCGGTGTTCCCCAGGGGTCGGTGCTGGGGCCTGTCCTCTTCAATAACTTTATTGATGACCTGGATGAGGGCACTGAGTGCACCCTCACTAAGTTTGGGGATGACGCCAAGTTGGCTGGAAGTGTCGATCTGCCTGGGGGTAGCGAGGCCCTACAGAGGGATCTGGACAGGCTGGATAGCTGGGCTGAAGCCAATGGGATGAGTCTCAACAAGACCAAATGCCGGGTCCTGCACTTTGGCTGCAACAACCCCAGGCAACGCTACATGCTTGGGGCGGAGTGGCTGGAAGACCACGTAGAGGAAATGGACCTGGGGGTGTTGATTGATGCTCGGCTGAACATGAGCCAGCAGTGTGCCCGGGTGGCCCAGAAGGCCAATGGCATCCTGGCCTGCATCAGGAACGGTGTTGCCAGCAGGAACAGGGAAGCGATTGTGCCCCTGCACTCAGCTCTGGTGAGGCCGCACCTCAAGTGCTGTGTCCAGTTTTGGGCCCCTCACTGCAAGAAAGACATTGAGGCCCTGGAGCGGGTTCAAAGAAGGGCAACAAAGCTGGTGAGGGGTCTGGAGCACAGGCCTTATGAGGAGCGGCTGAAGGAGCTGGGATTGTTCAGTCTGGAGAAGAGGAGGCTCAGAGGAGACCTTATTGCTCTCTGTAACTACCTGAAGGGAGGTTGTAGTGAGCTGGGGGTCGGCCTCCTCTCTCATGTAACTGGTGATAGGACTAGAGGGAATGGCTTCAAGCTGCGCCAGGGGAGATTTAGAATGGACGTTAGGAAATACTACTTTTCTGAAAGAGTGGTCAGGCACTGGAATGGGCTGCCTAGGGAGGTGGTGGAGTCACTGACCCTGGAGGTGTTCAAGGAACAGTTGGATTTTGTGTTGAGGGATATGGTTTAGTGAGTACTACTGGTGATAGGTGGATGGTTGGACTGGGTGATCTTGGAGGCCTTCTCCAACCTTGGTGATTCTGTGATTCTGTGAGGTGTGGGGGCATCCTTGGAATCCAGCACAGAAGGACCGAGCACGTGCAAGGACGCAGAACCCTCCGCTAGTGGAAAGTGAAAATGTTGTTTCTGCATTGAACATGGAAAAAGGGCAATTGATCTAAAGAATTAAGCTGTAACACATCCTTGGCAATAGCTGATGTGGAAAGTAAGAATACCATATACATATTAGTAACATATTTTAGAAACATAGTTACCGAATTACCTAACAAATTCTTTCTCACAAAGCTGCAATAGATTTTAAATGTTCTAAACAATGTGGGTAATAGTATTCTGAACTAGGAAACATACTGTAAGGTTGTTCATTGGACGGGCAGAAGTGAAATACACGCAACAAACTTTCAAGGAGTCAGGGCCTTTACACAAAGCAGAACTGTCCCACTCTGTGGGAATGTTAGGGTGCCACAGGCAGGCTCCAAGATACTCCCCTCTATCCTCCTTCCGAGCTTATCTCTATGCAAGGACAGATGAATGATCAGAACAATGACCCAGTGTAAAGGGCGCAAATGTTAGGGGGGTAATTAAACAATTAAGAGGCTATGTTTATGTTTATGTTGTAAAACAGACATCCGAAAGTTATGACCAAATGTTTGTTAAGAAAGCAATTGTTAGAAGGCAATTAACCAATTAAGATAGTTGTGTTTGGGCGGCAAAGATTTGTGTTTACTTGGTATTTGTATGATTAGTGAAGGGTGGCAAAAGAGTGTGAACCTGCAGTACTCAGCCAGTGAGGAACCAGGGGAGAAAGAGATAAGCGTTGGGCAATAGGGGATAAAAGACGTAACACTGTTTTCTCTGTGCACTCCTGCTTGCAGGAGGCCCGCCATTGCAATTGCGAATAAAATTTGCTTTATCAGAGAAACCGTCCTAGAAAATTATTTGGATATTTCCAACACGCTGGTGATCTCAGGGAAAGTACTGAGTACGTGCGCACCGTCTGGTTCTTAACGCTAGGATAGCGCACAGCGTTATTCGGAGAAACGGGACAGCCGCCGCCTGTACCAAGCGCCTAAGTCTGCAGAAAAGCATCTGCTCTCGGCAGCCAACGCCCGGCTTAGCAAGGTCAGCTCCGCAGCTGCGGATCCAGCAGCCCGCGAAAGCACGTCGCTTTTAACGCAGCTTGTTTCCCTTCATTCGATTCGCCTCCGAAAGCTCCTCCTTGCCCGCGCCCCCAGCCCCGCCCGGGGAGCCCCGCCACGGGAGGCTGCAGGCGCCGCTAGTAGTAACGCTCCGCGTCCCGCAGGCCCTCCGGCGCGTCGGCCAACGACGGGCAGCGCGGCCCGCGTGGCCCGCGCCGCAGCAGCTCGGCCAGGCCAGGCCCGGCTCCGCCGCTCGCTCCTCGTACGGCCGCAGCACAACGGCCGCGCCGGCCCGGCCCCGCCGCGCCCGCCATCGTCATCACGCCGCGCCGGGCGTCATCACGCCGCGCCGCGCTCCCATTGGCTGCGCCGCCGCTCGCGGAGCTCTGATTGGGCGGCGGGCGCGCGTTGGGCGGCGGTTGAACGCGGCGCGGGCGGGCGGTGCTGTCGCGCCGTGCGGGAGCGGGGCTCGGTGCGCTCGCGCCGCTCCTCGGCCCTCATGGCTCCTGCCCGCAGGAAGGCGGCCGCGGCCACGGGCGCGCGCGGCAGGAAGCTGAGCGCCTTCCTGAAGGACTTCGACCGGGAGGGTAGGCCGCTCGGGCCGCGTCCGACGCCGCGTCCGTCCCCGCAGCGAGGAGCCGGGTCGAGCAGCTGCGGGCGAGCGGGGAGCGCCTGGTCAAGGAGATGGAGAACCTGTACGACGTGGAGCTCCTCCGGCTGCCCGTGGCGCTCCGCGAGATGAACTGGCTGCAGTTCTTCGGTAGCGGCGGGGGGCGCGGGCTTCCCCTGGAGCGGCGCTCGGCGGCCGTCGCTGAGGAGCGGTGGGACGCGGCGTGCGGGGCTCGCGCGAACAGAACGCGAGTGGGCGCGGGCGGGTGCGCCGCCCCCTCTGCCCGGGGCCGCTCGCTCGCCGCCGGAACGCCTGCTGTGCGCCGCCCGCTCCTGCGGCGGCGTTGCGGCGCGGCTGCGGGTGTTGCGGGAGCTGTCCCGGCTGCGGACCGCAGCGACGCTTCCGAACGAGTGCGTCTTCTTTCTAGCTGAAGGGGGAAGCCGGAAAGTCCTGGAAGAGGCGGTGACGGTAGGTATCGGGCACGAATAGGAAACTTTCCGCGGCGCGTGGTGCGTTCCTGGAGGAGACGAAGGCTTTGTGTATCCGCAGGAGCGCTGCTGCGATAGCGCGGGTTACGCACGCGGATCTTAACTGCGTTGAGGCTTAGCGGGAGGAGATGCTGTGGTGTCCCCTGCAGGGTTTGCATGCTCGTGCTGCTCCTTGCCCGGCTTTGCGGGCCTGCTTAGTTTCACGCTAAGGGATCGCTGAGGTTGGAAAGGACCTCTCAGGCCGCTTCCAAAATTCCTGGATGATTGCGGTTTCCCCTCTGAGCCCGTTGTGTAATCACCGCAAGCCGCTTACTCCAAGTGGCATCAGAAGCACGTCATGTGGAGGGGGCCTTTCCTTGAAACGTCCAGTTTGAACTGGTAATCAAGGTGTTAAAGGGAGCCGCGCTTCAGTGCTGATTGTTGACGAAGCAGCTCCTCAAACTCGCTCATATGCTGTTGGGCTGTTGGGCCAGGCCCCAAATAAATTGTGCCTCCGTAGGTGTGCTGGGGCCGCAGCCTTCCCTCTCTTCAATACCTGCCTAACCTCTCAGGGTTCCACGGGAGTTTGGGAGGGGAGTTCCGTGACACCGGGAGTGTCTGCTTCTCTAAGTTTTCTCCTGAGTTCCTCCACACCCTCTGCCACTCAATGTTACCCGGCTTTGCAGAAGATCCCGCCGACCGATACTGATACTGAAAAGCACATTCCGAAAACATGACAGTGTGAACAATGTGATTGTGTTGGTTGGGACGTTCCAGAAATGTCCAGAGATGTTGAGGGGGAGAAAAGGAAAAGCGTGGGAGGAGGGAAGCTTGGAAACCTGTTGAAACATCTCTCTGCCCATCGACAGATTTGCTGGGAAGGCAGTGGGGGGCATACAAGCAAGTACTTCAACATGGGCGGATGCCCCCGCAGCACTGCCCATGGCTCAAGGCAGGGGAGGTGTCCCTGCGGAGCTGGAAAAGAAGCGCGTTGGAAGTCTGGGGAGACGGGTGCAGTTTGGGCGTCCTGGGTGAGGTTTGGGGTCCTGGGAAACTTTGTGGCCAGCGTAAGGGCTTTGGGGAGTGTTGGGGGGATGGGCCACTGAGGATTTCTGAGGGGGGTCTTGGAGCGTTCTGGGCATTTGGGGAGGGTTTTGAGGAGGTGTGGGGGCATCCTTGGAATTCTGGGGAAAGGCTGCATAGCTCGGTGTTGCCATCGTGGATCCTATTCTTCTTCAGGGTGAGATGGGGGTGCAGCGGGAGCCAGCAGTGTTCTGGGCTGCATTAAAAAGGGGTGGCCAGTGGGGAGAGGGAGGTGATTTGCCCTCCTCTACTCGGCTCTTGTGAGGCCTCATCTGCAGTACTGTGCCCAGACCTGAGGCCTCCGGCACAACAAAGACGCAGAGCTCTTGGAACGAGTCCAGAGCAGGACCACTAAGATGATCAGAGAGCTGGAGCACCTCTCCTGTGAAGAAAGGTTGAGGGAACCAGGCTGGTTTAGCCCTTAGGAGAAGAGAAGGCTCCAGGGGAACCTCTGGAACTGTGGCCTTCCAATACTTGAAGGGGGTGTATAAACAGCAGGGGGAATGACTGTTTACAAGGGTGGGTAGTGATAGGAGAAGGGGGAATGGGGAGGTTTAGGTATGACATTAGTGGGAAGTCTTTCACTCTGACGGTGGTGAGGCACTGGAACAGGTTGCCCAAGGAGGCTGTGGATGCCCCATTCCTGCAGGCATTCAAGGCCAGGCTGGATGTGGCTCTGGGCAGCCTGGTCTGCTGGTTGTCGACCCTGCATGTAGCAGGGGGTTGAAACGAGATGGTCATTGTGGTCCTTTTCAACCCAAGCCATTCTATGATTCTATGATACGGTTCTACGACTCCTGGCCTGTCTGGGCCGGACTGGGCAAAGAAAAATTGTCTGGTGCCACGTATGCACTCCAGAACAGAGTGAACGACAAGAACACGTGTACTTCATTTACATGTATCTTTGGTACAAGCTAAAAAAGAGGGCAACCAAATCATCATGCTGGTGGCTGCACACGGCTGAGCTGGCCGTGCCAGGCGGAAGGGACTTTCAGTGCACTTCCCCGCTGGGATTCTCTCCCTTGCAGGTGACGCTGATCAAGCCCCAGGAGCCCCGGGCGGCACGGGGCTGGAACTGAGAGCTCGGTCCAACTGCAGGTGCTGGCAGCGTGCGCTACAGCTTTTTCCTGGCTGGGGTGCGAGGTGGAAAAGGCGTGGAGGGCGCGGCTTCAGGCCAGCCGGGAGATGTCACAGCACAGATGACATCACCCGGAGCCCGCGTGCTGTCACAATGCACTGCCATGACGACGCCGGGCCCTCCCCAAGGACAGCTGCCCGCCGGCTCCAGGCACCTCATTCGTGAGCTGTGCTGCCCGCAGCCGCTCGCCGTGCGCTGTGCCCGAGAGCAGCCCCAGCAGCAGACCAGCTCAGCCTCTTCGCGCTCGTCCTCCAAGGCTCTCAGAGGTGAGGGAGAGCTCCAGCACGCTTCAGGCTGCAGAGCCCGGCCGCAGGATGCGGGCTTAGCTCCGCTGTGCGTGAGGGGCGTGCAGCACGAGACTGGCAGGACTGCCGTGAGCAGGAGAAATTGCTGCTGGCCCTTCTGGCTCGGGAGCTGCAAGCCATGTGGCGGGCGGCTCGCGGCTGGGCAAAGGAGACAGCCCTCTCCTGCCTGCCCCTCTGGGCTCCGAGGGGCGGGGGGCAGGAAGCAAAGCTCACCCGTGGCCTCTGCCGGGGCAGCCCGTCACTAACTCCTCTGCTCTTGCCTTTAGGTTTGGAGGCACGTGCCTGCCAGCATGGACGGAGCCTGGGTGGGGACGTGGAGACCTCATCGCCCACGCGGCCTCATCTCGGCCCAGTTCCCCAGCCCCGGGCCCCAGTACTCCATCCCGGGGACAACAGGTACAGCGGCCATCCCCAGGGCGGGGCGCGCATCAGGGACATCACGGGGCAGAGCAGCTCCCGAGCCTTTCCCCGTTCCGGCAGAGCCTCCCACAGACTCAGCTCGGCAGCTGCACAGAGGCGCTCTGGGGGCTCTCGCTATGGAGTGCCTGCACGCGTGGTGCGGGAAGGCCTTTGGAAACTGCTGGCTACAGGCAGCGTGCTGGCCAAAGCTCCGCTCTCTTTTTCCGGTGACTTTGCAAGGCGCTGGCTCAGCCGTTTGCACTCAGGGGCTGACTCTTGTGCGCTGCGAGGCCCCGCACGGCTCGCCTCTGTTGGTCTGGGAGGAAGAAGTCACGTGGGAAGGGAATGTCAGGAGGCCAGGCGCCTAACTGCGCCTAACTGCTCCACAGGAGCTTGAAACGTGCAGCTGCTCAGGGGTGTGCTCTCTTCTGCTTTTCCTCCTAGGTTTCGTGGGCCACAGCCCCACCAAAGCCCGTGCCCCCGCATACACGTTTCGCGGGACCAAACCGCCTGCGGCCGAGAGCTGCGGGCCAGGTCCCTGCTACTTTGTGGAGCCCGCCATCACCAGGAACGGGAAGTACGTGGCTCCGGGCGCCCACCTTTGCGGACGACCCACGACGGAGACCACCGTCACCCCCGGACCCAGTGAGTACCACTTCTGCAGCGCTTCCCCCACACAGGACGAGCACGGGGCGTTTGCCCTGGGTCAGCTCGCGCCCTGATGGAGCTGTAGGTCTTTTGCGAGAGAACACAAACGGCTCTGAGCAGCGATAAACGCCCTCGGAGAAGGACCGCTGCCCAGCACCACGGGCTGAGGGCACAAGGACCCCGCGTCCGAAAAGAGCAAAGAGCCATGGGCTGACAGGAGGGACAGCACGGCAGGACATAGTGGCGGGGCACGGAAAAGCGTCCCCGCGTGCTGCCTGGGTCCCCCAGCAATCCTGCAGCTCTTCAGAAGACCCTTTCCTCGGGCCATTGTCTCTGCGGCTGCAGAGGGAGACCAGCGCTTCACAGCTTTCTTCCTCTTCTCCTCCGCCCCAGGTGACTACCGCACCGAGGCAGCCAACAGGCACATCTTCAAGTGCCCCCCGGTGCAGTCCATGGCCTTCCGGCGGGAGCCCCTGCGGACAGACCGCCCTCCAGGTACGCCGACCCTGGCAAAGGCAGACCCTTCAGCCTGAGCATCGTCCAGGGACGGGCTGCTGCTCTGCACCAGCAGCGGGCCTACTGCGCAGCCTGCGCAGCGCTGGGGCCGCAAGCTTTCTGGCATGACCAACACCTCTCGGCCCGCAGAGGCTCCGGCTGCTCGGGCTCAGAGCTGCCGGCACTGGCCCAGTGCCAGAGTAGAGGGAGGAACTGGCAGAGGGGCGAGACCTCCCAGCAGCAGGCTGGGCAGGCTGCCCCTCTCCGCTGCTTCCGTCTCCTCCAGCCCCTTGCGCACACGCTCTCTGCTGCTCCTCCTGCAGGTCCGGGCACCTACACACTGCCCAGGCTGATGGGCCCCAATACGGCCTACACGTTGGCCAGCCCCTGCTACTCCATGAGGGGAAGGAGCCAGCGCGGCCGCTTTGACGAAGACCTCGCCAAGGTGAGCTCTGCTGCTCCTCTTTTCCATGTTAGCATCCAAAGCTGGGCTGCTCTCCCTGTGCCACAGGGGCTTCCAAGCCTGCTGCACCTTTGCTTAACGCAGGCTTCCAGGGAAAGAGAGAGCCTTGAATGTGATCCCAGCCCCGTGCGCCCATGACTCTCTTGCAGACTCCGGGTCCTGCGGCGTTGCCCAAAGTAGCTGTGGATGCCTACAAGACCAGGGCGCCCGCGTACACCATGGCGGCCCGACCAAAACCCGCAGAGGGCAAAGCAGCGAAGCCCGGGCCGGCAGACTACAGCGTAGGCCGGGTAAGGCAGCTAGCTGCTCAGCTCTTCCCCTCTGTTTCACAAGCACAGCCTTCACGCCTCTCCCCCTTCCCCCGAGGCTTCCTCCGGCCAAAGAGCTTCTGGCCGCAGGGACCAAGTGCCGGACAGCAGGCCTGCTCCCTGCCCTCGTGCCACCTCCGAGCAGAGGAAGGGACAGACAGCACAGCATGCAGCTTTTCCTCCCTCTGCTCCCTTTCCCTTCACGGGGCGTGCTGGTCCTTCACAAGCTCTTCTGGGGGACGCAGCTCAGCAGGGCTCCAAGCGGCACGCCCCCAGCGTAGGAGAGTTAGCTGCGAGGTCCCAGGTGCACATCCAGCCCTCTCCGAGACAGGAGGTGCCCGTAAGCGCACCTCCTGTCAGGCCAGCCCAGCTCCCTGAGCCAGCTCTGCTCCAGCTGCAGTGGCCCTGCGCTGGCGCTCAGCCCTGCCCAGAGAGGCACCCGGGACTGTCTGGCATCGGGAGGGGTGCGGGACAGCAGGGTGCGAGGGCAGCAGAGAAGACAAGGGCCCTTGTGGATCTGCCTTTCCTTTTCGCCCTTCCAGGTGACGCTGATCAAGCCCCAGGCGCCTGCATCCACTTTTGGAATCCGGCACTCCCTCTACACAACCCCTCTGATTGTGGAATAAAACAGCCAAGTCTGGAAGGCCGCCTTTGCTTTCCTGGGACGGAAGGGGACGGGAAGACACCAATCAAATGCCGATTTCCACTTGATTCCATTTCTCTCTATCGACTTGGGCTTTTGCCCATTTTACTCTTGAACGTTAACAATTGGAGTAAGTCATCAATAAAATCAACTCAACACCTATATGTATGCTTTCCGGTTACTCCTTTTTCCTCGCCGCTGCACACAGGAATGCACCAGCGCTTCCTGAAGCCTTTCAAACTTCAGTGCGTTGGAAACCGCTGATGCTTGCTTGGTCAGCCGTTTGCATTACTGATGTCTGCCACGTGCTGAAGTAAAGACTAAACGAAGCAAATAGCAAAGGGAGGCTGGCCGTGGGCGGTGCATCCCTTCCAGCGCCGACAGGTAGATTTTAGGGAGATGCTCGGGGCTTACAGGACAATGGTTCCAATGTTGGTCCGACCAGTTTATTGCAGATCTTAATCAGGGAGATGGGGAAGGGGAGGACGGACACTATTATGAATGAGGGGAACGGGGAAGGGAAGGGGGGCGATAGGACAGATAGGAAAGAAGCAGCAAGGAGTCTCTATAGAAAGCAAGAAGGAGATAGTCACCAGCGTGGATGCAGCGTGGTTCATAGTTCAGTCATTGATCTTCAGTAGTGGTGGGTCGTCGGGCATTGTTGTTCTGTTGACGACGACGGTGACAGCACGGCGATGATGGCAACTCCTTTCCAGTGGTAGTACCAACTTATAAATTTATAAGTCCAAAGTGGTTGAGTCAGTTGTTTTTGGGGTGAGAGCTTCTGGCTTTTGGATCTCGGCAGGAACTCCTTTTGTTCCCATCTTCCGGGCCTTGCCAGCAGATAAGAGGGAGCAGGGAGGCGCCCACTTGTATCTTGCCTTCACAGGATAAAATGGGATCATCCCCCAGTCTCCTGTAGCAAGCTGGACTTCTTTGGTCACAGCCTAGATCTTCCACCAGTAAACAGTCCTGAGCACTCTCTTCCGAAGGCAAACAGCTAAAATTGTCCACACAGTGATGTTGATTGCCACACGGCAACACCCATCACTCATCTCCTAAACAAGTCAGTCAGTCTCATCACAAGAAATACCTCAGGAAGCAAGCTTTGAGCCCAAACAAGATTGCTTGAAACTGCTGTGCAAATGACCGTTCCTGGTGGTGGGGAGAGAGAGAAAAAAGAAAGAAAGAAAGAGAGAGAGAGAGAGAGAGAGAGAAAGAAAGAGAGAAAGAAAGAGAGAAAGAAAGAGAGAAAGAGAGAGAGAGAGAGAGAGAGAGAGAAAGAGAGAGAGAGAAGGAAAGAAAAAGTAAGCAGAGGGAAAAGAGGGGTGGGGAGTAAGGGGGGTTAAATGTTACACAGTTGTTAGAAGGGACTTCTTGGGCTTGGTTACAAAGGTTGCCCTGATCTGTTGGACTGGTTCATCATCAGTTGAAGTGGTTACAAAGTCCATGGAGGATACCGCTGGTTGTATAGGTTGAATCCACCATGGAACCACACAAGGAACAAACACAAGAGTTGCAACAGCACACAAAATAGGATGCGTTTCACCCGTGGGCAATTTGTTTAGCAACTTCTTCATTATCATTCAATTTTTAGACAACAATTAGAATCATTCATTTTGCCACAAACACCAGCCGGTGGCTCTTCAGCAGTGGTGACACCAATGTTTCCTAACGAAGAAAAGGTAGAAAGTGAAAAGAGACAACCATCCATTTGGCAACAGCCATACATTTAACAAGAACCAATAATGACAGATCAATAAGTAAAACAAATAGAGCTCTTTGTGTCAGCTGCGTAGCCCACCCAGGAACTCCCAGTGGAAGCCAGGATCCAGATGGGAATTCTTCAGTAGAGGTTGTGGTGTTTCTCAACGGCCATACAATAGGACACTTCAGTTAATTCACCAAAAGCGTATCTAGTCCAATTTGACAGTATGTGGACTTGCCATGGAATGTTTTCTAAGATGATTTAGTGTGATGAGAACTCTCCACTTGAGCATTTCCAAAGCAATTCAGGTGCTGAGAGATAGAGCTCCTAGTTTGGCAAGTTCAAGTACTGTTACAGTCTACAGAACTTTCCACAGGAAAGCGTGCGACAGTAGAAAGCGTCAAAGAGGAGTAATCCCAGAAACATACACATCTCTTATCAAAACTTAGGCACTTTCCAACAGCCGTGTTTGGGATGGAGCTCCTGGGCTGGTGTGACACTGGAAAGCATCGGTGCAAAAGGCTTTATGACAGATTTCTCTTGTGCCCACATCTGACAGATATTAGATGGGTCCCTTGATTCATTTCCCAGTTTGTTAGGAATTTGGAAACACTGTGGAGGACTTACGTGCAAATCATAATCAGTTTGATAAGAAGCGCTCAAAGGAAATGCTATCACTGTGCAGGGAGTATCAGGAAGCGAGGATGACCTCTAAGAACTCTGAACCCAGTTGTGAAGTTTATCAGATCTGAGCACTGATGTCAACCACCACCCACACCCACACCAACGCAAAACATAACACTATTGCAACCACAACATGTCATCAAGAGGTATATTCAGTATTCTAGCGTGATCAGATCTTCTGTCACAAAACACGAATCAGCTATCAGCCTTTCTGTGTCCAATCAAGGTCCTGCGGGGATCTTCTGTAAAATGAAACAAGACACCGACTGGCCCTTTTTGGGCTTTGTTAATATGGTTAAAAAATGAGGGAACAATCCAGCAAGTGTTGATTTTATATTCCTTTTTCGGGGTGTCTTTAGCCTCCCAAGCACATTCGTTAAGGGATTCCATTAGGGTTAGGGAAACCGGCCTCAGGTTAGCTGAGTCAATCGACACAGTCTGGCCAGGGAGATAAGAGGGTTTCCCTTAGCTTCTCAGCCACTGAACTGTGTGTGACTCACAGGGATAACTGGCAAGAGTGGTGAGGCCTTTGGACAGAAGGTGTTAAATCGAGGATCTCTTTGTTTCGCTTTGTGGTGAGCTTTCTAATGCATCCACTCTTCACCGCCCCCACCCCGCTCACTTGGGAGGGGTGAAGACATCAGGTTTCTAATGGCTTGGATAGCCGCTCAGGTTCCTCGGGAGAGGCCCTAGGACCTGGGCTCAAGATGGTGCTTGCCTCAAGATTCTTGAGCCTCTGTTCTGGCCACCAGTTAACTAATGTCTCTAACCTGACAGTGGCTAATCCATTCATCAGATCTCGTGGAACACCCTTGTGCCAGCCCTGTGTCCCGAGACAATTACCCTTATGATCAATATGTCGCCTACCTGTTTTTGCTGACAGTGAGACCCTTCCAGTCCCACTGAGCTTTGGCCTAGGAGGCCTAGGGGCAAGGCTGACCACTGCAAGCCTCACTGCCCTTGGCTCCAATTTCCTGGAGGAAGAAACCGCTGGAAGAAACCATATTTTCTCCCATAGTTAATTGACTCCTGGGCAACCTCCCCCCACGTCCGTCCTCTGTATCCTGACCGCAGATGGTTAGAGGTTACAGTTTCCTCTAACACTGCCCGGCTTCTTTCTGCCTGAGACGTAGCCTGTATCTTTCCTTGCAGTTGTGTGCCTATGGGTTTCAATGATCCTGGAAGCCCCCTAGTTAAAGTAGGCATTCTCTCAGGATCAACAGGCATCATCATAGATGATTCATGGTGTGGCTGCAGCTCTCTATCATAACACCATTTGGAGACAAGCAGCCTTTGGAACAGTCTCTACTAACTGATCAACTGTTCCAGTAATAGCAACTCCAGTAGCAATGGGGGGTTGTTGCTGGAGGGGGGAGAAGCTGAGAAGCGAGACGACTAACTCCTGGCTTCTCCATTGCGCTTGGCACAGCGTGCCTTTGTTCCGCACCTTTCCTGTGGATATGACAGTGCGGTGGTTGTTCTGAAGCCTTGACAAGACTGCCACGGCTCTATTACGGTGCAGAACCAGAACTGTAAAGATCAGGGTAAGGACTGACAAGGCAGACTTCCTGGTGGGTGTCTGCTACAGACCACCGAACCAGGATGAAGAGACAGGAGCAGCACTCTAGGAGGTTTCTGGAGTGTTTGGAGGATAACTTTCTGACGCAGCTGGTGAGAGAGCCGACGAGAGGAGCTGCCCCGCTTGACCTGCTTTTCGCAATCGGAGAATGTCTGGTGGGAGATGTGGAGGTCGGGGGCTGTCGTGGACAGAGTGACCATGAAATGGTAGAGTTCTCAATTCTTGGTGGAGCCAGGAGGGGGAACAGCAAAACTGCTACCTTGGACTTCCGGAGGGCGGGCTTTGAATTCAGAAGGCTAGCAGGGGGAATCCTCTGGGTTTCAGACTTAGAGAGTAAAGGGGTCCAAGACGGCTGGTCGCTCTTCAAGAAGGTAGTCCTAAAGGCGCAGGGCTGGCTGTCCCCCCGAGCCACAAAATGTGCCGGCAGGGAAGAAGACCAGCATGGATAAATAGGGAGCTATTCTTGAGGCTCCGGGAGAAAAGAGAATCTACCTCCTGTGGAAGAAGGGACGAGTGACTCAGAAAGAGTACAGAGAAGTTAAGATGTGTAGAGAGAAAATCAGAAAGGCAAAAGCCCAGCTTGAACTCAACCTGGCCGCTGGGGTTAAAAGGAACAAGAAACCCTTTTAAAAATACATCAACGATAAGAGGAGGACTCAGGAGAATCTTCATTCTTTACTGGATGAGGCTGGGAATGTGACCACTGAGGATAAGGAAAAGGCAGAGGTTCTGAATGCCTTCTTTACGTCTGTCTTTGAAGGTGACACCAGCTATCCTCAGGCTACTCCGCTCTCTGACCCGGTAGTCTGGACTGGAGTGTGGACAGAACCCCCCGCGATTCGGGAGGACGCAGTCAGAGACCTACTAGTCCAGCTGGACTGTCACAAGTCCATGGGGCCGGATGGGATTCACCCGAGAGTGCCGAGGGAACTGGCGCAGGTGATAGCCGAGCCGCTCGCCATTATCTATCAGCGCTCCTTGTTGACTGCTGAAGTCCAAGAAGACTGGAGGCTTGCCAATGTGACTCCCATCTATAAGAAGGGTTGAAAGGGGGATCCGGGGAACTACAGGCCTGCTAGCCTGACCTCCCGGTGCCAGGGAAGGTTATGGAGCAGATTGTCTTGAGGGAGATCACGTCGCATCTGTGGGACAACGGGGGATCAGGCCTAGCCAGTATGGGTTCATGAAGGGCAGGTCCTGTTTGACCAACCTGATCTCCTTCTATGATCTAGTGACCCGCCTGGTAGACGAGAGAAAGGCTGCTGATGTAATCTACCTAGACTTCAGCAAGGCCTTTGACACTGTCTCCCACAGCACTCTCCTGCAGAAGCTGACAGCCCGTGACTTGGACGGGTACGCTCTTGGCTGGATAAGGAACTGGCTGGAAGACTGGGCCCAGAGAGTGGTAGTGAATGGAGCTAAATGCAGCTGGTGACCGGTCACAAGCGGTGTTCCCCAGGGGTCGGTGCTGGGGCCTGTCCTCTTCAATAACTTTATTGATGACCTGGATGAGGGCACTGAGTGCACCCTCACTAAGTTTGGGGATGACGCCAAGTTGGCTGGAAGTGTCGATCTGCCTGGGGGTAGCGAGGCCCTACAGAGGGATCTGGACAGGCTGGATAGCTGGGCTGAAGCCAATGGGATGAGTCTCAACAAGACCAAATGCCGGGTCCTGCACTTTGGCTGCAACAACCCCAGGCAACGCTACATGCTTGGGGCGGAGTGGCTGGAAGACCACGTAGAGGAAATGGACCTGGGGGTGTTGATTGATGCTCGGCTGAACATGAGCCAGCAGTGTGCCCGGGTGGCCCAGAAGGCCAATGGCATCCTGGCCTGCATCAGGAACGGTGTTGCCAGCAGGAACAGGGAAGCGATTGTGCCCCTGCACTCAGCTCTGGTGAGGCCGCACCTCAAGTGCTGTGTCCAGTTTTGGGCCCCTCACTGCAAGAAAGACATTGAGGCCCTGGAGCGGGTTCAAAGAAGGGCAACAAAGCTGGTGAGGGGTCTGGAGCACAGGCCTTATGAGGAGCGGCTGAAGGAGCTGGGATTGTTCAGTCTGGAGAAGAGGAGGCTCAGAGGAGACCTTATTGCTCTCTGTAACTACCTGAAGGGAGGTTGTAGTGAGCTGGGGGTCGGCCTCCTCTCTCATGTAACTGGTGATAGGACTAGAGGGAATGGCTTCAAGCTGCGCCAGGGGAGATTTAGAATGGACGTTAGGAAATACTACTTTTCTGAAAGAGTGGTCAGGCACTGGAATGGGCTGCCTAGGGAGGTGGTGGAGTCACTGACCCTGGAGGTGTTCAAGGAACAGTTGGATTTTGTGTTGAGGGATATGGTTTAGTGAGTACTACTGGTGATAGGTGGATGGTTGGACTGGGTGATCTTGGAGGCCTTCTCCAACCTTGGTGATTCTGTGATTCTGTGAGGTGTGGGGGCATCCTTGGAATCCAGCACAGAAGGACCGAGCACGTGCAAGGACGCAGAACCCTCCGCTAGTGGAAAGTGAAAATGTTGTTTCTGCATTGAACATGGAAAAAGGGCAATTGATCTAAAGAATTAAGCTGTAACACATCCTTGGCAATAGCTGATGTGGAAAGTAAGAATACCATATACATATTAGTAACATATTTTAGAAACATAGTTACCGAATTACCTAACAAATTCTTTCTCACAAAGCTGCAATAGATTTTAAATGTTCTAAACAATGTGGGTAATAGTATTCTGAACTAGGAAACATACTGTAAGGTTGTTCATTGGACGGGCAGAAGTGAAATACACGCAACAAACTTTCAAGGAGTCAGGGCCTTTACACAAAGCAGAACTGTCCCACTCTGTGGGAATGTTAGGGTGCCACAGGCAGGCTCCAAGATACTCCCCTCTATCCTCCTTCCGAGCTTATCTCTATGCAAGGACAGATGAATGATCAGAACAATGACCCAGTGTAAAGGGCGCAAATGTTAGGGGGGTAATTAAACAATTAAGAGGCTATGTTTATGTTTATGTTGTAAAACAGACATCCGAAAGTTATGACCAAATGTTTGTTAAGAAAGCAATTGTTAGAAGGCAATTAACCAATTAAGATAGTTGTGTTTGGGCGGCAAAGATTTGTGTTTACTTGGTATTTGTATGATTAGTGAAGGGTGGCAAAAGAGTGTGAACCTGCAGTACTCAGCCAGTGAGGAACCAGGGGAGAAAGAGATAAGCGTTGGGCAATAGGGGATAAAAGACGTAACACTGTTTTCTCTGTGCACTCCTGCTTGCAGGAGGCCCGCCATTGCAATTGCGAATAAAATTTGCTTTATCAGAGAAACCGTCCTAGAAAATTATTTGGATATTTCCAACACGCTGGTGATCTCAGGGAAAGTACTGAGTACGTGCGCACCGTCTGGTTCTTAACGCTAGGATAGCGCACAGCGTTATTCGGAGAAACGGGACAGCCGCCGCCTGTACCAAGCGCCTAAGTCTGCAGAAAAGCATCTGCTCTCGGCAGCCAACGCCCGGCTTAGCAAGGTCAGCTCCGCAGCTGCGGATCCAGCAGCCCGCGAAAGCACGTCGCTTTTAACGCAGCTTGTTTCCCTTCATTCGATTCGCCTCCGAAAGCTCCTCCTTGCCCGCGCCCCCAGCCCCGCCCGGGGAGCCCCGCCACGGGAGGCTGCAGGCGCCGCTAGTAGTAACGCTCCGCGTCCCGCAGGCCCTCCGGCGCGTCGGCCAACGACGGGCAGCGCGGCCCGCGTGGCCCGCGCCGCAGCAGCTCGGCCAGGCCAGGCCCGGCTCCGCCGCTCGCTCCTCGTACGGCCGCAGCACAACGGCCGCGCCGGCCCGGCCCCGCCGCGCCCGCCATCGTCATCACGCCGCGCCGGGCGTCATCACGCCGCGCCGCGCTCCCATTGGCTGCGCCGCCGCTCGCGGAGCTCTGATTGGGCGGCGGGCGCGCGTTGGGCGGCGGTTGAACGCGGCGCGGGCGGGCGGTGCTGTCGCGCCGTGCGGGAGCGGGGCTCGGTGCGCTCGCGCCGCTCCTCGGCCCTCATGGCTCCTGCCCGCAGGAAGGCGGCCGCGGCCACGGGCGCGCGCGGCAGGAAGCTGAGCGCCTTCCTGAAGGACTTCGACCGGGAGGGTAGGCCGCTCGGGCCGCGTCCGACGCCGCGTCCGTCCCCGCAGCGAGGAGCCGGGTCGAGCAGCTGCGGGCGAGCGGGGAGCGCCTGGTCAAGGAGATGGAGAACCTGTACGACGTGGAGCTCCTCCGGCTGCCCGTGGCGCTCCGCGAGATGAACTGGCTGCAGTTCTTCGGTAGCGGCGGGGGGCGCGGGCTTCCCCTGGAGCGGCGCTCGGCGGCCGTCGCTGAGGAGCGGTGGGACGCGGCGTGCGGGGCTCGCGCGAACAGAACGCGAGTGGGCGCGGGCGGGTGCGCCGCCCCCTCTGCCCGGGGCCGCTCGCTCGCCGCCGGAACGCCTGCTGTGCGCCGCCCGCTCCTGCGGCGGCGTTGCGGCGCGGCTGCGGGTGTTGCGGGAGCTGTCCCGGCTGCGGACCGCAGCGACGCTTCCGAACGAGTGCGTCTTCTTTCTAGCTGAAGGGGGAAGCCGGAAAGTCCTGGAAGAGGCGGTGACGGTAGGTATCGGGCACGAATAGGAAACTTTCCGCGGCGCGTGGTGCGTTCCTGGAGGAGACGAAGGCTTTGTGTATCCGCAGGAGCGCTGCTGCGATAGCGCGGGTTACGCACGCGGATCTTAACTGCGTTGAGGCTTAGCGGGAGGAGATGCTGTGGTGTCCCCTGCAGGGTTTGCATGCTCGTGCTGCTCCTTGCCCGGCTTTGCGGGCCTGCTTAGTTTCACGCTAAGGGATCGCTGAGGTTGGAAAGGACCTCTCAGGCCGCTTCCAAAATTCCTGGATGATTGCGGTTTCCCCTCTGAGCCCGTTGTGTAATCACCGCAAGCCGCTTACTCCAAGTGGCATCAGAAGCACGTCATGTGGAGGGGGCCTTTCCTTGAAACGTCCAGTTTGAACTGGTAATCAAGGTGTTAAAGGGAGCCGCGCTTCAGTGCTGATTGTTGACGAAGCAGCTCCTCAAACTCGCTCATATGCTGTTGGGCTGTTGGGCCAGGCCCCAAATAAATTGTGCCTCCGTAGGTGTGCTGGGGCCGCAGCCTTCCCTCTCTTCAATACCTGCCTAACCTCTCAGGGTTCCACGGGAGTTTGGGAGGGGAGTTCCGTGACACCGGGAGTGTCTGCTTCTCTAAGTTTTCTCCTGAGTTCCTCCACACCCTCTGCCACTCAATGTTACCCGGCTTTGCAGAAGATCCCGCCGACCGATACTGATACTGAAAAGCACATTCCGAAAACATGACAGTGTGAACAATGTGATTGTGTTGGTTGGGACGTTCCAGAAATGTCCAGAGATGTTGAGGGGGAGAAAAGGAAAAGCGTGGGAGGAGGGAAGCTTGGAAACCTGTTGAAACATCTCTCTGCCCATCGACAGATTTGCTGGGAAGGCAGTGGGGGGCATACAAGCATTAGCAGCCTCGGGAGTGTAGCTTTTGAGGCTCAAACCGTGGCACGCTGTAAACAAAGGCCAGACGGGGGACCCAGCTGTGCTTTTGGGGCTGTTGTATGTATACACCCTACAGTGATGGGCACGCTCTGGGCAGCGTCTGCCAGTACGCCTCTCCCAATCCTCTTTGCATTTTAACATTCTTCAGGGATGGTCATAAAGAAAAAAAAAAGAACCAAACACGATATAATCACTCTCCATTGGCTGCTCCATCATCACACACAGAGATCACCGTTGTCTTCTCTCCTGCTAAGGTTGCTCTGCTCCCCTGGAGTCATAGAATCATAGAATCACAAGGCTGGAAACGACCTATAAGATCATCTAGTCCAACCGTCTTCACACTACCACTGCTACCACAAGCTACTAACCCGTATCTCGCAGCTCCTCGTCCAGACGCCTCTTGAACACTGCCAGAGATGGCGACTCCACCACCTCTCTTGGCAGGCCATTCCAGTGCCTGACTGCTTTCTGAGAGAAAAAGTTCTTCCTTAAGTCTAACCTAAACCTCTTCTGGTACAACTTGCGGCCATTTCCCCGGGTCATTTTGCAGAGCCCCGCGCTGTAGGGGTTTGCTCCTAGGTCTCTGGAAGAGCACGCGCCTCTCAGTAAGCTAAAGCGTTGCTGTGGTGGTTGAACAGCAGGGAGTAGGTGAAGCGTGCTCGCAGCTGCCCAGCAAGGCGTGCCGGCACTGAAGGGCACCGTGATCTGTTATGTCCAGAATAATGAGGAAGGAAAAGATTGAGCACAACAGAAGAACGTAAAGATACAGTTACGTTAAATAGTTATATATGTGAAATAGTTATAAAGATTTTGCCTGCAACCTTGACTTATCACAAACTCGCGCTACTGATCATCCTGACAATATTATGACTTCTTAATCCTAGGCAGACTTGGGAATAACAGAAATAAACAAGCTGACAGCAGAATTTATCCAGACTCCCTTGAAAATCATCACGAAAGGTCAGTAGTTAACATTCTGTGAATGCTGATTTGGTTCTTAGCTACAGCCTTCGCTACGTTTAAAGACAAGGACGTAATTCTACCTTTATCCCTGCGACCTGAAGTAGTTTTACTTGCTTTAATTATGTCACGTTAGGTTTTTTTTTTCCTGTCTACTTGAATAATGCTTTCTTCTTTTTGTAGGAAAATCTAAACAGGGTGTTGAAGCTACTGAAGCAGCAGCAGAGGTTCCTTCGCTTCCTCCAGCAAAGAAAGCAAAACACGATGACCAACTTCTTCTGGAGCAAGCAGCTGCAAGTGCTAGTCCAAGAAACGGAAAGGTAGGTAGCTGCTCTTTGTGATGGCTTTTATTCCCAGGATATAAACTATGTACCGAGACGATGCTGATGCCTATGATGGGACAGCTGTGCAGGATGCTGTAAGGGTGACTTTGAAAAAGCTGTTGCTTCCTGATCATCCCAGTGATGCTGGAAGCTGGCTTTCGTTGGCAGGTAGTGCTGGTACTTGTGGCAAGCAAAGTGACTGTGCTGCAGGTTACCTCTGCTTTTATTCCTGTTGTACTTCTGCGCGTGAGAGTCTCATCCTTCTCATCTGAGCGGGTGTCTTCAGCGTTGCTGTATGTAGGGAGTGATACTCCCTAGAGCAGAACGGTCTGGGTCACGTTGAAAATATTTACCAATAATGGTTTTCGGTTTTGTAGTATATGAGTTCTGCTGTGGGCAATGGTAAATACATGAACCGTCCTAAGTCAGAGTAGAAGTTAACGTGGTCCGTTATCCTCCTGAAGTTCTACAGCTGAGCTTCGGGGAAAGGATGTGAGAAGTAATACTCAAATGGGGAAGGTCTCAGAAGTTTGTCCCGTGGCTTGTTTCAGACTCTTGTGCTGCAGGAAGGAGCCTGCTGAGCCAAGCGTTTCGTATGGGAGCATTTGCTCGATGCGGACTTGGCTGTCACAGGAGAAGGAAATGACTGACTTGGCAGCTAATGTGTTTCAGGTGAGGACGTCCACTAAAAAAGCACCAGTGTCCAGGAGCAGAAGACCTCCTTCAGCAAGAGTGAAACGCAAGAGTAAAAGGTAACGGCGATGAGTTTTGTGGCAGGATTTCAGAAACAGAGAGTAAAGGTGCGGTGCTAACGTAGCTGCTGACTGGGGTGGTGCGTGGCCTAGCAGGCTGGGTGATGTAGGCATGCCGTGCTGTAGGGCGATCTGTGAGAACCTTGGGTTGTCTCATCTAAGTCTTTGGTAAGACAGTGCTTACGTGTCTGTTAAAATTATTCTTCCGAGAGCAGGGCTCTACTTACATGCTTCCTTTTAAGCAGATCAAGCAAAAGCAGCTTTATCACTCCAGCTACTGGCAGAAATCTTGATCTCTGTGCTCGAGGAGGCGCTTCCATCGTCACACCCAGGTCTGATTCCAGGTTTGTATTCTATTGCATTTCTCTGTAAGTGCCTTGCTGCTTGCTCCTTACGTCTCGGTTGTCTATATGCGGGATATTTTCCAGCAGCGCTTTGAACCTGCAGTGGAAGACTTTTGGTCCAAGTGCTTTAAGCAATTCCAGTAAAATTCCTCACCTGTTGCTTTTTCCAGATTTTTCAAGACGCCGGGTTTGCGCACACCCACAGTAAATGAACGTGTTTACACCATCTCTGCTAATGGCAGCCCCCTTGCTGATGGCAATGATGTCTTCATTACCGTTCCTGTTGGAGGAGGGGAGGTAAAATCAAATTTGAGTCTGTAAAATCCATGCAGCAAGGAGAGCCTGTGCCTTCTTGGAGGCCTTATCAGTTTCAAGGGACTCCCTCCTGTTCATCCATTTTCGCCCGCTTACTTGTGCCACCGCAGCTTATCAGGAGGTAAATGTTGCTTAAAAAGAACCTGAAGAAATTATTAGTCACAAGCAGGAGCTGTCTAGGAATTCTGGTCTAAGCAGAATGCAGACTGTTGCTTTCCTGCGCTTTTGAGTAATGCTGAAAGTACCTTCTGTTCACGGCGGTACATCGGGATGAGCTGGTCATCCAGGTACAGGATGAGCTGGTCAAGCTGGATGCGGCTCTTGGCACGTACGCGGCCTCCCCGTGTGCATGGAGTTGTTTTTTTTTTTGCTGCTTCTAGCTGCTGCAGCTAAACAACCGTGAAACCTGAGATTTGGTGGTGTTTGGCTTCTTACAGAGTATTCGTTTAACAGCAAGTGGTCTGACCAAGAAGAATCTTCTTCGTCTCAATCCAGGGGCACAAGGCATTATGAAGAATCTGTCTGTAAGTCTTTCCTTTTTTTTTTTTTCTGTTCGGGACCTGAAGCTGTAATGCAGCATTGTCTCTGTCCTTAATTGTTGTCCTTAACTGTTGAGGTACTGAGCTGTAACAGAAGATTCTTATTTCAAGTCTTGTATCTTAACTCCTACCGTTGGTGAAGAAGCATGAACTGGGAAGGGAAAGAAGGATAAAACCTCATACTTGTAGAAAAATAACTGTTGTCAGCATTTTGAGAAACTGAATCGAAACTAAAGGTGTCTTCTGCTTCGAGTGGAAAGCGGAAGTGGCTGTGGGTTATAATCTCTTTGGCTATTGATGAATTTCTTTCTTTCTAGGTTCGTCTTGCACGAGCTTGTAGCAGTGCAAAAACCCATAGGTGAAGAGCAACAAATGTCAACACCTTTTGTAAATGTGGAACTACTATAAGCTACAAGTACATTTTATTTGGTGTCTTATAATTCTGTGAGCATTCATTTAAACAAAAGGAAATAAAAAGAAAACAAACAGCAAAGCAGTTAAAACCAGTGCTGTGTAACTGACAACGCTGTTAATATTCAAACGTCCTTTTCCAGCTGTCAGAGTGATTTGGTTGTAGCTGGCATGAATCACAGTTACCTGGCAGCTAATAGCTAACCACATTCATCACCCAAATCCATTTCCCATTTTGTCTGAGCCCCGTGTGCCTCCAGGGAGTGGCTAAACAATAGTTCTTTTCTCTGCAGTGTATTGCTTGTGCACACTACTAGAATCCCTTCTGCCCCTTCTGCAGCCCACGTGGCAGTAGCGTTTGGTTTAACCAAATTGGAATTTCCCTCTGCTATTCAGTTCAAGTGTTTCAGGCAATGCAGGGAAGCTGATTCCCTTCCTGGAACAGAATCTCTGAGTGTAATGCAAAAGCGCCAGCGCTTCTTCATTAAGATTTTCTGGTCCTGAAGGAAATATACAGAGGCAAATTATGATGAATTCATCCAGTGGAGAGTCACTGGTATTACTGCGGGCAGCTGCCCTACAGAAGCAAGGTCGTTCACATGAGGCAAGGAGACTGGGGTACAGCTGCAGACCAGTTTCTCCCGAACAAGGTTCTTCTAGCTATGTGCAGAAGCTCAGGCTGAGGCAGTTTACTTGTGTTCCCAAGTAAGCAGGAGGCCTTTTTTGCAGGTCAGTCGCCTGTTCAGGCTGTGCTCTGTATTTGCCCACATATTCCATGACCGCAGCTTGTGGTGGGAAGATGGCCATGGCACAGAAGAGGTGATAAAGGTTTGGTGGAGAATTATTAAGGTATCAGGATATTGCGTTAAGCATCTGGAGACCTAGGCAGTCTATATGTCGGGGTTAAACTGACAGGCAGCTCAGCACCACACTACCTGTGCATTCCTGCCCTGCCACAGTAGGATGGAGGAGGGAGTTGGGAAGGAAAAGTAAAACCTGTGGGTAGAGATAAAGAGGGTTTATTAGGAAAATAAAAATGGGGGAAAAAAAAGAGTACACAAAACAAGTGACACACAAGGCAATCTCTCAGTACCAGCAGACAGAAGCCCAGCCAGTCCCTAAGAACTGCACTCCCCCTGGCTAACTTCCCCCAGTTTCATTGTTCATCAAGACATCTCCTAGCGCAGAATTTCCTTCAGTTTAGCTATCTGTCCTGGTTCTGCCCCTTTCCATGTTCCCGAGCACTCTCAGTCTTCTCTCCAGCAGAGCAGTCTGAGAAGCCAAAATGTTGACTTGGTTCCCTTGTCATATATCAGCCTTAATTTTCACCATGTGAAGGTTAAGTTTCCTAGTAGCCCAAGTAGACTGGTAAAACCCGTCTTTGGTCGCCTGAGAACCTTTGTATTTTTCAGAGGTGTCACTAGAAGGAATGGCTTCAGCAAAATTTTTATCACGAAAGGAACTCTTGAGACCCAAGCACAGATGTGCAGAACCTTCTCTTAAGTTTAATGGGTTGTGGGCGATGTTTTCCAAAGCACTGCCTGGCACCAAAGTGAACAGTGAACAAACCAACCATAAACACCTCTAAGAGGGAAGCAGATGACCACAGTGCAGACTTAATAGCAACTGTTAGTAAATGTTAGTAAAACTGTTAAAGAAATGTTCACAAAAGAAAGTAAATGCTTTCAGCATCTACAGGAATTTACTACAAGAAGGTTTCCACTTATTAATCCAAAGAGTCTTTGCTAATTACAGGTATTAAATGCAGTCAGCTTCACTTTCCTTTTTCTTTGTTTGTTAGCTTTGTTTTGTTGGTTGCTGTTGAAAACTTTTTTAGCTCTCCTGGTTCTCTGAATTGAAATATAAATAATAATGATTTCCAGAAAGAAAGAAATGACAGAGAAACATTCACGCGGAATTTACATCACGGAGTCATGGTACTTTAGATCTGAAAGAAAGGATGAGAGATGCAAAATACTAATTATTCTGTCTCAGGTCCCAAGATACCTTCCTGGTGACTGTGCTATATGAAATGCTTAAGTCTATCTGGAAGCAAGGAATGAGCATCAGTTCCTCTGCCTTGTTAGAGCACCTCTGGTATGAGGAAAGGCTGAGAGAGCTGAGCTTGTTCAGCCTGGAGAAAAGAAGGCTGTGGGGAGGCTGGATTCTTTCAGTACATACAGAGAGCTTACAAACAAGATAAGGACCAAGTTTTCACACAGTAAAATAATATTTCTTAAGTGAGCGCGTCAGCTGAATCTCCTGCAATGAAAGCAAGACCTTCAGACCCAAGTGCCCAAATAAGCTGTGGCATTGAGGTGATTTTGACTGGCATTGAGCTGATTTTGACTGGTTTGATCTAAAGGAAATGTCTAGTTACATTTCTTCCTCACAAGGAAGAATGAGAAACTAAAATTTTAAATGACTTACTACTGAAGGCAAGAATAAAGACAAAACATTCACATCTATAAAACACCTATTTTTTTTAGTGAGCTAGCAACCTTACACAATGACCTATGCCAGAAATAGCATTTTAAAGCTCCACATTCATGTACAATAAAAGATTTTCTTCCTCAGGTCAGCTATAGTTTTAATTAGTACTCCTTTCACTTCTTTATTCCTCAGGCTGTAAATCAGGGGATTTAGTGCTGGAATTATAGCTGTGTATATGAGAGAAAAAAATTTCTTAATGTCTTGAGAGTAATTGAGAGTAATTGACTTTGGGCCGTAAGTAAATCAAGCTCCCACTGCCATAATAAAGAGTTACAACAATAAGATGTGAAGAACAGGTGGAGAAGGTCTTTCGCCTGCCCTCTGCAGAAGAAATCTTCAGGATGTTGGAGATGATGCAGGCATAAGATACCAGGATGAGACAAAATGGTGCAAAGATGACCAGCACTGCGGTGGTAAGTGTCTGCTTTTCATACAAAGAGGTGTCAGTGCAGGAGAGCATAATGAGTGGAGGAATGTCACAGAAGAAGTAGTTAATCTTGTTGGGTCCACAGAACCACAAGGTGAACACCCAAGCTGTCTGCACCACGGATACTACATTACCACTGCAGCATGACAGCAGGACTAGGGAAAGCCTGGCTTTGTTGTTCATGATGATGGCATATCTAAGGGGGTTGCATATGGCCACATAGCGGTCATAGGCCATAGCTGCCAAAATGTAGCATTCGGTGGCCCCCAAGAAAATGACAAAGTAGAGCTGTGTGGCACAGCCCACATAGGAAATTCTCCTGCCCTCTGACAGGAAGCTTACCAACATCTTGGGAACGACAGTGGATGCTGTGGAAATATCCAGGAAGGACAGGACCCGGAGGAAGAAGTACATGCGCATGTGGAGGGTAGGATGCGCTGTGACCAGGAAGATGAGAGGGTTCCCAGTGAGGGTGAAGGTATAAATCAAACTGAATGAGAAGAACAGCCAGTTCTGCTGCTCTGGGTGGCTGGACAATCCAGAGAGGACAAATTCTGTCAGAAGAGTATGGTTTTCTGGTTCTGGTCCTTCTGCTGGCTTCATGTGGGAGGAATCAAATGGATGGAGCACTGGAGGGCCGGTCAGACCAGAGTGCTTCAGTGCAGCTGGCAACCAAAACATCTACAGTCCAAAGATTGTTACCTCCAGTCCCATTCCTCTGGGTTTTTACATGAGACTGATCAGTTTGCTGGGGCAGTCCTAAAATACACATCTGTGTTTGGCCAGGGGATCTAAAATATTTTTTTCAGTGAGGAGATTCACAGACTCCTGTGTATGATTTTATTTATCTTCAGTAAGATAACCTCATCAAGGAAAGCCATAAACATCATACAACAGAAAGTTCCAGGCCCTATAGACATCCATATGTCTTTCCACAATGAAACTCACATGTACTGTATGGAGAAAATGTAACAGTGCAGCAGTAATAAACCTCTCAGACACGCTTGTGTTTGAGGCATTTAATGTAAATGCAGAATAAATGATTCAGCATATCCAAAGCTATATATTAACAGTGTACAAACACATTAATCTTTAAATAAATACCATAAAAAAAAAAACAAAACAAACAAAAAAAAACACACACACAAAAAAACCCACAATATAACGATTATCTAAACTTAGGGAAAATAATGCTGAGTTGAATTCCATTTACAGGTAGAAATACAAATATTCATATTCAGGTGTTTACTCCCACTGTTCATTCTCATATGCCAGCTGGACTCCCCATGCTGCACAAGTTTCCAGATGATTCTTTGTCATGTTATGTCAGTGTGTGTGTCCTTGAAGCAATCTGAATTGCATGGCTGGGCTCAAGGAACTCCACCCCACCCTAAAAGCTTTCCTTTTAGGAGGAGGTTGTCTCATTCAGACAGTTCACTTCTTCACCTAGTTTGATAGTGTTGATGATGTCTCAGGAAAGTCCAATCGTTTTTACTCCTTAGAGCCACTTGACTTGTTTTTCAGCAACACTGGCAGAGCGTTCAGAGTTTTTTATAGGACTAGTCTGCCTGCACACAGAAGTCTGGATGGGATTCTGAAGTTTCATTCAAGTTTGCCCTGATCTGAAAAGAAAGTCTGTCCTTGCTTGCAAACATATCTGCTAGGGTCAGCAATCTAGCTCCTAAGAGGTTTTCTACCACAGTTTTGTTGATGTTTCTTACTTGTTGGGTCATATGAGAACTTGATATGATAATCCATGCTGTAAAGGAATTCAGGAGATCTTTTAGGACAACCTCTTACTCAATTCAGAGTCAGTTATGAGGTCTGACCAGGTTGCTTAGGGCTTTGTCTAGGAGTATTTTGAAAATCGCCAGGGATGTAGACTACAACTATTTAGTGTCTGACTTCCAATGCAGTGCGTGGAACCTCTTTTTTTCATCAAATCATAGAACAGCTTTGGTTGGAAGAGACATCAAAGATCATCTAGTTGCCACCCAATAAAGCAGATTGCCTTGGGCTCCATCCAACCTGATCTTGATCACTTTCAGGGATGAGGTGTCGGCAGCTTCTCTGTTCCAGTGCCTCACCACGCTCTTTTCAACTTGTGTCCACTATCTCTTTCTCCTGCTATGCACTACTGTGAGGTTGGAAGGGATCTCTGGAGGTGGCTTGGTCCACTCTTTCTGCTCAAGCAGGGACATCTGGAGCAGGTTGCCCAAATCATGTCCAGGTGACTTCTGAAGATCACCCAGGAAAGAGATTCCACATCTCTGGGCAACCAGTCCCAGAGCTCCATCTCCTGCACAGTAAAGAACTGTTACCTGATGTTTAGATGGAACCTCTTGTGTTCCAGTTTCTGCCTGTTGCCTGTTGTCCTGGCACTGGCGCTACTGAAAACAGCCTGGCTCTGTCTTCTTTGCATCCTCACTTCAGGTACTGTTAGACATTGACAAGATCCTCCCTGAGCCTCCTCTTCTCCAGACTGAATAATCCCAACTCTCTGTCCTCATAGAAGGGGTGCTCCAATCCCAAGATCACCTCCACAGCCCTACACTGAAGTCTTTCAAGTATGTCCAGATCTCTCTTGTACTGAAAGGTTCAGAACAAGACACAGTACTCCAGCTGTGTCCTAACCAGTTCTGGGTAGAGGAGAAGGATCACCTTTCTTGAAATGCCGGCAATATTTTGCCTAATGCAGCCAAGAATTTCATTAGTTTTCTAAGTGGCGAGGAACCATTGCTGACTTTTGTTCAGCTTGGTGTCTACCAGAACTTTTCTGCAGTGCTGCCTTCCAGCTGAGTGGCCCCATTATGCACTTGTGCCTGGGGTTGTTCATTGCCAGCTGCAGGACTTTGCACTTCGTGCTGAACTTGTCAGATACTCGTCAGCCCACCCTTCCAGCATGTCAAGGTCCCTCTGAATGGCTGCACAGCCCCCTGGTGAGTCAGGTCAGCCACTCCCCACATAGTTCTGTGTAATCTGTAGATTTTCTGAAGGTGTACTTTACTCCAATGTCCAGATCCAGTACTGCCCCCTGGGCTACTCCACTCCACTCATTACTGGTCTTCAGTCTGACTCTGCAGCACTGACCACAACCCTCTGGGTTTGGCCATACAGCCAGTTTTTGACCCAAATAACCGTCTGCTCCAAAAACTCATAGTTTTATTCTCCGTAAACTCTCCTTCCTGGAGATTTGGTAACTACTGCCCACATTCCCAAAGCATTTGCACTCCTCGCAGGGATCAGCGAAACTGTCTGCTTCACCAGCTCCATTCTACAGATCTGTGTTATTTTCTGCCTGGGCTGCAGTGAATATTTCATGCAGTCTGTCAGAGTTTATGACTGCTAGTTAGCTGTATGCTTCCCACTGCACTAAGCATTTGCGTGAGCAGCATTCTCTCTACTCAGCTAGCCCTTTGCTCATGGGTTTGTGGTTTTCCAGCCATTCCTCTTCCAGTCATTCTGGTTAGCACTTTGTCTTTCTTTGGCTGTAATTTCAGTCACGTTTTTTGAAGCACTGGTTCTTTGACTGCTCTTGCCTTCAATTCCACCTCTATGGTTGACATGACAGCTTTCATCACCTTTATTTTTCTTATTCTTGGATCATGTTCATTTTCCCTTATCACCTACACTTACAACTTACTTTACCAATGCAGCTACTGTGTCTTAAAGGTCTCTGTGCGAGACAGTTGTCTGCACTGTTGCAGTAAATGGAGTAGGCTGACTTTTAGCTCATAGAGTAGATGGCTAGAGAGTTCCTCACTGGGAACCTTCTCATCTTCCTGGTCACAGCGCATCCTACCCTCCACATGCGCATGTACTTCTTCCTCCGGGTCCTGTCCTTCCTGGATATTTCCACAGCATCCACTGTCGTTCCCAAGATGTTGGTAAGCTTCCTGTCAGAGGGCAGGAGAATTTCCTATGAGGGCTGTGCCACACAGCTCTACTTTGTCATTTTCTTGGGGGCCACCGAATGCTACATTTTGGCAGCTATGGCCTATGACCGCTATGTGGCCATATGCAACCCCCTTAGATATGCCATCATCATGAACAACAAAGCCAGGCTTTCTCTAGTCCTGCTGTCATGCTGCAGTGGTAATGTAGTGTATTTTTATCTTTTACCTTGACTGTTTTTAATTGCCCTGATAAACTGAAACAAATCAGGAAATCAGATGTATCTCAGAGTGTACTTCATAACTTTGTGCTTTGTCTGTCCACTTTTTGTGGACACTTTTTTTTTTATGAATTACTAATTAGTAACTCAGCATTCATGATACATCACCTTGTATCACTCTGGGGATGGAGGTTTTTTCCTTTTGTGAATTTTTAACCTTGCTGCATGGAAGAAATATGCATTATTTCATTGAGAAAGATACTTTCTCCACCCTGACCCACAACATCTTTTAATAGATGAGCATCTCGTTATTTGACAGGGGCGGAAAGGCAAGAGAAAAACTACATTCCAGTCTTTGTTTCCAAGGAAAGAAGCAAACAAACAAAGAAGCAAACAAAAACAAAGACATCTTTATACAGTAAAGTCATTGCAGCAGAGATTGCAGTTGTCTTGGACAGAAACCTCATCACCCAGGAGATAATGTCATTGGTATTCTACATCTCTCTTCCACTAGTTCCTTTTGCCACGAATAACAGTTTTTGGCAAAGTGACTGAAAGCACTTACCTGTAAGAGATGCCAGGACACAGGAGTATTCATTTAGGTAGAGGGAGGAAAATCCATGTTTTCATCGAGCACGCAGACACAACTTGGAGCAAACTCATCATTTAGTCTTCCCAGAGAGGGTAGGAACAATATGCGTTGTTTGGTGGATTTACCTCAACAGAAATAAAATATCACAATGAGCATGAAAATACCTCTCTTGGGTTTCATTTTCACTGAGCTTCCTTGCTGCCTTCTAGGGACAAATATAGAAACAAGTACGATTGCAAATGTACGAACTGCCTGCTTTAGAAGTAGAGATCTTGCTGAGCCCTTGGTCCTGACTAAGAATTCTAACTTCCTGGGGCGCAGTGGGTAGGTTGACACGCCAGAGCTTCCCATGTTCGTGAGAAGACATCACAGAGTGTCACTGTTGTGGCAGCTGACAGAAATTCCAAGTGGGAGAGAATCTGACAGGCTTCTCTCAAATGGGTTCCATCTTTGAATTATCTTACATCTTATCCTCTCGTTCCACCAGTTTTGTTTTTTTCCTCATTGCCTCTCATCCTGTCATGGGGTGTGAATGAGCAGAGTCTGGCTCCATCTGTTTGGACTCATTTCCTTTCCTCCTTTATTATTTAGGTGAGTGCACTCAGAATATTCTAGTTAATCCTGATCACGGGTGAGCTGTTGGCATCCACACATACATCATGCACCTGCAAATCCAGCAGCAGAACTTCTGTACATTGCATCCAGGGCACAAGGCAGCTCTCTGTGATAAGTCCCCTAGTTATTTAGCTAAAATACAGGTTTATCTGTCTTGTCTCTTTGGAAGACACCAGGAGGAGCTTCCAGGCCACCACACATAGATACACAGAGATTTCCTTCAGACTTGCAGTCCCTGTAGCTGGCTATGCCTGGAATGCTGCCAGGGTCTTCTCTCAGCCATCAGATGCTGAAATAAAAAGCACTGTGAAAGAATATTTTAAAATACAGGGACTGCCGAGACTCCGATGGAAACACATTCTCCAGCCCTCAGCCCATCTCAGCAGGAAGGCACGGCCGCAGCCCTGCTTCGCAGCCCTTCGTCCCTGAACGAGCATTTGGCTGCATCCCTTCCCAGGCAGCCGCCCAGGCGCTGCAGCAGGCAGCTCCCCCTCTGCCCGCAGCTTCCTGCAGAGCTCACCCCTCCTCCTCTGTGTTACAGCAGGGAGGATTCCGCTCCTGAGCCGCTCCTGTGCCCGTCTGCTCACTGCTCCTGCTGCAGGCTGCGTTCTCTGGTGAGTTCCTGTCTGCATCCATCCTTCCAGCCGTGTGCTGTTTCCATGTGCACGATCCTTTCTCTGTGCTTGCCACACCGCGGCAACAGGCTCACTGGCTTCTGTCTGTGCCTCTCTGTCTTCTGTGCCGCCGTGTCCTGCCAGGCCAAGGGGTGCAGGAACAATGTGACTGTGCATTTATGCTTCTCTGGGCAGTGCGTGTGTGTGCATGTCTGTCCCTTGCTGCTCTCAGGGCTTCTGCACGTGACTAAGGAACAAGTGTGCCCTCAGAGAGAGTGCAAAAATGGAATTGGTTTGAGGTGATCAGTTCCAATGGTGCCTGCATGTCTGGGGCCTCCACAGCTGACGACAAAGATATGCAAGTTAAGGTCCAAATTCTCCTTGAGACATATACACAGAGGTGGTGATATTCAACAATTCAGAATTATACAGAACCAGAGTGTACAGGCTTATCTATTTTCTTAATGGATTCCTTAAAGTTGATCATTGGTAAATCAATAATGAGCAAGGAATCATATGCTTTGTCAGTGGTAACATTCACCAGTTTATTCTTATGACTTGGGCCATTCAGGCACTTCCTCCTCCTTTTCCAATTCCCCCAGAAGGTCCTCTGATTGAATACCTTGCAGCTGCCCCCGCAGCAAGGAGCTCAGACTGTGTCTTCAACAGTATTCCTTTTCCATACAGGCATTTCTCACTGGGACCTGCTGACTGCAGTGCTGGGAGCTGCTTATCCCAGTAAGGACACTCATATGCTTTAGAGCATCATTTATAAATGACTTTTCCTATAGCTAGCACAGTAAAGAAATTGGGTATATAAAAAGGATGATAGAACCATAAAATTGCTGAAGGATAGCATGAAACATGGATGTTTGGACATCCTGTCATTTCCAAGATAGACACATGGTGCCAACATGTATAGCACAGGACCTATGGGAGACAGTCATCATTCTGCAGAGGCAGTCAGACTGGATTTCCTTATTTCTGTGAGGCCACTCACCTGCTGTATGGCTCCACGATACAAAGCTATGACCACTGAGCTAAGGCTCTGAGCAGTTTAGATCAGTGATATGTGCAAGGACTAGCTGTCTCTAGATACCCATCTTTAGGTGCTGAATTGACCTATCAATCACGAATTTGGCAGTATTTAGCATCCTTTCCCTCGCATTCTACATTTGCTTATCAGCTCCTTCAGTGCTTGCTTATCTGCCTTCCGCTTCCCTGGATGGCCATCCGTGTATCCAGCTACAAATTTATTCATCCGTTCTCCTGCCCAGTTTCCTATATCTTCACATTTCCTACCATTCAGTCCTACTGCCACCAAATACAGCCCTCCCCAGCCAGCCAGCAGTGCCACCTTCCTCACACCCAGACCATGCTTCATCTGTTCTGCCTGTCCAGCCCTCTGTCCATTTCATCCTGTCAGCACTGGTGCTGGTTTTGTCTAGGTGCAACTGTCAGTGCTCAGGCCCAAGCTCATGCTCTTGCCTCGTGTCTCAGCCTGTGACCCATCATTTATGCCACTTTCCCTGTGATCTCACATGAATTAAGCACCGCCACAGCCTAGAAACAAGAGAGATTTTTGGCACCTGCAATTCCCATTCCACTAGTTAGTCTCCTATTAATCTGCTCAAAGGCTCTTGAGAGAGGGACAAAATGGTATGTGATGGCGAAGAGCCATCTTGGCTGTGATGTATATTGGTGGAAGGGGCCCACTTTTTGTCATTAGATCCTCGTAACTCAATGTATGCCCTTTTCCACACAGAAACTGTCTTCAACCAGTCAGGATGAGAGTAAGTGGCACCCTGAGCAAGCAGAGGAGGTACAGAGGTGAGCTGGGGTCAGGAGGGTGGTATCTGTGAAGAGTGGGGAAGATTTTTTCTGGAAAAATGATGTGGAAAGGAACTCTTTTCTTGGATGGCTGAGAGGGAAGCACACCTTACCATGTTCTGGAAACTTGAGGATGTGGCCTGTAAGCAGCCTTCACTGATTCTGAGTTGCATAGCAAAAGAAGTGTGGCTCATTTCACCCATAGTGCTGAGGGCTTTCCAGAGAAGCCATCAAGAAGTGGGAGGATGTTACAGATTTTCTGTGACTCTGCCTTTGATGCTATGCTAAGCGCCCCTGATACGGTCCCCCCTTCCTTTCCAGCAGTGCAAAATGAGTAGTACATCTGATTAAGTTAATCTCACCAGAACATTAGTCTCAAAGAAGGTGGTGGCTTAGATAGATGAGGATCTGTGGTCCCAGGGAAACATGTTGGCTGCCTTGGGGACTTTCTGTTGCTATTTGTCAGCTCTGCAACAGCATTTCTGTGGCAGGTTTGAGCACACAGCTGTAGACCATTACAAGCAGACACCTGAAAGTTAAATTCTCTACAGGCATTCAGGGAGTCTTACAACTGCTGTGTCTTCCTCAGGCTTGTTCTCGAGAGGAACATGGTTCTTTTCTTCCTATCCCGAAATGGAGCTTGAATCTGTGACAGTAAATGTAACCATCCAGGACTTTGTGGCCGATGTGGTGTCTGAGATGTTCTTCTGCAATAAGCAGCAAATCTCTAGGGAGATCATGTTCATCTTTCCTGTGGACTCTGACACTGTTGTACACACCTTCCATGCCACCACGGGGGACACTTGTGTTGAAGCAGTGCTCTGGGACAAGAAGGAGGTACTCCAATGGAGTCAGGAGGAGGTGGGGTGGACCTGGAGTTAAGTTTGGAGAAAAGAGAATGAAATCCATGTGAGACCTCAGCGACATGTTTTTCTCCATTTTTTGTGGCAGGCACAGCAGCTGTACAAAGCCACTCCAGGCATGGAGAATTTGAGATATCTGAAGGATCAGTGGGCTTTTTGGGGTCCAGTGTTTGCTTGTTTCTTGGGGACTGTGCCTCCTAACAGAGAGGTGGCCATCAGCTTGTGCTATGTCCAGGAGCTTCCACTGAATCCCGATGGAGCTGCCAAGTTTTGCTGGCCAAAGAAGCTATTTCCCCAACAAAAATTCATCAGTGAGTGATCCAACAAGTGTATCCATGAGGGAGAAGCACACTTCTCTCAAGTATCCCTCTGGGAAGGATCCTATTCCTACATACATGGCACAGTTAGAGAACCTAAAAATTCTCCCCCATGTGTGCCAGACAGAAGTCCTCCAATTCTCCCCATATATCCCCAGGCAGGAGATCCCTGCAGATATCTATGCACAGCCCCCCATGACAGATCATAGAATCATAAAATCATATCATGGACTGGGTCAGAAGGGACCTCAAAGATCATCTAGTTCCAACCCCTGGCCATTTGCTGATTCTCACCCACCAGCTCAGGCTGCCCAGGGCCCCATCCCACCTGGCCTTGAGTGCCTGCAGGGATGGGGCACCCACAGCTCTGGGCAGCAGTGCCAGCGCCTCACCGCCCTCTGAGGAAAGAACTTAAATGAGTATTGTTACCCAGGCCATCATTGGGAATGAGGGAATCCTGCTCCTGTCCCCCAACATGGTGAATCTCCTTGTCAATCTTCCAAACATTCTCCCAAATCCTTGCCTTTTCCAGTTCTTCTCTTTGCCTTGATAGGATTTCATCAATGACCTCCACACACGTCTCACCTCACTAAGACTACCTATATTCTTCCCCTCGTAGACCTCTCTTACCATTTGTCCAGGCTTCTCTCATCACCCCACAGTCACTGTCTGCTGCCATAGGTTCTTGCCTTTCAACTTCTCACACCTCTTTGTCCCTACAGGACGGCACCTATCCGAAGAGGAGATCAGAAGACCTGCACTTCAGAATCTGTCTGCAGTCAGCCCGTGGTGTGTCACATATCAGTGTTAACAGCAGCTGCACCCCACTGCAGTACACAGCTCCAGATCAGACATCTGCTGAGGTATGGCCCTGAAAGATGCCAGTCCCAAAGGAGGAAATAAATGAAGGATCTGCAGTCTGCTGATGATTCTTTTTCCTCCACACACCCCACTCGTTCTCAGGTTTCATTGAAATCATCACCCTGTCTCTCTGATAAGTTGGAATTGTTGGTGTATCATGGAGGGCCTCACAATCTCAGCGCTGTGGTGGAGAGCAGAGACCCCAAAGCTGCACCTGGTGAGTGTGGAGGTCAGAATTGAGCACCAGGTGTTGGGGAGACTTGAAGAGTCTGAGGAACATTTGGGCAAGAACTTTATCAAATTATAGAATCACAGAGTATCCAGAATTGGAAGGGGTCCACACTCATGTCCAACTCATGCTCCCACACAGGACTACCTAAAATTAAACCACACGCCTGTGAGCATTGTCCAAATGGTTCTTGAACTCTGGCAGCTTGGTGCTGTGACCATTGCCCTGCAGAGCCTGATCCATGCCCACCACCCTGTGGTGTAGAACTTGTTCCTAACCCCCAGCCCGACCCTTCCCTGACGCAGCTCCATGCTGCACCCCAGTCTACAACTGGCCCTTTTGGCAGCCAGGGCATACTGCACAGCTGATCATCAGCTTGTCACTGACCAGAATCACCAGATCCTTTTCTATGGGGCTGTTCTCCATCTTCTCGTCTGTAAGTCTGTGCATCCATCTAAGATGATCCTATCCCAGTTGCAGAATTCAGCAGCCTGCTGCTTAAATTTCATACAGTTGGTGGTTGCCCACCGCTCTAGTTTATCACGGTGCCTCTCCAAGGTCTCTCTAGGATGAAGGGAGTCAACAGCTCTTTCTCATTCAGTATCATAAGCTGGAGCTGAGGGAAATGTGTGTGACAAAAGCGAAGAGACAAGGAAAAGTGTTGCAACCTAAGAATCTTCCTCCTAAGAATCTTTCCTCCTGTTGGGGGACCCTGTGGTGATGGTGACACTGAAACCCAGCATTCCTGAAGTGATGCCCAGCCCTGGCCATCTTGGGGAATTCATCTTTGTCATGGACCGCAGCCTCTACCAGGATGCACAGGTACCATCTGAGGATATCATCACTATGGACTTATTTCTCACGCCCAGGTAGTGGGCAGTCAAGCTGCTTTACAGGGGCAGAGGTTCTGCCTTGCTTCCTCAACTGAGCTCTGCCCATCCCTCTTCCTGTCCCCAGAACACACTGCTCTTCCTCCTCAAGAGTTTGCCTCTGGGTTGCTACTTCAACATCTACAGTTTTGGGGCCACTTTTGAAGGCTTCTGTCTGTGAGTTGGGGGTGATGATAGGGCAAGGGCAAACGCAGCATGACTTTTCTAAGTGAAAGTATGGGACAAACACTTTCTAGATGGCAGCTATAGTGCAGGATCATTTAGATGCAGTGATAGAGTAGTTCTCCTTTCAGGTTGCTTCTAGAATACTGGTAGTGAGGTAGGGAATGGTCATATGGGGATAGCTGTGGACCAGATCCTTCCTCTCAAACACACTGCATGCTCTCCTGTAGGCAAAGTGTGGAATACACACAGAAAACCATGGACAATGCTGTGGGATGCATATCTTCCATCTGCCCTGATCTTGGGGGCTGTGATCTCTTGGGTCTCCTAAGATCTATCTACAGCACCCCCTTCCTTTATGGACTTCCTCGCCAGGTAGCAAGGGACAGAGGGTTGTCGGAGTGAATGGGTGTAAACAGTGGGGCAAGGGCAGATTTTAGAGCTCAACATGAGTCATTCTGCTAACTTTTGTATTGAGAGTTGCCACTGGGACATTCTCATGGCAAAAAGTGACACCATCTTTGGGTGGGCAGCTTTGGAGAGTTTCTGTGGAATTTACCTGCACCTGGGGAAGATGGGTCTTACTTGTGGGGGGCTACTTTGTGCTGAGAGATGTCCTGATTGATGTTAATGACAGGAGATATACAATCTCTTTCTCTCCCTGTTTCAAGGCGAGTACTAAGGGAGAGAGTAAGGGAGTGAGTTGGGGAAGTCTGCCTGCATTTTAGAAGGGTGTCTTTCCCCTGTGGGGAGCCGTGAAATCTTTGATCCCCTCTTCTCTACCTCAGCTCTTCATCTTCATCCAAAGGAAGGTCTCCAGTGAAGAGCAAGCTATCATGGCTGAGGTTCACCGTTACCGGGACTACCATCGGTAATGAGGGAGCCCTGTTCCTGTCCCCCAGCATGGTGACTCCTCCTTTCAGTCTTCCAAACATTCTCCCAGATCCTCATCTGTCACGGTTCTTCTCTTTGCCTTGATGGGATTTCATCAGTGACATCCACACACACATCTGTCTTACCTCCCTAAGACCATCTATACTCTTCCTCTAGTAGACCTTCTCTCAGAATTTGTCAGGCTCTTCTCAGCATTTTTCCTCTTCCCTTTCTAACCTTCCTCTCATTTTCTTTACAGGCGTTTCTGTTTTCCTACAGACAAGTGTGAGAGCTTTTATATTTCCCAGGCCATTGCTCTGGAGACCAAAGGCAAATGTGTGTGCATCCACTCCAAGATGACTATGATATCCGAGTTAATGATCCACTGCCTTCAGTGCTCCCCCTGTTCTATTGAACGCTTCCTACAGCTCTCCTAGATGTGCAAGGAAATCCAAATACCATCATCCACCCCAATTCAGAGACTCTCTCCATTGGTATGTTCTCTTTGCATCCTCTCATCAGGCAGTGAAGTGCCTGCAGCAGGCCCTGCAGCCCCTGGCAAGTGAGATCTCACTACACTGGGACCTTCCACCAGGCTTGGAGGTGACAGTGATCAGAAGAGCTCCTGAGACAATCTTCCAGGGACATCACAGCATCATCTATGCCCAGAATCATGGGCAAGCACAGGTAAAGTGACTGCTCGGATCCAGGAATCATATGTTCCCGGGCAGAACTAAAAAACCCACTCCCTGTTTCACCTCCTCAACACTGAGACTCCTTCACCTCTGCTAGACGGGGGGAAACCAGTATCATGTCTCTGTGAGTTCCTTTCTTTCCCTCAGAGATGTTACTGCCTCTGCTCCTACAGTGGATATCTACTAATTTAGTGAATCAGTGAGTGAACCTAAGTAGCCAGTCCCCCAGTGCCCTGCAGATGAACTTTTCTGTGGTTCTTTTACTTGTGCCACCAGGATCCAGAGGTGGATGTGGCAACTGTGACTCTTCAGTATCGTGTGGGCAGCCAGCCTTTCATTACACACTCAGGTTCTCAATGTCCCCGTCAGCAGATTACAGGTAAGAGGGTAATACCATTGCCCACAAGGCAGAGGGATATTGTCTAGGGCTGGAAGAGGGAAAGCAAATATCATTTGCATGCACACCCTGAAAAGAGAAGACACTCTGGATACCCAGTGCTCACACCTTATCCCCTCTGCCTTGACCAGGGAGAGGACCTGGGTGACCACTGCCCCACTGCCCCCTGCTCTTTACTCCATGTCTCATCCATGTCTCACTTCCCTCCTCAACATGGAAACAAAGACTAATTCCCTTCCCTAGCAGGTTTCCTGTGCACTGCATAGCCATGATGCATCTGCTATGGAAACTGGCCTGGCAGGGGACAAGCAAGTCAGAGATGGAGGACGTCTGGCACAGTGCAGTTAAGCTCAGCCTCAGCCTGGGGGTCCCATCTGCCTTCACATCAGTTGTGGCAGTACGCATGGAACGGAGGGATACTGGGCACCGTGGTAAGGCCAGAAAAAGCAGGGATAGGACTGGGAGGGGAAAGTGAGACTTGCTGGTCTGATGACTCCTCACCATCAGCAGCCCCCTATCCTGTGGGCCTGACCAGCTTTTTGCCTCTCTAAAATGCCCCTCTTCAGAGACTGTCAAGGTTCTTCTGGCTCATGGGCCTGTCACTGCTCTTTCATGTGGACAGCAATGACACTACCAGGGATAAACTGGAGCCCTGGTGGAGAGGCTGAAAACCATCAGAGCTTACATTACTTCTGCAAATAGGTTTGCTCTTCTAATGAAGAAGAATGCAAAGTAAGTGCACTGGGGAAGACCAGAAGAAAATTGAGGGCACAAGGGATAGAGCAGATGTTTAGGAGACAGAGGAGGTTTTCACGTTTCCCCTGAAAAAGCTATGTGATATTGGAGGCATCTCAAATGTTTGTAGAGAAATGCACAGAGAATGGGGAATAGATAGAAGGAAAACTGTACTGCTGCAGAAACATGATCTCTTCAAAATTAAAGAAATCTGGCGGGTAGTTCTCTGGATTGGATTTTTTCTGTGGATTGACAAAATAAGGCGGATGGATTGAGAAAATATAAGGTGGGAAGCTAAGAAGAATGGGTCACACTTGATGCAAATGAGTGGCTAGAATCACAGAATGGTTGAGGTTGGAAGGGACATCTGGAGGTCATCCAGTCCTAACTCCGTACTCATACGGGGTCACTGAATCTGATTGCCCATGACCACGTCTGGAAGACTTTCAAGTACTCCGACAGAGGGAGACTCCACAGCCTCTCTGAATACCTGTTCCAGCGCTCTGTAGCCTACGCAGCAAAGAAATGTTTCCTCTTGTTCGGATGGAAGCTCCCGTGTTCCAGTTTGTATTCCTGTAATCTTCCTGGGATCCACAACTCACTATCTACACATTTCCTTTTTTTTTTTTTTTTTTTTTTTTTTAATTTTAGCTTCATGAGGAAGTCCTGACTCAGTCACATTGGTCTTTCTTTTCCATTGTCCAATTTCTTGCATGTTGGAATTGAGAGCTCTTGTATCCTAAGAAAAATATTTTTAAATATATCCAAGATCTCTTCTTCTTTATTGCTGAAAGTGATTTCCCAGGAGATTCCATCCATCAATGCTTCAAACAACTGAAAGTTTGCCTACCTGAGGCTCAGTGTCTTGCCTTTTAGCCTGGCCTATACTCAAAATCATCACTTCTCCTGGGGCGTGATGAATGCAGCCCATGCTACATCTAGCCCTCTTCACTGAGTTCTCTGTATTGTTGTAACACAGTAACATGTCTCTTCTTGCTGACTGTGCTTTCTATCCTCTGGATTAGGAATCTATCCTCAACACAACCCAGGAGTGTGAGTCCCAGGGGTCTCTAGACTGCTTGCAACTTGCTGTACTTCTTTCTTCCAGAAGACGTCTAGGTAGTTGAAATTTCCTACCAGGATCAGGGTCCACTGGCATGATGCTTCCTGTGGGTGAAGACATCCTCCCCCTGTAACAAACATCAACCACGAAGTTTCCTTTATTGAATTGACTAGCCAGTGCTTATCTCAAAGGGACTATGTGAATATTTCTGTTTTCCAGAGCAGGAGTCTTCTCCTGAAGAGCAGATGATGGAAGAACCAACAGCTTTTAACACCAGTTGGGACTGGACAATTTCACCACTGTCAACAGAACTGTGTAACTTCTCCAGTATCAGGGTAGTAGTGGCACTCCAGAAAGCAAACGGGTCCTGGGCCCTCACCTCAGCCCTGATCTCTGCCTTGGGGCTCAGGAAGGCTGATGTTGAGGGACAAAGTCTCAGTAAGGTAAGTAGATCAGTGTCAAGTGTGGGAAATGTCACAAGCTGAACTTTTCTTAGCTCCAAGTTTACAGTCTGAGTTGAACAGGAGATGAAAACCTTCAGTATATAGAGCCTCCCTACTTGTGGAAAGGAAAGATTGAATCAGCACAGATGTCTCTTTCATGGTCTGATAGTAATAGGACAAGAGGCAATGGTTTTAAACTAAAAGAGGGGAGATTTAGATAAGGTGTTAGGAGGAAACGTTTTACTCAGATGGTGATGAAGCTCTGGCACAGGCTTCCCATAGAAGCTTTGGAAGCCCCGTCCCTAGAGGCATTCAAAGTCAGATTGGATGGGATCCTGGGCAGCCTGATCTGGTGGGTGGGAGCCTTGCCCATGGCCAGGGGATTGGAAGTAGATGATCTTTAATGTCCTTTCCAACCCAAGCCATTCTATGATTCTGTGATTCTATAAATCCAGGTCTAAATCTATGAGACTATGAGTGTATGATTCTATGATCTGGAAACTTCCTGGCTTTGATGGTTTTAGAAGCCTAGAGAAATTTTTGTGTGTGGAGGTCTTTTTTTCAGACAAAGCTTTGTCCAAAGGTTTATTTTTCTTTCTTCCCACTAATTGTTCAATCTCTTCTCTCCTCCTTCCCCCTCAGTAGGATGTGAAGCCAATTTTGGCCACAGTTTTGGCCTTAGTGTGGTTGCACCAGTATAAATGGAGGGTATCCTGGTCAGAACTTCTGGAGGCCAAAGCTCGTAGGTGGCTGTAGGACAGAGCTGGTAAGATTTTGCTTGGAAAATTCATACTATGGGCCTTTCCCAGAAAATGCACAACCAATTTCCGTGTTCCTCTTTCCCCTGCTCCTGTGTGGCAGTCTATGGGATAGTCAGTACACACTATCTTCCCTTTCTGAGTAGTGTACCTTCTCAACATTTTCTTTCTACTTGCAGAGTTACATCTGGATGAATGTCTGGAAGCAGCAAATTCCCTCCTAGGCTGTTTTGTAGAGCCCACCATCTTCAGGATCTCAACTTCCCCATGCTACAGGGGGTGGGCAAGGGATACAGCTGGGACAACTGATGAAGAGAAGGGAGGGGGGAGAGGAGGGGAAGAACTTGGGCAAGTTGGGGGTGGGGTCAGGGGATGTTGTCTTCCAAGGTAAAAGCTGCTTAGAAATTGACTGGATGATTTCTTGTGGAAGATGGTGATCATCTTTACATCAGAAGTTATTGCCTATTCATAATTTGTGTTTGTTTTTTTTTTTTTTTTCCTCTTTCCTCACTTACTAAACTGTCTTTATCTCAACATGAGTTCTTTTGCTTTTGATCTTCTTATTCTCTTCTCCGTGCTGCTGTGGGAGTGAGGAAACTGAAACATATATGTTCTGTGTAAACCTAAGGAAAGATTTATGCAAAGTATGTGAATATGCACGCTCTTCTATGCTATGTCAGCCCTGGCCATTATGAAGCTATGTAGAGATCCTCAGTTTACAGTCTGAATCAAGGATCAGCGCAGTCCACACAGCACTACCCCAAAACTAGGAAATAAATAGTAAAGAGGTGCATTCCTTAAACATGGGGCCAAGTAAAAAGTTTTCGTAACTAGTAAGCTGCTACAAAATGTCCAGAGCAAGACATCCATATGCAGACAGCTTCACGAGAATGAAAACTGACCTGGGCTAACTCCTTGTATGATAACCGCTGAGTCACAGCCTGAACCATTGATTGAGCACCTGGGCAAAAGACCCAGTCTACCTGGGAGCACAGGTGAAGGCAGTTTACCTGTGTGACAGGAAGGGGTGGAGCCTGGCTGCACCTCTCTTAGACCTCATTTAAGGGCTGACTGTGACTGACTGCTGGCTGTTGTCTCTTCTTGGAGATCCCTCCTTGGTGAAGCTTTCATTTGCAAACCTAGATTCTTCAGGTACAGGTGAGCAATCTTCTTCCCTTCCTTTCCCTTATAGTACCTCTCTTTTGTGCCAGCCCTTTTGTCATCATACCTTTGTTGTAACCCCTTTCCTATTGCACTGATCTGTCAAATTGCTACATTCCCTGGTACCTTTTCTTTGAATTGTTTGCTAGTGCAAACTGGCACAAGTAAAAGTGACTACAGAATATCAGTTTGTTTTACAGAATCACAGAATTGTAGGGGTTGGAAGGGACCTCCAGAGATCATTGAGTCCAACCCCCCTGCCAAAGCAGGTTCCCTATACCAGGTCGCACAAGTAGGTGTCCAGGTGGGTCTTGAATATCTCCAGAGAAGGAGACTCCACAACCTCCCTGGGCAGCCTGTTCCAGTGCTCCGTCACCTCACCGTAAAGAAGTTCTTGTGCACATTTGTGTGGAACTTCCTATGCTCCAGTTTTTGTCCATTTCCCCTTGTCCTGTCTCCACATACCGCTGAAAACAGTATGGCCTTGCCACTCTGCCCTCCACACCTTAGATATTTATAGACCTGGATCAGGTCTCCTCTCAGTCTTCTCTTTTCAAGGCTAAACAGGCCCAGCTCCCTCGGCATTTCCTCATAGTAGAAACACTCCAGCCCTTCACCATCTTTGTGGCCCTCCACTGGACTCTTTCCAAGAGATCCCTGTCTTTTTTGTACTGGGGAGCCCAGAACTGGACACAGTACTCCAGATGAGGCCTTACCAGGGCAGAGTAGAGGGGGAGGATCACCTCCCTCGACCTGCTGGCCACGCTCCTTTTAATGCACCCCAGAATGCCATTGGCCTTTTTGGCCACAAGGGCACACTGCTGGCTCATGGCCGACCTGTCATCCACCAGGACACCCAGGTCCCTCTCCGCAGAGCTCCTCTCCAGCAGCTCATCTCCCAACCTGTAGCGGTGCATGCGATTGTTCCTCCCCAGATGCAAGACTCTACACTTGCTTTTGTTAAACCTCATCAGGTTTCTTTCTGCCCAGCTCTCCAGCCTGTCCAGGTCTCGCTGAATGGCAGCACAGCCTTCAGGTCTGTCAGCCAATCCTCCCAACTTTGTATCATCAGCAAACTTGCTGAGGGTGGCCACTATCCCCTCATCAAGGTCATTGATGAAGATGTTGAACAAGACCGGACCCAGCACTGACCCCTGAGGAACACTGCTGGTTACAGGCCTCCAACCAGACTCTGCACCGCCAACAACAACCCTCTGCGCTCTGCCAGTCAGCCAGTTCTCAGCCCACCTCACTGTTGAAGGCTGTTTTGAGCATGGCAGTCACAAACTAATAGTTTTTGATCCCTGAAAAAGTGAAGAGGGAAGTTAGCAGAACTGCCTCGTTGGATTCCTGGAGAGCAAACTTCCTCCTGTTTAGGAGACTGGTTGACAGAGTCCTTTGGGTATTTTCCTGATGGTCAAAGGTCTTCAGGAAGGCTGGACACCCCCCAAGAAGGAAATGCTAAGGTTCAGGAACAGGCCATTCCCATGCACCAAAAGGTGAGCTGGCAGGGAAGAAGACCAGCCTAGCTGAATAGAGAGCTAAAACTGAGGAAGAAATGGAGAGTTCATGGTTTTTGGAAGAAGGGGCAAGCCACTCAGGAGGACTACAAAGAGATCATGAGTCTATGCAGTGAGAAAATCATAGTATCACCAAGATTGGTAAAGATCTCTAAGATCATCTAGTCCCACCATCCATGTATCATCAATATTTCTCACTAACTCATGTCCCTCAGTACATCTAAAATGAGAAGGGACAAAACCCTGCTGGAGCTTTATCTGGCTGCTGCATTTAAGACCACAAAAATGCTTCTGTAATTACATCGGCAACTGCAGAAGAATCTCTATCCTTTATTGGTTGTGGGGGTAAATACAGTGATGAAGGATGAGATAGTTAATGCCACCTTTGCCTCAGTCCTTAGTAGAAAGACCAGTTGTTCTCTGGATACCCAGCATTCTGAGCTAGAAAATAGGCACAAGAATCAGGAACAGCCATTGTATTCCAAGAAGAAATGGATAGCGACTTGCAACAACTCTTAGATGCACACAGGTTTATGAAACCAGATGGGATCCATCCAAGAGTACCAAAGAAGGTGGCTAACGTGCTCATCAAGCCACTTTCTCTCATTTGTCAGCCATCCTGGCTATCTGGGGAGGTCCCAGTTGACTAGAGGTCAGCTAAGGAGGTGCTCATCTACAAGCAGGGCTACAAGCAGGTAACTACAAGCCTGTCAGTCTGATTTCAGTGCTGGGGGAGGTTATGGCATTGGTTGTCTCGTGCCATCACACAGAACAAGCAGGTGGACAGGCCCAGGCAGCATGGATTTATGACAGGTAGATCCTGCTTGTCTAGCCTGGTTTCCTGCTATGAAAGACGATCTGTTTAGTGGGAATGGCTGTGGATGTTGTCTACCTATATTTTAGTAAAGCTGCTCCTGGAGAAGCTCCACATACTCCTGCATAAACTGCCTGTGGCTTCTATAGGCATAAGCTTTGCTGGATAAAAATCTGTCTGGGTCGCAGGCCCAGATAGCTGTAGTGAAGGGAGTTCAGTAGTGAGGCCAGTTCTTTTATATCTATGAATGATCTGAACAGGCTGCCCAGGGAAGTAGCTGTATCATCGCTCCTGGGAGTATTTACAAGATGTGCAGTGTAGTGCTTAGGGGGACTTGGTATAGTGGTGGACTTTGCAGTGTTATGTTATCTGTTGGAGTTGATGGTCTTGGAGGCATTTTCCAACCTAAATAATTCTATGACCAGGATCTGCTTTCATTTCACTTGACCAAAAGGATTTCCCAACAGGCTCCAAGAGGATGTTCCCAGATGTCACCCCTACTCCCAGAATTATTACATTACAGCGTGCAGACACCTTGGGCCAGGTCTGGCAATGAAGTGTCACCAGGAGTTTTTGTATTTGTACAGCTCACTGCTATTCCCTATCTCTGTTATTTACCATGGAATCCCAGGAGCAGCTCCTATGTGGCATGCAGCAGGGCAGGGCCACTGCAAGTGGTGTGGAGAGAGGAGAGATGGGAGAGGTGTTAAAGGCTGTGTGGAGTGCAACAATAGAGAACAGCTCTGAACAGGATGAACCTTTGGATCCTAGCACAGTGAGTCTTGGGTTGAAGGACAATGTATAGGGGGTTATCGAAGGGCAAAGCTGGCACGTCCAGTGACTATTATCTGTCAGGATGGCTTTCCCTCTTCCTCTAACTTAGATTAGAAGGTATTGTAGAGAACTGCATTTATGAGGGTATGTTTAAAGAAGAAGATGAAGGCGTGAGATACTTGAAGGGGAAGGCATTTTCTGAAGCCTGTGACTTCAAATTCCTGCTGCAGAGGGAAGGCAGGTGTTGTGGGTATGGAATATCAATCTACAGGAGAATGTGATTCCTAGAACATTGCACTGACAGATCAATATTGTTGGTGATGAACTGCAAAAATTTCCTGTTCCCTCCCCCTCCGCTTTGACCTACAGACTGCACTAGCATCACCTTCATTATGCCATTGAGGTTCTTCTGAAGTGATCTTTAGGATCTCTGGCACTGCACTCTGGTGCTCACAAGGATCTGTTCCTTCCTTCAGGATACCCCGTCTCCAAGACATTCCCTTGTCATTCCCTGGAATTCTTGTTAAGATGCAGGTTGCCCTCCAGAAGGGCTCACCTCTCTTGTAGTATCTGCGTGTTCTCTCTTAGCCCTATATAGGAGTCACCTTGCTGCTAAAGCCATGGATGGCTCTATATGGGAATTTACAGTGAGTCCTCTCTGTCTCTGCCTAAATGAGGAGCGCTGAGACCCTCCTCAGCTAAAATGAGGCTGGATGAAGGTTTTGTTCCTCTGCTTTTGGAACCTGGATTTGTCTGCTCTCAGCAGTGTGCAGGTTTTTCTCAAGGAAGCGCACAAGAGTAATCATCCTCCTTCTCAAAGAGGTGTCAGCACAGCTGAGACCAGGGCTGATAGACAGAGTGGCTCTCTTCACTTTGCAGTAAGGAATAGTCCCTTTGCCTATTGGGACCCAAAAGCTTTCACTTGGAGTGCAAAAGCAATGCCAATGCTTTCTGCCTTAGCACTCCTCTGGTGTGGTGGGGCAATTAAACAAATGAAATCCAACCTTATGGTGCTGTCCTGTAGTTGGGTGAATTGGTAGGGACAATGCTGGAAAGATTTTTGATATCGTGAGGGTATTATGAGTGGATGTGTTCTGAGGTCACTGCGTGTTCCTATTTACCTACTGCTGTAGGCTGAACAGACTCCTGCAGTGCTCCTGTTCCCTGTGATGACCTTAGTGCCAACCAGAGCTTAATCAAGAGAGAGACACAATATTCTCTGAAAGACAAGGTACGCTGGGGGTCTTCTGTGAGAAGAGTTACAGGATTTGAGCAGAGAAGCATCTCCTAATTTATGGCCTTTTCCTCCCTGGACAGGTCCCTGTGCCCAGGCAGAGCAGATGTCCAACAGCAGCTCCACCACTGAGTTCCTACTCCTGGCATTCACAGACACACGGGAGCTGCAGCTCCTGCACTTCTGGCTCTCCCTGGGCATCTACCTGGCTGCCTTCCTGAGCAATGGCCTCGTCATCACAGCTGTAGTCTGTGATCATCATATGCACACTCCCATGTACTACTTCCTCCTTAACCTTGCCTTCTGTGATCTGGGCTCTATCTCCACCACTCTCCCCAAAGCCATGGCCAATTTCCTTTGGGACAGTGGGGCCATCTCATACACAGGATGTGCTGCACAAGTATTTTTTCTCTTTTTCTGTACTACAGCTGAGTGTGCTTTTCTTACTGTCATGTCCTATGACCGCTACATTGCCATCTGCAAGCCCCTGCACTGCGGGACCCTGCTGGGCAGCAGAGTTTGTGCCACCATAGCAGCAGCTGCCTGGGGCTCTGGGCTCCTCAATGCTCTGCTGCACACTGCCAGTACATTCTCACTGCCACTCTGCCAAGGCAATGCTGTGGACCAGTTCTTCTGCGAAGTTCCCCAGATTCTCAAGCTCTCCTGCTCCAGCTCCTATCTCAGGGAAGTTGCTCTTCTTGTGGTTAGTCTCTCTTCAGCATCTGGGTGCTTGGTTTTCATTGTGCTCTCCTACGTGCAGATCTTCAGGGCTGTGCTGAGGATGCCCTCTGAGCAGGGCCGGCACAAAGCCTTCTCCATGTGCCTCCCTCATCCGGCTGTGGTCTCCCTGTTTGTCAGCACTGGCACCTTTGCCTACCTGAAGCCATTCTCTGTCTCCTCCCCATCCCTGGACCTGGCTATGGCAGTGCTGTACTCGGTGGTGCCCCCAGCAGTGAACCCTCTCATCTACAGCATGAGGAACCAGGAGCTCAAGGGTGCCCTGCACAGACTTTTCAGAAGTAAACATCTGTCTTTCTTCTTCTGCAAATCATTCATAGTAAAACTTTTGATTGTCAGAACCTGTCATTTGCTCATGTTGGCTTTCTTCCCCTTTGGTTTTCTGTGAAAACATTCTTCACAGAGAAATGCCACTTGTCATTCCTCCTCAGTACCTAAACAAAATAAAGGGCCTTACAACAACCTGAATAGAGTTGATTCTTTTCCTAGTAGCTGCTTCCTATTCCCAGTCTCACACATATGATAGAAATGCATAGAATTCCCCCCACCCCATGTGTCACCATGTGGTTTTACCTGTGTTACCATGAGGAGAACATGAGAAAATGTGATGGCAAATTTACCTCAAATCTAGACACATGTACTGTGAAGAAAAAAAGAGCAGTGGAGGATTTCCAGGATAATTATTGCTCCCTCTCTATTGGACAGTCCCACAGAGAAAAGATATTATTTTAAATCGGATCTGCTCATAATTAAATGACTTCTGGTTTGTATTTACATTATTTAAGGAATGGTTTTCCTCTATTCCTCCCATAGAAGAAAATAATATTAGAGGAAACAAGTGTACGCTGCTGATCAGTTTGTGACTCTCAGGCTGGTGTCAGTGGCAACATTTTGGTTTTCTTCCATCCTGGGATGATCGGCACAACACCAGGCCAAGCACTGGGATGCTACAGGGGTGTGGGACACTGCTTGGCAGGGGGGTTGCACCCACCAGCATTATCAAAAACCTGGTGTTTTTGTAAAATCAAGCAGCTACAAGTCCGAGACTTAGACCAGAACCTTCACTTAACGACCAGGTCCATGATTCCCCTGTGGCCAGGGGTACTTCCACTGCTGCCTTCTTCCTCTGAGGACTGAGTGAATAGCTCATGTTCTATTAAGACAGTCTGAGCCCGGGCTGTGGATGTCCTGCATGCTGACGAGTAAGAATTGTATGCCATCTGCAGAGGGTCCAGGTGGCTGAAAAAATTATGCAACTGAGAATTCTAAAAATGGTTTGCAGCTACATAAAGTGCTAGAAATTGTAGTTCATAAGCGACACTGATCATTAAATATATATATATTCACACACATACATAATAACTCTCTAATTACAACTATGCCACTGTGGCCAATCCTCCTGCCAAGGATCCCTAAGAGAACTCAGCTGACCTCTGCAGCACTGGGTGACAAAAACAAACATCATTAGAGACAGCTTGGATTTGGCACAGAGCTGAGGACCGTGCTTTCTTCTTCTCATAGACCTTATCAGTTTTACTTTAAATGAATAAATAAAACCTTTCTGTGGCTGTCTGCAGCCAATTCTCTAAGGAAAGCAGGCAAAAGTTGGTGCAAAAGAGCTGTAACATCCAGCTTTAACAACAGCAAAGAAATCAGAGGTAAAGAAAAGTGAAGCAAGTCTCAGGTGACCAATGAGAGAAATGGCACACCTGTGGAGGTGAGCAATCAGATTGTCTATACAGTGTCCATCCTCCAGTGACTGTTTTTCCCACCTGCCCAGATCTCCTTACGAGACAACCTGGATCAATATCAGTTGGGGAATGTTGCTATCACTATTTGTCTAAAATGAAAACCAAGGAAAAACACCTGGAAAAATAAAACATTCTTTTTTAGTGTGTACTCATTTTAACTGCACTCTTGAAATCTAATTAACCATGCATCTCTAAGACTAGATGAAAATGGCTTGTCAAGGCATTCTGCACCTTAATGAGTCCCATGGTGACAAATCAATGAGCCTCAGGTATTGAGAGGAAACTGATGCCACCACTCCAGAAGATAGTCAGAAGGAAATGCTAAAGTGTCTTGAAGTATTAATGGGACCCAGAGAGGGCCATTACTGACATAGCCTCCCCATGGACTCGTTAGAAAAGATAACTGGAGGCCATGATTACAGGTAGGCAAGGGCACTTGATACACGGCTCTGATGCTGAGAAAGCCTTTGGTTTATTTGATGAAGCAAAAAACCTGAGGTTTGCCCCCCAGACCTTGGGAAGGGAGATTTCTGTTCCTCATCAGGGCCCTTCCTGGGCAGTGGGATGTAGGATGTGCAATACTGAATGAAGGATAATCAAACAACACCTCCAGTATCACCAGGAAACAACAAGGTCTCAGTGCCATGTGGACTACGCGTCTCCTCATAGGCTTCAATAACAGAGACAGGTGCCAGAGCAAAGGGGGCAAAGATCTTGGTGCTGTCAGGGCCTTCCAGCCTCACCAGTGCACTTCACCGTAACCACTGCTGTCCTACACTGTTCCACACATGCCCACATTCCCTGCAGGATGTAGCCATCCACCCCACTTTTCCAACTTGCTCTCAGTGTCATTTCCATACCCTCACCACTATCCTCACCAACTGGTCACTGAAACACAAAGGCATGGGTTGATCACAGACTCCTTGTGTGACTTCTGACACCACAGCATCACCCTTTGAGGGACATTTCTTCTATCTCCTCATGCACAGTCTTCACCTTCAAAGTTGCACTTCTGTTTCCTATTGCAAGGAAAGGTCCACCATCTCAGAAACCACACCTCAAGCAGATGTCCCAACCCATCAACTTTCTTGCCGTCTGTCTGCTGACCCAAAAGCAGTTGTTTCGCCATCATCTCCCAAGCCATATACCTGTCGCTGGCCTTTCATATGCTCAGATAGACATGATCAAGACATACATCTGTCCTGTTGCATGGCAGTTAGCATGGGTGCATTCCCTGCAAAGGGGAAGAAACTAAGCTAGCTTCCAACCCTGAGGTGACAGACTATAGTAAACTACAAGAAAAGGGAGGCTGGACTCTTTTCTGTGCTCAGAGAGAAGTGCCTTTATACAAGGGACATGAGGCTCTGGGGGTGGAAAAAGGAGAGGTTAAGTGGAAAGGACAAGGAAAGGACAACCACATTAAACTTGACCAACCAATTAGTACCTGTAATAGAATCAGTGACACCAGAAAAGTGTGAAGGGTGTAAGTAATTGGAGAGTGCTTAATGAAAGGACCGAAGCACCTGTTTGCCACTGGGAGGAACTATGGGTGTTGCAACAGCGTCAGCTCTGCCAGATGCAGCTGACCAAAGACATCTGTTGCCGGGTCCTCCTCCTGGGGGATCTGAGCACCCCAAAATTCCATACTCCCCCCCTCACAAAAAGCTGCATTTCATCACGGGGAGAACTTTTTTCCCCACTTTTCCCCCCAAAAAGCCAACCTCACGCCACCGCCTTCTTTTTGGCAACGACCTACTGTGGGGTTGGAGTGACACCAGTGGTCTCGCCCCACCCCCCAATTTTTGGTGTGGGGGACATGGGAGGGACACGACACGAGTGTGGGTTTAGTGGGAAGGGGTTTGGGAGTGAAAGCACCTGGCAGATCCACCTGAGGTCCCACCAGGTGAACGGCCCTATGGCTATAATATCTGTGGCAACCGGTTCACCACGCATGGCAATCTGAAGATATTCACTACCACCAGCACAGACAGAAAGTCTCCTGCCTAGCCATGAGCCCCTAGACCACCAAAAGGGGCCATCTGGCCTCCAGCAACACCCAGCTGGCCTCCGGCAACAACCAGTTGGCCACCAGCAACAACCAGTTAGCATCCAACAGCATGCAGTCACTTGTCAACACTCATTTGGCCTCCAACAGCACCCAGCTGGTATTTGGAAACACCCAGTCGGCCTCCAGCAACAATCAGTTGGCATCCAACAGCATGCAGTCACTTGTCAACACTCAAGTGGCCTCCAACAATACCCGGTTGGTCTCTGGAAACATCCAGGTGGCCTCCAACAGCACCCAGTTGGCCTCCAGCAACATCCAGGTGGCCTCCAGCAACATCCAGTTGGCCTCCAGCAGTGTGCAACTGCTTGTCAACACCCAGTTGGCCTCCAGCAACACCCAGGTGGCCTCCAGCAACATCTAGTTGGCCTCCAGCAACACCAAGTTGGCTTCCAGCAACACCCAGCTGGCCTCCAGCAGTGTGCAAGAACTTGTCAACACCCAGTTGGTCTCCAGCAACAACCAGTTGGCCACCAACAGCACCCAGTTGGCCTCCAGCAGCACCCAGTTGGCCTCCAGCAGCACCCAGTTGGCTTCCAGCAACACCCAGTTGGCCTCCAATAGCGTGCAACCACTTATCAACACTCAACTAGCCTCCAGCAACAGTTGGCCTCCAACAGCACCCAGTTGGCCTCCAGCAACAACAGGTTGGCCTCCAACAACACCCAGCTGGCCTCCAGCAACACCCAGGTGGTTTCTAGCAACACCCAGGTGGCCTCCAGCAACACCCAGGTGGCCTCCAGCAACACCCAGGTGGTTTCTAGCAACACCCAGGTGGCCTCCAACAGTGTGCAACTGCTTGTCTACACCCAGTTGGCCTCCAGCAACACTCAGCTGGTCTCCAGCAGCACCTAGTTGGCCTCCAGCAACAACCAGTTGGCCTCCAACAGTGTGACGCCACTCATCAACACCCAGCTGGCCTCTAGCAACAATCATTTGGCTTGCAGTAACAACCAGCTGGCCTCCAAGAGTGTGCAACTGCTTGTCAACACCCAGCTGGCCTCCAGCAACAATCAGCTGGCCTTCCAAAACATACAATTGGCTTCCAGTAATACCCAACTGCTCATCAGCACACGCAATTGCATTCAAACTGGGTAGTGTACAACAGCCCTGACTTATGAATTAAACTAGAGAGGAAGGTGGAACAGCCACAGGCATTTGAAACACATCTTTACTGCATCGTCTTTTCACATTAAGCATGAGGTTAAGGGCTACGACAGCATAGAACAGTTGCACAAACAGCACCAGGGAGAGGTGCAGCTGATTCTTCAGCGACATTTGTTTCTTTATTTAAGGTCAGAGATTAGCAATGGGAGAGGCAACAAACAGGGCCACAGATCTGATTTTGGTTCACCACTGTAGGTCCCTGTTTGACGTGTGTTTGCACGAGGGGAAGAGCAGGCTGAAGGGTGGGAGGGAATGCTGTGAGCACAGCCCCAAACCAGCTCACGCAGCACACCAACTGCTCAGCAGAAATCCTTGAACTCTACATTTGACTCTTAGGATACTCACATGGGAGTAAAGTCCATTCTCTGAGCAAGGCCAGACACCAACATCACAAATGATCCCCCTAAACCTTCCAAGTTTAAATTCACAGTCCCAGCCTCAGTATGTTTTCTCATACAGTGGGGGTAGCACACTGCATTCTCCATGCTGCCATCAACCAAAGTGCATTTGCTCTTACCATACATACACAAGCTGTCTTTATCAGAGCACAATACCACTGAAAAATTTTCCAATGAAAGGCAGAGAATTCAGAATGCCTCTCCCTACATTTCCAAGTTTCTCCTACAGTTCAACCTCTGCTTTCTTTCTCATCCCACTCCTCCTGCTCTCTCCCATGTTAGATCACAGCCCTGCTGGTATCACTTTTCCTTGCCATCCTGTTCAGATGCTAACCTGCAGACTGGCCTAACATCCTGCACCTGCACCCACACATGCTGCTCGGGGACACGTGCTTTCCCATTTGGATACCAACCCATCTGCTCCCTGATCCTCCTGCTCCAGCATTCTGTCACTGCATACACACTCCAATGTAATCACAGTCAGCAGAGCATGCAACTTGCATAGCCTCTTCTGCAAATGAAACTTCCTCTCTGCTCCAATCTCCCGCCATCCTGTTCCTGTACAGTTCCAAGAATGCAGGTGAAAACAATTCCATTAAGCGTGCAATACTGCATGCTTTTAAAATGAAGACAAAATTAAATACAGCATTCCCCTGGAGTGTATTAGAACAATAGAATAAATACACTCTACCCGGTAGATTCAGAAAACAGATTTAAAAACAAATAAAATTAATCTCTGTCTTTACCCAGAAATTTAAGATGCTGTATTCAGAACAGAAAGCATGTTACAGATATCTTTAAAAAATTATAAGTAATGAGCAAATCCTTTGTGTTTCATAGTGTCAAAGATAACAAAAGCAACCCAGTCCCATTGAAAACAGATAATTGGCTCAATTCCTAAGTTTGTGGTAGCCTTTTTTCCCAAAAGTGCAAGTTTTTCCTTGAAGGTATCTTCTCTACAAAGCACCTTCAAGCTGCTTCTCCATGGTGCATGCTGCTTCACTCAAGATTCAGTGCATTTCACAGTTAATTGTCTTTCAAGTACTTTCTTCTTTTCCCATTCCTTTTGGTTTAAAAAGGAAAAGCAAGAACAACAAAAAAGCAACTGTAAGATCTGTTGTCCAAAAAAAATAACCCTAGAATAAAGTGAACACCATTTAAACAGATAAAGATCAAAGAAATGGGGAGTAAAGCTGGATTTTTCACATGCCAGACTACAACCTGGAACAGAACCTGATATTGTAACTTCTTTTTATTTTCCATTTTTGTCTTTTCTGGTATAATAGGTAGGGAGCAGCAGAGATAATATGTTTGTAGGTGGTGCTAGATGTCCCAGCTGGTTCTAAACCAATAGGTTCTACGCAGGCAGAGCAGATACCTGGCTCTGAGAACTGAAAGCAGATGACGTATCCTTACAGCAGGAAGCTTGCAGAGTAAAATCACTGCATGGAAATCTTTATTAGTGGATCTTACAAGCACAGTCTTTCAGAAAGGAAACAGAAGAAAGCTTAGACAGCTGTCCCAGTTTGTCAATTGGTTTTGTTACCCAGGAGTGTTGCTAGCCTCCCATTTTTCTCTTGGTTTGTTTTGATCTTCGGGATTTCAGAATAGTATAGTTTGCATACTGTGTGTACCTTTCTGAGAGGACAGGGACATAGAACGCACGCAGCAGCTTTGAAGACCTGAAACCAGAAAGGAAAAGATAAATCATTCTTAAAGCATTCATTAGATAATATATTCAAAGCAACACAAAAGAAGGTTTGCAAAAGATCTTGCTGGTGAGTCAGTGATGCATGGAATGCCATTGGAACAAGCATACAAAGACCAGTCCCTTTTTCTTCTAATCCGTGGGACCAAAGCTGGTTTGTGCCAGCATCACCAGCTTGAGGGCATCAGCTTGCCTGCTAGCCATTCCAGTGGGATGTTAGAGTTAGGTATTTATCAAAAGAAGGGTATTTATCAAAAGCAGCTTAGCTCCAGGATATCAGGGTCCAAAGAGCAGACAGTACAGCCCTGTGGGCCTTCAGAATCATACAGCTGCCTCCCACTGATCAGGGCACATCCCGAAGGCGAAAGATAGCAAGGCTGTGTTTAACTCCTGGCATTGCCTTTTCTCTCTCAATCTTTCTGATCATTTATTCTTCTGCAAGTGCCTGAAGGGCAGACAAACTTTGATGAGCACAGGAATTTTGGAGTTTTGCTCTTCTCATAGAATCATAGAATCACAAGGTTGGAAAGGACCTACAAGGTCTAGTCCAACCATCCTCCCATCACCATTGCTACCACAAGCACTGAACCAGATCTCATAGCTCCTCATCCAGACGCCTCTTGAACACTGCCAGAGATGGTGACTCCACCACCTTCCTGGGCAGCCACTCCAGTGCCTGACCACTCTCTGAGAGAAGAAGTTCTTCCTTAAGTCTAACCTAAACCTTCTCTGGTACAACTTGCAGCCATTTCCACAGGTCCTGTTCGTTGCCTGGGCACAGAGGCCAAACTCCTCATCACAACCTCCCCTCAGGTAGTTGTAGAGTGCAATGAGCTCTCCCCTGAGCCTCCTCTTCTCCAGACTGAACAATCCCAGCTCCCTCAGCCGCTCCTCATAAGGCCTGTGCTCCAGACCTCTCACCAGTTTCGTTGCCCTTCTCTGGACACGCTCCAGGGCCTCAATGTCTTTTTTGTAGTGAGGGGCCTGGAACTGAAATATAAAAATATGAATCCCTGAAAATGGCATGGCAAATGGTATCACACAACAGTGATAAGCCCAGTCTTTGTGCTTGCTAAGCAACAACTTTCTCGATAAAACGAAGACTCCAGCATGGATAAAGGCAAGGTAGTGCTCTCTGCAGCTGATAACAAAGGAGCAGAGTCCTGGAGGCCTTGCTTCTAGTAAGAAGTTCACAGTTGATGATGCTTCTGCAGCTCAAGAAACCATGAGACAATTCCGAAGTCAGACAAATCTTTACCTCTTGCCATCTCACTTCATCAGATAGACAGCACATGGAAGGGGTGAAGATGACAGATGACATCTATACAAAAATGACAGTTAACATATATAATGTTTTATTCGCATTTGCTTCTAAATTTGGCCCCTGGAGATCATGAGTGCGTAGCCTTAATCAGCACACTGCTCATAAGCAACGTGTTGGTAGCAAGATGAAGTCCACAGTCACTCCAAGCTACATGGAACACTGCTGCAGAAAGGCTGGCTCCGGGTCAGAGCCTGGCAACAGGCAAATTCTGCTCAGGTCTTGGAGTGCCTCAAAGATGGCAGGGTCAGGTTATTTGTTTCTAGAGAAACAACAGCTGCATCACCCAGAGCAGTTTCCAGTTGGGACAGAGGTGCACTGCAGACAATAGGCCCAGCAGAACTGGGACCACAGTGCTACTTAGTGCTGAGCAGACTTCTGCAAATTACCTGTTGGCCTCAACAGCCCTGTTCTACTAACACCAGTGGAAGCAAGGATAAAGTGAAGATGTTCATGTCACTACTCCCAAATACAAAGACTGACATGGAGTGGAAGCAGTTGGAAACACAGGAGGGTGGGGGGTTTGTTGTAGTAGTCTCTCATTGTTCGTCCTCTGCCGACCGAGGGCGCCACTTGCCAGCGAAACCGACCCCAACCGGGCCGGGGCCAAATGCTCACACAGACCCCAGAGTGCGTGAGGCAAAATGGCGTTTATTAAAATGTGGTAGGCACTTAAATATTCTTGTCCCGCTTTGTCCACACCCCTTGCTTACCTGCTGTCCTATTGTGGGGCAGCGTTTGGCAAGCCCTGAGCATAGGAAACCTGACCCCGTCACATACCGTTTCCTCGCCACGCCTACTACATCTCCCCCTCCCTATGCTCAGGAATATCCCGTAACAGCGCGATCGCAACGCGAGTACATCTCTCACAACTGTTCCTTCGTTTTGTGATACAGAATCCGTTGGTCCATAACTTGCCACATGATCCTTGTGAGGCAATTCTGGAAACACATGATTATGCACGGCAAAATGGCCGCAATACAAATTATTGCGAGCAATACTAGCGCAACTACCTTAATAATTTTCGCAACCCATCCTCCAAAGCTGCCAAACACACTTCTCAGCCAGTCCCCGATGGGGTCGTCCTCCACTTGGATCTTCTCCGTATGGTCTCGCAGGGCTTTCAGCGCTTTATGGATGGATACACTGTGGTCGCTAAGATTGAAGCAACACATTCCTTCTAGGTCTTCACATCCATGCCCCTGTGCCAGGAGCAAGAAGTCGATGGCTGCTCTGTTTTGCAGCACCGCATGCCGAATGCTGTTTGTGTCTTCTAGCATCGCATTCAATATTAATGTTGTTAAATTCGCCTGCTTAGCTGACCAACATGCTAGGCGTTCTATCTGAGCCAAGCTCTGTGCTGCAGCAACCCCAGGGGCGAAAAATGATGCGAATATCCGTGCTGTGGCACTCCATAACTCTACCTCATCGTTACAATTCTCCGGGAGAGGGCTCGAACGCTTTCGGCGACGATGGTGACCCGTGATGCTCGGGCCATACTGCATCCATGTCGTGAAATTCGGAGACAGTAATGTCAGTTCCCCTAGGTAACAGGGTCCTCCTAAGGCATTGTGCGGGATGCCCTGCCAGGCTCTATCCCCACAGATCAAGAAGATTCCAGGGGGCAACGCCTTAGCCGTTTTGTTATTCCATAGCACCTCGTTGACCCCCCGTTTGAAAGTGAACCCATACCCATAAAAGTCCCAAACTGCCGTACAATTAAATGAGGATCTACCGCTAGATTTAGAAAGGACCCCACCCTTTGACAAGCAGGTTGTATTGCGCCCTGTGAAGACCCGTGTTTCATTTTTGGTATACCCGCAATAACCCGAAGTAATGGAGAAAGCCTCCGTGTTCACAGGACTGACCACAGTCCAAGAGGTCTCGTTGTATGGCTTCAGCCGCGGATCTGTGCCTGCCCACCGGGCAATTAAGGCCTGCAGTTGTCCTTTCAATCCCTCGGAGCTGTCGAATACCCCATCAAACAAGTCGCAGGTAATAAAGTTACTTTCCTTCCAGCACACTGACCCAAAGGTAATACAGGTACGCGTGCCATTATGCGACCCATTTCGTACCTTCTGCGACCCCAAGATATCTAATTCTTGTGGATCCCATGGGAGAGACACATTCAGAGATTTTATCAAACATGCCGTTTGGCTTGCTAGATCGGTGTCGTTACGGCAAGCAGAATGGTTTGTGGTGTACCTCGCAAAGGCTTCTAACGTGTATTGAGGGATACCTACTAGGCAGGTGCGAAAAGGCGATGTTGCCGATTGTAAACTAAGGCAAAAGTCATTTTGGCCCGTCTTATTTGCCCAAGTAACCCATAAATTCCCTGGCTGCGATATGAGGTGAGCACACTCCGACCCCTGCACCGAAAGAACGACCACAAGGCTTATACTGAGAAGGAAGACACAATTTCTCGTTGGCTGCATCCTCGGTTGCGTCCTTACCCTGGCCGACATTCTTCCTTCCGACTGACCAAGTTTCCCTCCGGATGGCTCCATAACACTCCGTTCCTGCAAGAAACTCAGTGTCCCCCGTTACTGGTCCTTCTCAGACAAGTCAGGTTTTACCTTCCTAGCTGGCACCCAGATGACGCTCCCAGTGTCTGCATTCCGCACTGCTGCGTACCCCCTACCCCAGACTAAAACTTTCCAGCCTGACTCCCATGTCCCCGTCTCTGTCTTAACTTTCACTGGGGGGCCCTCTTCTAGGACAGTAGGCCGCCAGTGGCTCTCCACCGGGGTCCGTCTGGCATTTCCCCGTTCAAAGTGATTAAGGGAAAACAAAGCTTTCGCTAGTATCTCTGGGTGTCTTGATACAGGGATCTTGTTCTTGTATCCCTCCCCCTCCCTAAGAACCGCAATCTTCTCTTTGAGCAAACGGTTGGCTCTCTCCACGATGGCTTGCCCTTGTGAATTCCCTGGAATACCTGTAACGTGTCTGATCTCCCAGGACGCAAGCCAGCGCTGTGTGGAGTGCGATGTGAAGCAGGACCCATTGTCCGTTTTGATCTGCTCTGGTAGCCCAAGGGTTGCGATTGCCACCGCCCAATGGGATTGGGCTGCAGTAGAGCTAGTCTTCGCGTGTTGCGTGGCCACAATCATGGTCGATGCCGTGTCCACAGTGACTGCTAACCATGGCCTTGGGGAAAGACTCGGCTCCCAGGTGAAGTCTGTCTGCCAAATCTGCCGCGGTTCTAGGCCTCGAGGGTTTACTCCAGCCCCTATAGCTGGGGCCGTGTTGCAGTGAGGACAGGCCCTCACCACATCCCTCGCAGATGCAACAGGAATGTCGCAGGCGCGAGCCAGTGCTCTCGCCCCGATATGGAGCCTAGTATGGAGGTCTTTCGCCTTTCTCAATGTGAAGACTCGAATACCTGCCGCGGCATCTGCCTTGGCGTTACCCTCCGTGAAGAATCCTGGTACCTCCGAATGACTTCTCACATGTAAAATTGCTATAGGCTCCACTCGGGTGCTCAGAGCATCTTCTAAAATAAGCGCTGCTTCCGTACTAGGGATACCTTCTTGGCCCATTTTCAAAGCGAGCTTAGCCGCAAAAGCTGAATCTGTGACTATGTTGCAGGGAAGGGAAGGCCAATAAGCGATTGCCATCGCAACAGCCCTGACCTCAAGCATCTGGACACTGGCACTAGGATCTGTGAAGATTGTGGACTCCCAGCGGCCATTTGTTTCCCACACCACCGCCCCTTGGCCTGTTGATGATGACGCATCAGTAAACAGGGTAGGCCCTTCCACGGGCGAGTCTTGCACCCTACACCGCAGGGACAAGCTTAAAGGCCTGGCCAGTTCGAAGATGGGGAGGGAGGTGCAATACCTAATGGACGCCCCTGTCCCCTCCAGGGCGAGCACAATTGCATCCGGGAATGGCTGAGTATCCCGGAAGGACGATGGAAGGAAGATGGTTGCCGGCTCCTTGCCGAAGACATGAACGACGGTATTCCGGCTCTTTCGCAAAAGCCGAGCCAGTATTTCTAGCCACTCAGAGAAGGCTCGAGATGGCTGGACAGAGAAATGCCACCACAGTGGTTTTGGCCTTGCGTCAAGGTCGTGGCCTATAACTGCCGCCGCCCCTTTTTCGCATCGGCACACGGCCACTTCCAGCCCTTCATCTGGATTGTATCGCGACAGAGCGGATTGCATGCAGGAACCAATTATCTCTTTCCACGCCTCCTCCATTTCTGGTGTGAATGACCGCGGGTCATTCGGGTCAGAGCCCTTAAGCTGCTCATAGAAGGGCTGCATGAGGCGCGGGGGAATCGCCAAGGCTCCCCGCACCCATTGGAGGGCTCCAACGAGCTTCTGCACGTCCCACAGGTTACGCACTCGGGGCGCGATATTGATACCAGCTGGGGTAGTTGTCGTTGACCCCAACCGATACCCTAAAAACTGCACTCCACTCCCCCTCTGAATTTTTTCCCCTGCAATCGAGAAGCCCGCGGATGTCAGGGAAGCTATCACCTGTGTTTCTAGAGCTTGGAGTTCCTGCGAGGTTGCAGAGGCTAGCAGCAGGTCGCCCATATAATGCATCAAAAGGGACCGTTCCAATGTCTGCCGGACAGGGTTTAAGACCCTATCCACTACTAGCTGGCAAATCGTGGGAGAGCAGGCCATACCCTGCGGAAGAACCTTCCATTGATACCGCTGGGTTGGGCCTTGGTTGTTGGGAGCTGGGACCGAAAATGCGAAGGCTTCCCGGTCCTCTTTGGCAAGGGGTATAGAGAAAAAGCAGTCCTTCAGGTCGATAACCACCACCCCCCAACCCTCTGGGACAGCCGACAAAACAGGGGCTCCTTGTTGGACTGTACCGAAGGGTATTAGCTGGGAATTGACTGCACGCAAGTCATGTAACAAGCGGTATCGACCCGATCGTTTTTTTATGACGAACACCGGGGTGTTCCACGGGCTAAGCGAGGGTTCTATATGCCCCAAACGGAGCTCTTGTGAAACTAATGCTTTAAGCGCTTCAAGCTTTTCAACCGGCAAGGGCCACTGATCTACCCAGACAGGTCGCACGTCCTGCCTCCAGCGCAGCGGGATTGCATAGCGCGCTGATAACCGGCAGACAGTGGCCCCCTCTATAAATTTGTTATCCGAGCAGACACACTCCGCAGGTAATCTCGCCCCAACAGGGTTCCCGGTACCTGCGCTACCAGCGGGGTCAGCAGGACGGGCTTCTCCAGGGAACCGTCTCTGTTGACCACGATTATCTCGATCTGCTTGGCTGACCTCCGCGTTGGAGCAGTTCCCCCCACTCCCGCTATAGTTTGAGTGGCCCCCGTTGGCCACGTGGGCGGCCAGTCGGACTCCGCAAAAACCGTCACATCTGCTCCTGAGTCCACCAGGGCGGTAAGGAAAATAGATCGCGGCCCTGGGGAGCCAGCGGGAAGCTCCGTAATTGCGGCTGTAATCTTCACCAAGGGGCGCTCCCCACAGCTCAACGATAGCGCAGCTAGTGGCAGGCCTAGATCCAAAGCCCGCCTTTCCTGAGAATCCCGTGAATCGTAAGAGGGACCCTCATCCCCCCTACCTCGAGATCGCAGCCCACGAGCTCTACATTGCGGTGCAGTGTGACCTCTCCTCCCGCACATTTGGCACACTATACCCCCGTTGCTCTTACACTGTGCCTTGAAATGACCTAATTGACCGCACCTGAAGCATGGCCCAGGCGGGCGATCTGGACTCTGCCGCCCGGCAACCCCATGCGCTAGCATCACCTCAGCTACCGCTGCAGCAACCTCGCTTGCCACTGATGATTGAGACTTTTGCTTGTCCATCACATACTTAAGGACCTCACCGGGGGTGTGGAACCTGTCTGGCGCCGCCCGTAATAGAGCCCGTACGTCCGAGCTCGACTTTTGATAGAGGCAATCCAGGATCACGGGGCCGTGCACTGCCCTAGGCAGCTCCGATCCCTCCACTGCCTTGATCAACCTATCCGCAAAATCCTGGAAGGATTCAGTGGGACCTTGTGCAATCTCCGTCCACGGAGTAGACGGCTCAGCATTTCTTGCGAGCCTTCTGAACGCCTCAAGGGCAGCGTCTGTAGTGGCTATTAGTTCCCCGGGCCTCAGCTCCGCAAGCTGGGCATGTGCAGTGATCATACCCGGCGTACTACCCGTCAGTCTCTGCAGGTTAGACGCGTGAAGCGGATTCCCCTGATCGTTCTGGGCTGTAACCAGCATTTGTCTAAGTCTAGCCTGCCATTCCTCCTTCCAAAGCGTATACTGCACCGGTTTCAAAATCATGCGCATCAGATTCTCAATATCGTATGGTAACAGGGGTCCCGGCAATATTAATGTCTCCAAGGCGTTCATTGTCAGGGGGGACTTCAATCCTTTCTTTTCAACTGCCTCAAGCACCCTCGCTATCGCTTTCGGGTCCAGCGGGACCCAGATCGGGTTATCATCATCGGAAATCACTACCGGAAATGCCTCCGGGTTCGCAAGGCCCCGGTCTTGTGCCTCCTCCTTTACTTTAGCCCAATCAGTCAGCAGACGCCCGTCCCTCCCCCCTTTGGGACGAAGCCCCGCCCTTGCCTTTTCTTCCTCCAAAGAAGGATATAGCGACCGCGGAGGGTAGGGCGGGGGCGGAGCGGGCGGAGTGGGCGGAGTGGGCGGAGCGGTTGGTAGACATGCGGTCGGGAGTTCCTCTTCCCCGCCCTTCGCCGCGGCGACCGTCGCCATCTTGTCCGCCACGCTTTGGTCGTCAGTACTGCAAGGTAGCAAAGACCCGCCCCCCGGAGCCCTTTCCACCCCTTTTTCCACCTTAAGCTTACCCTCCTCTTTAGCCGCCTTAAGGGCTCCAAGTATCAAGCCCCAGGTCTTAAGTTCAGCAGCCTTTTGGTTATTCATGGCGCGTTGGCATAAAGCCGAGGTGAGCGAATCCCACCTACCCGAATCCAGCACTTGCTGAGGGGAGTCCAGCTCCCCTCCCTTTTTTAAAACCGAAAGCACCGCGGCTACCTCCTTCTTTGAAGGGGTATTTTTGCCGCAGTAGTCCTTACAAAACTGCAAAAGTACCTTAATAATCTGTTCCATGGTTACACACGCGACCTGCCGCCACTTCACAGGCTCTTCTCCGCGATGTGTCTTCCGTGAGCGACCTGCCGCCACTCCGCAGGCTCTTCTCCGCTTCACGGGCACGCCGGGTGGTTAACCCTCGATAGGCAGATCACGTCGGGGTCACCACTTGTTGTAGTAGTCTCTCATTGTTCGTCCTCTGCCGACCGAGGGCGCCACTTGCCAGCGAAACCGACCCCAACCGGGCCGGGGCCAAATGCTCACACAGACCCCAGAGTGCGTGAGGCAAAATGGCGTTTATTAAAATGTGGTAGGCACTTAAATATTCTTGTCCCGCTTTGTCCACACCCCTTGCTTACCTGCTGTCCTATTGTGGGGCAGCGTTTGGCAAGCCCTGAGCATAGGAAACCTGACCCCGTCACATACCGTTTCCTCGCCACGCCTACTACAGGGGTTCTTCCTAACTGCGTCTTGCAACCTGAACTTCTCACTCCAGACAATTTAGAATGAAGCTTGACAAGGAAGAAGTGAAGGAAATGCCAGAAAGAACAGGCAGTAAGAAGCCACACAAGTCAGACCTCACACCTTCAGGACATGGGCGTGCAACAGAAGCTCATGATCAAAGCTCTCTGAGAATCTCTATGCCCCAGATGAGTGACCTAGCTACTTGTAACATAAAAGCATGGAAACCATTTCATGATACAAGGAAAGCATCACTGAGGGGAATGAGAAGGTCACCTATCAAACCATCTAGCATAATGTGACTGAATCATTAATCTTACACTAAGAATATGTATTTTTTTTTTGTGATGGAAAATCTATGCGTTGAAAGCACAAGTGTTTGGAGTGAGCAGGCAGCTCAGCCTAAAAAGCTGGAAAATGGGCTCCTCTGCAGGGAGCTGTCAGCTATTCCCCCTTTCCTGTGGCAGGACTGGAGTGCTCAGACAATATAGAATTAAATGGACCTGGACAAAGCAGTTTCCCGAGGAGCGTAATTGCAGCTTGGAGTGCTCTCTAATTCAGTTAACAGCATCATTTATCAGAGCCAGCTGAGATTTACACTTGCTGACATCAACGTGAGACAGTGGGTTCCAGAAGCCTCCAGTTCAGCAGGGGCACATTTATTTTCAGAGAACAAGATCTGCAGGGATTTGTGTTTTATTTCTAAATGTTTCTTGCTCTGCAGCCACTGAGCTGCAGACCTGAAATCTCCACCGGCTGCTTCCCTCGCAGCTCAGTTTGAAGTAACACTCTTCTATTCCTTCCTCCCTTTCATCAAAAAAGCTGCATTTTCACAGTGCTTTTACACTTACTTCCTAGATAGTAAGGGGCACTTCCCACTCACTGCAGGGAAGCAGGTGCCAGCTTTAAGAATTGTATCATTCCACTAAGCTGGCAGGGGGAGGTACACATTCAGAGACACACACAGCCTGGTTCATTGCACGAAGCTCCTGATGCATTTCCACTGACCCTTCCCTCAAACCTTCACGTCACACTTGGGGTAGACCTCTCCCCACAGACCCATTGGCTCTGGGATCCTTCCAGCACATCAATTTCCAACACCTAGTGTGCTTTCTGCCCTTTCATCTCATTGCTTCCTCAGTCAGAATGCTCTGCAGTTTGAGCATCTAAGACTCCTTGCAGCAAGCTGCTGCCCCACAATGAGATTCTACTTTTGCTACAAGAACCCAAACTGTTACTTAAATCAAAATGATCATACAAGTTTCTGCTGCTTTGCTTAAAAATAAGTTACTATCAAGAAGCACTCAGTATTTCCCCCAGAAGTGCCAAGCTGAACACTCCCTCTACTTGTGGATTCAGCCACAATCCTGAGCAGTCAGCCAGACATTTATGCTTGGCAGTGTGCTGGTGTTTGGCTGTAAATAGGGCAATTATTTAATTTTATACATTTTCCCTGATAAGAAGAGGAATTTAAAAAAAAAAAAAAAGAGAGAGAGAGAAAGAAAGGAAGAAAAATTTCGTAGAACAACTCATGGAAATAGCATTACAGCAGGGAATAATGACAAAGACTTGCTTCAGTACCAAGCTATGTACTTCTCTCCAATGTAACTCCTTGCACTGATCCTAGGCAGCAATGCAAAAGCATCTGAATGTGTCTTTAAAGCAGAAATGCACAGAGCTTCAGACATTTGGGGGTGAAGCGCTGCAAAAGGAGTCCTCTGCAATACTCTTGTGCAGATGCTTCTGTTGCCTCAATAGTGACAGTCATTGGCACCTCATTCTTCTTTCCTGAAGTCCTGCTCTAACATAGCAGCAGGTCAAAAACAAAAAGCCATGCCAAGGAAACTCATTCATGTCAGCAAGCCAGGAACATGAGAGTAACCCCTGGAAAAAGCATATCATCACTATTTCTCACTGTCTAACTGCTTTCACCAGCCCTACTCCCTGGAGGGATCTATTAAGAGGAAGTAATAATGTCTCATATAGAATACCAGAGGGCATTGAGCCCTGTGCTGCCCTGATATGATAGCTGCATGGCCAAAGCTTTAAATGGCTAAAAACCCATCCCCAAAGAGCTGAGAGTTTCTGTCTTTGTAGGAATGTATTAGAAATACTCCCAGTCTGACAAACTGGATTCCACAGTTAGCCTGGAGGATAGCAATTTCAGCCCCTGCTTCTCAAAATAATTCCTCATCAAATACACAAAGTTATTCAGTGAGCAGCAGGACTAACAAAGAGCTGATTCTGACAGGGGTCTGCTACAGCAGCTCTCCAATGTCTAATAAAGGTGTCATCTTGGTCACTTGCACTCACTGTGGCTGCCTCCTCTCTTCATCTGCCAGCTTTCATAAAACATCTAGGAGTTCACTCTGAGACTGATTTACATCTATCTATCGAATTTGGCTGAAACAAGACTGCAGATTCAAAAGTCTGCTGGGAAAAGATGATGTACATCTTACTTTTTTAGAAAGGAAAAGAAGAAACATTACATCAGCAAGAAGCACAAAGGAAGGACTCCTTTTAAAAATAATCCTTATTCCCCCCCTCTTCCTGGCTTGCTTCACCCTCTAAAGCAACCTAGGTAATTAACACTGCACATACAAGTTTGACAAAGGTTCTACTGTAGCCAGCAAGCTGCCTTTACAGGAAACTGGATTTCAAGCTGGCATTTGCCAATGTATCTTTCTTTCCTGTATACAGCCGTTGTAAGCAGATTATTGCACAAAATCAGTTCACAGATCTGTCAATCTCTCACTAATTTCAAACAATAAAACGTACCTGGAAGCATCTAGGAATGGCTTGTAGGCAATGGTAACTCACTCCTCTTTGTTGGAGGAGTATGTTGGCTCTCTTGGGGTTTCAGCTGCTGATTCCAAGTCCACTAGACAGTAGCATTTGGAAATGTTGATTTGTAAAAAGAAAGACTCTTGCTGTTTATTTTCTCCTGATTGCATGCATTCATACAGGAATTGTTACTCATACAAGCTGTTACACACCTATAAGAAAGGGTTTAAATTTTTAGCAACATGAGAAATACTTTACAGTAAAAGATTCTTAGTGTCTTCAAGTAAAACTTTTATTGAGGAATAAAAGCTCTCACTACTGCTACCACAGGAGGAGAAGCCTGGGCTGTCTGTATGAGGAAGTACCACTGCTAGATACATGAGGAACCACCAAGTCACAGAGGGAGAATTTGAGGCAGTAGAAGCAATTCTGCTGGTGTTTGACTTGAGGCTGTCTAACAAACTCTTAAAGACTTCTCATAATGCTGACTCAATGGGCTCCCCAGACAAAAGACATTATCTTTATTGCTGGAAAGGTTTCCTGGTGTCTAAACTGAATTTTATTTTATTTTTTTGTCTCAGTTTTTACTCATTCCTACTTGTTTTACACCACAAACAAGGAAAACAAACCCAATAAATGATTACACAAACTCCATAACTAGTTAACTCTGCAAGTCCCACCGTACTGACCAAGTCATGGAAAGCAAGCAATCGCAAAACAGCAAGCATGTTATCTAGTGCAAATCATGCTGGGTTTGTGCAGGAATAACCTAGTCTGTAGCACTGGTGACCCTCACCATCTCTCTTGCAGTAGATGGACATCACATTGCACCTCTCAGACCACATGCACTTGCTATCAGCGCAGTCATGCTTTTGTCAGCTGCCTTTAACGCAATTAACTGCTTTAGCCAGACCAAAATGTTTGGGAATACTTGGTTAAATTATGAAAATGTATTCAAGGTAGCAATGTCATAAGTGATTTATGTGTGTGTGATCTCCCCATTAAGTGAGCTGTGGGCAGTGTCCTCAGTGTCCTCGCATTGTGCAATCTGTTTTCTTCCAGTGGGGGAAGAGTGCTCTTGGGTATGAGCAGGGAATATTGTTTATTCATACACAGCACTGTCCTTTTTAGGCAACAGCTCCCTCCTCCTGCCCCTGTTTTCCTCACTCCTTCCAGGTTCCCCTGCAGAAATACATGCAAGCTGCTGAGACAAATATCAACTATCAGATATAGAGATTTGAGCTCCTATCAGGACAAACTCCCTTTTAACAATAAGCATGAGATGTAGGATAAGTTTTGTACAAGGCAGCTCAACACAAGGCTGCACTGTACAGAAACTACTGCAATAAGCACAAAAGATCTAGAGAATAAGACAGGTACATATGAGTAAAGGCTCATATTCTCCTCTTGAACATCTAACTGTCTCTAAGTGACACCGTAAATCATTTTCAAAAATGAATTGAGAACTCTAGAGCCTGAGGCCATGTTTACATTGCATCAGGGTGGCTGTGCAATTGCAATGCACCACTGAATGGAACCTCTCACAGGTACAGCAGCAAGGCTGAGCTTCTGGTGGCATCATGACTCAGCCACTGGAGCAAAGCAACTCCTAGCACTTATTGCCTCTGTACTTGCAGATTGTGCTGGCACTAGGTTTTGCAAACCATGAGTCACTCATTCTCACATTTGGCACACAGACTGACCTTTCTGGCAAAAGTTCACAGTAGTGACCTCAGAGGCAGTCATGCCCCCCCAGATCTGCCCATCCTGGATGTCCCATCTTTAGTGTTTCTTTCTGTCAGCTGAGGATGCCTAGAATTCCTGGATGCTTCTTCTGGTTTTCCTGGCCTGTTACCCCCATCCTTGCAACATGTCAGTGCTCTCATATAACAAAGGGTCTAACAGTTCCCATTCTGCCACTGTATGTCACTGAGCATTGTACATTAAAACATAGTGGTGTTTTGAAATTTCTGAAAAAAAGACACCAGTGGAATACAGAACAACCTGGTAACCATAGGCTGCATCCTCCACTGATCAGGATATTTTGATCTGGGAAACATCACAGAACTAGAATACATACATTTAGATACAGAAAATGACCCAATCAGAATCTTTACTCAGGTTAAGTGGAACAGAAGATAGTTTATAATTCCTAGTCAGTAAACAATAATGAGGCTGCACACTAACAGCCTCATTAGCCACATTGATGTTTCATCCTTGTGAAATGCAAGGGAGAGAAGAAAGACTGATTTTCTGACTGCCCAAAATATAACTAGATTTTTTTTGCCACCAGATGGCTCTATGGCATCACAACTGAACAGTAAATGAAACGACAACATGGGAAACTCAGCTAATGAGAATGTTGAATCCATTTCTTGCACTGCATCAGAAGAACATTCCAGGCCCTGGGAGAGGACACCCAAACCACTAACCAATATATAAATATGTATATATATATATTTCATATAAGTTACATAGAATCTCTTGGAGAAACAAAAGTAACTGCTTTGAGCACTAAGGCAGATCTCACTTCTTTTACTCCAAATGCTGCACCTCCAATGTTTATGAATTATCTGCCACATAGAGAGACTTCCATTTCTACCAAACTTCTTCCATTTCATGTAGAACACAGTGTTCTCTTACAAGTCACACTGAAGCAATAACAACATTCATCCTGGTCAGAGGACCAGCACAACTATGCATTTATTTGAGGATTTACACTAGATTTTAGTGGTGTACAGATCCTGAAGTGTTTCTCTGCAGAAAATCAGTCTTAGTGAACTGAATGAGAAACAAACTTCTAATTACATCCTACTTTGTTGTGTTCTTCTTTCCTTTTTCTCCTCCCAGTCTTTTTATTTGATGGAACTAAGTGATGGAGAGCTAGGTTCGGTTACATTCCAAACAACAGGGGAGAAGACTGAAGATTTTACTCTTCAATTTTCAAGCAGAGCAGTAATAGATGCTCACAGATGAAACACTGAAATCAGTCTCACTCCTGCAGACATTAATTGGCTTTAAGCTGCCCATTACTCAGGCCATTCTTCTGAACTGTTGTGGTTTTTTTGTTTTCCTCCGTTTTAAAGGGCCAGCAGACACATGCTATCTAGATCTATCTGCTAGGATGGTCCTTTGCCTTCAAGTTCCTATTGACTTTTTTGTTTTGTTTTGTTTCTAAATCTTGGTATGCCTACAGTCCTTGAGGAAAAATCCTGTTTCTCCTGGTATTAACGGCTCAGAAGCAAAAGTTTTAAAACCCTGTTTAAAATTCACATGAAGTAGCTAATTTCTAAACATGTTCCGGGCCCTTTTGCTTTCTTGAGAAATAGTAAAGGATGATATTATGAAACAACCACGAAACAAAAGCATCTCTCATTCCATTAGTAACAGGGTATGTGCCAGCCAGCTGTCTGCACTATAAATATGTCACAGTTGAAGATTTCCTAAATTAAATGCAGCATAGCAGAGAACTTTTCTCAGGTGGGAATTTGCTTCCTTCCATTTCCAGTACCTATCTAACAAATCCCAAAATAAAAGAGCTTTCACTCAGCAGATTTCTACCCACATGTGTAGAAATCCTGTGTTACAGTGCTGCCTTCCATTCACTCCTCTGAGGGGATCACAAGTGCTCATGAAATGCTTAACTGGCCAGAGTAATGAGCCACAAAAAGAAGTGCATGTCCACTATCCTCAACAAGGATACATTGCTCATGTAAAGGAGAGACCTGATCCATTACAGGAGTGCTCCTAATGTACTGACAGAATATCACAGAATCACGGAATGGCCTGGGTTGCAAAGGAGCACAGTGCTCATCCAGTTCCAACCCCCTGCTGTGTGCAGGTCGCCAACCAGCAGACCAGGCTGCCCAGAGCCACATCCAGCCTGGCCTTGGATGCCTGCAGGGATGGGGCATCCACAGCCTCCTTGGGCAACCTGTTCCAGTGCCTCACCACCCTCTGTGTGAAAAACTTCCTCCTAATATCCAATCTAAACCTCCCCTGTCTCATTTTAAAACGATTCCCTCTTGTCCTACCACTATCCACCCTCATGAACAGCCACTCCCCCTCCTGTTTATACGCTCCCTACAAATATTGGAAGGCCACAATGAGGTCTCCCCAGAGCCTTCTCTTCTCCAAGCTAAACAAGCCCAGTTCCCTCAACCATTCCTCACAGGAGAGGTGCTCCAGCCCTCTGATCATCTTAGTGGCCCTCCTGTGGACCTGTTCAAAGAGTTTCACATCTCTCTTGTGCTGGGGGCCCCAGGCCCGGATGCAGTACTGCAGATGGGGTCTCACAAGATTTGAGTAGAAGGGGGCAATCACTTCCCTCTCCAAATATCAAATCCATCTTCTGAGGTACTGAGAGGGGATGAAGAAAAGGTATATAGGGGCAGTCCTCCTCATTCACTCTTGAGGAAAGCAAAGCAAAGATGACTAAATATCTGTATCACAAAGAATATTCAGTACACTTCTAAGATTTAATCTGCTAAATAATTTTAAAGAAATTAGCAAACAAAAATTTAAAAATATTTGTAAACATGAACTATTTTTGTTTGGGCAATACGAAAACAAGTCAGTAATACCAGTGTACATTAACAGCTTCCCGCAGAAATCACTGACACAATTGTTTCACTGATTCTCAAATTAAGATCCTCTTCCTCTGTTGCAAATATGCCAAATATATTCATATTTTAAAAGAAAGTACAAAAGAAAATTCCCATCTCTGTTCAGTGACAAATATCTTCTGTTGGGAATTTCAAACTACATCACTTCACTTTCCTGTGATCACAGTAACATTGTAGCAAACTCAAAACTGCAATAACTAGGAATTACCTTTTCCTTTTTAATTTTTTCCAACCTCTTTAAATGGAAAATAAGAAGAAGTCCAAACAGAAACCAGACTCACATCAGTCAGGAAATATCCAAGTCCTGCAGAGAGCCCATTTTTGGTTTCTAACTGTACTGTCCACAGAACACAAAATGGGGAAACCCAACCACATTCTAGGCACTGCATTAATATGAATGGCACAGTAAGGTGAGGAACGTAAAACAAGAATGTAATTCTCACATATCGAGATGGCTCTTCCTTGTTTTGGTCGTTCATGTCTGTGGGAATGATCCGCGTGGCCATTGGTCCCTTGGCAAATGGTTTGGGTAACTGGCCCCTGAATTCTGACAGGATGAACTGGAGCTGCCAACTGCAGAGAACAGTGTCAGAAATCCCAGCAGGAAACTGCAGGAGGCAGTCACATTTTGTACAGGATCAAACAGAAGCATAACAAAGGGAATTTCATTCCCAAGGACAGACAGCTCTTCTAGATGAGCAATCACATTACAAAACTGTCACTAAGTTGTGACCAGCAGCCGGTTGACACCAAACTTCTGAATCCTTTGATTTGGACATGCTGTTGTCAACAGAGATACAAGATTTGAAGGTTACTCCCAGAATATTTCTTGTGTGAAATGACCCTCCTTATGGACCAACACCAAATCATAACTTTCACGTTACACAACTCACTTGTCTGGCAGAAGAAAGCTACTTGGGAATCTGTGCCATTCCTTCCCTACACAGACGTTAACTGGCCTCCCCTCCGGCACAGTGTGAATACTTGGGTCCGTAGCAATCCTGTGAAATTCTGGGTACAGGTCCAGAGGCCCACGGTAGCCTATGGGAGACAGAACTTTGTAAATAAAGCTAAAGAAATAGACAATATCTGCATGACTTCTTTTAAAACGCTACAAGTAAACATTCAGTAATATTTTTAAACTGGTTACTTACTGAATTAATAATTTGTCTGTACTAAGAAGTAACTGGAATCCAATGTTCCCTATCCTATAAGGGGTGCTTGTTCTATAAAAGTTTCCTCGCATTCTCCTGTTCTGACAGTCAGTGGCCAGCAAAAAGTACTGATGCTGCCTAACTTCAATGAGGTGGAAACACACTACACAGCTGTGATTCAGGAAAGCACTTGGGTATGGTCTTTAATGCATTTCCATTAAGGATAAATGAACTTAATGACAAGTTTTTCATTGGAAAATGTTATTTCAAGTCAGATTGTATGTCTGCAAGTTTCAAGTCCCTATCTAAATACCAGTCTGGGTGCACAGTGTACATCATTATAGTTGTACTGGCTGAAGGTGAAGGTCAGAAAATTTTTAACTGATACAATTCTAGTGACACACATATAATACACACCATGTGTGTGTATGTACACACATGAGGACACCACTCCTCTCCCTGGAATATGATCCAAGCTTTCAGATTTCCTTATCCGTACTGTGCTCACCTAGTTAGACCAGCATGACTTTGGCTGGCCTTGTGACTTGCCAACACCAATACCCAGGAAAGCCCAGAACAATGGTAAAATACTAACCTCTGAATCAGGCAACAGAGCGTGACAGTGACAAAAGGCCAAAGAGAAAGACAGTGCTCAGTGCCAACCAGTTGGAGGAGACCGTGTACTGCTGCAGGCGATAGCGCTGGAATATGAAGTGGTAACACTTCTGAGGAAAGGAAAAAAGAGCATATAAACATTTCAGAGTTTGATCAGTTTTATCATAACGGTTTTTCAAATGGACCTTTACGCACTGCCTACATCTTCCACCAGGTCTTTGGCCCGTGTCAACATTTTTCATTCCAACACATAAGAAATACACAGAAACTTATATGGTTCAGTCAAGTTTCTTAACTATGAATCTAGGGTATTTATAAGTTTTTCAGATGTTCCCCCTAGGATGGCCTCTAGTCAAGCTGTAAAGCATCCTCTAATGGAGTTCTAGCTTGGTTGTTCCCAAGTGAATCACCAGCAAGTGACCCTTCCAGAGACTTCCTGCAGAACTTGCTTGCACTGACCAACCCTGATGACAAAAGGATGTCAAACAGTACATTAAAGTATTCATTCTAGAAATACACACTAGGGATTTCTAAAACTGTATTTTGCAAACATCCTAAACCACAGTCATCTGGTGAACATTCCAACAAACACAAGGTAATTCTCAGAGACAAAACTGCTGACATTACAGAGCTTGATCCTGCAACAAATGCAAAGACAAAATGCATCTGGGGAGTTCCAGCCTAGCAGTGCAAAGCAGCAGTAAGTAAGGAGAGATCAAGAGACAGAAGAGCAACCAGCTGTGGTGGTGAGGGAAGCTCAGGGCAAGAGCAGAAACAGAACTAGGCAGAACAGCTGCAATAGGCTCTAACAGGGGTGAAGAGTTGGAAGCGATTGTGAGTCAGGCTAATTATGACCTTGTTGCTATTACTGAAACATGGTGGGACCACTCCCATGACTGGAGTGCTGTGATGGATGGTTACAAGCTCTTCAAAAGGGATAAACAAGGAAAGAAGGGTGGTGGTGTGGCCCTTTATATCAAAGACTGTTTTGATGTTGAAGAGCTTGGGGTTAGTAACAACGGAGTTGAGTGTCTATGGGTAAGGATCAGGGGGAAGGCCTGTAGTGGCGACATCTTGGTGGGGTCTGCTATAGACTGCCTAACCAGGATGAAGAGTTGGACGAAGCGTTCTATGAGCAGCTCGCGGAAGTCATGCGATCGCCAGCACTTGTTCTCATGGGAGACTTCAACTTCCATGATACATGTTGGAAGTATAATACAGCATAGAGGAAGCAGTCCGGAAGGTTTCTAGACTATGTGGAAGATAGCTTCCTTATGCAACTGGTAGGAGAGCCTACCAGGGGTGGTGCCCTGCCAGACCTGATCTTCACTAACAGAGAAAGACTGGTGGGAGAAGTGAAGGCTGGGGACCGTCTTGAGCAGAGCAACCATGGAACTGTACAACTCTCTATTCTTGCAGGTATCAAAAGAGCGACCAGCAAAACTACTTTCTTGAACTTCCAGAGGGTGGACTTTGATCTGTTCAGGGCGCTTGTAGCACGGGTCCCTTGGGAGTCGCTTCTTAAGGGTAAAGGGGTCCAGGAAGCCTGGACGCTCCTCAAGACGGAAATCTTAAAGACACAAGAACAGGCTGTCCCTGAGTGCCGTAAGGCGAGCCGCAGGGGTAGAAGACCGGTGTGGATGAGCTGGGAACTACTGTTGAGACTCAGGGAGAAAAAGAAAGTCTACGTCCTCTGGAAGAAGGAACAGGCTAGTTGGGGAGATTACAAGGAAGTAGCTAAGGTATGCAGGGAGGAAGTTAGGAAGGCAAAAGCCCAACTTGAACTCAGATTGGCCACTTCAGTAAAAGACAATAAAAAATCCTTTTATAAGTTATATCAATGGCAAAAGAAGAACCAAGGATAATTCTCATCCTTTACTTGATGCAGAAGGGAATGTGGCCACTGAGGACAAGGAGAAGGCTGAGGACCTCAATGCCTCCTTTACATCTGCCTTTAATAGCCAGACCAGTTACCCTTTGGGCATTTTACACCCTGATCTGGAAGTCTGGGATGCTACTCAGAAAACACCCCCAGCGATTCAGGTGGAGACAGTCAGAGAACTCCTCCTCCATCTGGACTGTCACAAGTCCATGGGACCGGATGGCTGCACCCTTGGGTGCTGAGGGAGCAGACGGAGCTGACTGCTGAGCCACTCTCGGCCATCTGTCAGTGCTCCTGGTTAACTGGAGAGGTCCCAGAGGATTGGAGGATTGCTGATGTGACTCCCATCTTCAAGAAGGGCTGTAAGGAGGATCCGGGGAACTACAGGCCTGTCAGCCTGACCTCGGTACCGGGGAAAGTAATGGAGCAAATCATCTTGGGTGAGATCATACGGCATCTGCGTGGTGTCCAGGGGATCAGGCCCAGCCAGCACGGGTTCATGAAAGGCAGGTCGTGCTTGACCAACCTCATCTCCTTCTACGACTGGGTGACCAGACTGGTAGATGAGGGAAAGGCTGTTGATGTAGTCTACATGGACTTCAGCAAAGCCTTTGACATGGTCTCTCACAGGCTTCTGGGGAAACTGGCTGCCCGTGGCCTGGACAGGTACACACTCCTTTGAGTAAGAAACTGTCTAGAGGGCTGTGCCAACGGGTGGTGGTTAATGGAGAGAAGTCCAGTTGGCGACCTGTTTCAAGTGGCGTCCCCAGGGGTCGGTGCTGGGGCCTATCTTGTTTCATATCTTTATTGATGACCTAGACGAGGGGATTGAGTGTACCCTCAGTAAGTTTGCAGATGACACCAAGTTGGGAGGTGGTGTGGATCTGCCTGAGGGTAGGGAGGCCCTTCAGAGGGACTTAGATAAGCTGGACCGCTGGGCTGAGGTGAATGGAATGAAGTTCAACAAGGCCAAGTGCTGGGTCCTGCACTTTGGCCACAACCCCATGCAGCGCTACGGGCTTGGGGACGAGTGGCTGGATGATTGTGAAGATGAAAGGGACCTGGGGGTGTTGGTTGATGCTCGGCTGAACATGAGTCAACAGTGTACCCAGGTGGCCAAAAGGGCCGGTGCCGTCCTGGCCTGCATTAAAAATAGTGTGGCCAGCAGGAGCAGGGAGGTGATCATCCCCTGTACTCAGCACTGGTGAGGCTGCACCTCGAGTGCTGTGTTCAGTTTTGGGCCCCTCACTACAAAAAAGACATTGAGGCCCTGCAGCGTGTCCAGAGAAGGGCAACGAAACTGGTGAGGGGTCTGGAGCACAAGTCCTATGAGGAGCGGCTGAGGGAGCTGGGATTGTTCAGTCTGGAGAAGAGGAGGCTCAGGGGAGAGCTCATTGCACTCTACAACTTCCTGAAGGGAGGTTGTGGTGAAGAGGGGTTTGGCCTCTTCTCCCAGGCAACGAACAGGACCCAGGGAAATGGCTGCAAGTTGTACCAGAAGAGGTTTAGGTTAGACTTAAGAAAGAACTTCTTCTCTCAGAGAGTGGTCAGGCACTGGAATGGCCTGCCAAGGGAGGTGGTGGAGTCACCATCTCTGGCAGTGTTCAAGAGGCGTCTGGACAAGGAGCTGCGAGATCTGGTTTAGTAGCTTGAGGTAGCAGTGGTAGTATGAAGATGGTTGGACTAGATGATCTTATAGGTCGTTTCCAACCTTGTGATTCTATGATTCTATGATTCTACGATTCTATTAATTGCTCTCAAATCTTTTACCAAACTATAGCTCTTGCCAATCCAAAAAGTTATTTATTATTTCTTTTATCCTCCCTCCTACAATCTCGTATCCTAAAAGGGCATTGCTTTACCCTGGCTGGGCTGACTCCTGTCTATAACTTAACTTTTATTGAGTTACCTTTTTTTTTTTTTTGCTCTGCCAGGCATTCCTGATGCCTGCAATCCTGTATATACCTGATTTGGGATTTACATAACTTCTGGGGGTGCAACATTGCTTTTCCCAGTTTGTGTTATAGCCAGACTTATAATTTTCAGTCAATTGGCCTTGCTTGCCAATTACCTCCAATCTTTTTTTTCCTACTGAATTTAATCTCTACATTCAACTGCTCTAATACATCATGCCCAAGTAATGGTTTTGGAGAACCTGGCATGTACAAGAATTTATGTATTCCTACTTGTTCTCCTTGCCTGTATTTAGTTGGTCCCCCAAAAAGGAAACTTCTCTTGCCAGTAGCTCCTACAACTATTACAAAAATCATCTATGGGTAATAATTCTTGATGTAGCACAGAGTAAGAGGCACCCGTATCAGAAAATAAACTCTTTACCCTGCTTCCCCAGCTGCTTTCGGTCCAGTGGGGGTGGAACTCGCCCTGAGCCCTTCCAGGCTCCCCGTTACCTCTTCTTCTTGGTAAGGACATCCCTGTTACACCTTGCTCAACTTTGACTTCCTCAGCCTGTGTTTTCCAAACCCTTTTCACTTTCCAGACTTTCATCATTACTGAAGTACGATGTTAGTAATTTCTGTTTCACCCCCTTCCCTCCCCAGGATTCTGGTGCTTACACTGGGACATCGGGTTTCCCCAGATCTCTGAAGATGACGGCTATTCTCACTCTCACTGTCCCATCCCATCCCCATTCACAAGTCACACACCCTGCACAGTTACAGCGGGAAGCTCTCGCCCCCAGTTCTCTCTCTCACTCCGAGTTGTTCTTACAAACTGCGGTGGGGGGGTTAGTGCAGGGGATGTGCCCTCGTGCAGGCCCAAACTCTAATATCTCAAACTCACTGTTTTCCTTAACCTTGTTGCCAATTTGTTTGTTTTTTAGTTTTTACAATTCCACTATTTGTACCCTCAATTACATTTCCATGTACCATTAACAAATGCACTTCCATACAGCATCGAGACAGTTTCTCCCACTGCCTTCAAAATGCACAAATCAAACAATACGGTTCTTCAACTTCCACAAACACCCAGCACTTGGTCCCATGATTATAGTACTCAATTGTAAAAACTGGTCCCATTACTCATTTATGTTCCTGTTTTTTGTTGTTGTTTCTGTTTTGTTTTTTTTTTTAATTCAATATTTCCCCCTGGCTCACCAGCAATATTTCTCCAGTGAGCCTAAATACAACCCAGGGGGTCTTCTCGGTATCACTTTAGACACCCTCTGTTCCATAACAACCTCATACGTGGCATAACATAACATAACATAACATAACATAACATAACATAACATAACATAACATAACATAACATAACATAACATAACATAACACTTTCACGACATACACATTTAACAACCACAAAGACAGTGACAATAATCAGTACAGTTTATCCTCAGGATCCTTCCTCTCTCTGCCTCCCTCCGGGGCCCAACCTTCCCTCTGTATTCATTTCCCACACTTGCATAGCTGCCCACCTCCTTCTCCAATAAACAACATATCAATGATAAACATCATTTCCATCCATAAGTAGAAATTAGGCCCTAGAAATTGATCTAATTGTTCTGCGACACTTATAGGATCCTCAATTAAGAAATTCTTGAAATTCCTGACTTTTCTTCTATTAAAAATAGCAAGCATTAGCATACGCTATTTTCCTTTGACCTAAGGAGACTGCCCTAAAGGATAAAGTGAAGTAGTAGTAGGGTTAGTGTTAGAGAAAGGAAAACTCTCCAGGTCCCATTCACATTACTCCAACTCCCTCAGTAATCGAGAGTTCATCCTCTCTGTTGCTTGCATTGCTTTAGAAATTGAAGGGGGGGAAGTTATCTAAGGGATCCCATTTATGATCTTTCTGCTTCTCTTTCCTTTTTCTTTTGAAGTTCGACTCCTCCTTGTGAGGAAGATTTTTTTTTTTTTTTTTTTTACTTGCACCCATTCAGCAACATAAGCCAATTCTGTTTCAGAAAAAGGAGTCCTACTGTTTATGTATAAATACAAAGTCTGACAGGCCCAATCTTTGTCAGACCACTATTTTGGTCAAAATTTTCCCTGTAGTGGCTCTTGAGGCTATGTCTGTATACAGTATTTAAACATCTTTTCCCTGTTCTTTTCCCCGGTCTGGGGATTATTTTCCAATTCTGGAGCTTCTTTCCCAAGAGGCTATCTCTAGGCACGAATTTGGGACCCTTTTCCCTTTTTTTTTTTTTTTTGCTCTGCCAGGCATTCCTGATGCCTGCAATCCTGTATATACCTGATTTGGGATTTACATAACTTCTGGGGGTACAACATTGCTCTTCCCAGTTTGTGTTATAGCCAGACTTATAATTTTCAGTCAATTGGTCTTGCTTGCCAATTACCTCCAATCTTTTTTTTTCTACTGAATTTAATCTTCAAACCAATTGCTACTTTTTAATATCAAATGCAGAAACAACGTTCCATTCCCACAATTCCCCCCTCTTTTTCTTTCATAGTGTTAATTTCTGCAATTCCCCCTTTTTAAGGTACGATTCTGAAGACTTTCTTCATTTTCCATTTCGTCTAATATAATCATTTTATCCGAGTACGGTGGTTGTTCCACTACTGTTTGCTTCAGCAGCGCAGTTTCTATTAATCCCTGTACTAATCCCCTCACATGGTGAGCTCGCATGACTGGAGTGTTGTCATGGAGGGCTATGTTCTTTTTAGGAAAGATCGGCCGGTGAGGCGGGGTGGTGGAGTTGCTCTTTACGTGAGAGAGCAACTAGAATGTATTGAACTCCACCTGGGGGAGTGTGGTGTAGCAGTGGAGAGCTTGTGGGTGAGAATCAAGGGGCAGGCTGGTATGGCTGACACTGTTGTGGGAGTGTACTACAGACCCCCTGATCAGGAGGAGGAGATTGATGAGGCCTTCCATAAGCAAATGGAAGCAGCGTCACGATCCCAGGCACTGGTGCTTATGGGGGACTTCAATTATCCAGATATTTGCTGGATAAGCAATGTGGCCAGGCTCGTGCGGTCCAGACGGTTCCTGCAATGTGTTGAGGACAAATTTCTGATGCAGATGGTTGAGGAACCGACGAGGGGAGGGGTGTTGCTGGTTCTCACTAATAGAGAAGGGCCTGTCAGGGAAGTAAAGGTTGGGGGTAGCTTGGGTTGTAGTGACCACGAGATGGTGGAGTTCAAGATCCTGAGTGGAAGAACTAAAGCAAAAAGTAGGATTGCTACCCTGTTGCTACTTTAGGAGAGCCAACTTTGATCTCTTCTGGGACCTACTTGGAGCTATCCCGCGGGCTAGGGTGTTAGAAGGTAAGGGGGCCTGTGAGAGCTGGTTGGCATTTAAACAGCTCTTCTTCCCAGCTCAGGATCGGTGTGTCCCTGTGAGGAAGAAATTGGGAAAGGGTGGCAGGAGACCTGTGTGGATGAGCAAGGAGCTCGTGCGCAAACTCAAAGGAAAGAAGAAGGCCCACGAAATGTGAAAAAAGGGTCTGACCGCCTGGGAAGAATATAGAAATGTTGTCAGGGCCTGCAGGGATGCGACGAGGAAGGCTAAAGCCCGCCTGGAATTGAACCTGGCAAAGGTGATAAAGGATAATAAAAAAGGCTTTTTAAAATATGTTAACAGTAAAAGGAAGACTAGGGAGAATGTGGCTCCCCTGATTAGTGAAGGGGGTGTTCCGGTAACGGGGGATGCTGAGAAGGCAGAGATACTGAATGCCTTCTTTGCTTCTGTCTTCAGTGAAAAAGCTCCCCCTCGGGAATCCGAGACCCTGGAGGTTCGTGAAAGGGTCTGGGTAATGGAAGACTTCCCTTTAGACAGGGAAGAGGTGGTTCGAGAGCGCCTGGGCAACACCAATGTTCACAAATCCATGGGACCCGATGGGATGCATTCACGGGTGCTGAGGGAGCTGGCAGAGGTGATTGCTGAACCTCTCTCTGTCATCTTTGAGAGGTCTTGGAGAACGGGGAAGGTGCCTGAGGACTGGAGGATAACCAATGTCACTCCGGTCTTCAAAAAGGGCAAGAAAGAAGATCCAGGCAATTATAGGCCAGTCAGCCTCACCTCTGTCCCTGGAAAGGTGATGGAGCAGCTTGTGCTGGATGCCATCTCCAGACAACTGGAAGAAAAGGAGGTTATCAGGAGTAGTCAGCATGGGTTCACCAGAGGGAGGTCATGCTTGACCAACCTGGTAGCCTTCTATGATGTTGTCACTGGATGGGTGGATGGGGGGAGAGCTGTGGATGTAGTCTACCTTGATTTCAGCAAGGCATTTCTCAGAATCACATATGATACTGTCTCCCACAACATCCTTATAACAAAGCTGAGGAAGTGTGGGATAGATGAGTGGACAGTGAGGTGGGCTGAGAAATGGCTGACTGGCAGAGCGCAGAGGGTTGTTGTTGGCGGTGCAGAGTCTGGTTGGAGGCCTGTAACCAGCGGTGTTCCCCAGGGGTCGGTGCTGGGTCTGGTCTTGTTCAACATCTTCATCAATGACCTTGATGAGGGGATAGTGGCCACCCTCAGCAAGTTTGCTGATGATACGAAGTTGGGAGGATTGGCTGACAGACCTGAAGGCTGTGCTGCCATTCAGCGAGACCTGGACAGGCTGGAGAGCTGGGCAGAAAGAAACCTGATGAGGTTTAACAAAAGCAAGTGTAGAGTCTTGCATCTGGGGAGGAACAATCGCATGCACCGCTACAGGTTGGGAGATGAGCTGCTGGAGAGGAGCTCTGCGGAGAGGGACCTGGGTGTCCTGGTGGATGACAGGTCGGCCATGAGCCAGCAGTGTGCCCTTGTGGCCAAAAAGGCCAATGGCATTCTGGGGTGCATTAAAAAGAGTGTGGCCAGCAGGGCGAGGAAGGTGATCCTCCCCCTCTACTCTGCCCTGGTAAGGCCTCATCTGGAGTACTGTGTCCAGTTCTGGGCTCCCCAGTACAAAAAAGACAGGGATCTCTTGGAAAGAGTCCAGCAGAGGCCACAGAGATGGTGAAGGGCCTGGAGTGTTTCTACTATGAGGTAAGGCTGAGGGAGCTGGGCCTGTTTAGCCTTGAGAAGAGAAGACTGAGAGGAGACCTGATCCAGGTCTATAAATATCTAAGGTGTGGAGGGCAGAGTGGCGAGGCCAGACTCTTCAGCAGTATGTGGAGACAGGACAAGGGGAAACGGCCAAAAACTGGAGCATAGGAAGTTCCACACAAATGTACGCAAGAACTTCTTTACAGTGAGAGTGATGGAGCACTGGAACAGGCTGCCCAGGGAGGTTGTGGAGTCTTCTCCTCTGGAGATATTCAAGACCGGCCTGGATGCCTACTTGTGTGACCTGGTGTAGGGATCATGCTTTGGCAGGGGGGATGGACTCGATGATCTCTGGAGGTCCCTTCCAACCCCTACAATTCTGTGATTCTGTGATTTTTGTTAGAAAATATTTCAATTTCTTTGGTATTGTCATGTAGTAGTTTGTGGATGAACCATGAAGACTATATCTAAGAAAAGCTGTATTTCTGGAAGAAAACGTCATCTGTTTGGGGAGAAAGCTGGTTTTTCAGCGAGAAAGTCACCTCCTTTGGGAAAGAATGTCCTCTTTTGGATGGCCAAGTAGTACTGGCGTGAGGAAATGCCATCTATTTGAGAGAATGGTGGTATTTCTGGGAGGAAATGGCATAGGTCTGGAAGAAAGTGTCCTCTTTAGGATAGATAGGTGATATTTGTGGTGGAAAATGTCATGTATTTGGGCAAAAAGTAGTATTTCTGGGAGATAATGTCATTGGATTGGAGAAAGCTGGTATTTCTGGGAGCTAATGTTTTCTTTTTGGAAGAAAATGCCGTCCTTTGGGTGAAAAATGGGCATTTCTGAGAGAAAATGTCATCGACTGGAGAGAAAGCTAGTATTTCTGGGCAAGAATATCGTCTGCTTGGGAAAGAGTGGGTATTTCTGGGAGAGAATGTCCTATTTTTGGTAGAAATTGTCATCTGTTTTGGAAAATGTCCTCTATTTGAAGGAATGCTGGTATGTCTGGAAGGAAATGTATTTTTGGAGGAAACTATGATAGGAAGGATAGAAAAGTGGTATTTCTGGTCTAAAATGTCCTCTCTTTTGGGAGAAGGCTGGTATTTCTGGGCAAAAATAGTGTATTTCTGGACGGAAATGTGGTCTTTCGAGTTGAAAGTGGTATTTCTGGGAGAAAATGCAATCGACATGAGAGAAAAGTGGTACTTGGGGGAGAATCTATCCTATGTTTGGCTGCAAATGTCACCTGGAACAGTTGAAAATAGTATGTTTTGGAGAAGATGTCAGTTCTTCTGAAGAAAAGTGGTATTTCTGGGAGACTCTACCATCTTTTGTTGTTAAAGGACCCATCTTGGAGAGAATGCTAGTATTTCTGGGAGAGAAGACCATCTATGTTTGAAAAAGCAGGGAGTAGTGAGAGGAAAGATCCTAGTGTTTGGGGTGAAAACAACATCTGGAGGGGATGAGCATGGTGTTTCTGGCAGAAAAGTGGGATGAAATGCCAGCTCTTTGGGAGAATGGTGGTACTTTGTTGAGATAATGTCATATTTTTGGAAGAAAGCTGGTTTTTCTGTCAGAAAATGTGATAGTTTTGGCTGAAAATGACATATTTGGTATTGGAGTGTTGTATTTTTTGGAGAAGAAGGAAACTGATATTTCTGGGAGAAAATATCATGTATTTGGAAGAAAAGTTCATATATCTCATATATCTTTGATAAAGCTGGCATTTCTGGGAGAAAATGTCATCTATTTTGGAGAATGCTTGTTTCTGGGAGAAAATATTGTATTTTTGGAACAAATTGTCATATTTCGCATTGAGAAGTGATCTTTCTGGAAAAAAATATCATGCATTTGGGAGAACACTGCTATTTCTGGGATACGACGTCATTTTTTCGGCACTAGTGACACGAGGGAAGAGGCCGAAGCCCAGCTCACTACAGCCTCCCTTCAGGTAGTTAGAGAGAACAAGAAGGTGTTTCTGAGCCTCCTCTTCTCCAGACTGAACAATCCCAGCTCCTTCTGATGCTCCTCGTCAGGTCTGTGCTCCAGACCCCTCACCAGTTTTGGCACCCTTCTTTGAACCCGCTCCAGGGTTCATACCGCTGATGTCTTTGTAAAAGGGCTCCTTGTTCCTTTTAACCTCAGCGGCCAGGCTGAGTTCAAGCTGGGCCCTTTGGATTTTCCCTCTACACATCCCAGCAATTTCTCTTTCTGAGTCACCCGTCCCTTCTTCCACTGGACATAGATTCTCTTGTTCTCCCAGAGCCTCAAGAATTGCTCCCTGTTCATCCATCCCCGCCGGTCTTCATCCCCGCCGGCTCATTTTGCTGCTCAAGGGGACAGCCAGCTCCTGCACCTTTAAGACTTCCTTCCTGAAGAGCCACCAGCTGTCTTGGACCCCTTTGCTCTCTAAGAGAGAAACCCAGGGGATTCCCTGACTAGCCTTCAAAATAATTCCAAGTCCCTTCAAGAACACTGATGTGTCCTGCCACAAGACCCACCTCCCACACCTACTGCTGCAGCCATGGGCAGTGTGGGCTGCGCTCACACTCTGACTGCCCTCCCTGTTATCGGTGGGCAGTAACACCTTTTCTCGCCTCTTCTCACCTCTTCTCACCAGGCACCTTAGCTGGGCTGCTTTTAGCCTTGCAGAACAGGGTCAAGGTTAATCTCACAGATAAGAGGGAGCAGTGCTGACTCCAACCTGCTGCCTCAGCAGTCCTCCCACCAGCTGCCAGCTGCTGCCAGCCCCAGCACAGGCATAGAGCTTTTCCTGGCTTCAAAAAAGCCCTAACAAGAGCATTTTGGTCTGCCTTTGTGCTTTATGTCCCTTACCGAGTGCGGTTTTATTTATACAAATACAGCATTTTTTCCCAAAATGCCAGACACCTCGCAAATAGGCATCATTTTTCAAGACAGATGTTATTATCTCCCAGAAATACCAGTTTCCTTAGGAGTAGCTCACAATTTCTACCAAAAATATACTTTACACTCCTCAATATCAGACTTACTCCCATCAAGATGGCATTTGACCCCAGAAATACCACCTTCTGCCCCCAAAATAGGACATTTTCTTCCCAAAACATTTTCTCCCAGAAATACCACTTCTCTGAGAAATACCTCCCATTCCATCCCAAGAATACTACTTGACGCTCCTCAAGATCACACTTACTCCCATCAAATGGCCTTTTCTCCCAGATAGACCAGGTTTCTCCCAAATACACGACTTTTTCTCCCACATAGACCAGGTTTCTCCCAAAGATGGCATACATTCCCCCAGAAATACCAGCTTGTTCTTAAAAAAACAGCCTTTTTACCCCCAAATACCTGCTTTCTCACAAACACCTGTCATTTTCCATCCAAGTCTGCTACTATCTCCCCGAAACATCACTTTGCTGAGAAATACCTGACATTTGCTCTCCAAAATACTACTTGACACTCCTCCAGAGGACATTGTCTCCCGTATTTACCATGTTTTCTCCCCAAGACACCACTTGGCACACCAAAAAGACCACCGTTTCTCTCCAAGACAAGACATTCTTTCCCACCCTTTCCCACTTTTCTCCCTCATCTATGTCATTTCCTCCCAGAAATACCACTTTTCCATTTGGAAATTTCACCTTCTCTTCCAAAAAGAAGATATTTGCTCCCAGAAATACCCCACTGCCACACGTCCCAGAAATAGCCACTGCCACATGTTTTCTCCCAAAAAGCCTCCATGTCAATACCAAATGGGACACTTGCAACCAAGAAGAGCACACTTTCTCCCAGAAATACCACTTTCCTCCCCAAGAGAGGAGATTTTCTCCCAATTGGATGACATTTTCGGGAAGAAAGGCCTGTTTTCTTCCCTCCAGAGGACATTTTCTTCCCCAAAGACGACATTTGCTCCCAGAAATACCACTACTCTTAGAAATACCTCCATTTCCTCCCAAATCTACTCCATGACACGCCTCATGATAACACTTACTCCCAGATTTTCTTACATTTTCTCCCAGAAATACCACTTCAATCCCAAAGAGATGGCCTTTTCCCCCTCAAGCATCTGTTTTCTCACAAAGACCAGGCATTTTCTCCCAGAAACACCAGCTTTCTCACAGATACATCACCTTCTCCCCCCCACATCAGACGTTTTCTCCCAGAAATATGGCATTTGATCACAGATATACTCTTTCTATCCCAAATCTGGGACATTTTCCCTCAGAAATACCACTTTGCTCACAAAGACGTCACATTGTCATCCAGGATCACTATTCTAGTCCCCTAAACATCTCTTTTACCAAAAGACAAGAACATTTTCTCCCAGAAATAACAGCTTTCTCACAGGGAAATGATCTTTTCCACCCAAAAGAAGACATTTTCTTCAAGAAACACATTTTTCTCACAGATCTAGGAACGTTTCCCCCAAAAGAAGACATTCTCTCCCAGAAATACCACTTCTCTTAGAAATACCTCCCATTTCATCCCAAGAATCTACTTATCAATTCTAGATAGGACACTTTCTTGCAGACCAATGCATTTCCTCCCACAAATACCACCCTTCTCCCAAATACTTGACATTGCCTCCCACAAGTACTACTTGGCCATCCAAAGGAGGACATTTCCTCCCCAAAGAAGGAGACTTGCTCTTTGAAAAAACAGCTCTCTCCCCAAACAGATGTCATTTTCTCCCAGAAATACCACTTTTTTTTCACAAATACAGGACTTTTTCTGCCAGAAACACCATGCTCATCCCCTCCAGATGTTGTTTTCACCCCAAACACTAGGATCTTTCCTCTCACTACTCCCTGCTTTTTCAAACATAGATGGTCTTCTCTCCCAGAAATACTAGCATTCTCTCCAAGATGGGTCCTTTAACAACAAAAGATGGTAGAGTCTCCCAGAAATAGCACTTTTCTTCAGAAGAACTGACATCTTCTCCAAAACATACTATTTTCAACTGTTCCAGGTGACATTTGCAGCCAAACATAGGATAGATTCTCCCCCAAGTACCACTTTTCTCTCATGTCGATTGCATTTTCTCCCAGAAATACCACTTTCAACTCGAAAGACCACATTTCCGTCCAGAAATACACTATTTTTGCCCAGAAATACCAGCCTTCTCCCAAAAGAGAGGACATTTTCTACCAGAAATACCACTTTTCCATCCTTCCTATTGCAGTTTCCTACAAAAATAGATTTCCTTCCAGACATACCAGCATTCCCTCAAAGAGAGGACATTTTCCCCCGGAAATACCATCTTTTCTCCCAGAAATACCAGCTCTCTTAGAAATACTTCACATTTCCTCCCAATTACACTGCTCCTAACAATCAGGCAGCCGTTTCATCTCCCAAAGGGCTGATATTTTCTGTCAGAAAGACCAGTTGTCTCGTAAATAGAGGATGTTTTCTTCCAGAAATACCAGCTTTTTCACAAACATACCACCTCACACCCACTTCCCCAGAACGATGATACTGTCTCCTGGGAATACCACTTCTCTTAAAAATACCTCATAATTTCTCCAAACAATACGACATTACAATCCTCAAGATGACATTTTCTCCAAAAATAATACATTTTCTCGCACAAGTACCAGCTTTTTCCCAAGCACATGATATTTTCTCCCAGAAACAACACCTTTCTCCAAAACAGAGGACAATTTCTACAAAAAGAGGACATTTTCTCCCATAAACACCACCTTTCTCCCCATTCGATGTCAATTTCACCTAGAAATTCCTGATTTTTTCCAAACATAGGATAGTTTTGACCAGAAATACCAGCTTTCTCCCCATTCCTTGACATTTATTCTCAGAAATGCCCGTTTTGCACCCGAAGGATGGCATTTTCTTCCAAAAAGAAGACATTAGCTCCCAGAAATGCTACTTTTCGCCCAAACACATGACATTTGCCACCACAACTATCACATTTCAATCCTAAAGAGGACACTTTCTTCCAGACCTATGGCTTTTCCTCCCAGAAATACCACCCTTCTCCCAAAAAGATGGCATTTCCTCCCACAGGTACTACTTGGCCATCTGAAAGAGGACATTTCCTCCCCAAAGAAGGAGACTTGCTCCCTGAAAAAACAGCTTTCTCCCCAAACAGATGACGTTTTCTACCAGAAATACAGCTTTTCTTACATATACTTCATGCTTCATCCACAAAATACTACATGACAATGCCAAAGGTGACGTTTTCCAACAAAAACACGATCTGTTCTCACACAAACATCACCATTCTCCCAAATAGATGACATTTTCTACCACAAGTACTACTTCACACTCCACAGGATGATACTCACCATCATACTTTTCTAGACTTCATATCACAGTTTCCTCCAAAATTAGATTTCCTTCCAGACATACCAGCATTCCCTCAAAGAGAGGACATTTTCCCCCGGAAATACCATCTTTTCTCCCAGAAATGCCAGCTTTCTTTGAAATACTCCACATTTCCTCCCAATTAGGCAATATTGCTCTTAGTTATGCCCAATCATAAGGCTATTTATCAGTCAAGTTGCATTTTTTTCCCAAATACACGACATATTATGACAGATATACCATTTTTCTCCCAAGTTTGTGACATTTTCTGCCAGAAATAGCAGTTGTCTCTTAAATGTAGGACATTTCCTTCCTGAAATATTAGCTTTGTCACAAATACATGACTGCTTCCTCCCTCAAAAAGATGAGACTGTTTCCTGGGAATACCAGTTTTCTTAAAAATACCTCATACTTTCTCCAAGAAGTTCATTTTTATAATCCTCAAGATGACACTTTCACCCAAAACTAGGAGATTTTCTCTCAGAAATGCATGTTTTTCTCTCACAGAACGGCATCTTCTCCCCAGATTTGGACATAATCTCCAAGTAATAACAGATTTCTCCAATCAAATGACATTATCACCCGGAAATACAGCCTTTTCCCCATTTTCCACTAGAAGTGTCCCATTTCCCCCAAATACATGGCATTTTCTCCCCAAAGAAGGAGATTTCATTTATTCATGAAAACCATGATTCTCCCAAAGAGATGACATTTTCTACCAGAAATACAGGTTTTCTTAAATTTATGTCCTGGTTTCTGGGTGGTTCCCCGTTTCTACAATTCTGATGCCTGTGACGAGAAGGTATGGATGGGAAAAGCTTTCCCTGCTATGACATTTCTTGCATTCTGTGATGAAATAGAGAAAAATGGAAAGCACTTTCTAATAAGGCAGCTGAATATTCGGGGACCTACAGATGTGGTGCTCTCACGGAGAACGTTGTAGAAAGTCGACAGCGATTGATTCTTGCCTGCGGACAAAAAAAAACCCTGTTCGGAGGAAAAGCAGTAGGCTGAATTCACACGTTCTCAGCATCGGAATTCCGCTACTTCGCTCTCATTAGTCGACAGCACCACTCTCTGAAAACCGCTACGGAGAGTTTGCAGTTGCTGGCCGGTAAATCGTGGTTCTCCCCGAATGCCGCTTGCAGCCTTCAGCAGCGGTCTCGTTTCTCTCGGATGCCGAGAAAGGGCGACTTCAGCCGGATGCTTTTCTCCGATGAGCGGCTTCTTCTGCGCACATCGCAAAGGAGTGGTTCTGACTTCTCCTTGTGTACATGCAGAATTCACTACGCTTGTCTCTCATTCTTCTGTCTTTCCCTTTATTTCTATTTTTTGTGTTGGTTCTCCGTTGCTACTACACGTCAGCATTCTGTGACGAAAAGAGTAGAAGTGAAAACCCCCTCTAATAAGGCAGCTAGAAGTTCGAGGAGCGACACGTGTTGTGCTTTCAGGGAGGATGTTACAGAAAGCTGAGTGCCATTCTTTCTATACTGTAGAGAAAAACGCCCCTGCTTGGAGAAAATGCTGAAGGTGCACATTCTCGGTTCCCGAGAAAAACGGGAATGCTGCTGGAGGCTGAAAGCAGCACTCGCGATGAATCGCTGTGGAGAGTTTGTGTTGCTGAAAACTGGTACATAGTCGCCTTGTGTACAGACAGAATCCTCCACGCTGTGCTGTGTAGGAAGTGCATATATCTGTCTTTCGACTGACAGTTCGTATTCATAAGGGATATGACCTTACAATTAAAAATACCAAATTAATCAGAAATATCACATTATCATCCAGAAATACCAGTCTCATTGAAAAAAATTGGAGCTTTTCAGCAAGAAAAACCTATTCACTCCACAAAAGTGACATCTGACACCAGAAATACCAGCATTCTCCAAAAAAAAAAAAAAGATATTTTACAAAGAAATATCACTTTTCTCCCTAATGTATGAAATTTTTCCCGGGAATTAGCAATTTTCTAAATTCTTTTGAAAGGAAAGGATCATAAATTTGTGAAAAACGTGGAATTTCTGAAAGAAAATGCCATACCTACGGGAAAAATTGAATCTCTGTGAGAAAAATGCCAAATATTTCCGCTAAAAATGGCATATCTGAGGGAAAATGTCCCTTTTTTTGCTTTTTTTTTTTTTTTTTTTTTTTTTTTGAAAAATAAAACAGTGTATCTAGAGAAAACTTGAAGTATTTGTATGAAACATTCCATTTATGGGAGTAAATATCATATTCCTGAAAAAGAAATCATATTTCCAATCACAATGCGGTATTTCTGAGAGAAAATGCCAAAATATTAGGGGAGTATTTTTAGTAGAAAAAGTAAGGTATTTCTCAGATGCCCTATATTAACAAATAAGCAGGTATTTCCGGGGGAATATATCCCATCTTTGGGAGAAAACTGGTGTACCTTGTTTTGGAGAGAAAATGTCCTATTTTGGGGGTAGAACCTGGTATTTCTGTGACAAAATGCCATCTTGATGGGAGTAAGTGTGATCTTGAGGAGCATTTTTGGTAGAGCATGGGAGCTATTTCTTGGAGTAGTGGTATTTCTGGGAGAAAATGAGCCCTCTTGGGGATAAAAATGGTCTATCTGTGAGAAAATGCCACATTTCAGGAAGAAACTGTCCTCTTGAGGAGTGTAATGTGGTATATAAGGGAGGAAATGGGAGGTATTCCTATGAGTCCTGGTATTTCAGGGAGAAAATGTCTGATATGGGGGGGAAAGGTCATATTTCTGTGAGAAAGCTGGTGTTTCTGGGAGAAAATGCCTGGTCTTTGTGAGAAAACAGATGCTTGAGAGGGAAAAGGCCATCTCTTTGGGATCGAAGTGGTATTTCTGGGAGAAAATGTAAGAAAATCTGGGAGTGTCATCATGAGGCGTGTCATGGAGTAGATTTGGGAGGAAATGGAGGTATTTCTAAGAGTAGCGGTATTTCTGGGAGCAAATGTCCTCTTTGGAGAAGAAAATGTCCTCTGGAGGGAAGAAAACAGCTCTTTCTTACAGAAAATGTCATCCAATTGGGAGAAAATCTCCTCTCTTGGGGAGAAAAGTGGTATTTCTGGGAGAAAGTGTCCTCTTCTTGGTTGCAAGTGTCATATTTTGTATTGCCATCTAGTCTTTTTGGGAGAAAACGTGTGGTAGTTGTAAGAAACTGGGTATTTCTGGGAGAAAATATCCTATTTTTGGAAGAAAGGGTAAACTTTCCAACTGAAATGTGATATTTTTGGGAGAAAATGACATACTTGAGGGAGAAAGGTGGGAAATTGTGGGAATGTCTTCTATTCGAGTATGTCTCTTCTATGTCTCCTGGGAATACCACTTTTCTTAGAAATATCTCATGTTTTCTCCAAACAATACGACATTACAATCCTGAAGATGACATTTTCTCCAACAACTATGACATTTTCTACCAGAAATGCCAGTTTTTCCCCCAAACTACGGCATTTTCTTCCAAAAATAAAACATTTTCACCCAGAAATACTAGTTTTCGCCCAAATAGATGACATCTTCGACCAGAACTATCATATTTAAATTCTAAATATGACACTTTCTTCCAAACATATGGTATTTCCTCCCAGAAATACCATCCTTCTCCCAAATACATGACATTTGTTCCCACAAGTACTACTTTTCCATCCCAAACAGGACGTGTTCTCCCCAGAGAAGGAGATTTGCTCCCTGAAATACCAGGTTTCTCCTCAAATAGATGACATTTTCTACCAGAAATACAGATTTTCTTACATATACTTCATGTTTCATCCACAAAATATTACATTACAATACCAAATGTGACTTTTTCAAACCGAAATAGTATATTTTCTGCCAGAAATACCAGCTTTCTCCCAAATATATGACATTTTCAACCAGAAACACCACCTTTCAATCCTTAATATGAGAGTTACCTCCAAAAATATATTTTCTCCCAGAAATACCAGCATTCTCCCAAATATATGACATTTTCTCCCAGAAATATGATGTTTTCTCACAGAAATACCAGCTTTCTCACAAGCATATGATATTTTCTTCCAGAAATTCAAGCATTCTCATTAATAGGGGACGTTTTCCAACAAAATACGATATAGTCTCCTGAGTTTAGCAGCTTTCTTAGGAATTCCTTATATTTCCTCTCAAAAATACTACTTTGCTATCATCAGTATGACATTTTCCAATTATTCCACATTTTCTCTTAGAAATACCAGTTTCCTATCCTTAATATTATATTTCCACTAAAAATGTTTTCTCCCAGACACACCAGCATTCTCTAAAATATATGATAATTTCTCCCTGAAATACCTGCTTTCTACCAATTCTTTGACATTTTCTCCCAAGAATAGTACTTTCCGATCCTAAATATGGTGTTTTCTTCCGAAAATATGACATTTTCTCTCAGAATTACCGTTTTCCCTTCTAAAATTGGGCATTAAAAATCTGACATTTTTTCCAAGAATTACCAGTTTTCTCTGAAATATATGCTATTTTCTCCAAATAATATGTCAGTCTTTTTAGAAATACCTGTTTTCTTCTTTTTTTGCTACTTTGTGGTGCACTGGCTGGCTCTGGGACTGAAGGACTGCAGAAAAAATGTGGGCACTGGGTGAGCCTGGGGGAAAATGTGGAGCACGGGGGGGGGTTTGAGGGCTTTGGGGGCACTGGGGGGATTTGAAACTCACAGGATGGCTTTGCACAGCTCTGAGGAGAACTGGAGACACTGGGGTGCACAGGGGACACTAAAAGGGTCTGAGGGGGACCAGGAGAGACCGGGAGTCACAGGGTTGTACTGTGGGGTAGAGGGACACCGGGCCTTGTTTCTTCCACCATTTCTACACATTTACTTTCTGTGAAGAAGGAGAGAAGAAGTCTCTCCCTAATTACAATGATTAGTATGTCGAGTAATGCCGCTATGAAGGACAATATTACTTGTAGTCAATATCGCTCCTTGCCAGGCTGCGAAAAAATCTCCCTCCCTCGGAGGAAAGCAGGTGTGTGATGTCTCACTTTTCCGGCTACAGAATTGTTCTATTTCATTCTTAATGGCAGAAAGCGGCATTCGCGGTGAACCACTACAGAGAGTTTGTAGTTGCTGGTTGAGAGTCTCAGAATGTTTCCTTCTGACGCTATTATTATGGAAGTAAGAATACATTCCTAGCTCCATTTTGCTTTTGTGTCAGAAGGCAGACATTTAAGCTACATAAAGTCACTTTTCCACAAAGATTCCCACAGACAGAAGGCATCCAACAACTTTCTGTACCTACACAGACTCCGGCTTCTCAACACTTTCCATGTATATTTTACCGTCTCTTTCCAAATTTAAAAACAGCAACTGTGCATTTTTGCAGAAAAACATACCACAAATCCTAAACTGTGGGCCAGTGGGGAGTTTTATCTGCTCCCCTTCCCCCTGTCCTAATTAAGAGACCAAAGGAGCGCTGATTTGGAAATTGGTACAAAACACAGCAGCATCACATTAAAAATTTTTGTTTTCATTGTCAGGGGTATTACAGCCCAAAGATTGTAATAAAGTTCATACAAAGAAGGATAAAATACAGATGTTCCGTACACAAAGGCAAAGAGGAAAGGTTGTGAGGGGATTTCCCAAGTGAGAAGTACGATTTTAGAAAGGGACATGTACAGAGAACCAGAGGGATATCAAGGCAAATGTAACAATGACTGCTACAAAACCAGTGGTAGAGAGAGAATTCACTGCCAAGAGTATCTCACAGTCCAGTGATAAAGATTCATGGCCTTGGTTGTAAGGTTGTGTTTTAATTAAAAATACTAATTAAAAACAATCTGGATTTTTGAGCTATTATTATAAATATTCGTTAGGGGGGGGATTGCTAAATGGTGCTGCAAAAGCCCCAACAAGGGGCTTTGTAATAGGGGGGTTGTGCACAAAGGATGTGAGAGATGGGGGTGTGGGGAAATTGGGGTTTGGAGGGGCACACACATGTGCAAATGAGTGAGAGTGGGGAGGAGGGTGTGCAAAGGGAGGAGGATGGTGCACATGGATGTATGTGTACATGGCTGGGCATGAAGGATGTGGTGCCACAGGACTTCACGTGCACATGGAGAGTGCAGAGATGGGGTTACATGTGTGCGTGTGCAGAGGGGTGCACAAAGGGGTAGGGTTGCACATCTGCACGTGTAATGGGATGTTTTCTGCAAGGTGTTTGCATGTACATATATAAAGGGATAGGTTGCGTACGTCTATGAAAGCAAATGAGGGTGTGCAAGATTGTGTGAGTATGTAGGTGTGCAAAGGGGGTTGGATGGTGCACATGGGTGCCCGTGCACATGGCTAGACAGAAGGATGAGGTTACAAAAGTGTGTGTGTGCACATGACTGCAAGGCTGGATCTATGCTCATGTATTCATTCACATGAGTGTGCAAAGCGATGGGTTTCCACACATGTGCATGTACATATGTATGTGCATGAACATGGGTATGTGCACCAAGGTCTTTGCACAAGGCTTTGTGATTTTGCATACATTTGCGTTCATATGGATGGTGTGTGCACACAGGTGTGCAAGGATGTGCACGCATGTGTGTGTGATTGCACAGGTGTGTGTGTGAGTACATCAAAAAGTCACGCAGCAGCTCATGGAATGCTGCTGGACAAATCGGGCTGTGCGCTCTTTGTGAATCCGTAATTGTGATCATTTATTGATTGAGTGCAGCCACAAAAGACATAGAGTGTCAAGTTGGGCAGCACTCACAGTGCTGCCCTGTAACACTGCACACTGTAGCTGCTGCCTTCTGATGCTCCTCCTCTTACTCCTTCAGCTGCAGCTTCTGCATCATCTCCACAAGGCTGTTCATTGCGGAGGACTGCAAAGAAACAGAGCAAGTGTAAAAATAGGACAGAAACAACCAAGGGAGATCTCATTAAGAAAGTCTGATCAGTAAACTTCCAGAATGGCCCCATGCAGAACAGCACGTTCCTGCAATTGAGGTCACTGACATTACTTCCCATAACACATTGCCTATGGTAAGATTCATGCTCTGCTGTGGGCTCGCAGTTTCAAAGGTCCTAATGCCTGACATGGCAAGCTTCTTTATCACAGCAAAACCCTCCATCCATTACCAACCACGTCCTTCTCAAACCAGAGGAAGGCATCCAAGCTCCCCTAGGCAGCTCTCACTGACAGTGTGATTTCCACAAATGCACAGCTGGGTGTTTTTCTGTTGCATGTGTAGCGGCAGCTCTGAGGGAAGCCTTCATCAATTCCCTTCTCCTCTCTTTTTGTCATTGTCTTCTTGCTATAAAGCAAGAATAAAAATGAAATTTGACCAGGAAGCTTCTCAGCGAATGACATTTCCAGGGGGACATACGGAAGACCATCATGGAGTTAATGGAAAGAGACGGGGTTACGCATTCTGACATGTCCTTGCCCTTGGACTTGGTAGCCTTCAACTCTTTCCCCTCTACAGAGAAGGAAAAAGCAAACCCTAAGCAAATTCAAAGTGCTTGATTAGGGCAGCACCTACCAGGGTGGGTACCACAGCACCTTCTTACCTCTTAGCTTGAAGCTGTGTCCTGCAGCAGGCTCAAGGGTGTGCTGCTGGAGCCAACATGCTATCTCTGCTCTGACCCCTCGCTCTCTTGCTAGCAGGCAACTGCACTGCTGTCTGATTCTCTTCTTCCAAGCCCTTGCATTTACATCCAGCCAGGGTCTTGGAGACAGAGCAGGGGCACACGGCAGGGGAAGGTCTTCCCCCTGAGCTGGGACCTGCTGCTATAGGAAGCCCTCCAGACTGGAGACAAGCTCTCTCATAAAGGACTTCCTGCATTGCTTTTGCATAGATCCTTCCATTTGGCTCAGCACCTCTCCCTGTTAGAATCAAGAAAGGAGAAGCAACAAGATTTAAAGAGAGTCCAAGGCTACTTTCAGTCTGCAAAATGGGCCACAGTACTAGGAACTCTCATCTCGAGTGTTCACAGTAAGGAATTTTAGGATCTTGGGTGAACGTTGGGTTCAGATTACAAAACAGGACAGGAAAGGTAACTGTAAATCCCAGGGATTAAGACCCCAAGCAACACACAACAACATCAGTCCCAGAAAGAACAGAAAGCCTAGCTAGAAAGACAATGCACCAAATCCAGACAACTGCTGTGTGTCTGTACCTCTCTTTGGTGCTGTGCCACACTCGGTGCTTCTGCCTTGCCCTTCTGCAAGGCTGCGCTTTGCTGGAAGGCTGCTTGCATCAGCTTCTGACAGAAAGGAAACAAGAAAGACATGTAGAGCATCTCTTCAGAGGAACATTCTAGCACAGCCAACCACAAACTTCCGGTCCTCAAGCGTAGTTTCTTCAATTTGCCCTTCTGCTGCTACAACGGTGTGCCTTTCCTGCAGCCAGCACAGAACTGCTATGCTGTTTCCTCTCTCCTCCATCACACACACACCCTCATGCAGCCCTATTTAGAGGCAGGTACCCACACCACAGCTCACAAGAGCTTCTTACCTGTGGAGGCTTTCCATTTCCCCCCTTGCCTTGCACCATCCCTTGGACGCACAGGTTCCATCCCTTCAACAACAGATCGAGTGTTGGTTTCACATTGTTCTCTTAGCTCATGCCCAACCCCCAAAAACCAAAAGACGCTGTCCTACAACCAAAACAGAAATTGATGTTTAAACTGCAATGCACTTACAGAAAGCATTACTGCTCTCATTCCTGCTCAGATAGCAGCAAAGGAACCCCAGTCTACCTGACAGTTCTGCATTCTGCAGAGCAAAGCTGCATCAGCAAACAAAACGCCATCAGCTGCAAAAGTCGAGACAGATTTTTTGTCCCTAAGGGGAATTCACACAGCTCTGGGCACCACCACTTATACACACACTTCTGTCTCACTGTTGCCATCAGCTGTCACTGTCAGCTTCCCTAATGCTCCACAATGGTTACTTGACATCTCTACAGCACTGCTCCCACTCAGAATACTTAAAATGCATTCCTCCATACTTCATGACAGAGGACTGAAGTGACTCACTTTTGCATGGTGGTAAGAACGGTTCATCCCTATGGAGTCCCTTTGCACGCTGCAAGGTGCTATTGGATCTCTGGCAGCCTGCTGGCTGCTGCTCCCAAACACAGGGAGCCACGTCGCGCTGCTTCTGAAGAGAGAAAAGAAGAAACGTTGGAGGAAACGGGCAGCCAAGGTTTGTAGAGTGGTTCTAGATCGTGCCAGAGATAGAAAGATATTTATCACTCAGGGAAAATACAGCCTGTGCCATGCCCAGGGCTGTCAGCAGTGAACGCAGAACCCAACCAGTTATTGAGCTCACAAAGGACCAGTAGGTCTCCCCTTGCTCCACCTCTTCCCCTTGAAAACAAGGAAGAAAAACCAGCAAAAGACACCCGGCCATACCTTTCCATTCATAGAGGAGGAATTGGAGCCATGGTCATCTTCTTGCTGAGACATGACCACTGAAGTCTCAGAGGAAGCCCAAGTTCAGAAGGCTCTCTCCACAGGAACTCCTCCTCCTCCTGGAAAGAGCTGACTTCACTCTTCCTAAGACTGTCTTGATTCCCAAAATCTCCTTTTGGACAGGAACTCTGCAGAAAGTATCAACAAGTGAAAAATCATGAGGAAGAAGCATTTTCCCAGCTTTCTTCTGCCATGCAATGTAGTCTTTTGAGGAGGGCAATGTCTGAAAATCAGCTGGCTGCAAGAGCTACCCAATGCTAGCTCCAGCTTGTGTCTGACTGCCATGGCTTGTGTCAGCAAGTGCTCTTCTCCATTTCCTCAGTAGCTCTGCACCCAGCCATCTGTGGGGCAGTGAGGCACAAGTTGCACTCTATGAAGCCTGTGCTCTCCTTCCTTTTTAATGTCTGACATGAAGGTGGGGGCCTGGCAGCAATTTTCCAGGGAAGAAATGACATTTCATCATCCTCACCGAAACATGGGATGGACTCTCAACAAGAACTCATTTCTCCTGGAAACAGCCATGCTGAGGGGCACTGCCAGAGCTGGAAACCCCTTCTCAGCCCAGCTTTTCTGCTGAGAGACCTCCCAACAACCACCCAGCACCAAACCCAGCTCACCTGGTCACTGCTCAGCCTGAGCTGTGCCCAGTTCACACACACACTGCAGCAGTGCTTCCAACAGGCCCTCACAGGGTGATCTCTCTCAAAGAAGGTTCACAGCTCAGTCTCTGCATGCAGCACACTCACCAGAGCACCAGCTCTGCTCACCAGCTGTGGCACAAACACTCCCACCCCAGCAACGACTGTGACCTCAGTGAGTGCCCAAGTTGCTTCTGTGCTTCCATCATAAGTGAAGGAAATGGACGCCTCCCAGATCCAAATTTTAGGAAACTAACACCATGGTCACCCAATGGGGTAATTTGAAATAAAATAACAGAGAAGTGAAGATGACTCTTGTGCAGCCCAATAAAAACCAGAAAAGACCAATATGGCCTCATAGTGGTCAATGGAGTCCCAGGGGAACTAGTAGGAAGCAATAGGAATGCACATCTGTATGCACCAGGGCCAGTGCTGGCCTCTGACTGTGGCTTCCGGTCCTGGGGCCGGTGTCAGCCTCTTGGACTGTGGCTTTAGACCCTTGGGCCAGTGCTGGCCTCACTGGCTTTGGCTGTGGCTTTAAGTCCCTGCACTGTTCCAGCCTCTTGGGTTGTGTCTTTGGTCCCCAGGGCTGGTGCCAGCTTTTCTGGCTATAGATGTGGCTTTAGGCCCCAGGGCTGATGCTGGTCTGTCTGTCTGTGGGTTTGGGCTCCGGGGCCATTGCTGGCCTCTCTGGCTGTGGCTGTGGCCTTAAGTCCTTGGACTGTTTCCAGCCTTTCCAGGCTGTGGCTTTAGCCCCTAGGGCTGGTACTGGCCTGTCTGGCTGTGGCTGTAGCTTTAAGCCCCATGGCCAGTGTCAGCATCTCTGGCTGTGGCTTTAGGCCCTGGGGTTGGTGCTGGGCTCTCTGTCTGTGGCTTTAGACCCCATGGCCGGTGCCAGCCTATCTGGCTGTGGATGTAGCTTTAAGCCCCAGGGCTGGTGCCGGCCTCTGTGGCTGTAACTGTGGCTTTACAGCCCATGGCTGGTGCTGGCCTCTCTGGCTGTGGCTTCAGTCCTTGGGGTCTGTGCCAACCTCTCAGGCAGTGGCTGTGGATTTGGGCCTGAAGCTGGTGCTGGCCTCTCGCACTGTGGCTTCAGGCCTCGGGGCCAGTGCCGGCCTCTCAGGCTTTGGTTTTAGGCCACAGGGCCAATGCCAGCCTGTCTGGCTGTGGATGTGGCTTCAGGCCCCAGGGCTGGTGCCGGCCTCTCTGTGGCTTTAGGCCCCAGGACTGTTCCAGCTTCTCAGGCTGTGGCTTTAGGCCCTGGGGCCGGTGCCAGCCTCTCAAGCTGTGGCTGTGTCTTTTCACCCCAGAGCCTGTGCTGGCCTCACTGGCTGTGGCTGTGGCTTCAGATCCTGGGGCCCATGCTGGTCTCTCTGGCTGTGTTTTTAGGCCCCAGGGCTGGTGTTGGCCTCTCAAGCTGTGGCTTTAGGCACTAGAGCCTGTTCCAGCCTATAACAACATGCATTTTAAAATGGTTCATGTAAGTAAATGAAAGCAAGAGAATACTGAGCTCTGGGTATTTCTAGAATTGGGATAGAGACAAGAGAGTGTGCTCAGCCGTGTGTGCTTGGTTGTAGACAGCAATCTCTACCACATTTGTAAACATCTTTAAATCTTTGTTATCCTGCTTTACAGCTATTTCTTAACTCTGCTGGCTGTATCACATTCTGCTTAATTCTTCCAGAACACATTCACATTGGCTTCTCTTCAGAGTAAGAAGTTTCCATGCTACACCTGCTTAGCGCATAAGTCATGGCGACCTCCTAAGTATTTGAGATCATGGAGCAGATCTTCCCAGAAGAGTTGTGAAGGCAGCTGAGAGATGAAGAAGTGATCCAGGACAGCCAGCACAGCTGCACCAAGGCACCACCATCTGGTGGCCTTTTGTGGTGCAGTGTTGATACTGATGGACAACAGGAGAGCAACTGATGTCATCTCCCTGGACTCATGCAAGGCCCTTGACGTGGTCCCGCACCACTTCCTTCTCTCTAAGTTCCAGTGCTTAACCACCGTCTCTGTACAGACGTTTTTCCTGATATCCAACCTAAACTCTCCTGGCACAACTTGAGGCCATTTCCCCTTATCCTGTCACAAGCGAGAAGAGACCAGCCCCCAGAACCCAACACTCAGCCCTATTGAAACTCATACAGTTTGCCATTGATCCAGTCTGTCCAGGTTCCTCTGCAGTGCCTTTCCCCCCTCCAGCAGATGAACACTCCCTCACAACTTGGTGTCATCTGCAAACTTACTGAGGGTGCACTCAATCCCTTCATCAAGATCATTAATAAATATGTTAAATAGAAGTGACCCCAGTACCAAGCCCTGGGGGACACCACTCGTGACCAGCTGCCAACTGGATTTAACTCCATTGACCAGAGCTCTTTGGGCCTGGCCATCCAGCCAGTGTTTCAACCAGCAGAGCGTATGCCCATCCAAACCATGGGCAGCCAGCTTCTCCACGAGAATGTTGTGAAGGACAGCATCAAAGGCATTACTGAAGTCCAGGCAGACCACATCAACAGCCTCACCTTCACCCACTAAGCGGGTCACCTGGACATAGAATGACATCAGGTTTGACAAGCGAGATTTACCATTCATATGATCTCAGGAGGCTTTAACCCAACTGCTAAAAGGATATAGAAAGGAGATATGAAAATGTCATCCCTGTGTCACAGTAATCTTAAGTTCAGGTGCATGTTCTACATTTAATACACCCTCCATCATTCTCATAGCCATACACGGTGCTCGGGGGAGCGGACGTTTCCTCTCTGCACCTCCTTGCAGGGACTGATGGCTGTGCCTAGGATCGCCCTGAACCTCCTCTTCTGCAGGCTGAGCTGCACCAGCTCTCCCAGAATTCCCACCCCAGCCGTTTCCCACACAGTGCTGAGGAGGGGAGGGGATCTGGGGGGAGACGGCTCCACGTCGGCTTCACGCAGCTCCGGGAGCTCCGCACGGGGACAGACAGACCGATGGAAAACAGCACTTGGGGACTGCAGCTGCGGGGCAGCAGCTCAGCACAGCGCCCCGATTAATCGGGCCGAGCGAGAACCGAACGCTCTTGCTAACTCCGTGCCGGGTTCGAACGCGTCTCGATCCGTGGGATCGCTCCCTCTCTTTCGGGGCTGCCCGGCTCAGCCAGGAGCAGCTCCCGGACGCCGGCCGGGTCCCGCCGCTCGCGGTCAGCCACCGCTTCTCGCAGCTCGGCGGCGCCTCGCCGCAACGATGACTCCGTAGAACGGCTCGGTTCCGACGGGGGCCGGACGGGGCCGGCGACGGTGCCCCCGCGCCGCCTTCCCCTGACCGCCCGGCGTCCCCGAGGCACGGGGCGGGCGGCAGTGGGGCGGCGGGCGGCGGAGCACCGCTTTGCCCCGCACGGAGCCCCACTGCTCTGCCGTGGCGCCGCGCCAGCGCCATCGCGGAGCCCCGCGGCCACGGCCGCCACTGGCGGAGAGCCCGCGCTCGGCCCCGCCTCCTCCGCGCTCCCATTGGTCGGTCGGCGGAACGGGGGGGGGGGGGGCGCTCGCGCGGGGTCCTTTCCAACCCCCGTCGCGCCGTCATTGCGTTATCACCGCGCGCTTGCGCGTGGCCCCGGCCCGGCTGCCCGCGGCACTGCCCCGCGCCGTGCACCCGCTCTGCTTCGAGGACCCCGGGGCGGCCGGGCCTCGGCTGGGGCTGCAGGAGGACGAGGGCGGGGACGTGGTGGACCTCAGCGCGCCCGCGCCCGCGCCCGCGCCCGCGCCCGCGCCCGCGCCCGCGCCCGCGCCCGCGCCCGCGCCCGCGCCCGCGCCCGCGCCCGCGCCCGCGCCGTGCGGGCCTTCCTAGAGAGCGGCGAGCACGGGCTGCATCCATGCCACGAGGAAAGCGCTCACTGGTGGTGCACGGCAGTGCGAGATGAAGCGTGTTTCTTTATGCCTCTGCTGTTAGTTCGGGAGAGATGAATGAGTTCAGGTGCAGTGAAAATAGTCTCTTGCACACAAACTGCTCCTATTTAGAAGGATAGAGAATGTCAGCTGGAGCAGCATGGCTGCAGTGGTGCCCACCAACCACTGCACCGTCGCTGAGGCAGCAGAGCAGCAGAGCAGCCTTCTGTTCCCAGTTCTGAGTCCACATGGGCACGAGATGTGGATCTAATTAGAGGAGTGTGGTTCGTTTCCCTGCATCCCTTCCTCTCCCATGATGGGGAGAGTTTTTTGTTGTGTTTCTTAAAACATGATTTTCTGAGGCTTTGACCCAAGTGCTGAGCCCTACACTTGGTTCACAGCACAGCCCCATCTGCTCCTGGAGGGCCTTTTCCTGCACTCAGTGCTGTGGCTGCCACAAGATGAGTAGGGGAAAGGACACCTGACTTAAAGCAAAAATGTGGGATGGGAGTCTGCTACAGAGTTGGCCCAGAGCCTGGGAAAGTTCAGCTGTCACCAGACATGTTTAGGGAGGGTGAGAGAGCAAAGGGGAGGAAACCATAGGGTTTTCTGCAGAGTCTTGGTCAATCCACAGAAAATTTGGGTCTCAGTCATGTTCAGCTAGGCCAAGTCTTCTGGGGCTGCATATTTCTCTTTGACCAGGAGGTAATAGGAAACGGCCCGGAGAGGAAGGCCACATTTAAGCCCGCAATGTCCCTGCTCTTAATATCGCACAAAGCAATGCATTCCTGGGAACTGGTGTGGGAATGGAATGTTGGTTTCTGCATTTGATATTAAAAAGTAGCAATTGGTTTGAAGAAGTAGAACATAATGCATTTGTACTCTGTAACTTATCCTTAGAAATACTTGAAGTAAAATACTGTATACGTTAGCGGCATGTTTTAGAAACATTATTACTGAATTATGTGATTAATTCTTTCTTGCAAAACTGTAATAGTTGTTAAATGTTCCAAACAATGAGAGTATAGTGTGCTAAGGATTAGAAAACATACTGTAGAGCTGTTCTGTTACGATAAGAAACTCTTAGCAAAAGAAAGACAGATTTAGCAAACATCAAAGAAGTTAGGGCCTCTACACAAGGCCGAATTGTCTCACTCCATGAGAAGGTTGGGGTGTGAAGGCAGGCACCAGGATACTCCCCTGCCTCTCTCCCAAGCTTATCTTTGTATAAAGAAGGACAAGCAGATATCCGCAAAATAATGATCAGGTGTGGAATAAGTTAATTAACTACAGATTTACGCTTAGGCAGCAAAAATTTATGTTTGTCCAGTGTTTTCATGTTTAGTGAAGCATCAAGAAGATTGTGAACCTGAAGTATTCAGCCAATGAGGAACCAGGGGAGTAAGAGATAAGCGTCGGGGAATAGGGAATAAAAGATGTAACTGTTTTCTGTGGGTTCTCCTGCTTGCAGGAGGCCTGCCATTGCAATTGCAAATAAAATCTGCTTTATCAGAGATACCGTCCTAGAAAATTATTTGGATATTTCCTACACTGGAGAGCACTTGGAGTCAATACACTGAGTGTAGATGAGCTGTGACACTGGGATGGCACCTCGTCCCAGTTCAGTCCCTGCTTCCCACTTGGCAACAGGCATCCCCTCCCTGGCTCAGAACCCAGCAGTGAAACCATTTCTATGCTGCTCAGCTGTGGGTGTGAAAATGATAACACGGTGAAACATCCATGATTCCCCATCACACAGCCAATTTTAATAAAAAAGAGATTATTCCAGCACAAAGAGAAGGCAGGTTTTGGTGTCAAAAAGCACAACATACAATAGCCAAAATGTGAGTACTTTGTATTGAGGGCGGTCCATACCTCTTGTGGGGGAAATTATGTGGAAAGGAGAGGGAAATAGGCTCAAGAAAGCAGCAGGAATGCAAAGTGTGTCTCTGGTGCCCACATTTGGAAATGCTCCTCTTTAAAAGAGCAGCACAAATGTTCTGTGGTTTTGTGTGTCTCTGGAGTAGGGTTTTTCTTTCTGGACTCACAATATGTCTCATAATTATCGAAAATAGGGGTTTATTTTAGTTAGCAATTTGACTAATTGTTTTCCATAAAAGTACCGTGCAGTTTATAAAGGAGAGGACGGGGGGGGGGGGGGGGGAGAGGAGGGGAAAGGCTCCGTGCGGGCCTTCCTGGAATGCGGGCTGGTGGCTGCCCACAGGTGGGGGAGCGGTGTGTCCGGGCGCGTGGCGGGGCCCAGCGATGGCTCTGGGGAACTCGCTGAAGATGAGCAGCTCCGCGGGCACCTTGACATCCTGCTGCTGGCGGCGGTCGTGGAAGTTCAGACAGTTCAGCCCCACGCGGATCGCCTTCTCAGGGTCGTCGATGGGCGCGGACTGCCGCCCTCCCGCCCGGGGCAAACAGTGCCGGCCCAAGGCCAGCGCTGTGCGGGGCGGGGCTGAGCGCGGGGTGATCACCTGCTGCAGCTGCTGGCTGCGCTGCTGCCGGTACAAGTGGGCTTCTTGGCCGGCTGGGCGCGCTGCTGGCTCGTGTTCAGCTGAGCGTCGATCCACACCTCCGGATCCTTTTCCTTCAGGCAGCCTGTCAGCCACTCTGCCCCAAGCCTGCAGCGATGCCTGGGGTTGTTGTGACCAAAGTGTGGGACCCGGCATGTGCTGTTATTGAGCTTCATACCATTGGCATCAGCCATCGATCAGCCTGTCCAGACCCCTCTGGAAGGTCTTCGTATCTTTAGGCAGATAATAGGAGGATGCAAGAGCTGAGAGGTAACGGGAGGGAGGGGAGTATCCTGCTCTGCCACCAGGAGCCTGGGAACCACAGGCTGTGGGTGCCGGCACAAAAATCCTCCATCCATCACCACAGGAGCTGCAGTTCTGGCTGCAGCAGCAGGAACTCAGCGCAGCCCTGCAGAGAGCGGTCCGGCAGCACAAGAGGAAGATGACAGCTGTGGAGTGTGAGTGCCTCAGCAGCCTGCAAGGAGCTGAGCGGTGCTGGGGGGAGGAAGGTGTGGGAGTCTTGGGGAGGAACACACAATGGCAGCATTAGTGGCAGGATCAGCTGCTTCCTCCTCCATTCCTGACACCATGCACCGGTTTCCTTTGAGAAGCACCCAAGAAGCCAGATCTCATTGTCACATCTGTGGGGTTCCACAGAACACACAGACATGGGGTAAGTTTAGGTTGGATATCAGGACAAACTTCTATACAGAAAGGGTTGTTAAGTGCAGGAATAGGCTCCCCAGGGAGGTGGTTGAGTCATGTGTTTAAAAACTGGATTTGGTGCTCAGGGACATGATTTAGAGGGGAGTTGTTAGAATTACAGTAGTATAGTCAGGTCGTAGTTGACTCAATTATCTTTAAGGTCTTTTCCAACCAGAGTGATTCTGTGATTCTATGGGATGCTGTGTGTTGGATTGCTGTTTATTGCAGAGCACCAGTACAGGGCAGGACTGGGGACTGGGAAGATGGGGATGGTGAGGGCAGTGTGCGGCTGTAGGCTGCTCAGATGGTACCGGGAAACGTTTGTAGCTGTGTGGAGGTGTGCGTTTCTCCTGCTGTAACAAAGATGGAGGGGATGGAGCTGACTGAGGGGCGGTGACCGGAGGCAGCACGAAGGCGCCGTGAGGCGGCCACAGTCAGCCCGGCCGCAGCACAGACGGACGGCACTGCGGCTCCCCGTCGCACGTAAGGCGGCTCTCGTTCCCTCCGCGAGGGGGCGCTGTGCTGCCGGCGCGCTCTGACAACGTCACGCAGCCGTCTGGCACTGGTGTGCCTTATGGCGCCGCGTCCCGCTCCCAGCACTGCGTGGGCAGCGTGCACGAGTCGCCATGGAGCCTTCTGCCCTCGGAGCCTTTCTTCTGTGCTGCGATCTGCTTGTTTAATAGCCCTGCTTCCGCTTACACAGCAACCGAATGGTGAAACTGCATCAGAAAAACATCTATCAGATGCAAAGCCGCTACTTGATGCCCAAAGGAAATATGAGTGCACAAAGTGGTTGGCCTTGCATTTCTGCCAAGGATTCAAGAAGAGTGGAAACTTTTTTTCTGATGCCTGGGTCGTAGTTTGTCCACTGATATCTGCTTCCATGAAGGAGAGAACGAGTGGAGCGCTGAGGAGCAGCTGTGTGGCAGTGTCATGCTGACCTTGCTTGCCTGGGCAGTGCAGTGCCGTGATGTTCCAGATGTGTAAGAGTCATGTGCAGGGCGAACATAGGCACTGCTGCTCCTACACAGGGGCTGGGCTCACTGACAGCAGCATGAGGGCAGCAGTCTACTTCTGCTTGTAACCTCAGCCAGGCTGTCACTCTAGGGATAGAAAAGGCATTTCTTACCTACTGGTTCCTTTATCTGCTTGTGCGTCCCTCTCTCGTGCAGAGCTGCTGTTGTGCTGCAAGGCAGCCCTTGTTGGTGCAGTGCAAAGCAGGCGGGCAGTGTGTGTTTGTGGGCATTCTGTAGTGCTGTTCAGGCACTGGTCTCAGACGGGGAAATCATGTGCTTATCGTCATGCTTTACAGTCGCAATGACTTAATCAGCACCATTAAATTACCATCAAGTTCTGATAACTGTTTGCTAGAAAACTAATGCTCTCTCTGGTTTTTATTGCAGTTGCCAGCTGCTGGTGGACCTGAATGTGAGTGTGTTTGTTTGCTGTACCATGCTGTGCCAATTTTCTCCAATTAGATAAACGTAGGGAGTGTAAGTAGTGCAGGAAGAGCACTGTCTGTCTTTTTATTAGTGGTAAATTTGTAACTTCTTTCTGTTTCCTCCTATAGAGGACAATGCCCCATGTATATATGCTTTTCCTGCTCAAGAGATAATGAAAATTCCAAGAGAATGTTAGCTCACAGAGGAAGTATTTTTCCAGATAAACTCTCTGGGCATACTGCTCCCTCCTGGTTCAACCCACAAGGTTTCACCCATCCAGTATTTATTCCTGTGCCTGTTTTCCAAATCCCAGGCTCCATGAAGGTCAGCACTGTTTTGCTGTTGAACTTTGTTGGAACAGAGATGGATCATAGAAGGCAGTGTGATTCCACAGAGATCCTGAGCAGGAGGCAAAAGAAACCTGTTTGTGAATGGCCATCTTGAGCCAATCACAGCACGCTGTGGTGTCTTGTGGAAACACAGGATGGTTGATGTGCGAAGGGACCTTTGGGTACATCGGGTCCAGCCCCTGCTCCAACAGGGCCGCCAGAACTGGTGCCCAGGACCACATCCAAATGGATTTGGAGATCTCCAAGAGGAGACACCACAACCTCTCTGGGTCCCTGTGTCACTGCTGCAGCGTTTACACAGCACAGGAGTGCTCCTGATGTTTGGTGGCAACCTCTGGTCCTGGCACTGGGCTCCACTGGATGCAGCCTGGCTCTGTCCTCTCTGCCCCTCCCTGCAGGGTTTGATGGTCATGAGTGGGTTCCCCCTGAGCTCCCTTTCTCCAGCTGAGCAGCCCCCTCTCTCTCAGCCTCTTGTCGTAGAAGAGATGTTCCAGTCCCTTCACTGTCTTGGTAGCCTTCCATTGGACTCTTTCCAGTATGTCCAGCTGTCTCTTGTACGGGGAGCCCAGACCTGGAACTGTTCTCCAGGTGCAGCCTCACCAGTGCCAAGCAGAGCAAAAGTAATGGTGCAGAATAATGGTCCTTGCCTGCTACAAGAGAAATCAGGACTAGGGCTATGATGGGAGCACACTGCTTTATGATTATATGGAGAACTGCTAGGAAGAAGGCCTGGTGGGCCTGAACACAGATGGCAGGTGGTCCAGCTTTTGTTTCACTGGAAACCAGATACACCATGGGCAGCACTATGGAGATATGTTCTCCATGTAGTTGTGCCCCTGTGGCTTCTTTCTGATGTGCTTGGGAAGTCCCACTAGAATAGACTGCTGCATGAGACGGAAACCTGATACCACACCACTTGTGTGGGTGAAGTTTTACTATCATCTTTTACGTTTGGTGTTTTTTTTTTTTTAGTTCAATTCTGTGTGTGCATTGGTGCGAGTCACAGAATCACAGAATCACAGAATCGTAGGGGTTGGAAGGGACCTCCAGAGATCATCGAGTCCAACCCCCCTGCCAAAGCAGGATCCCTACACCAGGTCGCACAGGTAGGCGTCCAGGCGGGTCTTGAATATCTCCAGAGAAGGAGACTCCACAACCTCCCTGGGCAGCCTGTTCCAGTGCTCCGTCACCCTCACCGTAAAGAAGTTCTTGCGCACACTGGTGCGGAACTTCCTATGCTCCAGCTTCTGGCCTGCCTTTGCTAAATCCTTTTCTTGTGACCTTAGGCAACAATCAAGGGGATGTCAAGTTTCAGTGCTGAGCAAAAAGCGCAGGCACTCAGGAAGGCCATAAAGGGCTTTGGTAAGCTGATCTCCCTCCATGGGTTAACTTTTATTTTTTCCCCAGCACCGGAAATGGCTGCTCTGGTGGTTTGATAGAGGGAAGTGTAGCTGCTTGCATTGCTCCACTGCACAACTGCCCTAAAAATCATTGGAAACAGAACTTCATGTTCCAAAATGCAGCTGTTCTAGTGGTGTGGGTCCTGGCAGCTTTGTGTGCATAGATGTAGTCCTGGGGTTGTTGAGAACTGGTTGCGTAGGGGACTGGAGGTGGCACAAGATCAGAGGGCACTTTTGATTCTTGTGCAAGCAGCTTGACTAGCTTCCATTTGTTTCTTGCACAGATGAAGATGCCATCATTGACGTCTTGACCGAACTAAATGTTTCCCAATGTCAGCAAGTTCTGATCACCTATAAGAGCACTATTGGCAAGGTAGGTGGTCTTCAGAGACGTGTGTCACTTGGGTGAAAAGTGAAAAACGACCCAATCTCTATAAGAGAAAGCTCAGCAGAGACTTTACCTGACTAAGGTAAAGTTTGTTTTTGTTCAGTTCAGAGCAGTTGTTGATGCAAGGAGGGTTGGAGCCTGAAGAGAAGTGGTAAACAGCTCAGTTCCTTCTGTCCTTGAAGGCCGTACCTTCTGCCAACTTCATTCTCCTCTCTTGGCCTTCTAGGATTTGATTGATGACTTGAAGTCAGAGCTGAATGGGAATTTTGAGAGGGTGATTCATTGGGATGATGGTTCCCATCACCATTTATGACGTGCATGAACTAAAGAGGGCTGTGAAGGTTTGGGAATCTTCCTTTTGTATTGCTTAAGTTTTGGCCAAGGACTTACTGCTTTGTTATTTATGTCTTCTTATTTATTATTAACTCTTAAAGAAACCTGGTTGTATGTCACAAGCAGTTGCTGGTAGCTTGGTGATTCCCTAGGGAGCAGGAACAGATGAAGGTTGCCTGATTGAAATTCTGGCTTCTCACACCAATGAAGAGATTTGTCACATTAATGAGAACTACAAGCTTCATAAGTAGTGCAAAAAGCCAGGCCTTATCCTACTGTCTGACAGTCAGTTTGTGTATGTGCAGGCAGGTGTGAAGAGGAAGGAGTCTGGGGAGCTTTTAGGTGTGACACACTGGCCAACTTAGCTGTTGCTGTTTGTCTAGAGAGAAGCTAGACTAGAATTTCACCAGCAACTGAATTGGTGTAAATAAAATGGGGAGGAACATTCTGTCTGTATGGCTCTCTTGTCAGTTTCTTACTGTCTGTCCTTCTTAATTGGAGGCTGTAGCACTAATTATGATGGCGAGGAGTGCTGCGGTGATGCTGAGAGCCCTGGGCACAGTTCTGTACTTAGCTAGGTTATGGCTGGTAGATGTTGTGGGCAGCACCTAGGTGATGGCCCTGCTCCTAATGGATACTCTGTGTTCTTGCTAGAATATGGCTGCTCCCTTGAGGATGACATCGTACCTGACACATCTTCGATCTTTCAAAGGGTGCTCGTGGCCCTTGCAACGGTGAGCTAAGCCGAGAGGAGAAGGGGGTGAATCTTCCTGTGGGCACAGCTCTGCACTCAGTGGTGAGGAGCTCCAGGCTAGCTTTTTCTCACCCTGAGTGTCCCATGGCCTGCTCCTCAAACCCAGCTTCTACAGGGAGGGAACTCTGACTCTGGGTGTGCATGAGTGCTGTGGGCTCTTCTTTAAACAGAATCACAGAATCACTAAGGTTGGAAAAGACCTATAAGATCATCCAGTCCAACCATCCACCTATCACCAATGGTTCTCGCTAAACCATATCCCTCAACACAACATCCAAACGTTCCTTGAACACCTCCAGGGAAGGGGACTCCACCACCTCCCTGGGCAGCCCATTCCAGTGCCTGACCACCCTTTCAGAGAAGTAGTATTTCCTAATATCCAGCCTGAATCTTCCCTGGCACAGCTTGAAACCATTCCCTCTAGTCCTATCACCGGTTATACAGGAGAAGAAGCCGACCCCCAGCTCGCTACAACCTCCCTTCAGGTAGTTATAGAGAGCAGTAAGGTCTCCCCTGAGCCTCCTGTTCTCCAGACTGAACAATCCCAGCTCCCTCAGCTGCTCCTCATAAGGCCTGTGCTCCAGACCCCTCACCAGCTTTGTTGCCCTTCTTTGAACACACTCCAGGGCCTCAATGTCTTTCTTGCAGTGAGGGGCCCAGAACTGGACACAGTACTCAAGGTGCGGCCTCACCAGAGCTGAGTACAGGGGAACAATTACTTCCCTACTCCTGCTGGTCACACTACTTCTGATACAAGCCAGGATGCCATTGGCCTTCTTGGCCACCCAGGCACACTGCTGGCTCATGTTTAGCCGAGCGTCAACCAACACCCCCAGGTCCATTTCCTCTACACAGTCTTCTAGCCACTCCGCCCCAAGCCTGTAGCGTTGCTTGGGGTTGCTGTGGCCAAAGTGAAGGATCCGGCATTTGGTCTTATTAAACCTCATCCCATTGGCTTCAGCCCAGCTATCCAGCCTGTCCAGATCCCTCTGTAGGGCCTCGCTACCCCCAGGCAGATTGACACTTCCAGCCAACTTGGCGTCATCCCCAAACTTACTGAGGGTGCACTCAATGCCCTCATCCAGGTCATCAATAAAGATACTGAAAAGGACAGGCCCCAGCACCGACCCCTGGGGAACACCACTCGTGACCGGTCGCCAGCTGGATTTAGCTCCATTGACCACCACTCTCTGGGCCCGGCGCTCCAGCCAGTTCCTTACCCAGCCAAGAGTGTACCTGTCCAAGCCACGGACTGCCAGTTTCTGCAGGAGAATACTGTGGGAGACAGTGTCAAAGGCCTTGCTGAAGTCTAGGTAGACTACATCAACAGCCTTTCCCTCATCCACCAGGCGGGTCACTAGATCATAGAAGGAGATCAGGTTGGTCAAGCAGGACCTACCCTTTGTGAACCCATGCTGGCTAGGCCTGATCCCCCGGTTGTCCCGCACTTGCTGTGTGATCTCCCTCAAGACAATCTGCTCCATAACCTTCCCTGGCACCGAGGTCAGGCTAGCAGGCCTGTAGTTCCCCGGGTCCTCCTTACAGCCCTTCTTGTAGATGGGAGTCACATTGGCAAGCCTCCAGTCTTCTGGTACTTCACCCGTCAACAAGGAGCGCTGATAGATGATGGAAAGCGGCTCGGCTATCACCTGCGCCAGTTCCCTCAGCACTCTCGGGTGAATCTCATCCGGCCCCATGGACTTGTGACAGTCCAGTTGGAGTAGCAGGTCTCTGACTGTTTCCTTCTGAATCGTGGGTGGTTTAGTCTGCTCCCCAGCCGAGACTAACAGGTCAAAAAGTGGAGTATCCTGAGGATAACTGGTCTGACCTTTAAAGACAGAGGTAAAGAAGGCATTCAGGACCTCTGCCTTTTCCTTATCGTCCGTAGTCACATTCCCAGCCTCATCCAGTAAGGAATGGAGATTCTCCTTAGTCCTCCTCTTACTGTTGATATATTTGTAAAAGGATTTCTTGTTTCTTTTTATCCCAGCGGATAAACAGCCCAGTAAGATGGGTTGCTGCTCATTTCAGAAGCCCAAAACACATCTGAGCTGTGTTTCACTGTTTGTAAGTTTGTAAGCTGCATTCCCTTTGAAAGACTCCATTATCCATGTCCAGCAGCTGTTCCTGATTTGGAGTTCTCAGGAGTTGCTTCCAGTAGATGCTCTGGTGAACTGAGTCTTCTATCCTTGTGTCTTTGCAGGGAAACAGAGACGAAGAAATGTATGTGGATGATGCCCTTGCTCAGCAAGATGCTCAGGTGTGTAGTAATATGCTTCCCAATCTATTCTCGTGCATGTGATGCATGGTGAAGAGAAGCCAACCTGTGACATGGGGATGATGGTTCTAGTCTTGTTTGTGAGTCTCTAAGGAGAGATCTCTAAACAGGCTGGTTACTTGGCAGGGGCAGTGACATTTTGGTTGTGGGTTGCCGTGCCTGGTTGCTGCTTGTTGGAAAATATCCATGATCTAGACAAGTATGGGCCAGCAGTGCTCTAGCTCCAAGGAATTAAAGATCTCCTGTACACCCAGTCTTTTCCATGAGCCTTACTTTGTCATCCAAAATGTCTTTAAGTGCCTGTACTAAGCGGGGGAGAAGAAATGGGGAACAGATGAGGTGCAGTTTATGTCCATCCTCTGTACACGGAGCAGGTATCACCTACTGAGATGTAGGACCCCTGCACAGTGTCCGGGGCTTTTCTTTCCTTCCTTGTTTGTGTGTGATGCTTTTGTAGGAGGTCTGTAGCTGTTCAGTAGATGTGAACTCTTCTGAGGCAACAGGTGTCTTAGAGAGAGCTCCATTGCATCCATTCCATTCAGGCTGTTTTATTCCCTCCTGAGACTGAAAGTGACTTCAGAAACCTAAGTACAACTTGCTGCTGCTCCAGCATGGAAATCAGAGATCATGAAATGTGACTGCCCTTGGGGCAGGGGACAGAGGAGCTAAGAAATTTGATTGGCAGCACAAAGTGCTAGGTCTTGAAAATGGTAATAGCTGTGATAGGCCAATTAGCAAGACTGTTAACAATGAGAATGAATTATTTTTGTGGATGGTCCTGATTTAGCTGACAGTGCTGCAGGAATTACTGATCTTGCAACCCCATTACGCTGGGACCCCAAAAACTGCATCAAGACCCCAAAACTGCACGAAGACCAGTCAAGAACAGCACCCCAAAAAGTGCACTAGAGCTATCTAAAAAAAGCATACCAGCAGCACCACAAAATGCACCAAAAGGCAAACAATGGGTCGATCCAAAAAACATCACCAGGAACAACCCCAAACACTAAGATGGGACACGTAAACTGTACCAGGACCCCACCTCAAAACTGCAGCACGGTGTCATGTCAAGCTAAAAACCAGCCTTTTGACAGCATTCCACTGAACAAAACAGCACTTCATGGCTGTTTTACCCTGCTAATCTGTGGAATACAAGAAAAACTGTTCAAAGCAGAAGCTGTGGAGCTAGATTAACAGCATGAGAACAAAGGACACCTCTGAAAGAAGAAAGAACATCTCACGGCTCTGATTGGATAAGTGCCTGCGTGAACAGTTGAAGAATGTTTTGTAGAATGTTCTGTTGACATGTAGAGGTGGATGGGAAAGTTGTAGGGGTGGATGGGAAAGCTAGAAAAAGAAAACTTGTGAAGGTATATAAGTGATGTGAGAACTTGTAATAAAGGATTTGGATCATTCACATCTGAGTCCGTGCATCAGACGCTGCACTAATCTATCTACTACACTTCTCTATCCTACTACCTACCATCTTCTTGCTCAGCACAGTGTCACAAAATCATGAAGGGGTCGGAAGGGACATCTGGAGGTCCTTATGTCAGCATGAGCTGAGGAAGGATACCCCTGAAGTGGTACAGGGAGTTGGAGCAGGCTGTGCTGGGACATCCTACGCTATATTGCGTCCTTGTGCATCCAGGCCAAGAGGTCACTTCTGTCTTACGAATGGACTTGTCAATAGCAGAGAGACAGATACTCTGAGGGGACAAAGGCCATTAGAGAACAACAAGGTAACACATTTTGGGTGGTATAGGAGAGGCCAAACAAAAGCTGTGGGAAGCTTGGCAGAAGAAAGAAGTAGAGCAACAGAGGTGAGTTATATTGAAGGAGAGGTTGCCTCATCTCTCACCCTGAAAGAAAACCTGTAATCCTTAAACATTAATCCAAACCCGAAAATTTCAGTTCTAAAATCTTTTATTCTCCAACTCTTATCCCACCACCATCAACACCTCTCCTAGCCCTACACTAAGCTTTTAGTGAGGGTAGGGAGACCTCAATAAAGGTATGGAGATGCCAGGGCAAGAGGTCCTTTCCTGCTAACACAGGAGACTTTCAGGATGCCAGAGCCCTTTGGGAGCTCCAGGTGGACTTTGGGCAGGGGTCTCCACGTCATCTGTTAAGGCACCAGCTGTCTGTGCGCCAGTAATTGCACCCCATCCCAATTATATATTCACTCTGTTCCCAAAAAAAGTCAACACAAGATTCCCACTAGGGCCAACCCTCAACACAGAGATCACCTCTACCTCCACCGTCCTGCTTCCTTCTCAAGGAGCTGTTCTCTCCATGGCCACCCTGCCAGCACTCAAGCTTTCAAACTATGGCTCTGCAGATCCTTTTGGGGGAGCACATTGCTGCCTGCTCAGCAGAACTGTCAGAACTGGGGAGGGGAAAGGGAGGGGCAGACAGTGGCTAGTGGCTGTGAGAAGTAACTTTTGTAATGTGGTCTAGTGGAAGGTGTCCCAGACATGGCCTGAGGTTTGGAATTTTCTTTAATGTCCCTTCCAAATCCAGGAAATCCTTCCAGAATCATCCAAAATGATTTTGTGGTTCCATCATGATAGAATGAGGAAGACCAATAAATGGTTAAGGGAGTGGTATCATGTCTGCTATTTATGTCAAGGAACTAGCTTTGAGAACTCTGGTCTTCTGGGGGAGGGTGGGGAGGGTAAGATCATCTTCAGAACAAGCTTTCCAATTTAGTCAGGAGAGTTTTAAACAAGAATCACCAAGGGAGAGAACCCATCCCACACTGAGGCTGATGACGGTAATGGGTGCCCCGAGTCTGGAGCTGGATCACATGCCAGGAAGACAGCACCTAAAGTGCAGGATAAGGGAACTTCTACTGGTAAATCAGCCTTACTGAGAGTCCAACTCAAATGCCTGTACACTAACACACAGCATGGGGAACAAGCGAGAGTCACAGATGTGCACGTGCCTACAGGGCTATAATATAATGGCATCACTGAGACATGGTGGGGTGGCTCTCATGATTGAAATGTAGGAATAGATGGGTATAAACTCTTAGGAAGGATAGGCATGGAAGAAGGGAATTGCCCTCTACATCAACAACCAGCTGGAGTCCATGGAGCTTCACCTGGGGATGGATGAGGAGATGACAGAGAGCGTATAGGTTAGGGCTAAAGGGAAAGCAGAGGAAGGAGACATCGTAGTGGGGATATACTACAGGCTGTTGGACCAGGAAGACTGAGTGGATGAGGTCCTCTATGCACAGATAAGAATAGCTTCACATTCACAAAATATGGTCCTCAAGAGGGATTTCAACCACTCTGATATCTGTGGGAAGGACAACACAGCAGGGAATCAACAATCAAAGGGGTTCCTGGAATGTGTTAGTGATAACTCCCTCTTCCAAGCGGACAGGAACCTGCAAGGAAAGGTGCTATGCTGGATCTTGTCCTTACCAACCAGGAGGGGTTTCTGGGCAGCGTGAAGCTCAAGGGCAGTCTTGAATGCAGTGACCACAAAATGGTGGAGTTCAAAATCTTTAGGGCATCAAAAAGGGTACGCAGCAGGCTTGCTACTCTGGATCTCAGGAGAGCAAACTTCGAACTCTTCAGGGAACTGCTTAGTAGAGTGACATGGGAGAAAGCCTTGGAGGGAAGAGGGTCCTACGAAAGCTGGTTGGTATTCAAGGACCATGTCCTCCAAACCCAGAAGCAGCGCAACCCAAAAGAGACGAAAGCAGGCAAGAATGCCAGGAGGCCTCTGTGGATCAACAAGGAGCTCCCAGACTGACTTTGTTACAAAAATAAAGTCTATGGGGAGCAGAAACAGGAACGGGTTACCTGGGAGGTCTACAAAGAAGCTGTCTGAGCAGCCAAGGGTTGGGTTAGGAAAGCTAAAACCCAGACAGAATTAAATCTAGCCAGGGACATAAAGGGGAACAGAAAATTCTACAGGTGTATCAGTGATAAAAGGAAGGCCAGGGAAGATGTGGGCCCTCTCTGAAACTGGAGACCTATCACGAGGGATACAGAGAAAGCTGAGGTGCTTGGCTTTGTCTTTGCAAAAAAAACAAAAAACACAAAACAAAAAACTGAGGTCTTCCTTTGCCTTACTCTTAACAGAGAAGTGCTCTAGCCATACTGCCCAAACTGCAGATAGCAATGATAAGAACTTGGAGAAGGAACATCTGCCTGCTGTAAGTAAAGATCGGGTTCAAGACCCTGTAAAGGACCTGAAGGTGCATAAGTCAATAGGACTCAAAAGATCCATCCCTGGGTTCTGAGGGAACTAGTGAACAAAGTTGCCAAGTTGCTATCCATCATATTCGAAAGGTTGTGGCTGTCTGGTAAAGGTCCCACTGATTGGAAAAGGGGAAACATATCCCCCATTTTCAAGAAGGGAAAAAAAAAAAGATCAAGAGCTCCATGTAAGTGTCATCTGAAATCCAGGAAGAAAACTCTCTAACTCCAGTGTGGTGTTAGAAAGCAGCATTCCTTTATTCCTCACGATGCGCACCGGGCAAGTTGACAAGCAAGCGCACTCTCTCAGAGTTCAGGTTCTACATCTGAACAGTGAAGACATACATATGCAGTACACTGGCATATATATTCATTCTTTTTCAAGGTCCCATAGATATGTGGTAACGTCCCTTTGGGCATGCTCAGTGGTATCTGGGGTGGTCAAGTGCCCACCTACTTCTTCCCCTTTTTTCCCCATCAGCTTCATCGTTGAAGCCTTTAATCCACTTCCATCCACTTTTCCCCAATTTGGAACATTTCCATTGTTTCCATTGCACAGTGAATCACTTTTTAAAAACAATGTATGTGGAACCCGAAGAAAATGGCCTTGCACATTTTGAGGCAAAAGATAAAAGTATTCTTCTGTGACTCCAATACTTCTCGTGAGACAAAATCATTGAGGTAGAAGATAAAAGTATTCTATTATGTCCCCAGTGCAAAGTTATTGAGGAAAAACAAGGCTGTTAACCCACTAAAGCTGAAATGGAAAGTTTCACAACTATCACTTATGTATTCCTTTTGCTAAACTGATATACTGGTACTTAAACTACTGTACTTTAACGTGCCCCACTGCTAAAGAAACCAACCCATATCACAAGTGATATTGCTGTTGAGGTCCAGCATGTGGATGTAGTGGTAGGGGAGGTGTGGATCATGGGATCCTCTGTGGTGCAGGAGACTTCTTCATGGCAGGGCAGGAAACATTGCTGGAGCGTGCTGTGGGGCAGAACAGCTCACTGAGACTCAGTGTGGGTGGCAGATCTTGAAGCAGGGTACAAAAAGTTGCTATGGGGCACCTTGAAATGAGGTGAGGAACGCTTCCGAACGGGGGGCAGGAGCTTTCTGCCAGGCAGATCAGGGAGAAGGAGGTCACAGCTGGGGCCGAGCACCACACTGTGAGGCGCAGCACCCCGCAATGAGGCAGGCGGACCCGGAAATGCCTTTCTTTTCCTCTTCCCCTTTGCCCAGCACTGCAGACCAATGGGATCCGGCCCAGCGGGGCCGCCACAGGGCCGGGGTCCCGCACCCGAAATGCCGCACCCCGGGCAGGGTTTGCTCTCGGGCTGGAATTATCCCCACTTAGGGCATCCATCCAAGTAAGGGATTAGGGTGAGGACTATGGGGTTGAGTTAGGCCCGAACAGGATTTGGAGCTTCCCGGTGGGCGCGAGCGCTGTTACGAGGCAACCGGCGCTGCCATTTTGTCCATGGCGCCCAAAGGGAGGAAACGGAGAGGGTGCGGCCGTTCTCTCTGCGCCTTCACCCCGCCGCCTCCGCAAGCTCTCATTGGCTGGGTGCGCTGCCATTTGCTGAGCGATGGCTGCCATTGGCTGGGAGGGCGGGCAGGAGGCGTGGCCGAACAGGTAAATCTGGGGGTGGGGAGGCTGCAGCCTGCTTGCGTGGTGGGCACGATGGGCTGGGACTGTTCAGAACGGCACCGGGAGGAGTCGGAAATTGTGCTGAGGACTCCGGGAGACGCGGCGTGCGGCACCCGTTGAGGGCTTGCGGCGCCCCTTGAGGGCGTGCGGCTGGTGTCTCCCGGTACCGCCCACTGAGGGGCTGCCACCTCGGTACCGCCTGGTGCCATCTCCACACCTCGACCCAAATGAAAGTTATAATCATGAATAATGAGGTTACTGCAGGGATAACGTAATGGTGTCACTATAGGAATAACAGGGTTACTCTACAGATAACGGGATTACTGCAGGGACGATGGGGGACAGATGGACACAAGGACAAAGGGACATATGGACACGGGGATGTGGGCTCAGGAGCTTTGCAATAAATTGATATTTATTATGGAAAAACAGGCTGTGTCCTCCAGAGGATCTGGTGGGGACATCTACGGATGGTCAAGTTTTCATGCAACAGAGAGGGGGCAGCACAGGGGTCACACAAATGTGCCATCCTGAAAGACAAAGTACAGGAGGTGACCTTATGGGGTCCTCTATCCTATATGGCCCTCTCTTGGACTGAGGGAAAATCCCTGCTTCATAGATTCAATTGCTCCCAGGTCTCATCAGGAATCTCTGGAATACAGGGACCTGGAGGGGGGGGGGTGGAGACCAGGAGAAGGGGACCCAAAGAAGGAACAAAGGTGCTGGAAACATTCAAATAATTTTCTAGGACAGTATCTCCGATGTATAATCAATGAAAATTATATAAAGGAATATTATATAATTTAATAATATTAAGATGTTATAATAATGAAATAAGCAAGAGAGTTAGGCACAGCGAGACAAAGAGAATAAATAGGAGGCTTACCCAAGTCGTGGGCTCGCTCAGGAAACTCCATACACTCTGATAAAGCAGATTTTATTCTCAGTTGCAATGGTGGGTGTCCCACAAGCAGGAGAGCCCACAGAAAACAGCGTTACATCTTTTATTCCCTATTTCCTGATGCTGATCTCTTTCTCCCCTAGTTCCTCATTGGCTGAGTACTTCAGGTTCACAATCTTCTCGATGCTTCACTAAACACGGAAACACTGGACAAACATAAATTTTTGCTGCCTAAGCATAAATCTGTAGTTAATTAACTTATTCCACACCTGATCATTGTTTTGCAGATATCTGCTTGTCCTTCTTTCTACAAAGATAAGCTTGGGAGAGAGGCAGGGGAGTATCCTGGTGCCTGCCTGTCACATCCCAGCCTTCTCACGGAGTGAGACAGTCCGGCCTTGTGTAGAGGCCCTGGCTTCTTTGATGTTTGCTAAATCTGTCTTCCTTTTCCTGGGAGTTTCTTATCCTAACAGAACAACTCTACAATATGTTTTCTAATCCTTAGCACACTATACTCTCATTGTTTGGAACATTTAACAACTATTACAGTTTTGCAAGAAAGAATTAATCACATAATTCAGTAATAATGTTTCTAAAACATGCCGCTAACGTATACAGTATTTTACTTCTTAGATCAAGTATTTCTAAGGATAAGTTACAGAGTACAAATGCATTATGTTCTACTTCTTCAAACCAACGGCTTTTTTTAATATCAAATTAAAAAAACCAACATTCCATCATTCCATTCCCACAATTCCCCCGTCTTTTTCTTTCACAGTGTTGATTTCTGCAATTCCCTTTTTTTTTTTTTTTTAAAAAAAAGGTATGATTCTAAAAACTTCTTCACTTTCTTTGTTCTCCACTTCGTCTAGTATCATTATTTTATCTGAGTGCAGTGGTGGTTCCACTACTGTTTGCTTCAGCAGCGCAGTTTCAATTAATCGCTGCACCCATCCCCTCACGCAGGGGATAATACAGCAACCGATGGCTGTCAGGACTCCTGCTACCACAGTCAAAGAAGTAAATATGGACATGGATAATCAATGAAAATTATATAAAGGAATATTATATAATTTAATAATATTAAGATGCTATAATAATGAAATAAGCAAGAGAGTTAGGCACAGCGAGACAAAGAGAATAAATAGGAGGCTTACCCAAGTCGTGGGCTCGCTCAGGAAACTCCAGTGGAGTGGATCTTCCAAAGAGAGAGAGAGAGAGAGAGAGAGATCCTTCCCCACTGGTAGTCAGCTCTTAAATGGGTCTAGGAGAGGTGGAGCCAGGCTCCACCCCTTCCTGCAGCACAGGTGAATTGCTTTCACCTGTGCTCCCAGGGCTGACTCATTGCTCGCCTCAGGTGACTAATCAGAGGTTCAGGCCGTGACTCAGCAGTTCCCATACAGGACACAATCATTTTCAATTTGCCAAACCAGGACTCCAACCATCTGGTAAGGGAACTATCTATTCCTGAGTTTTCTGCTAATTCACTGGCACGAGTAGTAAGCCCCGTAATGCTCTAGTTATTGTACCATCTGGTGCTGTGTTATTTGGGATAAAAGTACAGCAATGAGTGTCCAACATTACACACACACCCTTTTTCAGCTAATATCATGTCTAGGGCGATCCTATTCTCCCAGACCATCCTGCTTGTAGCATCCAATTGTTCTGCAATTCCCTTTATTGCCTCCTTTGTATAGTTTATAAATCTCTGCTGATTGTAATAGATGTAATTTATCCAATCTACATTTTTGTTAATTGTCACCCACCAGAATAGAGATTCAAATCCTGCAGCAATTTGATTTCTAGCCTTAAATTCATCAGGGACACCTCTAGGCACCCCAATTGACTCTATATATATTGTATCATCATCAAATGGGACTCCTAAACCTCTTCTGTTCCTTTTGTGAATGTGAGATAGATCCTTCTCAAATGCCAGAGTGAACGGTATAGCTAGTTGAACAAGCGCACAGGTACCTCCCCAATGAGATGGGAGAATGGACCGTAAGATCTTCCCACCGCAATACCACGAGAGATCCGCTCTGGGGATTCCCAGCCTTGAATAGTTCCTCACTAAATCTTTTGTAATGTCCAGGGTTTCACTGCATAGTGAGAAATTCCCTATAGGCCTGGTAGCCTTCATACCCTCTCTTGAGAGACAAGCTGTATGGTTACCAATGGCCATAGAGAATGCAGGAGGGATTCTGGCATCCATCTCTGATATCAGGGGAAACAATAGGGAGAGTGATTTACAGGCTTCATTTCCCCAGGTGGTTTTCTCCTGGTACAGGGCGATCATACATTGCATCCCTCGGGAATCCTTGGTCCATCCCAGAGGAAGGGGTACTACCTGAGCTACCGGCTGTCCCGATGCACAAGCATAGCAGTTGCTATGGTTGAGACTCCAGACAGTATACTTTATCCATTCTACCCAGGCATTCACATCCCTGTATCCTGTCTTAATTCCAAATGTTTCTCTGAGATCTTTTATTTCCATAATTACTGCAGCTGCAGGACTTTCAGAAGGATTTTTCTCTCCCTTTTTCTTATCCTGGACTTTTCAAGTATGATCAGGCAATGAATCCCATACAGCTACTCTGAATCTAGCTACTGGGTCTCTTCCCCGAATGTTTATTCCAATCCCAAAAGTGATGTTAACAAGGCTGTCAGCTTTGCTAATTGTTATTGTCACCGGATTGCACTGCAAGGCCTGGCAGTCTGGTTGGATAATTCCCTTAAACATACTAATCTGTTCTTTTAGGGTGTGTGATTACATCGTATCAAATATCCCTGGGGTGTATGTCCAGCCTTGGTAGGCAGTTGTCCACCATACATTACTCCATCCCCCGCAAGGGGATCTCTTATTCATGCCTAATTCAGAACACAGGTAATTCTCTTCATGACTCAATTGTCATTGGGCACTTAAGCCCCTGCAGGCTATCACATTGCAAGCATTGAATGTGACAGTCTGAGGCATTTCTTGTTACATTTACACACATCTTAACAGGGTATCCTCCTGCTCCCCTCTGCAGGTCATCCTTTTCCCAGGCAATCATTTGACTAAGACATTCTTTAAAGGTGATCACTGTCAGAATCAAAACTACTAATTGGTCCCTCTCCTGCATCATTATTAACTCCTAAACATCTATACCGTTACTATAGTGAAGAATAGGATATATTCCAGTAGAAATACAAATATATATATATATCCTAAACGCCTCCTTACCTGCACTGGTTATGAAAAGAAAAAAATAAAAAATTACAGATTAGTTTATTTACAATTTCTTTCTAATTTTTATCTTTAGAGGATCCTCCATGACAACAATTTCCCATGCTTCAGGATTAGTGGAGGGTTTTACTCGAGTGTAGTGAGTCCAACCTTTCTTGGCTGTCCTGACAGCTGTTTCCGGTGTCAGAAGTACTTGGAACGGTCCTTCCCAGTCGGGTTGCAGCTTTGCCTCCTTCCAGGTCTGGATGAGGACCCAGTCTCCAGATTGGAATGGATGAATTTGAAATTCCAGAGACGGTGTCTGTGCTAACAGTCCTTGGATCCTGAGAGATGATAGTGAGGAAGACAATCTGAATATATAGTTCTGAAGAAACATATCGTTAGTTTCAAACTGCAGTACCTCATTTTTCCTTCCAAGATATGGTAACCCAAATAACATTTCATGTGGGGAAACCCCCATGTCCCTTCTCAGTGCTGTACGGATTCGGAAAAATGCCAGAGGCAAACATTTAGTCCAAGGTAGTCAAGTCTCTAAGACCAGCTTAGTGAGGTGTTTCTTTATTGTCTGATTCATTCTCTCTACTCTTCCTGACAACGATGGGTGCTAGGGAGTATGAAATTCCCACTTAATCCCTAAAGTGTGCATTAGTTTCTGTAATATGTGTGAAGTGAAATGGCTACCTTGGTTCGAATCAATATATTCTACAACTCCATATCTAGGAATTATGTATTCCAAAATTATTTTGGCCACCGCATTTGCAGTGGCAGATACTGATGGAAATGCTTCTACCCACCCAGTTAAATGGTCGACTAACACTAATAAATACTTGATTTTTCCTACATGTGGAAGTTCCATAAAATCTATTTGAATACTTTGGAATGGTCAAATCCCTGGCTCTCTTCCCCCTTTAGGCCAGTTTCTGATAGCCTTATTATTCACTTTCTGGCAAACTACACATCCCCTACAGACCTGTTTAGCCAGAGTATTGAAGGGTGACATACATGGTTCCAACAACCCATCTTTCAATAATCCTTGTATCACAGGTTTAAGCCCAGTACGTCCCTCAAAAGGAATTGGATATTGTTTCTGTCTTATGGTCTCATATTTTTCCCGCAGCTTTATAAAAATAAAGGATAAAATAGGAGTTATTTTCAACACCCCCCTGTTCCCTTCCTTTGCCCAGACCATGGGATCTATATCTTTCTCATCTGTCTCAGTTAACACATTCATTGATACTGTCATTCCCTCCTGACAGGTTGTTATTTGTATTCCTAATTTCATCATAAGATCTCTCCCCAATAAATTAGTACTTGCATCAGGTACATACAGTAATTGTCCTGTAATTGTCTTACTCCCTAATCTCAATTCAGTGTTTTCAAAAAGCGGTACTCTCATCCCCTTTCCCTCTAACCCACTTGTACCCTGTTCCTGGTACTAGGATTGTACAGTTACTTTCTGGTGTCTGTACCCCCCCATATGTTTTATTACATTCCCTTAGAATCAAATTCTATAAAATACTAAAGGGCACAACAATGTGTCCATCTGGGTATACATCCATCTGTCAGCTTGCTCTCTTCCCTTCTAAATCATTAATTAAATTCCTATCCTCTTTAGAATACCTTATAGGTTCTGACTAAGGTTCAGATATTTTAAGTTTACCATCTGGAATTAAAGCCAGTTCACCAATTTCTTTTCCTTCAGCTGCCTGTTTTGCCACCTGATCCACCATCATATTCCCAGTTTCCTGTACAGTGCCACTATTCTGATGTCCTCCACAATGTATAACAGCCATGCTGCTCTTCGGTAGATTTACATCGTGCTGAATTTGTTTTCCTTGTGTGTAAGCAACTCTCGCTTTTTGCAGACAGTACCATGAGTGGGTACCACCCAAAAGCATATTTAGCATCTGTCCATCTATTTAAGGTTCTTGTCAAGGCAGTTATTTCAGCCTTCTGAGTGGAAGTCCTCACAGGTAATGGTTTTGCTTCATTTACCTTGTCAGTAGCAGTTACTGCATATCCTTACAGTCCCCTTGTCTCACAAAACTGCTTCTGTCGATGAATCCAGGAATCCTCAGTGTCATCCAATGGTTCCTCCTGTAGGTCTGACCAGCTGGCACAGACAGCCTCCATGCAGTCGCACACTGCTGGCTTGGAGGTAGCCCTCCGTTGGTGTTCTGGGTGTTCAGCAAATTGTTTCCTTCTCTTTGATCAGTCATGCTTTCTGTTGAGAAACTTGATAGCCATTTAAATCAAGAAATTCAGCATACTCACAGTCCATTGCACACAGTCCTCCTTTGTTACTGTGGCATCCACATACTGCAGTAAAGTTCCACCATGGGATAAGGGAACCCAAATCTCAGGCTCACAAGCTGACCAGTTCTCAAAAATCATTGGACTGTTCTCACAACCCTGGGTAACACTGTCCAGGTTAACTGAATTTTTATTTTTTTTTCCCTTTTTCCTATATTGGAGTTTTCTTATTCAAAGGCAAATAATTTTAGGCTAACACTAACACTATACTCGCATTGTTTGGAACATTTAACAACTATTACAGTTTTGCAAGAAAGAATTAATTACATAATTCAGTAATAATGTTTCTAAAACATGCCACTAACATATACAGTATTTTACTTCTTAGATCAGCTATTTCTAAGGATGAGTTACAGAATACAAATGCATTATGTTCTACTTCTTCAAACCAATTGCTACTTTTTAATGTCTAATGCAGAAACAACATTCTATTCCCACAGAGGGAACCCAAGGACGAGAAACTGAAAGGATCCAAGGAGAGGAGACAGTGAAGATCCAAAGAGAACAAAACAAGGTAACCCAAGAGAAGAACTCTAGGAGACCCAGAGAAAGGGAATAAGTGGGACCCAAGGAGAAGCAAAGGAGGACACTCAAAGAGGAGGGACTCAACTAGAAAGAACCAGGAGGATCCCGAGAGAAGGAACCCAGGGTACAGAGAGAACCCAAAGAAAGGGAACTGAGGGCACGAAAGGAGGAAGAGGTCCCCAGCCAGCCATTGTCACTGAGACCTGATCCTCACACCTGAGTGTGTACATGGAGGCACATGGAGGAACAGTGTGAGGCAGAGCGTGGCTGCCTTCATCTTCCTCTGTAGGAGCTGAGTGAGGCTGCAGGAGGCCCTGCATTTATCCTCCCAGGACTCCTTCCAGCTCCCCAAATGGCCCTGGGCTTTGCAGAGCCCCCCTGGCATGGGCTGAACCATGCCGCCAGCCCCCGCCCCTGAGTATGGGAAGGAGCCAGTGTTCAGGGGACAGGCACTGAGCACTTGATGTTGATGGCACCCAGATTCAAAGCCACCGAGTCCCAGTGCCTGACATCTTCTGACTTCAGGGATATGGGGAAAAAGGGGTATCATGGAGACATGGAGACATCGTGGAGACCATGGGAACATAAAGCTGGTATGAGGGCATCATGGGGACATCATGGAGATATGACACACATGAACAGATTGGTGACAGGTTGGAGTTGCAGGGATGGGCAACTGAGTTACTGGAAGGCAATGGTCAGGCTGTGTCCCCTCAGTGCCCCTGTCTTCAAGCAGAAGTTCAGGAGTGAATAACAAACCTTGGCTATGGCAGCTGGGCTTCCTTGTTATATATTTCTGCAAAACCAAAAGACCACAACTATTAGAATAATCAAATCTCAGATTCATGGGGTTATGGAATCATAGAACCACAGAATCTCTGAATCATAAAACAATAGAATCATGAATCAATCAAGTGGGTTTCATCAGGAGATACGTCACATATTCTCTTTTTTAATAGCTGACAGTCAGAAATCACCATGTTATATCCAGAAGTCTGTATCACATACCGTCAGTGTCTCTGTCTGTCACTAGGATACACAGACTGGGAATCAAAGGCTGAGAGTGAAAAGGTTAAGTTTTGAAGTCATTGGACCATGTGCCTGATTTTCAGCAGAACAAAAGTGTCCTACTGGTTTTGTTCCCATTATGATACAGTCTCCTGTCCTAGTTTCAAATAAAGTGAGTCTTATTTTATCCAGATGAAAAGAGAGGAGTAATGAAACACTGATAAATAACTTAAAACTGTAAATGACTCGATGATTCTTCAAGGAAACACGATACGCCAATGTTAAGTGTTACATCTGACAGAATATGTATCTGCTCACAGCTTGACTGGACATTTACCATAAGAGATCTATACGTTTGTACAGTCAACAAACGTACAGTTGAAAGAGTAGTGCAGTTAGGATGGTACTTTACAGGTGTTATAAAGATTATCGTGGTGGAAAAGAGACATTCGAAGAAAAAATGCTTAAATGTATTTCACTTCTGCTGGTCTAATGAACAACGTTACAATATATTCTCTAGTTCCAAACACTATACACACATTGTTTAGAACATTCAAAATCTGCTGTGAGAACGAATTTGTTAGGTAATTCAGTAATTAAGTTTCTAAAAATGTTACCAATATGTGTATATTATTCTTACTTTTCGTACTAATTATTTCTAATATGCTACAACTTAATTCTTTAGATCAATTGCCCTTCTCCATTGTTCACTGCAGAAACAACACTTTCACTTTCCACAAATTCCCCCCTCTTTTTCTTTTACAATGTTGATTTCTGCAATCCTTTTCTAAGGTACAATTACAAAACCTTCTTTACTTTCTTCGTCTTCCTCTTCTTCTAATATCGTTATTCTACCGAAATATGATGTGGGCTCTGTTTGCTTCATCAGGGCAGTTTCAATTAACCGCTGTACCAGTCTTCTCACACAGGGGATGATACAGCAACTGATAGCTGCTAGGGCTCCTGCTACCACAATCAGAGAGGTAAATACAGACACAACCATTCCTTTCCACTTCCCAAACCAGGATTCCAGTCATCCGGTGAGCGAACTATCTATTCCGGAGTTCTCAGCTAGTTCATTAGCCAAAGTAGTAAGCCCCATAATGCTTTAGTTATCATGCCATCTGGGGCTGTGTTATTTGCGATAAAAGTACAGCAATGAGTGCCCAACATTACACACACACACCCTTTTTAAGCTAATATCATGTCTAGGGCGATCCTATTCTATATGGCTACAGGCCATCCTGCTTGTAGCATCCAATTGTTCTGCAGTTCCCTTTATTGCCTCCTTTGTATAGTTTATAAATCTCTACTGATTGTAATAGATGTAGTTTATTCGATCTTCATTTTTGTTAATTGTCACCCACCAGAATAGAGATTCAAATCCTGCAGCAATTTGATTTCTAGCCTTAAATTCATCAGGGACACCTCTAGGCACCCCAATTGAATCCATATATATTGTATCATCATCAAATGGGGCTCCCAGGATCCTTTTGTTCCTTTTTTGAATGTGTGATAGATCCTTCTCAAATGCCAAAGTGAATGGTATAGCCAGTTGAACAAGTGCACAGGTACCTCCCCAATTAGATTGGAGAATGGACCGTAAGATCTTCCCACCACAATACCACCAGAGATCCGCTCTAGGGATTTCCAGCCTTGAATAGTTTCCCGCTAAATCCTTCGTAACATCCAAGGTTCCACTGCATAGTGAGAAATATAGGCCTGGTAGCCCTCACACCCTGCCTTGAGAGACAAGCTGTATGGTTACCTATGGCCATAGAGAATGCAGGAGGGATTTTGGCATCCATCTCCGATATCGGGGGAAACAATAGGGAGAGTGGTTTTCAGGCTTCATTTCCCCAGGCGGTTTTCTCCTCGTACAGGGCGATCATACATTGCATTCCTTGGGAATCCCTGGTCCATCCCAGAGGAAGGGGTACTACCTGAACTACAGGCTGTCCTGATGTGCAAGCACAGCAATTGCTATGGTTGAGACTCAGGACAGTCTACTTAATCCATTCTACCCAGGCATTCACATCCCTGTATCCTGTCTTAATTTCAGATGTTTGTCTGAGATCTTTTATTTCCATAATTACTACAGCTGCAGGACTTTCAGAAGGATATTTCTCTCTCTTTTTCTTATCCTGAACCTTTCAAGTATGATCAGGCAATGAATCCCATACAGCTACTCTGAATCTAGCTACTGGGTCTCTTCCTCAAACGTTTATTCCAATCCCAAAAGTGATGTTAACAAGGCTATCGGCCTTGCTAATTGTTATAGTCATTGGATTACACTGCAAGGCCTGGCAGTCTGGTTGGACAATTCCCCTAAACATACTAATCCGTTCTTTTAGGGTGCGTGATTGCATTGTATCAAATGGGATATATGTCCAGCCTTGATAGGCAGTTGTCCACCATACATTATTCCATCCCCCACAAGGGGATCTCTTATTCATACCTAATTCAGGACACAGGTATTTCTCTTTGTGACTCAGTTGTCGTTGGGCACTTAAGTCCCCGCAGGCTGTCACACTGCAAGCATCAAATGTGACAGTCTGAGGCGTTTCTCTCCTTGTTACGTTCACCCACATCTTAACAGGGTATCCTCCTGCTCCCCTCTGCAGGTCATCCTTTTTCTCTCTACCCCACTTGTACCCTGTTCCTGGTACTAGGATTATACAGTTACTTTCTGGTGTCTCTACCCCCCCATATGTTTTATTATGTTCCCTTAGAACCAATCTCCATAAAATAATAAAGGGCACAACAATGTGTCCATCTGGGTATACACCCATGTGTCAGCTTGCTCTCTTCCCTTCTAAATCATTAATTAGATTCCTATCCTCTTTAAAATACCTTATAGGTACTGATTGGGGTTCAGATTTTTAAGTTTACCATCTGTAATTAAAGCCAGTTCACCAATTTCTTCTCCCCCAGCTGCCTGTTCTGCCACCTGATCCACTATCATATTCCCAGTTTCCTGTACAGTATCACTATTCTGATGTCCTCCACAATGGATAACAGCCATGCTGCTCTTTGGTAGACCCACATCATGCTGAATTTGTTTTCCTTGTGTGTAAGCAACCCTCGCTCTTTGCAGATGGTACCATGAGTGGGTACCACCCAAAAGCATATTTAGCATCTGTCCATCTATTTAAGGCTCTTGTCAAGGCAGTCCCCTCAGCCTTCTGAGCGGAAGTCCTCACAGCTAATGGTTTTGCTTCATTTACCTTATCAGTAGCAGTTACTGCATATCCTTACAGTCCCCTTGTCTCACAAAACTGCTTCCGTCAGTGAATCCAGGAATCCCCATCGCCGTCCAGTGGTTCCTCCTGTAGGTCCGACCAACTGGCACAAACAGTCTCATGCAGTCGCACACTGCTGGCTTGGAGGGAGCTCTTTGTTGGTGTTCTGGGCGTTCAGCAAACTGCTTCCTTCTCTTTGATCAGTTGTGCTTTCTGTTGAGAAACTTGATAGCCATTTAAATCAAGAAATTCAGCAAACCCACAGTCCATCGTACACAGTCCTCCTTGGTCACTGTGGCATCCACGTACTGCAGTAAAGTTCCACCGTGGGATAGAGGAACTCAAATCTCAGGCTCACAAGCTGACCAGTTCTCAAAAATCAGTGGGTTGTTCTCACAACACTGGGTAACACTGTCCAGGTTAACTGAATTTTTATTTATATATATATATTTTTAAATTTTATTATTATTATTATTTTATTTATTTTTCTCCCCATATTGAAGTTTTCTTATTCAAAGGCAAATAATTTTTGACTTTCTTTAGCAAAACCAGGCAGAAAAAGGTGTACTCCAAATCCAGAACGGCAAACCCCACCCACTCATTCCTCAACTTGGTTAATAAAGTGCATGGATTTACCACCACGGGTTGCATATCTTAAACATTTCTATTAATTGCCCTGAAATCTTTTACCAAACTATAGCTCTTGCCAATCCAAAAAGTTATTTGTTATTTCTTTTATCTTCCCTCCTACAATCTTGTATCCTAAAAGAGCATTGCTTTACCCTGGCTGGGCTGACTCCTGTCTATAACTTAACCTTCATTGAGTTGCCTTGCCTTTTTTTTTTTTTTTTAATTATTATTATTATTATTTTTTCTCTCTGCCAGGCATTCCTGATGCCTGCAATCCTGTATATACCTGATTTGGGATTTACATAACTTCTGGGGGTACAACATTGCTTTTCCCAGTTTGTGTTAAAGCCAGACTTAAAATTTTCAGTCAATTGGCCTTGCTTGACAATTACCTCCAATTTTTTACTGAATTTAATCTCTACATTCAACTATTCTAATACATCATGCCCAAGTAATGGTTTTAGAGAACCTGGCATGTACAAGAATTTATGTATTCCTACTTGTTCTCCTAGCCTGTATTTAATTAGTCCCAAAAAGTAAACTTCTCTTGCCAGAGCTCCTACAACTATTACAAAAATCATCTATGGGTAATAATTCTTGATGTAGCACAGAGTAAGAGGCACCCGTATCAGAAAATAAACCCTTTACCCTGCTTCCCCAGCTGCTTTCGGTCCAGTGGGGGTGGAACTCACCCTGAGCCCTTCCAGGCTCCCCCTTACCTCTTCTAGGTAAGGACATCCCTGTTACACCTTGCTCAACTTTGCCTTCCTCAGCCTGTGTTTTCCAAACCCTTTTCACTTTCCAGACTTTCATCATTACTGAAGTACGATGTTAGTAATTTCTGTTTCACCCCCTTCCCTCCCCAGGATTCTGGTGCTTACACTGGGACATCGGGTTTCCCCAGATCTCTGAAGATGACGGCTATTCTCACTCTCACTGTCCCATCCCATCCCCATTCACAAGTCACACACCCTGCACAGTTACAGCGGGAAGCTCTCGCCCCCAGCTCTCTCTCTCACTCCGAGTTGTTCTTACAAACCGCGGTGGGGGGGTAGGGCGGGGGATGTGTTCTCGTGCCGACCCAAACTCTAATATCTCAAACTCACTGTTTTCCTTAACCTTGTTGCCAATTTGTTTGTTTGTTAATTTTTACAATTCCACTATTTGTACCCTCAATTACATTTCCACGTACCATTAACAAATGTACTTCCATACAGCATCGAGACAGTTTCTCCCACTGCCTTCAAAATGCACAAATCAAACAATACAGTTCTTCAACTTCCACAAACACCCAGCACTTAGTCTCATGATTAGGGTACTCAAGTGTTAAGACTGGTCCCATTACTCATTTATGTTCTGGTTGGGTTTTGTTTTTGTTTTGTTTTTTTTTTGAATTCAATATTTCCCCCTGGCTCACCAGCAATATTCTTCCAGTGAGCCTAAATACAACCCAGGGGGTCTTCTCGGTATCACTTTAGACACCCTCTGTTCCATAACAACCTCATACATGACATAACATAACGTAACATAACATGACATAACATAACACTTTCACGACATACACATTTAACAATCACAAAGACAGTGACAATAATCAGTACAGTTTATCCTCAGGATCCTTCCTCTCTCTGCCTCCCTCCGGGGCCCAACCTTCCCTCTGTATTCATTTCCCACACTTGCATAGCTGCCCACCTCCTTCTCCAATAAACAACATATCAATGATAAACATCATTTCCATCCATAAGTAGAAATTAGGCCCTAGAAATTGATCTAATTGTTCGGCGACACTTATAGGATCCTTAATTAAGAAATTCTTGAAATTCCTGACTTTTCTTCTAGTAAAAAAAAGCAAGCATGAGCATATCCTATTTTCCTTTGACCTAAGGAGACTGCCCTAAAGGATAAAGTGAAGTATTAGTAAGGTTAGTGTTAGAGAAAGGAAAACTCTCCAGGTCCCATTCACATTACTCTAACTCCCTCAGTAATCGAGAGTGCATCTTCTCTGTCGCTTGCATTGCTTTAGAAATTGAGGGGGGGGGGGGGAGTTATCTAAGGGATCTCATGTATAATCTTTCTGCTTCTCTTTCCTTTTTCTTTTGAAATATGACTCCTCCTTTTGAGGAGGATTTATTTATTTATTTGTTTGTTTATTTTTACTTCTTGCACCCATTCAGCAACATAAGCCAATTCTGTTTCAGAAAAAAGAATCTTACTGTTTACGTATAAATACAAAGTCTGACAGGCCCAATCTTTGTCAGACCCCTATTTTGGTCAAAATTATGATTTTCCCTGTAGTGGCTCTCTAGGCTATGTCTATATACAGTATTTAAACATCTTTTCCCTGTTCTTTTCCCCAGTCTGGGGATTATTTTCCAATTCTGAAGCTTCTTTCCCAAGGGGCAATCTCTAGGCACGAATTTGGGGACCCCTTTCCCCTGTTCTATGGAGCTCCTATTCCCCATCCCTCTGGAATGCTGCTGTGAACTACCCAGCTCACAGGTTACCACACTCCGATTCTCGGATCTAGGGCCAATCCCTCTGGAGCATCTTGCTCCAATTCTCGGATTAATAGGGGTGTACTGCTGGCACTTCGTCAAGTGCACAGGGTACCGTACACCAACAGCTCCCTGCTGAGACTCACCCAAGTCTCCACCGACCCCCAAGGCAAGAATCAAATTCCCTTACCTTGGTCCGTGCATGAAGTTACCGGGTCTCCAGGGGTCAATACCCGTGCCTACCTGCCCCTTGGCTTTCTCAGAGCCCGTCCTGTATGTAACAGTCTCGGTTTCTTATCGGCCGTCCCAAGGAGTCACCTCACCACCCAGACAGGACCGCTGAAATCAGCGGGGTGCACCTATCCTGTCCAGGGCAGCGGGGGAAACTCCCGAGGGGCGATAATTATCCCGGACGAGCCCCCAAATTGTAGGAAACATCCAAATAATTTTCTAGGACGGTATCTCTGATAAAGCAGATTTTATTCGCAATTGCAATGGCGGGCCTCCTGCAAGCAGGAGAGCCCCGAGAAAAAAGGTTACATCTTTTTATCCCCTACTGCCCGACACTTACCTCCTTCTGCCCTGGTTCCTCATTGGCTGAGTACTGCAGGTTCACACTCTTCGCGACGCTCCACTAGTTATACAAATACTGAGTAAATATAAATCTCCTGACGCCTAAACATATATCTTAATTGTTTAATTACCTTCTAACAGTTGTTTTCTCAACAGACATTTGGTCACGGTTTTTGGATATCTGTTTTATAACATAAACATAGCCCCTTGATTGTTTTATGACCCCCCCCCCTTAACATTTGTACCCCTTTACAGTAAGTCATTGTTCTGGTCATTCATCTGTCCTTCCATAGAGATAAGCTCGGAAGGAGGATAGAAGGGAGTATCCTGGAGCCTGTTTATGGCATCCTGATATTCCCACAGAGCGTGACAGTTTTGCTTTGTGTAAAGGCCCTGACTCTTTGTAAGTTTGTTAAATGTATTTCACTTCTGCTGGTCTAATGAACAACGTTACAATATATTCTCTAGTTCCAAACACTATACACACATTGTTTAGAACATTCAAAATCTGCTGTGAGAACGAATTTGTTAGGTAATTCAGTAATTAAGTTTCTAAAAATGTTACCAATATGTGTATATTATTCTTACTTTTCGTACTAATTATTTCTAATATGCTACAACTTAATTCTTTAGATCAATTGCCCTTCTCCATTGTTCACTGCAGAAACAACACTTTCACTTTCCACAATTGGACCATGTGCCTGATTTTCAGCAGAACAAAAGTGTCCTACTGGTTTTGTTCCCATTATGATACAGTCTCCTGTCCTAGTTTCAAATAAAGTGAGTCTTATTTTATCCAGATGAAAAGAGAGGAGTAATGAAACACTGATAAATAACTTAAAACTGTAAATGACTCGATGATTCTTCAAGGAAACACGATACGCCAATGTTAAGTGTTACATCTGACAGAATATGTATCTGCTCACAGCTTGACTGGACATTTACCATAAGAGATCTATACGTTTGTACAGTCAACAAACGTACAGTTGAAAGAGTAGTGCAGTTAGGATGGTACTTTACAGGTGTTATAAAGATTATCGTGGTGGAAAAGAGACAATCGAAGAAAAAATGCTTGCTCGTATCCAAGGATCTAGGCTCACGTTGGAAAACTCCAAAAAGGAGGGATCTCCAGAAAGAGATCCTTCCCCAGTCGTGGTCAGGCTTAAATGGGGTCTAGGAGGGGTACAGTATATTCAGAATATATCACTTTTTATTTCAAAATTTTTAACAGTCATCCCTTATTTCACAAACTTTTTTCTTTTACAGATTCATACAGATGCTGCGGTCCCTTTTCACGCCCCCGACCCCGCACATCCCGTCCCACCGCCGTTCCCCTCCCGGGACAGCCGCGCTGCCGCCATTTTCCCCGTCAAACGGCGGCTCCATGGCGGCGGCAGCCTCAGGCGGTCGAGGGCCGCAACGGCCGAGGGCGCCGGCGCGCAGCTCGTCTCCGGGCGGCTACCCGAGCTCCAAGCCGCTCGGCCGGGACGGCTTCGCCTCTCGACGCCAGAAGGGGTCCGCCTCCCCGGGCCCTCGGCGGGAGCTCCCCGGGCACCGTCGGGGCGAAGGAACCGCGCGGAGCTACGGGGATGGAGACGGGGCCAGGGCCGGGGCCAGACCCGCGGCGGAGGCCGTGCCGAGCGCTCCCCGTCGGTTCCCGTCCGCAGAGCACCTCCGCACCAGCGAAGATGAGGAGAGCGAGGAAGAGGAGAGAGGTGCGTGCGGCCCCGAGTCCGGCTTTGGGGGCGTTGGGGGGTGGAGCCGCGCTGCGAGGGGCCGGGCGGGCGGCGGGCTGCTGCGCCTCGTTTGTTCGTTAATTGACCACACCTTTTTATTTTTACAACTTCATTGCTTTTTTTTCACAGTTTTGTCACTTTTTTTTCCCCCCAAATAATTTTTCCCTATTTTTTTCAGATTTGTTATTTTTCCTTACGATTTTCAGAAGTTTGTCACCTGTTTTCAAGAATTTATTTTACAAGTTTATCCCTTTTGTTCCATGAATTCGTTTTTTTCACTAATCTTTCGAAGTCATTGTTTTCACAATTTTTTTTAGAATTGATCAGCTTTTTCATGATTTTGTTACATATTTCAGGTTTTCTAAACAAATTCATTTCTTTAAACAGAATTTGCAAAAATTCATTTTCACTTTTTTCAACAAATTCGTTATATTTTTTCATGATGTGTTACGATTTCTTCACAAAATCATTCTAGTTTTTTTCAACAGTTTTTTCATAAATTCATCACATTTTCTGTTACAACATTTTCCCACAAGCTCACTTTTTTTTCCCATGTATTTATTCCTCTTTTTTTCTTTTTTTTTTTTTCACAAAATTGTGTGGTTTTAATGAATTTTTCACAAATTTATCTTTTTCTGAATGAATTGCTTTTTTTTTTTTCTAAAATCTTTTTTTTTTTTAGAATGTTATGGCTTTTTATGAATTCATAAGTTTTCAGTTTTTGAATTATAATTCATCACTATTTTTTATCATGGACTTTTTTTTTACATCATGGGTGGGTTTTTTCCAATGATTTTTTCTCAGATTTATCTTTCTTTTTTTTTTTTTTTTTTTTTTTCCCAGTAATTCGTTTTAATGACTTCTCATTGAGTTCTTTTCCTTTTTCCAGAAAATATTCAGAAATACATCTCTTTTTATCTCAAAATTTTTAACAGTCATCCTTCACGGACTTTTTTCTTTCACAAATTCATTACTTTTTCATGTCTTTTGCATTTTCTTGCACAAATAAATTGCTTTGTTTCACAAATTTTATGAATCCATCACTTTTTTTTTTTTCATGAATTTCTCTCTTTTCCCAAACAAATTTATCATTTTTAACCTAGTGATGTTTTCCCCACTGTTTTTTTCATTTCATGTATTATTATTATTATTTTTTAATTTTGTAAACTTTTGTTCATGAATTTAACATTTGTTGTCATTATATCATTATTATTCATTCATATTTCATATCACTATATCATATTAGTCGTAATATCACCATGTTGGTTTTTCATGAATTCATTCCATTTTTTCACCCTAATTTCTTTGTGATGTTTTAACTTTTTTTTTTCAAGATTTCATCATGAATTCACCCAAATCTTTCACAAATGTGTTACCAGTTTTTTTCACCATGCATTTTTTAAAGAATGCATCATTTTTTCACACATTTATTGCATCCTATCTCACATTCTTTTCACAAATTTATCTATCATTTAAGTCTTCTTTTCATACAAATTAATTGAACTTTTCTTTACCTTTTTTCACTTTTTTTCTAAGTTTTTTACTGTTTTTCCATGATTTTTTTCACTTTTTCACAAATTCCTCACCTTTTCCTGCAGATTCATGTATTTTCCCCTCACATTTATTATTTTTTTCACCTGTTTATTTCTTTTTTCACAACCTTTTTCATGAATTTATTATGTTTTTCATTTTTTCACTTTTTTCATATTTCTTCACTTCTTCACAAATGTATTGCTTCTTGTACATGCTTTGTTCTCCCTATTTAGAAGACGTGGATGAGATCTTGCTGCTCACCACTTTTTTTTTCTCTTTTTACACAGTATTTTCATTAGGTTTTTCACCTTTTTTTTCCCAAACAATTCACATATTTTTCACAATTCCATTTGTTTTTTCATGAATTCATCACTTTTTTACATGAATTTGTTGCATTCTCTTCAGAAATTTTGTAAGAAGTCATCATTTTTTTCATGTTATTCTTTTATTTTACAAATTCATGGTGCTCTATCTAAGGAATTTTCATGGATACATCTTGGTTTTAGTTGGTTTTGTTTTTTTTTTACTGAATCCAGTGCGTTTTTTTCTTACACAATTTCTTCATGAGTTTTTTCCTTTTTTCTTTTTTCCCCACAATTTTATCATGAATGAACCTTTTTTTTTTTTAACAAATTCATCATCAATTTTTCTCATGCTTCTTTTTTTTTCAACTAATTCGTCCCTTTTTTCATGGATTCATCGCTTTACATATTCTTCTCACAAATTTATCCATTTTTTCCACAAATTCATAGTTTTCTGCAATGTGTGTCCCCGCTTTGCAGAGGACCTGGCTGAGAGTTCACTGCTCAACAAGCTGCTTCACACCTCGCTGGTAGAGAACAGCCACCACGTGGAGGTGCTGCAGCAGGACCCCTCCTCCCCGCTCTTCTCCATCAGAACCTTCGAGGAGCTGCACCTGTGAGTCCCCCAGCACCTGGCCTCGCACACCCCACTTCCTATAGAATGCCCCAGGCTGTGCTTTTTCACAGGAAAAAGGAGCTTTTACAGGGTGTGTACACCATGGGCTTCAACAGGCCATCAAAGATCCAGGCAAATGCTCTGCCCATCTTGATGGCACATCCGTGAGTCCTTACCCCGCAGGAAGGGATGAACCAGCCCCAGTGTTCTGCCTCCCTGTGAGGTGCCAGCGCACAGACCCCAGACTTTTACTGCTAACATTTCCCTTGCAGTCCCCAAAATCTGATTGCGCAGAGCCAGTCTGGGACGGGCAAAACAGCAGCATTTGTCCTGGCCATGCTGAGCAGAGTGAAAGGTGCTGAGAGGTACCCGCAGGTATGCAGCAGGAGGATGGCCGCTGGGTAGGGGCAGAGATCTGGGTTTGCTCCTGTTACGTATGGCTTTGGGGTGTTGCAGGCATAGCTCTGGGTTTGTGTCCGTTTTGTAATTGCTGTTGATTATAATCTCAAGTATCGTTCATTGCTGCTCATCATAAACTCAAGCATCCTGGTTACTGCTCACTGTAATCTCAAGCATCCTGGTTACAGTTTTTTGAAGTCTCTAATATTACACGTCCTAATTGATGCTCATTATAATCTGCAGCTTCCTGGTTGCCAGTTGCTACTCATTTATACTTTTCAATGCTTTTTGATGCTTTTTGATGCCTGCCTGTTGCCTAATATCTCTTCCCCCCCTCCCAGTGCCTTTGTCTGGCTCCCACCTATGAGCTGGCCCTGCAGATTGGCCATGTGGCAGAGAAGATGGGGCGGTTCTGCAATGACATCAGGGTCACCTATGCTGTGCAGGGCAACAGAGGTTAGTCCAGGCCTGATGAGAGATTACAGCAGTTAGCAATCCCTAAGTGAATATAGGAATGCTCCATAAGCCCTGAAGTGCCAGGGGTTGCGCAGAGCTTGCTGAAGGAGTCTGCATTCATGTGTGCTGCTGATAAGGAGTCACCCTGATGACCACTGGCTTCTTTTTGACACAGACACCCATTTTGCTGGTATCTAACCTCAAAAAGCTGCAGGGAAGCACTAAGCTCAAAAATTGCTACCTGCAATAGAGCTTCTCTTTGGAACTGAGGAAGTGAAGGACAAACATGATCAAACTGACAGAAATATAATTTGTTGAGTTTCCCGCTGGAAACCTCTTTGCATGTTGTTTTGCCCATGCCTTGTCCATTCCTTCCTTCTTTCTTGTCCATTTCTTTACTGTTCCTTGCTTGTTCCTTTTCCTTGCTTGTTCCTTGTCGTCCCTTTTCTTGTTTCCATTCCCATGTCTTTCCCATTTTTTTTGCCCACCCCTCACCTGTCTCCCATTTTTTGCCCACACTTGCCTTTTTGGCACCCCTTGCCCCTCTCTTTCCCTTCTTTTGCACCCCCTCTGGCAGTGTCCCCAGGCACCGTGCTGGAGGAGCAGATTGTCATTGGCACGCCAGGCACCATGCTGGACTGGTGCTTCAAGCGGAGACTGCTCAACATGAGGAGGATCTGCATGTTTGTGCTGGATGAGGCTGACATCATGATTGACACACAGGGATTTTCCTCCCAGAGCATCCGCATCCAGAGGTGAGTCATGGAAATCTGCTTTTGGCATGGGAAGATGCAAAAGGGGGGGAGGAAGAAGGTAAGATTTTTCACAGAGGGCTTGCTTTCTCCCAAATGTGTTGATTTGTTTGGTTTTTTCCATAAGACTTGCATTCATTGTTAAATTGTAAGATTTTCACCAAAAAGTGCTAATGTACAAAGTCCTAGAGTAAATGAGTCCTCAATGCTAAATGAATTCCATGGGCTAACAAACTATCAGTGCTCTTGAGTCCACAGTGCTGTGTGCCTGTTTTTAATGAATCCTTAGTGCTAACGAGCTGCTAGGTCTGACGAGCTCTTCTCCTGCCCCAGGGCTCTCCCCAAGAACTGCCAGATGCTGCTTTTCTCTGCCACCTTCAAGGAAAATCTCTGGAAATTTGCCATGCAGATTGTCTCCAGGCCCATCATCATCAAGCTGCGACAGGAGGAGCTCACTTTGACCAACATTAGGCAGTACTATTTTGTCTGCAGGAACTGGGAGCAGAAGTATGAGGCCCTCTGCAACCTCTATGGCAGCATCACCATTGGCCAGGCCATGATCTTCTGCCAGGTACATCTCATCTGCAAACAGTGAGTAACTAGTATTCTGTCTGGCATGCTCAACCCAAGAGTGACCTCAATGCTGCTCCACAGATTGCCACAATGAATACAGGGGAGGGATGGGAAGCACACAGACAGCATTTAAAACTAAGTGTGGTAACAGCGCCTAATGGTTGAAACCACATTTACTTAACTGCCTTGGTGGGCATTGCTTGGAAACCATGCTCTGTTTCCTTAACCTTTATACTTTGTGTCTAGCAAAGACACTTTATGATCCAACTTCTTGCCCTGCTGCATCATTTTTGCTCCTTTGTGTCCCAACTTCCTGCTTGTTTTTGCCTTATTTCGAGGCTTTGTCTATTCCAAAGCACCAGGGGCTCAATGGAAAGGAGCACAGGCATTGGGAATGTGAAGGACTGGCACTGAGCAAGCAAGGATTTGGTAAAGTGATGTATTGGCATTAAGCTAGATGAGCAGTAGTAAGGACTTGGGGAAGTTGAAGGGTTGTTGATTGAGAGCAGCAGATGCAGAGCTGCTAGGGAAGCTCAGCCTTTTCCCACTTATGCAGACCCGCCGTAGTGCAGACTGGCTCTCTGTGAAGATGATTCAGGACGGGCACCAAGTGGCCATGCTGACAGCAGAGCTGTCCATCATGCAGAGAGCTGATGTCATCCAGAGGTTTCGTGATGGCAAGGAGAAGGTTCTCATCACCACCAATGTCTGTGCTAGAGGTCAGTCCCAAAAGCAGACACACTGAAGGGTGAAAATCTGCTTGCTTCCCCCATGAAAATTCCTTTGCTCTGCGCCCTGTCGTGTGGGAATCCCTTCACTTTGAACAATTTTAAGTACTAAGGTTTTATGCTTCATGTTTCCAACTGTGCAGTGACAGGCCGAACTTTATCATGAAAGCTGAGGCTTTTGTCAGTATGATTCTGTGAATTAGGAAAAATTGACCATGATGGGGACTCAAAGGCAAAAGGGATGATAAATGCAAGTTTATCAAGAAGTGATCACAAAAAGAAAAAAATGATCAGAAATGCAAGGAAAAATTGGTCAGAAAGGCAAGGAAAGAGGGATTTAGAATGGAAATTTCAGAGAAAAAGTGATCAGAAATGCAAGTGAAGCAGTGATCTTGTCCAACGTGCACAGCAATTAAGAGGCAGCCTTCAGAGGGGGTTGGTAGATGGCTTTTAGGGTGGTAGAAAGCTCTTTTTGAGAATCCTCTGTCACTCAGGGATTGACGTGGCCCAAGTCACGATTGTGGTGAACTTCAGCCTTCCCATCAACCGTCAGAAGCAGCCAGATTTTGAGACCTACTTGCACCGCATCGGGCGGACAGGGCGCTTCGGGAAGAGGGGCATTGCCTTCAATATGGTGGACAGCCACAGCACGCACCTTGTGCGCTGCATAGAGGAGCATTTCCGTGAGTGCCCCTGTTCCCTTGTTCCTCTGTTCCTCCAGTGTAGCCAAGGACTACAAGCTCACCACTTGGTCAACCACTTTTCACTTTTTTCACTTCCACAGTAGCTGGAACTTCGTTTTCGGTTAAAAAAACCTAACAAACAGGGAGTGGGACTTTGCAGAGACAGAGCTGAGAAATTATTTAATAAGAAGATAAGATATAATTTAATAAGATATAATGAAAGATATAATGATATAAAACGAGAAAACAGACTACAAGGATTAGAAGCAGGGCTAAGCACACTGACCTGCCCCATTTTGCAGGCCCATTTTCTGCTTTCTTTGGCCTCTCTTCTCTGTGTTTCTCCCTACTGCCTCTTCTTCCATGTTTGTTACAGGTTTCTAACAATTCTATTCTGTGATTCAGTTCCCTTACCCTTCTCACCACAAGAGTGTTTTTCTCATGCTTTTCCCAGTTATAAAATGCAGAGTGAGCCCCCTGGAGTGGTCCCTGTGATTTCCTAAATAACCTACCAATTAATGAGCTTTGTTCTTTGTAGTTGTCTCAATCTTTGTTTGTTTCTCTCAGTTTTCTTTCTCTTTTTCCCCTTTTCTCTTTGTTTCCCAAAGATGAGACTTAATGTGGCAAAGAGACAAGTGTGTGATTTCCAAGATGAAAAACCAAGTGGTGGACTAACCTCAATTATCTGATCTTATTTCTTCATTCTCTACAGTCAAGAGATTGAAGGGACAGGACTGTCTTACAAGGATTAAACATCTTCCAAATGTTGCTTGCTTTTAGGATAGAGCATCTTCCAAATCTTCCATTTTTTAGATTAAAATATTGTATAAATGTTCGTTGTTTTGGGGATAAAATGTCTTTCAAAAATTGTACCTTAATTCCTAGTGAGTGATGAAAATTGATGTGGGAGCCCAGATCACATCTAACCCCAACCCAAACTGATGCTTTTCACTTAAAACCTCTCTACAAATCTTGCTTTTTTTTAGCAGCCCCAAAGCAGTGGCACCTTGCCATTGCCAGAGACGTTTTTCTTTCTTGCACTGACATTTTTTTCCTTTCTACAGAGACCAAGATCAAGAGGCTGGACACAGATTGCATGGACAAGCTCGAAGAGCTGGAAAACTGAGCAAAAAACATGACTTAGCTTCAAAGAACTCACATTTTGGTTTAAAATGTGTGGAAAATCCAGGATAAAATCTCCCAGTTTTTGAAGTTCCTGGAGGTACTTGGTTTTGTTGTGACATTTTAGAAGGAGAGCAGGGGAAAAACCCTCAGCCTAAAAAAATTATTCTGATTGGTTTCTTTGATGTTTTGGGGGAGTGTACCTTGGTGTTTTGTGGAAATGCTCCTTGATTTTTGGGCAGTGTTTGCCTGCTTTGGACACTTGCTCTGTTTGGGATACTATTGCCCTGTTCTGGGCTCTGTTCCTTGTTTTGAGGTGGGGTGGTGGTTTGTGGTTCTGGGGCACTGTTTGTTGGCTGAGGGTATGATTCCTTGTTTTGTTGGTTGTTGTTGTTTTTTTCTCTGAAAGAAATAAGTTTAAAGCAGACAAGTCCCAGTTCAACCATCTTGGTGTCTTAAGATTTGTGCAGAAGCTAGTCTTGAAGAGAGGAAGCACTGTTTTGTAATGTGTTAATTTCAGAGAGTGTGAAGAGGAGTTGGAAACTGGGGAACCAAAAAACAGTTCATTAAAGATAATAAACACAAGGGAAAAATGCTATTTTTTTTCCTAATTTCTTTTTTTCCTTTTAAATAAAAGCAGTTTGGTGCTAAATGATCCCTTTGTTTTGGAGGGTGTTCAGTATACAACATCAAAAACATTCAGTTACTCCAGTAATTTTCTCAGGTCAACACTAAAATGTTTTACATTATTAGTAAGTCTTGGCTCTTAATGGTGGGCCTGATTTTCCTCTCACTGACATTAGGATTGAATTAATGGAAGGCTATGAATTTGCAGTGCAGTATTGCAATGAATGGGGTTATACCACAAAAATTTGCTGTGTCCAGATGTGGACAGTAACAACTAAAAGCCTCTTTCATCTCCATTTCCTACAAATTCTGCAGGAAATTCCTAAAAATTACCTGCTCTCACCCCTCTAGTTATTATTGCAAAACTTTAATTGAGGAATTAACTTCACCTTTTTTTGTTGGTGGTGCATTGTTTACTGAGTTGTCAATCTTAAGGCAGGTAGTGTCACATAATAAAGGTTTAACCAGTACAGACTTACCAAATACAGACAGAGATTAGTAACAGAGCTGAATTTCAGCATGCCAGGCATCTGCATCTCTCACCTTCAGAATATTGTTGTTAACATTTACAGTTGTTTTTTTTTAAGTTCTAGGTTTTAAGGGAGGGGAAGGAAGACAATTTTTACTCTGGAACTGAATGTTTGCTTTCATTTTGCCAGTTGCACTGTCTTCCAGTACTCTAACAGCAGACAGATAAGCAGGAAGTCAGCTGTTGTACAGCACGACACACTGACAGTTATTTCCTGACTTACAGGCTGAGCATTGTCTCCTGAGACCTAAATTGAGTTCAGTGAAGCAATGAGAGGCTGCTGCTGATTTAAATTGTATTTCTGTCAGTTAGAATGTGCTTTCTTGCTCAGTTTTTCTTGCCGTATCCAGTTCACAGTTTGCTTTCAACTATTCCCATCTATCAACAGGGACAATGGATGTAATACCCTCGCTTCTTACCTGTTTTTGTCATTTTTATATTCTTTCTAATGCATTCCTTTTAACTTTCATATAAAAGCCATGTTTAATGCAACTCTCCCCTTAGCTACTCCATGTTTTTCATAATTAAAATCTTCAAACACGTGGACGTTAGTTAGCAGAAGGTGTTTCTGCAGACCTATGCCAATAGCTTGCCAAAATTGTCACAGCACAGCAGAAAAACAGCAAGAAAGGTGTTGACAGAAGCATGTAAGGCACACAGCTCCACATACATGGCTTGCTCTGTGCAAAGACTGAGAGAATTGTATGCAGGAAAATCTGGGGGTGCCAGGCTCTGTGCAAGACACAAAGTGAACTTTTTTTGAAGCTGTAGATCTGGAAGATGTTAATTAATGTCAGTAAAATAGGAGCAAAGAATTTAAGGCAAAAATAGAAATAAAATGTGTCAACAAACTTTCCATTCTCTAAAATGCTTTGGGGTCTTAGTTTGAAAAGGCGATAGTTTTTGAGAAGATTTAATGTCTTTTTTCTTCCTTTCTCTTTTTTTTTTTTTTCTTTTTTATTTTACAAAAAGTACAAAGAATATTTTCCAGAACTGTGTTTGGAAGACACAGATGTCTTCAGTCACAGGGGCACAGACACCTGGTGCCAGTGTTTATGCCCTGCAGTCCACACTCAGCTTCCACCTCAGCTCTACCCTGCTGCTTACGTGATCTCCCTCACCTTCTCAGTGCTTCCAGCTCTCCTGACTGTGGTTAAGGGTATCTTTTCACCAGGCAGTCTGTATGTATGTCCTTTCCACTGCTCTCCACATTTTCCTTTCCCTTTGCTCTTTAGCCATTCATATACTTCCCATCTATTTGGCTGCTGTATGAGAGTTAGAAACTTGTCCCATCTCAAAAATCTAATGAACTCTTTAGTCAACTTCTTAATTGTGTTTATCATAGAACCATATCATAGAATCATTGAACAGGCTGGGTTGAAAAGGACCACAATGACCATCTCGTTTCAACCCCCTGCTACGTGCAGGGTCGACAACCAGCAGACCAGGCTGCCCAGAGCCACATCCAGCCTGGCCTTGAATGCCTGCAGGAATGGGGCATCCACAGCCTCCTTGGGCAACCTGTTCCAGTGCCTCACCACCGTCAGAGTGAAAGACTTCCCACTAATGTCATACCTAAACCTCCCCATTCCCCCTTCTCCTATCACTATCATCCACCCTTGTAAACAGTCATTCCCCCTGCTGTTTATACACCCCCTTCGAGTATTGGAAGGCCACAGTTCCAGAGGTTTCCCTGGAGCCTTCTCTTCTCCGAGCTAAACCAGCCCGGTTCCCTCAGCCTTTCTTTACAGGAGAGGTGCTCCAGCTCTCTGATCATCTTAGTGGTCCTGCTCTGGACTTGTTCCAAGAGCTCTGCGTCTTTGTTGTGCCGGAGGCCTCAGGTCTGGGCACAGTACTGCAGATGAGGCCTCACAAGAGGCAGACAATCACCTCCCTCTCCCCGCTGGCCACCCCTTTTTTAATGCAGCCCAGAACTCAGCTGGCTTCCAAGCTGTGAGCGCACACTGCTGGTTCATGTCCAGCTTCTTGTCCACCAGGTCCCTCAAGTCCTTCTTCACAGGGCTGCTCTCAAGGAGATCTTCCCCCAGTTTGTATAAATACCTGGGATTGCCCTGACCTAAGTGCAGCACCCTGCACTTGGCCTTATTGAACCTCATTAGGTTTTTATGTCCCCACTTCTCCATCCTGTCCAGATCCCTCTGGGTGGCTTCCCTTCCCTCCAGTGTATCGACTGCACCACTCAGCTTGGTGTCATCTGCAATCTTGCTGAGGGTGTACTTGATGCCATCATCTGTGTCACTGATGATTACGTTAAAGAGCACCTGTCCCAAGACCAACCCCCCCTTCCTGTCTCCAACTAATACATTTCTTCTACAAATATTCCATGTGGAAGGTAGACCTTAAATGCAGCTGGGATGTGGCAGCCAATTGAGGAGAGTGCTTTGCTGTTCATTCAGTTGTATCATGTACTTATGTTTGCTGACAATAAAGAGAAATGCTGTGCCTATGTGCAGCCAGGATCCACCCCCTCCCAGACCTTGTATAAGGGTTGGCAGTGGAGGCAAGAATGTTTTTCTTGAGATCTCTGCCTACCTGGGGCCTTCTGAATTTTTCCTTTGCTTCTGCATCCACAGCTGCTGCACTTAGGCTTATCCTCACTTGCTTCAGCCTGGGACTCTGCTACCCTGCTATCATAGCTTTGTTTTCCATCGCATTATAGCGTTACAGCTGTTTTCCCTTATGTTCCTTAGTTTCCCATTTTTTTCCTCCTTTTTATTGTCTTCCAGTTTCCAGCAGCACAGGGAGCAATACAATCAGAAGTTCTCTCTCCTCCCTTTTTTTTTTTTTTTGTTTGATTTATTGTTCTTAATTATTCTACATTCTCTCACATTCCTTTTAATAAATCAATTCTATCTCAGTTGGTTTTTTTCTTCTATCTTCCCCCCCTTCTCTCATGGGGAGAGATGTCACGTGATTAACTCCTCAAACTGCAACACAATTCAAAGAAATTATCTGAAATTAAATGCAATCCAATGTAATGGAATGAAATCTAATGTAACCCTTGCCCTAACCATAAACCAAACACAATACAGTGTAATGAAATACAATGCAATGGGATGAAATGAAATATAACATAATGGAATGTAATACAGTCATAACCCCAACCATAAACCTAACTTAACCCTAATCTTTTCACTAAGTGTAATCTACCACAAACATTAAACCAAACAAGTAATACAATGGGATGAAAAATAATGCATAGCAAGGCAATTAAATGCATTATAATGGAATGCAATGCAATCCTAACCCTAACCATAACCCTTATCCTAATCCTAGGCCTAGCCCAAACCTTAATGCTAAACCTAACCCTAACTCTAACCCTAACACTAACCCCAACCCCAACACAAACCCTAACCTTATCTCTAAGCCTAACCCTAACCCATAAGTAATACAATGGAATGAAACCAAATGCAATACAAAGCTAAATCCTAGTCAAGTTAAAGTTCATGAATTCAACAGAAATTTCATCTGTCTAGTTAGTGTTCACTATGAACCATGTGTAGTACCTTAAGAAATCTCCCTACAGTTTGTCCAGCTGTGTTATGCTGAGCTACTACTTCCTTCATCATGTAAGGCAATAGAGGAAGGAGAGTAAACCAGCAAACTAACACGTGCCAATATAAAGAAAAATGCAAGACTCAATCATATTTTAGAATTCATATAAAACATCTGCCCATGACATTCTGCCATGTCAACCACTTTTATATATCACTTTTACCAAGGACAGAGAGAGGTAACATGAGCAGCATTACTGGAACTCCACAACAAAATGCCCGTTTCCCTCTCTTTGGCTTTATTGTATAAAATCCATTATTTGCTTCTGAGTCTGTGGTTAGACATTCTATATTAGGAAAAAAAAAAAGCTGCATGCAATTCTTATTCACATTGAGAGAGAATTGTGAAAAGACACATCTCCATGGAGAATGTCATGTGCCTTTTAAATTAATGATTTTGATCTCTCATTTTTTGTAGCAACATTCATTGAGAGGAAGAGAAATTTTTATGGGTCTGGGGAAGAAAGAGTTTAGAGGTCAATTGGTGCAATCTTATTGAAGTTAGAAACACATGCAGAAATACAAAGAAAAAAAAAAGAGAGAGTGGCTCTTTTAACAAGTGTGTTGAACTATGCTATATCTTTTCATCCTCTAAAACAAAGTTGCATGTTCTTGTTTAATGATTACAGTTAAACTTACATAAAATGGAAAAAAAAATAAAAATAATAATAATAATAAATATATATATATATATATATCTGCTTTTGGTGGTCAGATATTGGTGCTCCTAAGTCACATAGAGATACAGCTGAGGTATTAAGGAATATCTCACACTTGCATATCAACTTAAGAGATCTTTTTTTTTTTATTTATGTAAAATGAGTCTATTTTAATTTTGATCTAAATTTTGGCTTTCCAAGCTGGAAGAACAAACCTTCTGTATACTATGTCAAGGAAAACTATCTAGTAATGTGTTAAATAAGACAGTAGTTACAGATATTTTCATTTTTATGAGTTGTTAGAAAACAATATTTGCAAATATATCTTTTTCTGCCACTATTCTGTGCTTCTTTTTATTTGGTCTGATAGTTCCACACTGTCATCTGACATCTGAGAAGAAAACTCTCTAACTCCAACGTGGTGCTGGAAAACAGCATTCCTTTATTCCTCCTAATCTGTACTGAGCAACATGACACATCAAGCACACGCTCTCAGAGCTCAAGTTCTACATTTTAACAGTTAAGACATGCATATGCAATACATTGGCATACACATTTGTTCTATTCCAAGAACTCATTAATATACAATAATGTTCTTCTGGGCATGCAAGGTAGTGGCCTGTCCTTACCTTAGACCACCTACTTCTGCCTCATTTATCCATCATCAGCTTCATCACAGTGTCCTTTCGCTGACCCTTTAGCTGTTTTTCCCCAGTTTGGCAAGTTTCCATTGCCATGAGCAACTTCCTACCTTGGTGCACTATAACTCAAAACAATATATGTGAAATCAAAGAAAAAGTCTTTGCACTGTGTGGACACAGACAAAAGTAGATTACCATGCCTCCACTGCTTCTGTGAAGTTCATCCATTGAAAAAAAAAAAAAAAATTGCTGTTCAGAAACAAAGCACAGCTAAACTGGAAAGGTTTAGAAATAGAACTCATTAATTTCTTTTGCTAAAAGAGTACACTGGTACTTGAACAAAGACAACAATCCCAATTTCGAAAACAGCCTATAACAATACCTAAGTTTCATAACATAGTTTACACCTTAGTCTAAAAAGGTTCCTAAAAATTCTGTATAAGTATTTGCCTACTTGTAATAGAGTGCCTGCGTGCATGGAGCGTTTAACGGCTTTTGTGCCATCACTAGGGAGCAGGGTGCCTCCTCAGTATTGGCTCCTACTGGAACATGGCTATTAATCAACTTATCAATCTCTCTCTCCTCACCTCTAATACTACGCAGCTATTTAATTGCTTCTTGCAGCTCAGCCACCTGTCCTAAATGATCATCCAGCTGCACTCGTCCATTGCAGGTGCTTACCACATCACAAGGAGAAGGTTCAAGGCACTCAGTACAACCAACAGCCTGAACCAAAGTCTCCTTTCTTGCCATATCTGCCCGAGTGGATGAATCGGACACCCTCGGGGATTTCCTGAAGGGGCAGAGCTCTTGGCTCTCAGCGGTGTGTCCACCACCATACTGATAGAGGTGAAGAGCACTACTCCTGCCTGTTGAGATCTTCTGGCTTCAGCTACAAGAGGCTTCGTGCTCCGTGCTCTCATCCTGAAGGACCATTTCAACCACCCAGATATATGCAGGGAAATGAGCAAGTGAGATGCAAACAATCCAGGTGATTGCTGGAGTTGGTTGATGATAACATCCTGATCTGGGTATTGGACAAATTGACCAGAGGCAAAGCAATGCTAGACCTGGTGCTGACGCTGGTGAGATCGCTCACTAAAGATGTTAAGATCGGCGGCACTGATTAGAACCACCACTACAGTAAGACCAAGCACGTACAAGGACACAGAACCCTCGGTTAGTGATTTCAGGGAAAGTACTGACTACGTTTGTGCCATTTGGGAAAACCATGACATGCATGACACAAGAGATGCGCATCAGCTGAAGAAGCTCTTCTGTGCAAAGTAGGCAGAATGATTCCCCATGTGTCAGCACCAAAAAAATGAATGCCTGCTTCAAAGCAACGAAGATCTCCTTGAGAGCAGCCCTGCAGAGAAAGACTTGGGGGTCCTGATAGACAAGAAGCTGGACATGAACCAGCAGTGTGCGCTCACAGCCTGGAAGCCAGCTGTGTTCCGGGCTGCATTAAAAAAGGGGTGGCCAGTGGGGAGAGGGAGGTGATTGTCTGCCTCTTGTGAGGCCTCATCTGCAGTACTGTGCCCAGACCTGGGGCCTCTGGCACAACAAAGACGCAGAGCTCTTGGAACAAGTCCAGAGCAGGACCACTAAGATGATCAGAGAGCTGGAGCACCTCTCCTGTAAAGAAAGGTTGAGGGAACCGGGCTGGTTTAGCTCGGAGAAGAGAAGGCTCCAGGGAAACCTCTGGAACTGTGGCCTTCCAATACTCGAAGGGGGTGTATAAACAGCAGGGGGAATGACTGTTTACAAGGGTGGATAGTGATAGGAGAAGGGGGAATGGGGAGGTTTAGGTATGACATTAGTGGGAAGTCTTTCACTCTGACGGTGGTGAGGCACTGGAACAGGTTGCCCAAGGAGGCTGTGGATGCCCCATTCCTGCAGGCATTCAAGGCCAGGCTGGATGTGGCTCTGGGCAGCCTGGTCTGCTGGTTGTCGACCCTGCATGTAGCAGGGGGTTGAAACGAGATGGTCATTGTGGTCCTTTTCAACCCAAGCCATTCTATGATTCTATGATATGGTTCTACGACTCCTGGCCTGTCTGGGCTGGACTGGGCAAAGAAAAATTGTCTGGTGCCACGTATGCACTCCAGAACAGAGTGAACGACAAGAACACGTGTACTTCATTTACATGTATCTTTGGTACAAGCTAAAAAAGAGGGCAACCAAATCATCATGCTGGTGGCTGCACACGGCTGAGCTGGCCGTGCCAGGCGGAAGGGACTTTCAGTGCACTTCCCCGCTGGGATTCTCTCCCTTGCAGGTGATGCTGATCAAGCCCCAGGAGCCCCGGGCGGCACGGGGCTGGAACTGAGAGCTCGGTCCAACTGCAGGTGCCGGCAGCGTGCGCTACAGCTTTTTCCTGGCTGGGGTGCGAGGTGGAAAAGGCGTGGAGGGCGCGGCTTCAGGCCAGCTGGGAGATGTCACAGCACAGATGACATCACCCGGAGCCCGCGTGCTGTCACAATGCACTGCCATGACGACGCCGGGCCCTCCCCAAGGACAGCTGCCCGCCGGCTCCAGGCACCTCATTCGTGAGCTGTGCTGCCCGCAGCCGCTCGCCGTGCGCTGTGCCCGAGAGCAGCCCCAGCAGCAGACCAGCTCAGCCTCTTCGAGCTCGTCCTCCAAGGCTCTCAGAGGTGAGGGAGAGCTCCAGCACGCTTCAGGCTGCAGAGCCCGGCCGCAGGATGCGGGCTTAGCTCCGCTGTGCGTGAGGGGCGTGCAGCACGAGACTGGCAGGACTGCCATGAGCAGGAGAAATTGCTGCTGGCCCTTCTGGCTCGGGAGCTGCAAGCCATGTGGCGGGCGGCTCGCGGCTGGGCAAAGGAGACAGCCCTCTCCTGCCTGCCCCTCTGGGCTCCGAGGGGCGGGGGGCAGGAAGCAAAGCTCACCCGTGGCCTCTGCCCGGGCAGCCCGTCACTAACTCCTCTGCTCTTGCCTTTAGGTTTGGAGGCACGTGCCTGCCAGCATGGACGGAGCCTGGGTGGGGACGTGGAGACCTCATCGCCCACGCGGCCTCATCTCGGCCCAGTTCCCCAGCCCCGGGCCCCAGTACTCCATCCCGGGGACAACAGGTACAGCGGCCATCCCCAGGGCGGGGCGCGCATCAGGGACATCACGGGGCAGAGCAGCTCCCGAGCCTTTCCCCGTTCCGGCAGAGCCTCCCACAGACTCAGCTCGGCAGCTGCACAGAGGCGCTCTGGGGGCTCTCGCTATGGAGTGCCTGCACGCGTGGTGCGGGAAGGCCTTTGGAAACTGCTGGCTACAGGCAGCGTGCTGGCCAAAGCTCCGCTCTCTTTTTCTGGTGACTTTGCAAGGCGCTGGCTCAGCCGTTTGCACTCAGGGGCTGACTCTTGTGCGCTGCGAGGCCCCGCACAGCTCACCTCCGTTGGTCTGGGAGGAAGAAGTCACGTGGGAAGGGAATGTCAGGAGGCCAGGCGCCTAACTGCGCCTAACTGCTCCACAGGAGCTTGAAACGTGCAGCTGCTCAGGGGTGTGCTCTCTTCTGCTTTTCCTCCTAGGTTTCGTGGGCCACAGCCCCACCAAAGCCCGTGCCCCCGCATACACGTTTCGCGGGACCAAACCGCCTGCGGCCGAGAGCTGCGGGCCAGGTCCCTGCTACTTTGTGGAGCCCGCCATCACCAGGAACGGGAAGTACGTGGCTCCGGGCGCCCACCTTTGCGGACGACCCACGACGGAGACCACCGTCACCCCCGGACCCAGTGAGTACCACTTCTGCAGCGCTTCCCCCACACAGGACGAGCACGGGGCGTTTGCCCTGGGTCAGCTCGCGCCCTGATGGAGCTGTAGGTCTTTTGCGAGAGAACACAAACGGCTCTGAGCAGCGATAAACGCCCTCGGAGAAGGACCGCTGCCCAGCACCACGGGCTGAGGGCACAAGGACCCCGCGTCCGAAAAGAGCAAAGAGCCATGGGCTGACAGGAGGGACAGCACGGCAGGACATAGTGGCGGGGCACGGAAAAGCATCCCCGCGTGCTGCCTGGGTCCCCCAGCAATCCTGCAGCTCTTCAGAAGACCCTTTCCTCGGGCCATTGTCTCTGCGGCTGCAGAGGGAGACCAGCGCTTCACAGCTTTCTTCCTCTTCTCCTCCGCCCCAGGTGACTACCGCACCGAGGCAGCCAACAGGCACATCTTCAAGTGCCCCCCGGTGCAGTCCATGGCCTTCCGGCGGGAGCCCCTGCGGACAGACCGCCCTCCAGGTACGCCGACCCTGGCAAAGGCAGACCCTTCAGCCTGAGCATCGTCCAGGGACGGGCTGCTGCTCTGCACCAGCAGCGGGCCTACTGCGCAGCCTGCGCAGCGCTGGGGCCGCAAGCTTTCTGGCATGACCAACACCTCTCGGCCCGCAGAGGCTCCGGCTGCTCGGGCTCAGAGCTGCCGGCACTGGCCCAGTGCCAGAGTAGAGGGAGGAACTGGCAGAGGGGCGAGACCTCCCAGCAGCAGGCTGGGCAGGCTGCCCCTCTCCGCTGCTTCCGTCTCCTCCAGCCCCTTGCGCACACGCTCTCTGCTGCTCCTCCTGCAGGTCCGGGCACCTACACACTGCCCAGGCTGATGGGCCCCAATACGGCCTACACGTTGGCCAGCCCCTGCTACTCCATGAGGGGAAGGAGCCAGCGCGGCCGCTTTGACGAAGACCTCGCCAAGGTGAGCTCTGCTGCTCCTCTTTTCCATGTTAGCATCCAAAGCTGGGCTGCTCTCCCTGTGCCACAGGGGCTTCCAAGCCTGCTGCACCTTTGCTTAACGCAGGCTTCCAGGGAAAGAGAGAGCCTTGAATGTGATCCCAGCCCCGTGCGCCCATGACTCTCTTGCAGACTCCGGGTCCTGCGGCGTTGCCCAAAGTAGCTGTGGATGCCTACAAGACCAGGGCGCCCGCGTACACCATGGCGGCCCGACCAAAACCCGCAGAGGGCAAAGCAGCGAAGCCCGGGCCGGCAGACTACAGCGTAGGCCGGGTAAGGCAGCTAGCTGCTCAGCTCTTCCCCTCTGTTTCACAAGCACAGCCTTCACGCCTCTCCCCCTTCCCCCGAGGCTTCCTCCGGCCAAAGAGCTTCTGGCCGCAGGGACCAAGTGCCGGACAGCAGGCCTGCTCCCTGCCCTCGTGCCACCTCCGAGCAGAGGAAGGGACAGACAGCACAGCATGCAGCTTTTCCTCCCTCTGCTCCCTTTCCCTTCACGGGGCGTGCTGGTCCTTCACAAGCTCTTCTGGGGGACGCAGCTCAGAAGGGCTCCAAGCGGCACGCCCCCAGCGTAGGAGAGTTAGCTGCGAGGTCCCAGGTGCACATCCAGCCCTCTCCGAGACAGGAGGTGCCCGTAAGCGCACCTCCTGTCAGGCCAGCCCAGCTCCCTGAGCCAGCTCTGCTCCAGCTGCAGCGGCCCTGCGCTGGCGCTCAGCCCTGCCCAGAGAGGCACCCGGGACTGTCTGGCATCGGGAGGGGTGCGGGACAGCAGGGTGCGAGGGCAGCAGAGAAGACAAGGGCCCTTGTGGATCTGCCTTTCCTTTTCGCCCTTCCAGGTGACGCTGATCAAGCCCCAGGCGCCTGCATCCACTTTTGGAATCCGGCACTCCCTCTACACAACCCCTCTGATTGTGGAATAAAACAGCCAAGTCTGGAAGGCCACCTTTGCTTTCCTGGGACGGAAGGGGACGGGAAGACACCAATCAAATGCCGATTTCCACTTGATTCCATTTCCCTCTATCGACTTGGGCTTTTGCCCATTTTACTCTTGAACGTTAACAATTGGAGTAAGTCATCAATAAAATCAACTCAACACCTATATGTATGCTTTCCGGTTACTCCTTTTTCCTCGCCGCTGCACACAGGAATGCACCAGCGCTTCCTGAAGCCTTTCAAACTTCAGTGCGTTGGAAACCGCTGATGCTTGCTTGGTCAGCCGTTTGCATTACTGATGTCTGCCATGTGCTGAAGTAAAGACTAAACGAAGCAAATAGCAAAGGGAGGCCGGCCGTGGGCGGTGCATCCCTTCCAGCGCCGACAGGTAGATTTTAGGGAGATGCCCGGGGCTTACAGGACAACGGTTCCAATGTTGGTCCGACCAGTTTATTGCAGATCTTAATCAGGGAGATGGGGAAGGGGAGGACGGACACTATTATGAATGAGGGGAACGGGGAAGGGAAGGGGGGCGATAGGACAGATAGGAAAGAAGCAGCAAGGAGTCTCTATAGGAAGCAAGAAGGAGATAGTCACCAGCGTGGATGCAGCGTGGTTCATAGTTCAGTCATTGATCTTCAGTAGTGGTGGGTCGTCGGGCATTGTTGTTCTGTTGACGACGACGGTGACACCACGGCGATGATGGCAACTCCTTTCCAGTGGTAGTACCAACTTATAAATTTATAAGTCCAAAGTGGTTGAGTCAGTTGTTTTTGGGGTGAGAGCTTCTGGCTTTTGGATCTCGGCAGGAACTCCTTTTGTTCCCATCTTCCGGGCCTTGCCAGCAGATAAGAGGGAGCAGGGAGGCGCCCACTTGTATCTTGCCTTCACAGGATAAAATGGGATCATCCCCCAGTCTCCTGTAGCAAGCTGGACTTCTTTGGTCACAGCCTAGATCTTCCACCAGTAAACAGTCCTGAGCACTCTCTTCCGAAGGCAAACAGCTAAAATTGTCCACACAGTGATGTTGATTGCCACACGGCAACACCCATCACTCATCTCCTAAACAAGTCAGTCAGTCTCATCACAAGAAATACCTCAGGAAGCAAGCTTTGAGCCCAAACAAGATTGCTTGAAACTGCTGTGCAAATGACCGTTCCTGGTGGTGGGAAGAGAGAGAAAAAAGAAAGAAAGAAAGAACGAAAGAAAGAAAGAGAGAGAGAGAGAGAGAGAGAGAGAGAAAGAAAGAGAGAGAGAGAGAGAGAGAGAGAAAGAAAGAGAGAGAGAGAGAGAGAGAGAGAGAAAGAGAGAGAAAGAAGGAAAGAAAAAGTAAGCAGAAGGGAAAAGAGGGGTGGGGAGTAAGGGGGGTTAAATGTTACACAGTTGTTAGAAGGGACTTCTTGGGCTTGGTTACAAAGGTTGCCCTGATCTGTTGGACTGGTTCATCATCAGTCGAAGTGGTTACAAAGTCCATGGAGGATACCGCTGGTTGTATAGGTTGAATCCACCATGGAACCACACAAGGAACAAACACGAGAGTTGCAACAGCACACAAAATAGGATGCGTTTCACCCGTGGGCAATTTGTTTAGCAACTTCTTCATTATCATTCAATTTTTAGACAACAATTAGAATCATTCAGTTTGCCACAAACACCAGCCGGTGGCTCTTCAGCAGTGGTGACACCCATGTTTCCTAATGAAGAAAAGGTAGAAAGTGAAAAGAGACAACCATCCATTTGGCAACAGCCATACATTTAACAAGAACCAATAATGACAGATCAATTAGTAAAACAAATAGAGCTATTTGTGTCAGCTGCGTAGCCCACCCAGGAACTCCCAGTGGAAGCCAGGATCCAGATGGGAATTCTTCAGTAGAGGTTGTGGTGTTTCTCAACGGCCATACAATAGGACACTTCAGTTAATTCACCAAAAGCATATCTAGTCCAATCTGACAGTATGTGGACTTGCCATGGAATGTTTTCTAAGATGATTTAGTGTCATGAGAACTCTCCACTTGAGCATTTCCAAAGCAATTCAGGTGCTGAGAGATAGGGCTCCTAGTTTGGCAAGTTCAAGTACTGTTACAGTCTACAGAACTTTTCACAGGAAAGCGTGCGACAGTAGAAAGCGTCAAAGAGAAGTAATCCCAGAAACATACACATCTCTTATCAAAACTTAGGCACTTTCCAACAGCCGTGTTTGGGATGGAGCTCCTGGGCTGGTGTGACACTGGAAAGTATCGGTGCAAAAGGCTTTATGACAGATTTCTCTTGTGCCCACATCTGACAGATATTAGATGGGTCCCTTGATTCATTTCCCAGTTTGTTAGGAATTTGGAAACACTGTGGAGGACTTACATGCAAATCATAATCAGTTTGATAAGAAGCGCTCAAAGGAAATGCTATCACTGTGCAGGGAGTATCAGGAAGCGAGGATGACCTCTAAGAACTCTGAACCCAGTTGTGAAGTTTAACAGATCCGAGCACTGATGCCAACCACCACCCACACCCACACCAACGCAAAACATAACACTATTGCAACCAAAACATGTCATCAAGAGGTATATTCAGTATTCTAGCGTGATCAGATCTTCTGTCACAAAACACGAACGGTTAAAATCAGCTATCAGCCTTTCTGTGTCCAATCAAGGTCCCGCGGGGATCTTCTGTAAAATGAAACAAGACACCGACTGGCCCTTTTTGGGCTTTGTTAATACGGTTAAAAAATGAGGGAACAATCCAGCAAGTGTTGATTTTATATTCCTTTTTCGGGGTGTCTTTAGCCTCCCAAGCACATTCGTTAAGGGATTCCATTAGGGTTAGGGAAACCGGCCTCAGGTTAGCAACTCCAGTAGCAATGGGGGGTCGTTGCTACTGGAGGGGGGAGAAGCTGAGAAGCTGAGAAGCGAGACGACTAACTCCTGGCTTCTCCATTGCACTTGGCACAGCGTGCCTTTGTTCCGCACCTTTCCTGTGGATATGACAGTACGGTGGTTGTTCTGAAGCCTTGACTCTATTACGGTGCAGAAACAGAACTGTAAAGATCAGGGTAAGGGCTGACAAGGCAGACTTCCTGGTGGGTGTCTGCTACAGACCACCGAACCAGGATGAAGAAACAGGAGCAGCACTCTAGGAGGTTTCTGGAGTGTTTGGAGGATAACTTTCTGACGCAGCTGGTGAGAGAGCCGACGAGAGGAGCTGCCCAACTTGACCTGCTGTTCGCAATCGGAGAATGTCTGGTGGGAGATGTGGAGGTCGGGGGCTGTCTTGGACAGAGTGACCATGAAATGGTAGAGTTCTCAATTCTTGGTGGAGCCAGGAGGGGGAACAGCAAAACTGCTACCTTGGACTTCCGGAGGGCGGGCTTTGAATTCAGAAGGCTAGCAGGGGGAATCCTCTGGGTTTCAGACTTAGAGAGTAAAGGGGTCCAAGACGGCTGGTCGCTCTTCAAGAAGATAGTCCTAAAGGCGCAGGGCTGGCTGTGCCCCCGAGCCACAAAATGTGCCGGCAGGGAAGAAGACCAGCATGGATAAACAGGGAGCTATTCTTGAGGCTCCGGGAGAAAAGAGAATCTACCTCCTGTGGAAGAAGGGACAGGTGACTCAGAAAGAGTACAGAGAAGTTAAGATGTGTAGAGAGAAAATCAGAAAGGCAAAAGCCCAGCTTGAACTCAACCTGGCCGCTGGGGTTAAAAGGAACAAGAAACCCTTTTAAAAATACATCAACGATAAGAGGAGGACTCAGGAGAATCTTCATTCTTTACTGGATGAGGCTGGGAATGTGACCACTGAGGATAAGGAAAAGGCAGAGGTTCTGAATGCCTTCTTTACGTCTGTCTTTGAAGGTGACACCAGCTATCCTCAGGCTACTCCGCTCTCTGACCCGGTAGTCTGGACTGGAGTGTGGACAGAACCCCCCGCGATTCGGGAGGACGCAGTCAGAGACCTACTAGTCCAGCTGGACTGTCACAAGTCCATGGGGCCGGATGGGATTCACCCGAGAGTGCCGAGGGAACTGGCGCAGGTGATAGCCGAGCCGCTCGCCATTATCTATCAGCGCTCCTTGTTGACTGCTGAAGTCCAAGAAGACTGGAGGCTTGCCAATGTGACTCCCATCTATAAGAAGGGTTGAAAGGAGGATCTGGGGAACTACAGGCCTGCTAGCCTGACCTCTCGTGCCAGGGAAGGTTATGGAGCAGATTGTCTTGAGGGAGATCACGTGGCATCTGTGGGACAACGGGGGATCAGGCCTAGCCAGTATGGGTTCATGAAGGGCAGGTCCTGTTTGACCAACCTGATCTCCTTCTATGATCTAGTGACCCGCCTGGTAGATGAGAGAAAGGCTGCTGATGTAATCTACCTAGACTTCAGCAAGGCCTTTGACACTGTCTCCCACAGCACTCTCCTGCAGAAGCTGACAGCCCGTGACTTGGACGGGTACGCTCTTGGCTGGATAAGGAACTGGCTGGAAGACTGGGCCCAGAGAGTGGTAGTGAATGGAGCTAAATGCAGCTGGCGACCGGTCACAAGTGGTGTTCCCCAGGGGTCGGTGCTGTGGCCTGTCCTCTTCAATAACTTTATTGATGACCTGGATGAGGGCACTGAGTGCACCCTCAGTAAGTTTGGGGATGACGCCAAGTTGGCTGGAAGTGTTGATCTGCCTGGGGGTAGCGAGGCCCTACAGAGGGATCTGGACAGGCTCGATAGCTGGGCTGAAGCCAATGGGATGAGTCTCAACAAGACCAAATGCCGGGTCCTGCACTTTGGCTGCAACAACCCCAGGCAACGCTACATGCTTGGGGCGGAGTGGCTGGAAGACCTCGTAGAGGAAATGGACCTGGGGGTGTTGATTGATGCTCGGCTGAACATGAGCCAGCAGTGCACCCGGGTGGCCAAGAAGGCCAATGGCATCCTGGCCTGCATCAGGAACGGTGTTGCCAGCAGGAACAGGGAAGCGATTGTGCCCCTGCACTCAGCTCTGGTGAGGCCGCACCTCAAGTGCTGTGTCCAGTTTTGGGCCCCTCACTGCAAGAAAGACATTGAGGCCCTGGAGCGGGTTCAAAGAAGGGCAACAAAGCTGGTGAGGGGTCTGGAGCACAGGCCTTATGAGGAGCGGCTGAAGGAGCTGGGATTGTTCAGTCTGGAGAAGAGGAGGCTCAGAGGAGACCTTATTGCTCTCTGTAACTACCTGAAGAGAGGTTGTAGTGAGCTGGGGGTCGGCCTCCTCTCCCATGTAACTGGTGATAGGACTAGAGGGAATGGCTTCAAGCTGTGCCATTTAGAATGGACATTAGGAAATACTACTTTTCTGAAAGAGTGGTCAGGCACTGGAATGGGCTGCCTAGGGAGGTGGTGGAGTCACTGACCCTGGAGGTGTTCAAGGAACAGTTGGATTTTGTGTTGAGGGATATGGTTTAGTGAGTACTACTGGTGATAGGTGGAAGGTTGGACTGGGTGATCTTGGAGGTCTTCTCCAACCTTGGTGATTCTGTGATTCTGTGAGGTGTGGGGGCATCCTTGGAATCCAGCACAGAAGGACCGAGCACGTGCAAGGACGCAGAACCCTCCGCTAGTGGAAAGTGAAAATGTTGTTTCTGCATTGAACATTGAAAAAGGGCAATTGATCTAAAGAATTAAGCTGTAACACATCCTTGGCAATAGCTGATGTGGAAAGTAAGAATACCATATACATATTAGTAACATATTTTAGAAACATAGTTACCGAATTACCTAACAAATTCTTTCTCACAAAGCTGCAATAGATTTTAAATGTTCTAAACAATGTGGGTAATAGTATTCTGAACTAGGAAACATACTGTAAGGTTGTTCATTGGACGGGCAGAAGTGAAATACACGCAACAAACTTTCAAGGAGTCAGGGCCTTTACACAAAGCAGAACTGTCCCACTCTGTGGGAATGTTAGGGTGCCACAGGCAGGCTCCAAGATACTCCCCTCTATCCTCCTTCCGAGCTTATCTCTATGCAAGGACAGATGAATGATCAGAACAATGACCCAGTGTAAAGGGCGCAAATGTTAGGGGGGTAATTAAACAATTAAGAGGCTATGTTTATGTTTATGTTGTAAAACAGACATCCGAAAGTTATGACCAAATGTTTGTTAAGAAAGCAATTGTTAGAAGGCAATTAACCAATTAAGATAGTTGTGTTTGGGCGGCAAAGATTTGTGTTTACTTGGTATTTGTATGATTAGTGAAGGGTGGCAAAAGAGTGTGAACCTGCAGTACTCAGCCAGTGAGGAACCAGGGGAGAAAGAGATAAGCGTTGGGCAATAGGGGATAAAAGACGTAACACTGTTTTCTCTGTGCACTCCTGCTTGCAGGAGGCCCGCCATTGCAATTGCGAATAAAATTTGCTTTATCAGAGAAACCGTCCTAGAAAATTATTTGGATATTTCCAACACGCTGGTGATCTCAGGGAAAGTACTGAGTACGTGCGCACCGTCTGGTTCTTAACGCTAGGATAGCGCACAGCGTTATTCGGAGAAACGGGACAGCCGCCGCCTGTACCAAGCGCCTAAGTCTGCAGAAAAGCATCTGCTCTCGGCAGCCAACGCCCGGCTTAGCAAGGTCAGCTCCGCAGCTGCGGATCCAGCAGCCCGCGAAAGCACGTCGCTTTTAACGCAGCTTGTTTCCCTTCATTCGATTCGCCTCCGAAAGCTCCTCCTTGCCCGCGCCCCCAGCCCCGCCCGGGGAGCCCCGCCACGGGAGGCTGCAGGCGCCGCTAGTAGTAACGCTCCGCGTCCCGCAGGCCCTCCGGCGCGTCGGCCAACGACGGGCAGCGCGGCCCGCGTGGCCCGCGCCGCAGCAGCTCGGCCAGGCCCGGCCCGGCTCCGCCGCTCGCTCCTCGTACGGCCGCAGCACAACGGCCGCGCCGGCCCGGCCCCGCCGCGCCCGCCATCGTCATCACGCCGCGCCGGGCGTCATCACGCCGCGCCGGGCGTCATCACGCCGCGCCGCGCTCCCATTGGCTGCGCCGCCGCTCTCGGGGCTCTGATTGGGCGGCGGGCGCGCGTTGGGCGGCGGTTGAACGCGGCGCGGGCGGGCGGTGCTGTCGCGCCGTGCGGGAGCGGGGCTCGGTGCGCTCGCGCCGCTCCTCGGCCCTCATGGCTCCTGCCCGCAGGAAGGCGGCCGCGGCCACGGGCGCGCGCGGCAGGAAGCTGAGCGCCTTCCTGAAGGACTTCGACCGGGAGGGTAGGCCGCGGGCGGGCGGGCGGGCCGAGCTCTGCGCTCGGGCCGCGTCCGACGCCGCGTCCGTCCCCGCAGCGAGGAGCCGGGTCGAGCAGCTGCGGGCGAGCGGGGAGCGCCTGGTCAAGGAGATGGAGAACCTGTACGACGTGGAGCTCCTCCGGCTGCCCGTGGCGCTCCGCGAGATGAACTGGCTGCAGTTCTTCGGTAGCGGCGGGGGGCGCGGGCTTCCCCTGGAGCGGCGCTCGGCGGCCGTCGCTGAGGAGCGGTGGGACGCGGCGCGCGGGGCTCGCGCGAACAGAACGCGAGTGGGCGCGGGCGGGTGCGCCGCCCCCTCTGCCCGGGGCCGCTCGCTCGCCGCCGGAACGCCTGCTGTGCGCCGCCCGCTCCTGCGGCGGCGTTGCGGCGCGGCTGCGGGTGTTGCGGGAGCTGTCCCGGCTGCGGACCGCAGCGACGCTTCCGAACGAGTGCGTCTTCTTTCTAGCTGAAGGGGGAAGCCGGAAAGTCCTGGAAGAGGCGGTGACGGTAGGTATCGGGCACGAATAGGAAACTTTCCGCGGCGCGTGGTGCGTTCCTGGAGGAGACGAAGGCTTTGTGTATTCGCAGGAGCGCTGCTGCGATAGCGCGGGTTACGCACGCGGATCTTAACTGCGTTGAGTCTTAGCGGGAGGAGATGCTGTGGTGTCCCCTGCAGGGTTTGCATGCTCGTGCTGCTCCTTGCCCGGCTTTGCGGGCCTGCTTAGTTTCACGCTAAGGGATCGCTGAGGTTGGAAAGGACCTCTCAGGCCGCTTCCAAAATTCCTGGATGATTGCGGTTTCCCCTCTGAGCCCGTTGTGTAATCACCGCAAGCCGCTTACTCCAAGTGGCATCAGAAGCACGTCATGTGGAGGGGGCCTTTCCTTGAAACGTCCAGTTTGAACTGGTAATCAAGGTGTTAAAGGGAGCCGCGCTTCAGTGCTGATTGTTGACGAAGCAGCTCCTCAAACTCGCTCATATGCTGTTGGGCTGTTGGGCCAGGCCCCAAATAAATTGTGCCTCCGTAGGTGTGCTGGGGCCGCAGCCTTCCCTCTCTTCAATACCTGCCTAACCTCTCAGGGTTCCACGGGAGTTTGGGAGGGGAGTTCCGTGACACCGGGAGTGTCTGCTTCTCTAAGTTTTCTCCTGAGTTCCTCCACACCCTCTGCCACTCAATGTTACCCGGCTTTGCAGAAGATCCCGCTGACCGATACCGATACTGAAAAGCACATTCCGAAAACATGACAGTGTGAACAATGTGATTGTGTTGGTTGGGACGCTCCAGAAATGTCCAGAGATGTTGAGGGGGAGAAAAGGAAAAGCGTGGGAGGAGGGAAGCTTGGAAACCTGTTGAAACATCTCTCTGCCCATCGACAGATTTGCTGGGAAGGCAGTGGGGGGCATACAAGCATTAGCAGCCTTGGGAGTGTAGCTTTTGAGGCTCAAACCGTGGCACGCTGTAAACAAAGGCCAGACGGGGGACCCAGCTGTGCTTTTGGGGCTGTTGTATGTATACACCCTACAGTGATGGGCACGCTCTGGGCAGCGTCTGCCAGTACGCCTCTCCCAATCCTCTTTGCATTTTAACATTCTTCAGGGATGGTTATAAAGAAAAAAAAAGAACCAAACACGATATAATCACTCTCCATTGGCTGCTCCATCATCACACACAGAGATCACAGTTGTCTTCTCTCCTGCTAAGGTTGCTCTGCTCCCCTGGAGTCATAGAATCATAGAATCACAAGGCTGGAAACGACCTATAAGATCATCTAGTCCAACCGTCTTCACACTACCACTGCTACCTCAAGCTACTAAACCGTATCTCGCAGCTCCTCGTCCAGACGCCTCTTGAACACTGCCAGAGATGGCGACTCCACCACCTCCCTTGGCAGGCCATTCCAGTGCCTGACTGCTTTCTGAGAGAAAAAGTTCTTCCTTAAGTCTAACCTAAACCTCTTCTGGTACAACTTGCGGCCATTTCCCCGGGTCATTTTGCAGAGCCCCGCGCTGTAGGGGTTTGCTCCTAGGTCTCTGGAAGAGCACGCGCCTCTCAGTAAGCTAAAGCGTTGCTGTGGTGGTTGAACAGCAGGGAGTAGGTGAAGCGTGCTCGCAGCTGCCCAGCAAGGCGTGCCGGCACTGAAGGGCACCGTGATCTGTTATGTCCAGAATAATGAGGAAGGACCTCTTTTGAGCACAACAGAAGAACGTAAAGATACAGTTACGTTAAATAGTTATATATGTGAAATAGTTATAAAGATTTTGCCTGCAACCTTGACTTATCACAAACTCGCGCTACTGATCATCCTGACAATATTATGACTTCTTAATCCTAGGCAGACTTGGGAATAACAGAAATAAACAAGCTGACAGCAGAATTTATCCAGACTCCCTTGAAAATCATCACGAAAGGTCAGTAGTTAACATTCTGTGAATGCTGATTTGGTTCTTAGCTACAGCCTTCGCTACGTTTAAAGACAAGGACGTAATTCTACCTTTATCCCTGCGACCTGAAGTAGTTTTACTTGCTTTAATTATGTCACGTTAGGTTTTTTTTTCCCTGTCTACTTGAATAATGCTTTCTTCTTTTTGTAGGAAAATCTAAACAGGGTGTTGAAGCTACTGAAGCAGCAGCAGAGGTTCCTTCGCTTCCTCCAGCAAAGAAAGCAAAACACGATGACCAACTTCTTCTGGAGCAAGCAGCTGCAAGTGCTAGTCCAAGAAACGGAAAGGTAGGTAGCTGCTCTTTGTGATGGCTTTTATTCCCAGGATATAAACTATGTACCGAGACGATGCTGATGCCTATGATGGGACAGCTGTGCAGGATGCTGTAAGGGTGACTTTGAAAAAGCTGTTGCTTCCTGATCATCCCAGTGATGCTGGAAGCTGGCTTTCGTTGGCAGGTAGTGCTGGTACTTGTGGCAAGCAAAGTGACTGTGCTGCAGGTTACCTCTGCTTTTATTCCTGTTGTATTTCTGCACGTGAGAGTCTCATCCTTCTCATCTGAGCGGGTGTCTTCAGCGTTGCTGTATGTAGGGAGTGATACTCCCTAGAGCAGAACGGTCTGGGTCACGTTGAAAATATTTACCAATAATGGTTTTCGGTTTTGTAGTATATGAGTTCTGCTGTGGGCAATGGTAAATACATGAACCGTCCTAAGTCAGAGTAGAAGTTAACGTGGTCCGTTATCCTCCTGAAGTTCTACAGCTGAGCTTCGGGGAAAGGATGTGAGAAGTAATACTCAAATGGGGAAGGTCTCAGAAGTTTGTCCCGTGGCTTGTTTCAGACTCTTGTGCTGCAGGAAGGAGCCTGCTGAGCCAAGCGTTTCGTATGGGAGCATTTGCTCGATGCGGACTTGGCTGTCACAGGAGAAGGAAATGACTGACTTGGCAGCTAATGTGTTTCAGGTGAGGACGTCCACTAAAAAAGCACCAGTGTCCAGGAGCAGAAGACCTCCTTCAGCAAGAGTGAAACGCAAGAGTAAAAGGTAACGGCGATGAGTTTTGTGGCAGGATTTCAGAAACAGAGAGTAAAGGTGCGGTGCTAACGTAGCTGCTGACTGGGGTGGTGCGTGGCCTAGCAGGCTGGGTGATGTAGGCATGCCGTGCTGTAGGGCGATCTGTGAGAACCTTGGGTTGTCTCATCTAAGTCTTTGGTAAGACAGTGCTTACGTGTCTGTTAAAATTATTCTTCCGAGAGCAGGGCTCTACTTACATGCTTCCTTTTAAGCAGATCAAGCAAAAGCAGCTTTATCACTCCAGCTACTGGCAGAAATCTTGATCTCTGTGCTCGAGGAGGCGCTTCCATCGTCACACCCAGGTCTGATTCCAGGTTTGTATTCTATTGCATTTCTCTGTAAGTGCCTTGCTGCTTGCTCCTTATGTCTCGGTTGTCTATATGCGGGATATTTTCCAGCATCTTCCTGGTCACAGCGCATCCTACCCTCCACATGCGCATGTACTTCTTCCTCCGGGTCCTGTCCTTCCTGGATATTTCCACAGCATCCACTGTCGTTCCCAAGATGTTGGTAAGCTTCCTGTCAGAGGGCAGGAGAATTTCCTATGTGGGCTGTGCCACACAGCTCTACTTTGTCATTTTCTTGGGGGCCACCGAATGCTACATTTTGGCAGCTATGGCCTATGACCGCTATGTGGCCATATGCAACCCCCTTAGATATGCCATCATCATGAACAACAAAGCCAGGCTTTCCCTAGTCCTGCTGTCATGCTGCAGTGGTAATGTAGTATCCGTGGTGCAGACAGCTTGGGTGTTCACCTTGTGGTTCTGTGGACCCAACAAGATTAACTACTTCTTCTGTGACATTCCTCCACTCATTATGCTCTCCTGCACTGACACCTCTTTGTATGAAAAGCAGACACTTACCACCGCAGTGCTGGTCATCTTTGCACCATTTTGTCTCATCCTGGTATCTTATGCCTGCATCATCTCCAACATCCTGAAGATTTCTTCTGCAGAGGGCAGGCGAAAGACCTTCTCCACCTGTTCTTCACATCTTATTGTTGTAACTCTTTATTATGGCAGTGGGAGCTTGATTTACTTACGGCCCAAAGTCAATTACTCTCAATTACTCTCAAGACATTAAGAAATTTTTTTCTCTCATATACACAGCTATAATTCCAGCACTAAATCCCCTGATTTACAGCCTGAGGAATAAAGAAGTGAAAGGAGTACTAATTAAAACTATAGCTGACCTGAGGAAGAAAATCTTTTATTGTACATGAATGTGGAGCTTTAAAATGCTATTTCTGGCATAGGTCATTGTGTAAGGTTGCTAGCTCACTAAAAAAAATAGGTGTTTTATAGATGTGAATGTTTTGTCTTTATTCTTGCCTTCAGTAGTAAGTCATTTAAAATTTTAGTTTCTCATTCTTCCTTGTGAGGAAGAAATGTAACTAGACATTTCCTTTAGATCAAACCAGTCAAAATCAGCTCAATGCCAGTCAAAATCACCTCAATGCCACAGCTTATTTGGGCACTTGGGTCTGAAGGTCTTGCTTTCATTGCAGGAGATTCAGCTGACGCGCTCACTTAAGAAATATTATTTTACTGTGTGAAAACTTGGTCCTTATCTTGTTTGTAAGCTCTCTGTATGTACTGAAAGAATCCAGCCTCCCCACAGCCTTCTTTTCTCCAGGCTGAACAAGCTCAGCTCTCTCAGCCTTTCCTCATACCAGAGGTGCTCTAACAAGGCAGAGGAACTGATGCTCATTCCTTGCTTCCAGATAGACTTAAGCATTTCATATAGCACAGTCACCAGGAAGGTATCTTGGGACCTGAGACAGAATAATTAGTATTTTGCATCTCTCATCCTTTCTTTCAGATCTAAAGTACCATGACTCCGTGATGTAAATTCCGCGTGAATGTTTCTCTGTCATTTCTTTCTTTCTGGAAATCATTATTATTTATATTTCAATTCAGAGAACCAGGAGAGCTAAAAAAGTTTTCAACAGCAACCAACAAAACAAAGCTAACAAACAAAGAAAAAGGAAAGTGAAGCTGACTGCATTTAATACCTGTAATTAGCAAAGACTCTTTGGATTAATAAGTGGAAACCTTCTTGTAGTAAATTCCTGTAGATGCTGAAAGCATTTACTTTCTTTTGTGAACATTTCTTTAACAGTTTTACTAACATTTACTAACAGTTGCTATTAAGTCTGCACTGTGGTCATCTGCTTCCCTCTTAGAGGTGTTTATGGTTGGTTTGTTCACTGTTCACTTTGGTGCCAGGCAGTGCTTTGGAAAACATCGCCCACAACCCATTATTAAACTTAAGAGAAGGTTCTGCACATCTGTGCTTGGGTCTCAAGAGTTCCTTTCGTGATAAAAATTTTGCTGAAGCCATTCCTTCTAGTGACACCTCTGAAAAATACAAAGGTTCTCAGGCGACCAAAGACGGGTTTTACCAGTCTACTTGGGCTACTAGGAAACTTAACCTTCACATGGTGAAAATTAAGGCTGATATATGACAAGGGAACCAAGTCAACATTTTGGCTTCTCAGACTGCTCTGCTGGAGAGAAGACTGAGAGTGCTCGGGAACATGGAAAGGGGCAGAACCAGGACAGATAGCTAAACTGAAGGAAATTCTGCGCTAGGAGATGTCTTGATGAACAATGAAACTGGGGGAAGTTAGCCAGGGGGAGTGCAGTTCTTAGGGACTGGCTGGGCTTCTGTCTGCTGGTACTGAGAGATTGCCTTGTGTGTCACTTGTTTTGTGTACTCTTTTTTTTCCCCCATTTTTATTTTCCTAATAAACCCTCTTTATCTCTACCCACAGGTTTTACTTTTCCTTCCCAACTCCCTCCTCCATCCTACTGTGGCAGGGCAGGAATGCACAGGTAGTGTGGTGCTGAGCTGCCTGTCAGTTTAACCCCGACATATAGACTGCCTAGGTCTCCAGATGCTTAACGCAATATCCTGATACCTTAATAATTCTCCACCAAACCTTTATCACCTCTTCTGTGCCATGGCCATCTTCCCACCACAAGCTGCGGTCATGGAATATGTGGGCAAATACAGAGCACAGCCTGAACAGGCGACTGACCTGCAAAAAAGGCCTCCTGCTTACTTGGGAACACAAGTAAACTGCCTCAGCCTGAGCTTCTGCACATAGCTAGAAGAACCTTGTTCGGGAGAAACTGGTCTGCAGCTGTACCCCAGTCTCCTTGCCTCGTGTGAACGACCTTGCTTCTGTAGGGCAGCTGCCCGCAGTAATACCAGTGACTCTCCACTGGATGAATTCATCATAATTTGCCTCTGTATATTTCCTTCAGGACCAGAAAATCTTAATGAAGAAGCGCTGGCGCTTTTGCATTACACACAGAGATTCTGTTCCAGGAAGGGAATCAGCTTCCCTGCATTGCCTGAAACACTTGAACTGAATAGCAGAGGGAAATTCCAATTTGGTTAAACCAAACGCTACTGCCACGTGGGCTGCAGAAGGGGCAGAAGGGATTCTAGTAGTGTGCACAAGCAATACACTGCAGAGAAAAGAACTATTGTTTAGCCACTCCCTGGAGGCACACGGGGCTCAGACAAAATGGGAAATGGATTTGGGTGATGAATGTGGTTAGCTATTAGCTGCCAGGTAACTGTGATTCATGCCAGCTACAACCAAATCACTCTGACAGCTGGAAAAGGACGTTTGAATATTAACAGCGTTGTCAGTTACACAGCACTGGTTTTAACTGCTTTGCTGTTTGTTTTCTTTTTATTTCCTTTTGTTTAAATGAATGCTCACAGAATTATAAGACACCAAATAAAATGTACTTGTAGCTTATAGTAGTTCCACATTTACAAAAGGTGTTGACATTTGTTGCTCTTCACCTATGGGTTTTTGCACTGCTACAAGCTCGTGCAAGACGAACCTAGAAAGAAAGAAATTCATCAATAGCCAAAGAGATTATAACCCACAGCCACTTCCGCTTTCCACTCGAAGCAGAAGACACCTTTAGTTTCGATTCAGTTTCTCAAAATGCTGACAACAGTTATTTTTCTACAAGTATGAGGTTTTATCCTTCTTTCCCTTCCCAGTTCATGCTTCTTCACCAGCGGTAGGAGTTAAGATACAAGACTTGAAATAAGAATCTTCTGTTACAGCTCAGTACCTCAACAGTTAAGGACAACAATTAAGGACAGAGACAATGCTGCATTACAGCTTCAGGTCCCGAACAGAAAAAAAAAAAAAGGAAAGACTTACAGACAGATTCTTCATAATGCCTTGTGCCCCTGGATTGAGACGAAGAAGATTCTTCTTGGTCAGACCACTTGCTGTTCAACGAATACTGTGTCATTTCCTCCCAGAAATACCACTTTTCCCTTGGAAATTTCACCTTCTCTTCCAAAAAGAGGATTTTTTCTCCCAGAAAGACCCCTTCTCTTACAACTGCCTCATGCTTTCTCCCAAAAAGCCTCCATGTCAATACCAAATGGGACACTTGCAACCAAGAAGAGGACACTTTCTCCCAGGAATACCGCTTTTCTCCCCAAGACAGGTGATCTTCTCCCAATTGGATGACATTTTCGGGAAGAAAGGCCTGTTTTCTTCCCTCAAGAGGACATTCTCTTCCACAAAGAGGACGTTTGCTCCCAGACATACTGCAACTCTTAGAAATACCTCCATTTCCTCCCAAATCTACTCCATCACACGCCTCATGATGACACTTACTCCCAGATTTGGGGCATTTTCTCCCAGAAATACCAGGACTCTTCTGAATACTTCCCATTTCCTGCCTTCTATCCAACATTAAAATCCGCAAGAGGACAGTTTCTTCCTGAACTGTGGCATTTTATCCCACATACAACATTTTTATCCCCAACAGAGCTCATTTTCTCCCACAAAAACCACTACTCCAAGAAATAGCTGCCATTCTCTACCAAAAATGCTGCGTTTCGCTCCTCAAGATCACACTTACTCCCATCAAGATGGCATTTGGTCACAGAAATACCAGATTCTGCCCCCCAAATAGGACATTTTCTCCTAAAACAAGACATTTTCTCCCAGAAATACCACTTCTCTGAGAAATACCTCCCATTTCATCCCAAGAATTCTACTTGACGCTCCTCAAGATCACACTTACTCCCATCAAAATGGCCTTTTCTCCCAGATAGACCAGGTTTCTCCCAAATACACGACTTTTTCTCCCACAAAGACCCGTTTTCTCCCAAAGATGGGATATAATCCCCCAGAAATTCCTGCTAATTTTTAAGAAACGGCCTTTCTCCCACAATACCTGCTTTCTCACAAACACCTGTCATTTTCCAACCAAGTCTGCTACTATCTCCCCAAAACAGCACTTTGCTGAGAAATACCTGACATTTGCTCACCAAAATACTACTTGACACTCCTCCAGAGGACATTGTCTCCCGTATTTACCATGTTTTCTCCCCAAGAGACCGCTTGGAACACCAAAAAGACCACCGTTTCTCTCCAAGACAAGACATTCTTTCCCACCCTTTCCCACTTTTCTCCCTAACCTGTGTCATTTCCTCCCAGAAATACCACCTTTCCCTTGGAAATTTCACCTTCTCTTCCAAAAAGAGGATTTTTTCTCCCAGAAAGACCCCTTCTCTTACAACTGCCTCATGCTTTCTCCCAAAAAGCCTCCATGTCAATACCAAATGGGACACTTGCAACCAAGAAGAGGACACTTTCTCCCAGGAATACCACTTTTCTCCCCAAGACAGGTGATCTTCTCCCAATTGGATGACATTTTCGGGAAGAAAGGCCTGTTTTCTTCCCTCAAGAGGACATTCTCTTCCCCAAAGAGGACGTTTGCTCCCAGACATACTGCAACTCTTAGAAATACCTCCATTTCCTCCCAAATCTACTCCATCACACGCCTCATGGTGACACTTACTCCCAGATTTGGGGCATTTTCTCCCAGAAATACCAGGACTCTTCTGAATACTTCCCATTTCCTGCCTTCTATCCAACATTAAACTCCGCAAGAGGACAGTTTCTTCCTGAACTGTGGCATTGTATCCCACATACAACATTTTTATCCCCAACAGAGCTCATTTTCTCCCACAAATACCACTACTCCAAGAAATAGCTGCCATTCTCTACCAAAAATGCTGCGTTTCGCTCCTCAAGATCACACTTACTCCCATCAAGATGGCATTTGGTCACAGAAATACCAGATTCTGCCCCCCAAATAGGACATTTTCTCCTAAAACAAGACATTTTCTCCCAGAAATACCACTTCTCTGAGAAATACCTCCCATTTCATCCCAAGAATTCTACTTGACGCTCCTCAAGATCACACTTACTCCCATCAAAATGGCCTTTTCTCCCAGATAGACCAGGTTTCTCCCAAATACACGACTTTTTCTCCCACAAAGACCCGTTTTCTCCCAAAGATGGGATATAATCCCCCAGAAATTCCTGCTAATTTTTAAGAAACGGCCTTTCTCCCACAATACCTGCTCTCTCACAAACACCTGTCATTTTCCAACCAAGTCTGCTACTATCTCCCCAAAACAGCACTTTGCTGAGAAATACCTGACATTTGCTCACCAAAATACTACTTGACACTCCTCCAGAGGACATTGTCTCCCGTATTTACCATGTTTTCTCCCCAAGAGACCGCTTGGAACACCAAAAAGACCACCGTTTCTCTCCAAGACAAGACATTCTTTCCCACCCTTTCCCACTTTTCTCCCTAACCTGTGTCATTTCCTCCCAGAAATACCACTTTTCCCTTGGAAATTTCACCTTCTCTTCCAAAAAGAGGATTTTTTCTCCCAGAAAGACCCCTTCTCTTACAACTGCCTCATGCTTTCTCCCAAAAAGCCTCCATGTCAATACCAAATGGGACACTTGCAACCAAGAAGAGGACACTTTCTCCCTCAAATACCGCTTTTCTCCCCAAGACAGGAGATCTTCTCCCAATTGGATGACATTTTCGGGAAGAAAGGCCTGTTTTCTTCCCTCAAGAGGACATTCTCTTCCCCAAAGAGGACGTTTGCTCCCAGACATACTGCAACTCTTAGAAATACCTCCATTTCCTCCCAAATCTACTCCATCACACGCCTCATGGTGACACTTACTCCCAGATTTGGGGCATTTTCTCCCAGAAATACCAGGACTCTTCTGAATACTTCCCATTTCCTGCCTTCTATCCAACATTAAACTCCGCAAGAGGACAGTTTCTTCCTGAACTGTGGCATTGTATCCCACATACAACATTTTTATCCCCAACAGAGCTCATTTTCTCCCACAAATACCACTACTCCAAGAAATAGCTGCCATTCTCTACCAAAAATGCTGCGTTTCGCTCCTCAAGATCACACTTACTCCCATCAAGATGGCATTTGGTCACAGAAATACCAGATTCTGCCCCCCAAATAGGACATTTTCTCCTAAAACAAGACATTTTCTCCCAGAAATACCACTTCTCTGAGAAATACCTCCCATTTCATCCCAAGAATTCTACTTGACGCTCCTCAAGATCACACTTACTCCCATCAAAATGGCCTTTTCTCCCAGATAGACCAGGTTTCTCCCAAATACACGACTTTTTCTCCCACAAAGACCCGTTTTCTCCCAAAGATGGGATATAATCCCCCAGAAATTCCTGCTGATTTTTAAGAAACGGCCTTTCTCCCACAATACCTGCTTTCTCACAAACACCTGTCATTTTCCAACCAAGTCTGCTACTATCTCCCCAAAACAGCACTTTGCTGAGAAATACCTGACATTTGCTCACCAAAATACTACTTGACACTCCTCCAGAGGACATTGTGTCCCGTATTTACCATGTTTTCTCCCCAAGAGACCGCTTGGAACACCAAAAAGACCACCGTTTCTCTCCAAGACAAGACATTCTTTCCCACCCTTTCCCACTTTTCTCCCTAACCTGTGTCATTTCCTCCCAGAAATACCACCTTTCCCTTGGAAATTTCACCTTCTCTTCCAAAAAGAGGATTTTTTCTCCCAGAAAGACCCCTTCTCTTACAACTGCCTCATGCTTTCTCCCAAAAAGCCTCCATGTCAATACCAAATGGGACACTTGCAACCAAGAAGAGGACACTTTCTCCCTCAAATACCGCTTTTCTCCCCAAGACAGGAGATCTTCTCCCAATTGGATGACATTTTCGGGAAGAAAGGCCTGTTTTCTTCCCTCAAGAGGACATTCTCTTCCCCAAAGAGGACGTTTGCTCCCAGACATACTGCAACTCTTAGAAATACCTCCATTTACTCCCAAATCTACTCCATCACACGCCTCATGGTGACACTTACTCCCAGATTTGGGGCATTTTCTCCCAGAAATACCAGGACTCTTCTGAATACTTCCCATTTCCTGCCTTCTATACAACATTAAACTCCGCAAGAGGACAGTTTCTTCCTGAACTGTGGCATTTTATCCCACATACAACATTTTTATCCCCAACAGAGCTCATTTTCTCCCACAAATACCACTACTCCAAGAAATAGCTGCCATTCTCTACCAAAAATGCTGCGTTTCGCTCCTCAAGATCACACTTACTCCCATCAAGATGGCATTTGGTCACAGAAATACCAGATTCTGCCCCCCAAATAGGACATTTTCTCCTAAAACAAGACATTTTCTCCCAGAAATACCACTTCTCTGAGAAATACCTCCCATTTCATCCCAAGAATTCTACTTGACGCTCCTCAAGATCACACTTACTCCCATCAAAATGGCCTTTTCTCCCAGATAGACCAGGTTTCTCCCAAATACACGACTTTTTCTCCCACAAAGACCCGTTTTCTCCCAAAGATGGGATATAATCCCCCAGAAATTCCTGCTGATTTTTAAGAAACGGCCTTTCTCCCACAATACCTGCTTTCTCACAAACACCTGTCATTTTCCAACCAAGTCTGCTACTATCTCCCCAAAACAGCACTTTGCTGAGAAATACCTGACATTTGCTCACCAAAATACTACTTGACACTCCTCCAGAGGACATTGTGTCCCGTATTTACCATGTTTTCTCCCCAAGAGACCGCTTGGAACACCAAAAAGACCACCGTTTCTCTCCAAGACAAGACATTCTTTCCCACCCTTTCCCACTTTTCTCCCTAACCTGTGTCATTTCCTCCCAGAAATACCACTTTTCCCTTGGAAATTTCACCTTCTCTTCCAAAAAGAGGATTTTTTCTCCCAGAAAGACCCCTTCTCTTACAACTGCCTCATGCTTTCTCCCAAAAAGCCTCCATGTCAATACCAAATGGGACACTTGCAACCAAGAAGAGGACACTTTCTCCCTCAAATACCGCTTTTCTCCCCAAGACAGGAGATCTTCTCCCAATTGGATGACATTTTCGGGAAGAAAGGCCTGTTTTCTTCCCTCAAGAGGACATTCTCTTCCCCAAAGAGGACGTTTGCTCCCAGACATACTGCAACTCTTAGAAATACCTCCATTTCCTCCCAAATCTACTCCATCACACGCCTCATGGTGACACTTACTCCCAGATTTGGGGCATTTTCTCCCAGAAATACCAGGACTCTTCTGAATACTTCCCATTTCCTGCCTTCTATCCAACATTAAACTCCGCAAGAGGACAGTTTCTTCCTGAACTGTGGCATTGTATCCCACATACAACATTTTTATCCCCAACAGAGCTCATTTTCTCCCACAAATACCACTACTCCAAGAAATAGCTGCCATTCTCTACCAAAAATGCTGCGTTTCGCTCCTCAAGATCACACTTACTCCCATCAAGATGGCATTTGGTCACAGAAATACCAGATTCTGCCCCCCAAATAGGACATTTTCTCCTAAAACAAGACATTTTCTCCCAGAAATACCACTTCTCTGAGAAATACCTCCCATTTCATCCCAAGAATTCTACTTGACGCTCCTCAAGATCACACTTACTCCCATCAAAATGGCCTTTTCTCCCAGATAGACCAGGTTTCTCCCAAATACACGACTTTTTCTCCCACAAAGACCCGTTTTCTCCCAAAGATGGGATATAATCCCCCAGAAATTCCTGCTGATTTTTAAGAAACGGCCTTTCTCCCACAATACCTGCTTTCTCACAAACACCTGTCATTTTCCAACCAAGTCTGCTACTATCTCCCCAAAACAGCACTTTGCTGAGAAATACCTGACATTTGCTCACCAAAATACTACTTGACACTCCTCCAGAGGACATTGTGTCCCGTATTTACCATGTTTTCTCCCCAAGAGACCGCTTGGAACACCAAAAAGACCACCGTTTCTCTCCAAGACAAGACATTCTTTCCCACCCTTTCCCACTTTTCTCCCTAACCTGTGTCATTTCCTCCCAGAAATACCACCTTTCCCTTGGAAATTTCACCTTCTCTTCCAAAAAGAGGATTTTTTCTCCCAGAAAGACCCCTTCTCTTACAACTGCCTCATGCTTTCTCCCAAAAAGCCTCCATGTCAATACCAAATGGGACACTTGCAACCAAGAAGAGGACACTTTCTCCCTCAAATACCGCTTTTCTCCCCAAGACAGGAGATCTTCTCCCAATTGGATGACATTTTCGGGAAGAAAGGCCTGTTTTCTTCCCTCAAGAGGACATTCTCTTCCCCAAAGAGGACGTTTGCTCCCAGACATACTGCAACTCTTAGAAATACCTCCATTTCCTCCCAAATCTACTCCATCACACGCCTCATGGTGACACTTACTCCCAGATTTGGGGCATTTTCTCCCAGAAATACCAGGACTCTTCTGAATACTTCCCATTTCCTGCCTTCTATCCAACATTAAACTCCGCAAGAGGACAGTTTCTTCCTGAACTGTGGCATTGTATCCCACATACAACATTTTTATCCCCAACAGAGCTCATTTTCTCCCACAAATACCACTACTCCAAGAAATAGCTGCCATTCTCTACCAAAAATGCTGCGTTTCGCTCCTCAAGATCACACTTACTCCCATCAAGATGGCATTTGGTCACAGAAATACCAGATTCTGCCCCCCAAATAGGACATTTTCTCCTAAAACAAGACATTTTCTCCCAGAAATACCACTTCTCTGAGAAATACCTCCCATTTCATCCCAAGAATTCTACTTGACGCTCCTCAAGATCACACTTACTCCCATCAAAATGGCCTTTTCTCCCAGATAGACCAGGTTTCTCCCAAATACACGACTTTTTCTCCCACAAAGACCCGTTTTCTCCCAAAGATGGGATATAATCCCCCAGAAATTCCTGCTGATTTTTAAGAAACGGCCTTTCTCCCACAATACCTGCTTTCTCACAAACACCTGTCATTTTCCAACCAAGTCTGCTACTATCTCCCCAAAACAGCACTTTGCTGAGAAATACCTGACATTTGCTCACCAAAATACTACTTGACACTCCTCCAGAGGACATTGTCTCCCGTATTTACCATGTTTTCTCCCCAAGAGACCACTTGGAACACCAAAAAGACCACCGTTTCTCTCCAAGACAAGACATTCTTTCCCACCCTTTCCCACTTTTCTCCCTAACCTGTGTCATTTCCTCCCAGAAATACCACCTTTCCCTTGGAAATTTCACCTTCTCTTCCAAAAAGAGGATTTTTTCTCCCAGAAAGACCCCTTCTCTTACAACTGCCTCATGCTTTCTCCCAAAAAGCCTCCATGTCAATACCAAATGGGACACTTGCAACCAAGAAGAGGACACTTTCTCCCTCAAATACCGCTTTTCTCCCCAAGACAGGAGATCTTCTCCCAATTGGATGACATTTTCGGGAAGAAAGGCCTGTTTTCTTCCCTCAAGAGGACATTCTCTTCCCCAAAGAGGACGTTTGCTCCCAGACATACTGCAACTCTTAGAAATACCTCCATTTACTCCCAAATCTACTCCATCACACGCCTCATGGTGACACTTACTCCCAGATTTGGGGCATTTTCTCCCAGAAATACCAGGACTCTTCTGAATACTTCCCATTTCCTGCCTTCTATACAACATTAAACTCCGCAAGAGGACAGTTTCTTCCTGAACTGTGGCATTGTATCCCACATACAACATTTTTATCCCCAACAGAGCTCATTTTCTCCCACAAATACCACTACTCCAAGAAATAGCTGCCATTCTCTACCAAAAATGCTGCGTTTCGCTCCTCAAGATCACACTTACTCCCATCAAGATGGCATTTGGTCACAGAAATACCAGATTCTGCCCCCCAAATAGGACATTTTCTCCTAAAACAAGACATTTTCTCCCAGAAATACCACTTCTCTGAGAAATACCTCCCATTTCATCCCAAGAATTCTACTTGACGCTCCTCAAGATCACACTTACTCCCATCAAAATGGCCTTTTCTCCCAGATAGACCAGGTTTCTCCCAAATACACGACTTTTTCTCCCACAAAGACCCGTTTTCTCCCAAAGATGGGATATAATCCCCCAGAAATTCCTGCTGATTTTTAAGAAACGGCCTTTCTCCCACAATACCTGCTTTCTCACAAACACCTGTCATTTTCCAACCAAGTCTGCTACTATCTCCCCAAAACAGCACTTTGCTGAGAAATACCTGACATTTGCTCACCAAAATACTACTTGACACTCCTCCAGAGGACATTGTCTCCCGTATTTACCATGTTTTCTCCCCAAGAGACCGCTTGGAACACCAAAAAGACCACCGTTTCTCTCCAAGACAAGACATTCTTTCCCACCCTTTCCCACTTTTCTCCCTAACCTGTGTCATTTCCTCCCAGAAATACCACTTTTCCCTTGGAAATTTCACCCTCTCTTCCAAAAAGAGGATTTTTTCTCCCAGAAATACCCCTTCTCTTACAACTGCCTCATGCTTTCTCCCAAAAAGCCTCCATGTCAATACCAAATGGGACACTTGCAACCAAGAAGAGGACACTTTCTCCCAGGAATACCACTTTTCTCCCCAAGAGAGGAGATCTTCTCCCAATTGGATGACATTTTCGGGAAGAAAGGCCTGTTTTCTTCCCTCAAGAGGACATTCTCTTCCCCAAAGAGGACGTTTGCTCCCAGACATACTGCAACTCTTAGAAATACCTCCATTTCCTCCCAAATCTACTCCATCACACGCCTCATGGTGACACTTACTCCCAGATTTGGGGCATTTTCTCCCAGAAATACCAGGACTCTTCTGAATACTTCCCATTTCCTGCCTTCTATCCAACATTAAACTCCGCAAGAGGACAGTTTCTTCCTGAACTGTGGCATTGTATCCCACATACAACATTTTTATCCCCAACAGAGCTCATTTTCTCCCACAAATACCACTACTCCAAGAAATAGCTGCCATTCTCTACCAAAAATGCTGCGTTTCGCTCCTCAAGATCACACTTACTCCCATCAAGATGGCATTTGGTCACAGAAATACCAGATTCTGCCCCCCAAATAGGACATTTTCTCCTAAAACAAGACATTTTCTCCCAGAAATACCACTTCTCTTAGAAATACCTCCCATTTCATCCCAAGAATTCTACTTGACGCTCCTCAAGATCACACTTACTCCCATCAAAATGGCCTTTTCTCCCAGATAGACCAGGTTTCTCCCAAATACACGACTTTTTCTCCCACAAAGACCCGTTTTCTCCCAAAGATGGGATATAATCCCCCAGAAATTCCTGCTGATTTTTAAGAAACGGCCTTTCTCCCACAATACCTGCTTTCTCACAAACACCTGTCATTTTCCAACCAAGTCTGCTACTATCTCCCCAAAACAGCACTTTGCTGAGAAATACCTGACATTTGCTCACCAAAATACTACTTGACACTCCTCCAGAGGACATTGTCTCCCGTATTTACCGTGTTTTCTCCCCAAGAGACCGCTTGGAACACCAAAAAGACCACCGTTTCTCTCCAAGACAAGACATTCTTTCCCACCCTTTCCCACTTTTCTCCCTAACCTGTGTCATTTCCTCCCAGAAATACCACTTTTCCCTTGGAAATTTCACCTTCTCTTCCAAAAAGAGGATTTTTTCTCCCAGAAAGACCCCTTCTCTTACAACTGCCTCATGCTTTCTCCCAAAAAGCCTCCATGTCAATACCAAATGGGACACTTGCAACCAAGAAGAGGACACTTTCTCCCTCAAATACCGCTTTTCTCCCCAAGACAGGAGATCTTCTCCCAATTGGATGACATTTTCGGGAAGAAAGGCCTGTTTTCTTCCCTCAAGAGGACATTCTCTTCCCCAAAGAGGACGTTTGCTCCCAGACATACTGCAACTCTTAGAAATACCTCCATTTCCTCCCAAATCTACTCCATCACACGCCTCATGGTGACACTTACTCCCAGATTTGGGGCATTTTCTCCCAGAAATACCAGGACTCTTCTGAATACTTCCCATTTCCTGCCTTCTATCCAACATTAAACTCCGCAAGAGGACAGTTTCTTCCTGAACTGTGGCATTGTATCCCACATACAACATTTTTATCCCCAACAGAGCTCATTTTCTCCCACAAATACCACTACTCCAAGAAATAGCTGCCATTCTCTACCAAAAATGCTGCGTTTCGCTCCTCAAGATCACACTTACTCCCATCAAGATGGCATTTGGTCACAGAAATACCAGATTCTGCCCCCCAAATAGGACATTTTCTCCTAAAACAAGACATTTTCTCCCAGAAATACCACTTCTCTGAGAAATACCTCCCATTTCATCCCAAGAATTCTACTTGACGCTCCTCAAGATCACACTTACTCCCATCAAAATGGCCTTTTCTCCCAGATAGACCAGGTTTCTCCCAAATACACGACTTTTTCTCCCACAAAGACCCGTTTTCTCCCAAAGATGGGATATAATCCCCCAGAAATTCCTGCTGATTTTTAAGAAACGGCCTTTCTCCCACAATACCTGCTTTCTCACAAACACCTGTCATTTTCCAACCAAGTCTGCTACTATCTCCCCAAAACAGCACTTTGCTGAGAAATACCTGACATTTGCTCACCAAAATACTACTTGACACTCCTCCAGAGGACATTGTGTCCCGTATTTACCATGTTTTCTCCCCAAGAGACCGCTTGGAACACCAAAAAGACCACCGTTTCTCTCCAAGACAAGACATTCTTTCCCACCCTTTCCCACTTTTCTCCCTAACCTGTGTCATTTCCTCCCAGAAATACCACCTTTCCCTTGGAAATTTCACCTTCTCTTCCAAAAAGAGGATTTTTTCTCCCAGAAAGACCCCTTCTCTTACAACTGCCTCATGCTTTCTCCCAAAAAGCCTCCATGTCAATACCAAATGGGACACTTGCAACCAAGAAGAGGACACTTTCTCCCTCAAATACCGCTTTTCTCCCCAAGACAGGAGATCTTCTCCCAATTGGATGACATTTTCGGGAAGAAAGGCCTGTTTTCTTCCCTCAAGAGGACATTCTCTTCCCCAAAGAGGACGTTTGCTCCCAGACATACTGCAACTCTTAGAAATACCTCCATTTACTCCCAAATCTACTCCATCACACGCCTCATGGTGACACTTACTCCCAGATTTGGGGCATTTTCTCCCAGAAATACCAGGACTCTTCTGAATACTTCCCATTTCCTGCCTTCTATACAACATTAAACTCCGCAAGAGGACAGTTTCTTCCTGAACTGTGGCATTGTATCCCACATACAACATTTTTATCCCCAACAGAGCTCATTTTCTCCCACAAATACCACTACTCCAAGAAATAGCTGCCATTCTCTACCAAAAATGCTGCGTTTCGCTCCTCAAGATCACACTTACTCCCATCAAGATGGCATTTGGTCACAGAAATACCAGATTCTGCCCCCCAAATAGGACATTTTCTCCTAAAACAAGACATTTTCTCCCAGAAATACCACTTCTCTGAGAAATACCTCCCATTTCATCCCAAGAATTCTACTTGACGCTCCTCAAGATCACACTTACTCCCATCAAAATGGCCTTTTCTCCCAGATAGACCAGGTTTCTCCCAAATACACGACTTTTTCTCCCACAAAGACCCGTTTTCTCCCAAAGATGGGATATAATCCCCCAGAAATTCCTGCTGATTTTTAAGAAACGGCCTTTCTCCCACAATACCTGCTTTCTCACAAACACCTGTCATTTTCCAACCAAGTCTGCTACTATCTCCCCAAAACAGCACTTTGCTGAGAAATACCTGACATTTGCTCACCAAAATACTACTTGACACTCCTCCAGAGGACATTGTCTCCCGTATTTACCATGTTTTCTCCCCAAGAGACCACTTGGAACACCAAAAAGACCACCGTTTCTCTCCAAGACAAGACATTCTTTCCCACCCTTTCCCACTTTTCTCCCTAACCTGTGTCATTTCCTCCCAGAAATACCACCTTTCCCTTGGAAATTTCACCTTCTCTTCCAAAAAGAGGATTTTTTCTCCCAGAAAGACCCCTTCTCTTACAACTGCCTCATGCTTTCTCCCAAAAAGCCTCCATGTCAATACCAAATGGGACACTTGCAACCAAGAAGAGGACACTTTCTCCCTCAAATACCGCTTTTCTCCCCAAGACAGGAGATCTTCTCCCAATTGGATGACATTTTCGGGAAGAAAGGCCTGTTTTCTTCCCTCAAGAGGACATTCTCTTCCCCAAAGAGGACGTTTGCTCCCAGACATACTGCAACTCTTAGAAATACCTCCATTTACTCCCAAATCTACTCCATCACACGCCTCATGGTGACACTTACTCCCAGATTTGGGGCATTTTCTCCCAGAAATACCAGGACTCTTCTGAATACTTCCCATTTCCTGCCTTCTATACAACATTAAACTCCGCAAGAGGACAGTTTCTTCCTGAACTGTGGCATTGTATCCCACATACAACATTTTTATCCCCAACAGAGCTCATTTTCTCCCACAAATACCACTACTCCAAGAAATAGCTGCCATTCTCTACCAAAAATGCTGCGTTTCGCTCCTCAAGATCACACTTACTCCCATCAAGATGGCATTTGGTCACAGAAATACCAGATTCTGCCCCCCAAATAGGACATTTTCTCCTAAAACAAGACATTTTCTCCCAGAAATACCACTTCTCTTAGAAATACCTCCCATTTCATCCCAAGAATTCTACTTGACGCTCCTCAAGATCACACTTACTCCCATCAAAATGGCCTTTTCTCCCAGATAGACCAGGTTTCTCCCAAATACACGACTTTTTCTCCCACAAAGACCCGTTTTCTCCCAAAGATGGGATATAATCCCCCAGAAATTCCTGCTGATTTTTAAGAAACGGCCTTTCTCCCACAATACCTGCTTTCTCACAAACACCTGTCATTTTCCAACCAAGTCTGCTACTATCTCCCCAAAACAGCACTTTGCTGAGAAATACCTGACATTTGCTCACCAAAATACTACTTGACACTCCTCCAGAGGACATTGTCTCCCGTATTTACCATGTTTTCTCCCCAAGAGACCGCTTGGAACACCAAAAAGACCACCGTTTCTCTCCAAGACAAGACATTCTTTCCCACCCTTTCCCACTTTTCTCCCTAACCTGTGTCATTTCCTCCCAGAAATACCACTTTTCCCTTGGAAATTTCACCCTCTCTTCCAAAAAGAGGATTTTTTCTCCCAGAAATACCCCTTCTCTTACAACTGCCTCATGCTTTCTCCCAAAAAGCCTCCATGTCAATACCAAATGGGACACTTGCAACCAAGAAGAGGACACTTTCTCCCAGGAATACCACTTTTCTCCCCAAGAGAGGAGATCTTCTCCCAATTGGATGACATTTTCGGGAAGAAAGGCCTGTTTTCTTCCCTCAAGAGGACATTCTCTTCCCCAAAGAGGACGTTTGCTCCCAGACATACTGCAACTCTTAGAAATACCTCCATTTCCTCCCAAATCTACTCCATCACACGCCTCATGGTGACACTTACTCCCAGATTTGGGGCATTTTCTCCCAGAAATACCAGGACTCTTCTGAATACTTCCCATTTCCTGCCTTCTATCCAACATTAAACTCCGCAAGAGGACAGTTTCTTCCTGAACTGTGGCATTGTATCCCACATACAACATTTTTATCCCCAACAGAGCTCATTTTCTCCCACAAATACCACTACTCCAAGAAATAGCTGCCATTCTCTACCAAAAATGCTGCGTTTCGCTCCTCAAGATCACACTTACTCCCATCAAGATGGCATTTGGTCACAGAAATACCAGATTCTGCCCCCCAAATAGGACATTTTCTCCTAAAACAAGACATTTTCTCCCAGAAATACCACTTCTCTTAGAAATACCTCCCATTTCATCCCAAGAATTCTACTTGACGCTCCTCAAGATCACACTTACTCCCATCAAAATGGCCTTTTCTCCCAGATAGACCAGGTTTCTCCCAAATACACGACTTTTTCTCCCACAAAGACCCGTTTTCTCCCAAAGATGGGATATAATCCCCCAGAAATTCCTGCTGATTTTTAAGAAACGGCCTTTCTCCCACAATACCTGCTTTCTCACAAACACCTGTCATTTTCCAACCAAGTCTGCTACTATCTCCCCAAAACAGCACTTTGCTGAGAAATACCTGACATTTGCTCACCAAAATACTACTTGACACTCCTCCAGAGGACATTGTCTCCCGTATTTACCGTGTTTTCTCCCCAAGAGACCGCTTGGAACACCAAAAAGACCACCGTTTCTCTCCAAGACAAGACATTCTTTCCCACCCTTTCCCACTTTTCTCCCTAACCTGTGTCATTTCCTCCCAGAAATACCACCTTTCCCTTGGAAATTTCACCTTCTCTTCCAAAAAGAGGATTTTTTCTCCCAGAAAGACCCCTTCTCTTACAACTGCCTCATGCTTTCTCCCAAAAAGCCTCCATGTCAATACCAAATGGGACACTTGCAACCAAGAAGAGGACACTTTCTCCCAGGAATACCACTTTTCTCCCCAAGACAGGTGATCTTCTCCCAATTGGATGACATTTTCGGGAAGAAAGGCCTGTTTTCTTCCCTCAAGAGGACATTCTCTTCCCCAAAGAGGACGTTTGCTCCCAGACATACTGCAACTCTTAGAAATACCTCCATTTCCTCCCAAATCTACTCCATCACACGCCTCATGGTGACACTTACTCCCAGATTTGGGGCATTTTCTCCCAGAAATACCAGGACTCTTCTGAATACTTCCCATTTCCTGCCTTCTATCCAACATTAAACTCCGCAAGAGGACAGTTTCTTCCTGAACTGTGGCATTTTATCCCACATACAACATTTTTATCCCCAACAGAGCTCATTTTCTCCCACAAATACCACTACTCCAAGAAATAGCTGCCATTCTCTACCAAAAATGCTGCGTTTCGCTCCTCAAGATCACACTTACTCCCATCAAGATGGCATTTGGTCACAGAAATACCAGATTCTGCCCCCCAAATAGGACATTTTCTCCTAAAACAAGACATTTTCTCCCAGAAATACCACTTCTCTTAGAAATACCTCCCATTTCATCCCAAGAATTCTACTTGACGCTCCTCAAGATCACACTTACTCCCATCAAAATGGCCTTTTCTCCCAGATAGACCAGGTTTCTCCCAAATACACGACTTTTTCTCCCACAAAGACCCGTTTTCTCCCAAAGATGGGATATAATCCCCCAGAAATTCCTGCTGATTTTTAAGAAACGGCCTTTCTCCCACAATACCTGCTTTCTCACAAACACCTGTCATTTTCCAACCAAGTCTGCTACTATCTCCCCAAAACAGCACTTTGCTGAGAAATACCTGACATTTGCTCACCAAAATACTACTTGACACTCCTCCAGAGGACATTGTCTCCCGTATTTACCATGTTTTCTCCCCAAGAGACCGCTTGGAACACCAAAAAGACCACCGTTTTTCTCCAAGACAAGACATTCTTTCCCACCCTTTCCCACTTTTCTCCCTAACCTGTGTCATTTCCTCCCAGAAATACCACCTTTCCCTTGGAAATTTCACCTTCTCTTCCAAAAAGAGGATTTTTTCTCCCAGAAAGACCCCTTCTCTTACAACTGCCTCATGCTTTCTCCCAAAAAGCCTCCATGTCAATACCAAATGGGACACTTGCAACCAAGAAGAGGACACTTTCTCCCAGGAATACCACTTTTCTCCCCAAGACAGGTGATCTTCTCCCAATTGGATGACATTTTCGGGAAGAAAGGCCTGTTTTCTTCCCTCAAGAGGACATTCTCTTCCCCAAAGAGGACGTTTGCTCCCAGACATACTGCAACTCTTAGAAATACCTCCATTTACTCCCAAATCTACTCCATCACACGCCTCATGGTGACACTTACTCCCAGATTTGGGGCATTTTCTCCCAGAAATACCAGGACTCTTCTGAATACTTCCCATTTCCTGCCTTCTATACAACATTAAACTCCGCAAGAGGACAGTTTCTTCCTGAACTGTGGCATTTTATCCCACATACAACATTTTTATCCCCAACAGAGCTCATTTTCTCCCACAAATACCACTACTCCAAGAAATAGCTGCCATTCTCTACCAAAAATGCTGCGTTTCGCTCCTCAAGATCACACTTACTCCCATCAAGATGGCATTTGGTCACAGAAATACCAGATTCTGCCCCCCAAATAGGACATTTTCTCCTAAAACAAGACATTTTCTCCCAGAAATACCACTTCTCTTAGAAATACCTCCCATTTCATCCCAAGAATTCTACTTGACGCTCCTCAAGATCACACTTACTCCCATCAAAATGGCCTTTTCTCCCAGATAGACCAGGTTTCTCCCAAATACACGACTTTTTCTCCCACAAAGACCCGTTTTCTCCCAAAGATGGGATATAATCCCCCAGAAATTCCTGCTGATTTTTAAGAAACGGCCTTTCTCCCACAATACCTGCTTTCTCACAAACACCTGTCATTTTCCAACCAAGTCTGCTACTATCTCCCCAAAACAGCACTTTGCTGAGAAATACCTGACATTTGCTCACCAAAATACTACTTGACACTCCTCCAGAGGACATTGTCTCCCGTATTTACCGTGTTTTCTCCCCAAGAGACCGCTTGGAACACCAAAAAGACCACCGTTTCTCTCCAAGACAAGACATTCTTTCCCACCCTTTCCCACTTTTCTCCCTAACCTGTGTCATTTCCTCCCAGAAATACCACCTTTCCCTTGGAAATTTCACCTTCTCTTCCAAAAAGAGGATTTTTTCTCCCAGAAAGACCCCTTCTCTTACAACTGCCTCATGCTTTCTCCCAAAAAGCCTCCATGTCAATACCAAATGGGACACTTGCAACCAAGAAGAGGACACTTTCTCCCAGGAATACCACTTTTCTCCCCAAGACAGGTGATCTTCTCCCAATTGGATGACATTTTCGGGAAGAAAGGCCTGTTTTCTTCCCTCAAGAGGACATTCTCTTCCCCAAAGAGGACGTTTGCTCCCAGACATACTGCAACTCTTAGAAATACCTCCATTTCCTCCCAAATCTACTCCATCACACGCCTCATGGTGACACTTACTCCCAGATTTGGGGCATTTTCTCCCAGAAATACCAGGACTCTTCTGAATACTTCCCATTTCCTGCCTTCTATCCAACATTAAACTCCGCAAGAGGACAGTTTCTTCCTGAACTGTGGCATTTTATCCCACATACAACATTTTTATCCCCAACAGAGCTCATTTTCTCCCACAAATACCACTACTCCAAGAAATAGCTGCCATTCTCTACCAAAAATGCTGCGTTTCGCTCCTCAAGATCACACTTACTCCCATCAAGATGGCATTTGGTCACAGAAATACCAGATTCTGCCCCCCAAATAGGACATTTTCTCCTAAAACAAGACATTTTCTCCCAGAAATACCACTTCTCTTAGAAATACCTCCCATTTCATCCCAAGAATTCTACTTGACGCTCCTCAAGATCACACTTACTCCCATCAAAATGGCCTTTTCTCCCAGATAGACCAGGTTTCTCCCAAATACACGACTTTTTCTCCCACAAAGACCCGTTTTCTCCCAAAGATGGGATATAATCCCCCAGAAATTCCTGCTGATTTTTAAGAAACGGCCTTTCTCCCACAATACCTGCTTTCTCACAAACACCTGTCATTTTCCAACCAAGTCTGCTACTATCTCCCCAAAACAGCACTTTGCTGAGAAATACCTGACATTTGCTCACCAAAATACTACTTGACACTCCTCCAGAGGACATTGTCTCCCGTATTTACCATGTTTTCTCCCCAAGAGACCGCTTGGAACACCAAAAAGACCACCGTTTCTCTCCAAGACAAGACATTCTTTCCCACCCTTTCCCACTTTTCTCCCTAACCTGTGTCATTTCCTCCCAGAAATACCACCTTTCCCTTGGAAATTTCACCTTCTCTTCCAAAAAGAGGATTTTTTTCTCCCAGAAAGACCCCTTCTCTTACAACTGCCTCATGCTTTCTCCCAAAAAGCCTCCATGTCAATACCAAATGGGACACTTGCAACCAAGAAGAGGACACTTTCTCCCTCAAATACCGCTTTTCTCCCCAAGACAGGAGATCTTCTCCCAATTGGATGACATTTTCGGGAAGAAAGGCCTGTTTTCTTCCCTCAAGAGGACATTCTCTTCCCCAAAGAGGACGTTTGCTCCCAGACATACTGCAACTCTTAGAAATACCTCCATTTCCTCCCAAATCTACTCCATCACACGCCTCATGGTGACACTTACTCCCAGATTTGGGGCATTTTCTCCTAGAAATACCAGGACTCTTCTGAATACTTCCCATTTCCTGCCTTCTATCCAACATTAAACTCCGCAAGAGGACAGTTTCTTCCTGAACTGTGGCATTTTATCCCACATACAACATTTTTATCCCCAACAGAGCTCATTTTCTCCCACAAATACCACTACTCCAAGAAATAGCTGCCATTCTCTACCAAAAATGCTGCGTTTCGCTCCTCAAGATCACACTTACTCCCATCAAGATGGCATTTGGTCACAGAAATACCAGATTCTGCCCCCCAAATAGGACATTTTCTCCTAAAACAAGACATTTTCTCCCAGAAATACCACTTCTCTTAGAAATACCTCCCATTTCATCCCAAGAATTCTACTTGACGCTCCTCTAGATCACACTTACTCCCATCAAAATGGCCTTTTCTCCCAGATAGACCAGGTTTCTCCCAAATACACGACTTTTTCTCCCACAAAGACCCGTTTTCTCCCAAAGATGGGATATAATCCCCCAGAAATTCCTGCTGATTTTTAAGAAACGGCCTTTCTCCCACAATACCTGCTTTCTCACAAACACCTGTCATTTTCCAACCAAGTCTGCTACTATCTCCCCAAAACAGCACTTTGCTGAGAAATACCTGTAGCAGTGAGCAGAGAACTTTCGAGTAGTTGCTCGTAGTAACTAGATAAGAAGTAGTGATGTAAGTGCTTGCGGGTGATAAGAGGGGCGTAGACGAAGGTGTACAAGGCTATATAAACTGTTGTCACGAGTTAATAAACGCCATTTTACCACCCACCACATTGGTGTGCACCGAGGTAGATGGACAGACCGAGATGTCCCTAACGATTGCGAACACCTTGATGAGGCTGGAGCGGGCCTCCGGCTTCATATGGTGACCCCGACGTGATGTTAGGGAAAGGTGGTCGGCCACAGGCGGCGTGGCAGGTTCCTGCTCTCGTTCCACCTCCCTTGGGGAAGGAGGTGATGACCCTAGAAGAGGGGGCTGCGGCTTAAGGAGAGTGGAAGCTGGGTAGCGTCGGAAGGTACGGCCGATAGCCTATAAGGCCTGTCCGAGGACCCAGGAGACCACCGGAAGAGGTGCCTGGTGGTCGCTTGTTCCGTCGAGGAGATTGCGCCCGACGATGGAAGCCGTCATAAAGGTGATTTCGTCCGCGTGTAAGACCCATTGCGGTAAAAATGCTCCTTCTAAGAAGGAAATAGGTACAGTGTTATCACTGCTATTAAAGGAGGGGCTGCTTACATCTCCCTCAGATTTATATACCCCGGGGTCGTGGGATGCTGTCACCGCAGCGCTTTCTCAGCGGGCGATGGTACTCGGGAAGTCAGGGGAGTTGAAAACCTGGGGATTGGTCTGGGGGGCGCTGAAGGCAGCGCGAGAGGAGCAGGTTACATCTGAGCAAGCGAAGTTTTGGCTGGGCTTGGGGGGAGGAAAGGTCTCTCCCGCAGATTCCACAGGGAAACCGGTCGCGGAGCCTCAGAACGGCGGAGAGGAAAAGATTACAGCTGCGCAGCAAGACACGAAGATGGCGCCGGGAGAGGCGACCGCGCTAAAAACAACATCTTGTTATCACTGTGGGACAGGCGCAGGCTGCAGCTGCGCCACAGCTGCCCCCTCGGCCCCCCCTCCTTACGGGGGGAGCGGCTTGTATCCTTCTCTGGAGGGGTTGGGAGGGCCGAGCGGGGAGGGCGTAGCCACGTCATCGGCGGGGAGGGACGATCCGCCCCGAGGGGCAGAGCGAAAGGTGGAGCCGGGGTGCTTCGGCTCAGCCCCCGGGCCAGCTTTGACTGACTGGGCGAGGGTAAGGGAGGAGCTTGCAGCGGCAGCTCCATCCGTGATAGCTATGCCCGTGGTGATAAAAGCGGGGGGGCCGGCCTGGGCTCCCTTGGAGTCGAAAGTAATTACGCGATTGGCTGATACAGTTAGGACCAAAGGCTTGCGGTCTCCGGTTACTATGGCAGAAGTGGAAGCTGTGATGTCTTCCCCGCTGCTGCCGCACGATGTCACGAATCTTATGAGGGTCGTACTAGCCCCTGCTCAATATGCTTTGTGGTTGGACGCTTGGGACGTCCAGCTGCAGACGGTTGTAGCGGCAGCCACCCGAGACCGTGGGAGGAACAACGCCCACCCGGAGGTCCGCCCAGATGGTTGAGATTATCGTGATCAGCAGGGATGTTTCCCTGGAAAGGCCTGTTCTGCTACAGCAGAACAGGGGCAGCAGGCATAACAATTTATAGTGGGGGCCACGATCTGTCAATTGTCAGTGCAGTATGCGATCCCACTGCGCTGGAGACAGGAAGTGCGACCTGTCTGGGTAGATCAGTGGTCCTTACCAACGGAATAGCTTGTAGCGCTTCACGCATTAGTACAGCAAGAGCTTCGCTTAGGTCATATAGAACCCTCTCTTAGTCAATAGAACACTCCTGTATTTGTGATAAAGAAGCGGTCAGGATCCTATCGCTTGCTGCATGACTTGTGTGCAGTTAACGCTCAGTTAGTGCCTTTTGGTGTAGTTCGGCAGGGTGCGCCCGTACTATCCGCTGTGCCTGCAGGCTGGGGGGTTGTTGTTATCGATTTGAAGGATTGCCTTTTCTCCATACCCCTGGCTGAGCAAGACAGGGAGGCTTTTGCCTTCACGGTTCCTGTCTGTAATAAACAAGGGCCTGGCTAGCTCAGTCGGTAGAGCATGAGACTCTTAATCCCAGGGTCGTGAGTTCGAGCCCCACGTTGGGCGCCAGCGTTCAGATGCTCGAGGTCAGGGCTGCTGCGATGGCGATTGTTTATTGGCCCTTCCTTCCCTGTAACATAGTCACAGATTTTGCTTTTGCAGCTAAGCTCGCTTTGAAAATAGGCCAAGAAGGCATTCCTAGTACGGAAGCAGCGCTTATCTTAGAAGATGCTTTGTGCACCCGAGTAGAGCCTATAGCAATTTTACATGTAAGAAGTCATTCGGATGTACCAGGATTCTTTTCAGAGGGCAACGCAGCCGCAGATGCGGCTGCAGGGTCCCGTGTCCTGACGATGCGGAAGGCCAGAGACCTCCACTCCACGCTTCACATAGGCGCCCGGGCACTCGCTCGAGCCTGTGGTATTTCCATTACAGCTGCAAGGGATGTGGTGCAGGCCTGCCCTCACTGTAATTCAGCTCCTGCTATTGGGGCGGGGGTCAACCCCCGCGGCTTAGGGCTGCTGCAAATATGGCAGACGGACTTTACGTGGGAGCCGCGAATGTCACCTCGGTCGTGGTTGGCAGTTACTGTTGACACAGCCTCCACGATGATCGTGGCTGCCCAACACGGAAAAGCTAATTCTACCTCGGCCCAGGCCCATTGGGCTGTAGCTATTGCGGTCCTTGGCTTGTCAGTGCAAACCAGATCTGATGAAAGAGAACAGTAACGAGGGACTCTGAGTTTTGCAGGTATGGCTCCTGTGAACACCGAAGAAGAAGGAGACAGCTAAGGAACCCTGAAAGAAGGCCGGGAGAAGCATGGAGGAAACTCAACCGTTGCTGCCAACGAGAAAACGCGTTTCTAACAGGGGCATGAATGTGAAGACCTAGAAGGGATGTGTTGCTTCAATCTCAGCGACCACAGTGTATCCATCCATAAAGCGCTGAGAGCCCTGCGAGACCATACGGAGAAGATCGGCGTGGAGACGGACCCCATCGGAGACTGGTTGAGAAGCGTGTTTGGAGACATCGGAGAATGGGGTGTGCACTTATTGAAGGGACTGCTTTTAGGGCTTGTGGTTATTCTGCTTTTGATAGTGTGTATGCCATGCTTTCTACAAATTATGTTAGGTTGTATTCAAAGGATGATTGACCGCACAGTCAATTATCGCGTAGAATATAGTAAAATGCAAAAGGCTTGTAGGCAGTCAGAAAACGTAGCGATATAAGGGTAGCGCGGGATTATTTTGCGATTCGGGATGTAACGGGGCAAGGCTTAACTGAGAGGACAGTGGCATGTATAGGCGCAAAGCGGGGTTTCGGTTGTACGCGGTTAGGGTCCTCTCAGGATAAAGTAGTTGCGCTTGTGCATAGGGTAGTTATGCTTGTGCATAGGGGGGGGGAGATGTAGCAGTGAGCAGAGAACTTTCGAGTAGTTGCTCGTAGTAACTAGATAAGAAGTAGTGATGTAAGTGCTTGCGGGTGATAAGAGGGGCGTAGACGAAGGTGTACAAGGCTATATAAACTGTTGTCACGAGTTAATAAACGCCATTTTACCACCCACCACATTGGTGTGCACCGAGGTAGATGGACAGACCGAGATGTCCCTAACGATTGCGAACACCTTGATGAGGCTGGAGCGGGCCTCCGGCTTCAAATACCTGACATTTGCTCACCAAAATACTACTTGACACTCCTCCAGAGGACATTGTCTCCCGTATTTACCATGTTTTCTCCCCAAGAGACCACTTGGAACACCAAAAAGACCACCGTTTCTCTCCAAGACAAGACATTCTTTCCCACCCTTTCCCACTTTTCTCCCTAACCTGTGTCATTTCCTCCCAGAAATACCACCTTTCCCTTGGAAATTTCACCTTCTCTTCCAAAAAGAGGATTTTTTCTCCCAGAAAGACCCCTTCTCTTACAACTGCCTCATGCTTTCTCCCAAAAAGCCTCCATGTCAATACCAAATGGGACACTTGCAACCAAGAAGAGGACACTTTCTCCCAGGAATACCACTTTTCTCCCCAAGACAGGAGATCTTCTCCCAATTGGATGACATTTTCGGGAAGAAAGGCCTGTTTTCTTCCCTCAAGAGGACATTCTCTTCCCCAAAGAGGACGTTTGCTCCCAGACATACTGCAACTCTTAGAAATACCTCCATTTCCTCCCAAATCTACTCCATCACACGCCTCATGGTGACACTTACTCCCAGATTTGGGGCATTTTCTCCCAGAAATACCAGGACTCTTCTGAATACTTCCCATTTCCTGCCTTCTATCCAACATTAAACTCCGCAAGAGGACAGTTTCTTCCTGAACTGTGGCATTTTATCCCACATACAACATTTTTATCCCCAACAGAGCTCATTTTCTCCCACAAATACCACTACTCCAAGAAATAGCTGCCATTCTCTACCAAAAATGCTGCGTTTCGCTCCTCAAGATCACACTTACTCCCATCAAGATGGCATTTGGTCACAGAAATACCAGATTCTGCCCCCCAAATAGGACATTTTCTCCTAAAACAAGACATTTTCTCCCAGAAATACCACTTCTCTGAGAAATACCTCCCATTTCATCCCAAGAATTCTACTTGACGCTCCTCAAGATCACACTTACTCCCATCAAAATGGCCTTTTCTCCCAGATAGACCAGGTTTCTCCCAAATACACGACTTTTTCTCCCACAAAGACCCGTTTTCTCCCAAAGATGGGATATAATCCCCCAGAAATTCCTGCTGATTTTTAAGAAACGGCCTTTCTCCCACAATACCTGCTTTCTCACAAACACCTGTCATTTTCCAACCAAGTCTGCTACTATCTCCCCAAAACAGCACTTTGCTGAGAAATACCTGACATTTGCTCACCAAAATACTACTTGACACTCCTCCAGAGGACATTGTCTCCCGTATTTACCATGTTTTCTCCCCAAGAGACCGCTTGGAACACCAAAAAGACCACCGTTTCTCTCCAAGACAAGACATTCTTTCCCACCCTTTCCCACTTTTCTCCCTAACCTGTGTCATTTCCTCCCAGAAATACCACTTTTCCCTTGGAAATTTCACCCTCTCTTCCAAAAAGAGGATTTTTTCTCCCAGAAATACCCCTTCTCTTACAACTGCCTCATGCTTTCTCCCAAAAAGCCTCCGTGTCAATCCCAAATGGGACACTTGCAACCAAGAAGAGGACACTTTCTCCCTCAAATACCGCTTTTCTCCCCAAGACAGGAGATCTTCTACCAATTGGATGACATTTTCAGGAAGAAAGGCCTGTTTTCTTCCCTCAAGAGGACATTCTCTTCCCCAAAGAGGACGTTTGCTCCCAGACATACTGCAACTCTTAGAAATACCTCCATTTCCTCCCAAATCTACTCCATCACACGCCTCATGGTGACACTTACTCCCAGATTTGGGGCATTTTCTCCCAGAAATACCAGGACTCTTCTGAATACTTCCCATTTCCTGCCTTCTATCCAACATTAAACTCCGCAAGAGGACAGTTTCTTCCTGAACTGTGGCATTTTATCCCACATACAACATTTTTATCCCCAACAGAGCTCATTTTCTCCCACAAATACCACTACTCCAAGAAATAGCTGCCATTCTCTACCAAAAATGCTGCGTTTCGCTCCTCAAGATCACACTTACTCCCATCAAGATGGCATTTGGTCACAGAAATACCAGATTCTGCCCCCCAAATAGGACATTTTCTCCTAAAACAAGACATTTTCTCCCAGAAATACCACTTCTCTTAGAAATACCTCCCATTTCATCCCAAGAATTCTACTTGACGCTCCTCAAGATCACACTTACTCCCATCAAAATGGCCTTTTCTCCCAGATAGACCAGGTTTCTCCCAAATACACGACTTTTTCTCCCACAAAGACCCGTTTTCTCCCAAAGATGGGATATAATCCCCCAGAAATTCCTGCTGATTTTTAAGAAACGGCCTTTCTCCCACAATACCTGCTTTCTCACAAACACCTGTCATTTTCCAACCAAGTCTGCTACTATCTCCCCAAAACAGCACTTTGCTGAGAAATACCTGACATTTGCTCACCAAAATACTACTTGACACTCCTCCAGAGGACATTGTGTCCCGTATTTACCATGTTTTCTCCCCAAGAGACCGCTTGGAACACCAAAAAGACCACCGTTTTTCTCCAAGACAAGACATTCTTTCCCACCCTTTCCCACTTTTCTCCCTAACCTGTGTCATTTCCTCCCAGAAATACCACCTTTCCCTTGGAAATTTCACCTTCTCTTCCAAAAAGAGGATTTTTTCTCCCAGAAAGACCCCTTCTCTTACAACTGCCTCATGCTTTCTCCCAAAAAGCCTCCATGTCAATACCAAATGGGACACTTGCAACCAAGAAGAGGACACTTTCTCCCAGGAATACCACTTTTCTCCCCAAGACAGGTGATCTTCTCCCAATTGGATGACATTTTCGGGAAGAAAGGCCTGTTTTCTTCCCTCAAGAGGACATTCTCTTCCCCAAAGAGGACGTTTGCTCCCAGACATACTGCAACTCTTAGAAATACCTCCATTTCCTCCCAAATCTACTCCATCACACGCCTCATGGTGACACTTACTCCCAGATTTGGGGCATTATCTCCCAGAAATACCAGGACTCTTCTGAATACTTCCCATTTCCTGCCTTCTATCCAACATTAAAATCCGCAAGAGGACAGTTTCTTCCTGAACTGTGGCATTTTATCCCACATACAACATTTTTATCCCCAACAGAGCTCATTTTCTCCCACAAATACCACTACTCCAAGAAATAGCTGCCATTCTCTACCAAAAATGCTGCGTTTCGCTCCTCAAGATCACACTTACTCCCATCAAGATGGCATTTGGTCACAGAAATACCAGATTCTGCCCCCCAAATAGGACATTTTCTCCTAAAACAAGACATTTTCTCCCAGAAATACCACTTCTCTGAGAAATACCTCCCATTTCATCCCAAGAATTCTACTTGACGCTCCTCAAGATCACACTTACTCCCATCAAAATGGCCTTTTCTCCCAGATAGACCAGGTTTCTCCCAAATACACGACTTTTTCTCCCACAAAGACCCGTTTTCTCCCAAAGATGGGATATAATCCCCCAGAAATTCCTGCTAATTTTTAAGAAACGGCCTTTCTCCCACAATACCTGCTTTCTCACAAACACCTGTCATTTTCCAACCAAGTCTGCTACTATCTCCCCAAAACAGCACTTTGCTGAGAAATACCTGACATTTGCTCACCAAAATACTACTTGACACTCCTCCAGAGGACATTGTCTCCCGTATTTACCATGTTTTCTCCCCAAGAGACCGCTTGGAACACCAAAAAGACCACCGTTTCTCTCCAAGACAAGACATTCTTTCCCACCCTTTCCCACTTTTCTCCCTAACCTGTGTCATTTCCTCCCAGAAATACCACCTTTCCCTTGGAAATTTCACCTTCTCTTCCAAAAAGAGGATTTTTTCTCCCAGAAAGACCCCTTCTCTTACAACTGCCTCATGCTTTCTCCCAAAAAGCCTCCATGTCAATACCAAATGGGACACTTGCAACCAAGAAGAGGACACTTTCTCCCAGGAATACCACTTTTCTCCCCAAGACAGGTGATCTTCTCCCAATTGGATGACATTTTCGGGAAGAAAGGCCTGTTTTCTTCCCTCAAGAGGACATTCTCTTCCCCAAAGAGGACGTTTGCTCCCAGACATACTGCAACTCTTAGAAATACCTCCATTTCCTCCCAAATCTACTCCATCACACGCCTCATGGTGACACTTACTCCCAGATTTGGGGCATTTTCTCCCAGAAATACCAGGACTCTTCTGAATACTTCCCATTTCCTGCCTTCTATACAACATTAAACTCCGCAAGAGGACAGTTTCTTCCTGAACTGTGGCATTTTATCCCACATACAACATTTTTATCCCCAACAGAGCTCATTTTCTCCCACAAATACCACTACTCCAAGAAATAGCTGCCATTCTCTACCAAAAATGCTGCGTTTCGCTCCTCAAGATCACACTTACTCCCATCAAGATGGCATTTGGTCACAGAAATACCAGATTCTGCCCCCCAAATAGGACATTTTCTCCTAAAACAAGACATTTTCTCCCAGAAATACCACTTCTCTGAGAAATACCTCCCATTTCATCCCAAGAATTCTACTTGACGCTCCTCTAGATCACACTTACTCCCATCAAAATGGCCTTTTCTCCCAGATAGACCAGGTTTCTCCCAAATACACGACTTTTTCTCCCACAAAGACCCGTTTTCTCCCAAAGATGGGATATAATCCCCCAGAAATTCCTGCTAATTTTTAAGAAACGGCCTTTCTCCCACAATACCTGCTCTCTCACAAACACCTGTCATTTTCCAACCAAGTCTGCTACTATCTCCCCAAAACAGCACTTTGCTGAGAAATACCTGACATTTGCTCACCAAAATACTACTTGACACTCCTCCAGAGGACATTGTCTCCCGTATTTACCATGTTTTCTCCCCAAGAGACCGCTTGGAACACCAAAAAGACCACCGTTTCTCTCCAAGACAAGACATTCTTTCCCACCCTTTCCCACTTTTCTCCCTAACCTGTGTCATTTCCTCCCAGAAATACCACTTTTCCCTTGGAAATTTCACCCTCTCTTCCAAAAAGAGGATTTTTTCTCCCAGAAAGACCCCTTCTCTTACAACTGCCTCATGCTTTCTCCCAAAAAGCCTCCATGTCAATACCAAATGGGACACTTGCAACCAAGAAGAGGACACTTTCTCCCTCAAATACCGCTTTTCTCCCCAAGACAGGAGATCTTCTCCCAATTGGATGACATTTTCGGGAAGAAAGGCCTGTTTTCTTCCCTCAAGAGGACATTCTCTTCCCCAAAGAGGACGTTTGCTCCCAGACATACTGCAACTCTTAGAAATACCTCCATTTCCTCCCAAATCTACTCCATCACACGCCTCATGGTGACACTTACTCCCAGATTTGGGGCATTTTCTCCCAGAAATACCAGGACTCTTCTGAATACTTCCCATTTCCTGCCTTCTATACAACATTAAACTCCTCAAGAGGACAGTTTCTTCCTGAACTGTGGCATTTTATCCCACATACAACATTTTTATCCCCAACAGAGCTCATTTTCTCCCACAAATACCACTACTCCAAGAAATAGCTGCCATTCTCTACCAAAAATGCTGCGTTTCGCTCCTCAAGATCACACTTACTCCCATCAAGATGGCATTTGGTCACTGAAATACCAGATTCTGCCCCCCAAATAGGACATTTTCTCCTAAAACAAGACATTTTCTCCCAGAAATACCACTTCTCTGAGAAATACCTCCCATTTCATCCCAAGAATTCTACTTGACGCTCCTCTAGATCACACTTACTCCCATCAAAATGGCCTTTTCTCCCAGATAGACCAGGTTTCTCCCAAATACACGACTTTTTCTCCCACAAAGACCCGTTTTCTCCCAAAGATGGGATATAATCCCCCAGAAATTCCTGCTGATTTTTAAGAAACGGCCTTTCTCCCACAATACCTGCTTTCTCACAAACACCTGTCATTTTCCAACCAAGTCTGCTACTATCTCCCCAAAACAGCACTTTGCTGAGAAATACCTGACATTTGCTCACCAAAATACTACTTGACACTCCTCCAGAGGACATTGTGTCCCGTATTTACCATGTTTTCTCCCCAAGAGACCGCTTGGAACACCAAAAAGACCACCGTTTTTCTCCAAGACAAGACATTCTTTCCCACCCTTTCCCACTTTTCTCCCTAACCTGTGTCATTTCCTCCCAGAAATACCACCTTTCCCTTGGAAATTTCACCCTCTCTTCCAAAAAGAGGATTTTTTCTCCCAGAAAGACCCCTTCTCTTACAACTGCCTCATGCTTTCTCCCAAAAAGCCTCCATGTCAATACCAAATGGGACACTTGCAACCAAGAAGACGACACTTTCTCCCAGGAATACCACTTTTCTCCCCAAGAGAGGAGATCTTCTCCCAATTGGATGACATTTTCGGGAAGAAAGGCCTGTTTTCTTCCCTCAAGAGGACATTCTCTTCCCCAAAGAGGACGTTTGCTCCCAGACATACTGCAACTCTTAGAAATACCTCCATTTCCTCCCAAATCTACTCCATCACACGCCTCATGGTGACACTTACTCCCAGATTTGGGGCATTTTCTCCCAGAAATACCAGGACTCTTCTGAATACTTCCCATTTCCTGCCTTCTATCCAACATTAAACTCCGCAAGAGGACAGTTTCTTCCTGAACTGTGGCATTGTATCCCACATACAACATTTTTATCCCCAACAGAGCTCATTTTCTCCCACAAATACCACTACTCCAAGAAATAGCTGCCATTCTCTACCAAAAATGCTGCGTTTCGCTCCTCAAGATCACACTTACTCCCATCAAGATGGCATTTGGTCACAGAAATACCAGATTCTGCCCCCCAAATAGGACATTTTCTCCTAAAACAAGACATTTTCTCCCAGAAATACCACTTCTCTGAGAAATACCTCCCATTTCATCCCAAGAATTCTACTTGACGCTCCTCAAGATCACACTTACTCCCATCAAAATGGCCTTTTCTCCCAGATAGACCAGGTTTCTCCCAAATACACGACTTTTTCTCCCACAAAGACCCGTTTTCTCCCAAAGATGGGATATAATCCCCCAGAAATTCCTGCTGATTTTTAAGAAACGGCCTTTCTCCCACAATACCTGCTTTCTCACAAACACCTGTCATTTTCCAACCAAGTCTGCTACTATCTCCCCAAAACAGCACTTTGCTGAGAAATACCTGACATTTGCTCACCAAAATACTACTTGACACTCCTCCAGAGGACATTGTCTCCCGTATTTACCATGTTTTCTCCCCAAGAGACCGCTTGGAACACCAAAAAGACCACCGTTTCTCTCCAAGACAAGACATTCTTTCCCACCCTTTCCCACTTTTCTCCCTAACCTGTGTCATTTCCTCCCAGAAATACCACCTTTCCCTTGGAAATTTCACCTTCTCTTCCAAAAAGAGGATTTTTTCTCCCAGAAAGACCCCTTCTCTTACAACTGCCTCATGCTTTCTCCCAAAAAGCCTCCATGTCAATACCAAATGGGACACTTGCAACCAAGAAGAGGACACTTTCTCCCTCAAATACCGCTTTTCTCCCCAAGACAGGAGATCTTCTCCCAATTGGATGACATTTTCGGGAAGAAAGGCCTGTTTTCTTCCCTCAAGAGGACATTCTCTTCCCCAAAGAGGATGTTTGCTCCCAGACATACTGCAACTCTTAGAAATACCTCCATTTCCTCCCAAATCTACTCCATCACACGCCTCATGGTGACACTTACTCCCAGATTTGGGGCATTTTCTCCCAGAAATACCAGGACTCTTCTGAATACTTCCCATTTCCTGCCTTCTATACAACATTAAACTCCTCAAGAGGACAGTTTCTTCCTGAACTGTGGCATTTTATCCCACATACAACATTTTTATCCCCAACAGAGCTCATTTTCTCCCACAAATACCACTACTCCAAGAAATAGCTGCCATTCTCTACCAAAAATGCTGCGTTTCGCTCCTCAAGATCACACTTACTCCCATCAAGATGGCATTTGGTCACTGAAATACCAGATTCTGCCCCCCAAATAGGACATTTTCTCCTAAAACAAGACATTTTCTCCCAGAAATACCACTTCTCTTAGAAATACCTCCCATTTCATCCCAAGAATTCTACTTGACGCTCCTCAAGATCACACTTACTCCCATCAAAATGGCCTTTTCTCCCAGATAGACCAGGTTTCTCCCAAATACACGACTTTTTCTCCCACAAAGACCCGTTTTCTCCCAAAGATGGGATATAATCCCCCAGAAATTCCTGCTGATTTTTAAGAAACGGCCTTTCTCCCACAATACCTGCTTTCTCACAAACACCTGTCATTTTCCAACCAAGTCTGCTACTATCTCCCCAAAACAGCACTTTGCTGAGAAATACCTGACATTTGCTCACCAAAATACTACTTGACACTCCTCCAGAGGACATTGTGTCCCGTATTTACCATGTTTTCTCCCCAAGAGACCGCTTGGAACACCAAAAAGACCACCGTTTCTCTCCAAGACAAGACATTCTTTCCCACCCTTTCCCACTTTTCTCCCTAACCTGTGTCATTTCCTCCCAGAAATACCACCTTTCCCTTGGAAATTTCACCCTCTCTTCCAAAAAGAGGATTTTTTCTCCCAGAAAGACCCCTTCTCTTACAACTGCCTCATGCTTTCTCCCAAAAAGCCTCCATGTCAATACCAAATGGGACACTTGCAACCAAGAAGAGGACACTTTCTCCCAGGAATACCACTTTTCTCCCCAAGAGAGGAGATCTTCTCCCAATTGGATGACATTTTCGGGAAGAAAGGCCTGTTTTCTTCCCTCAAGAGGACATTCTCTTCCCCAAAGAGGACGTTTGCTCCCAGACATACTGCAACTCTTAGAAATACCTCCATTTCCTCCCAAATCTACTCCATCACACGCCTCATGGTGACACTTACTCCCAGATTTGGGGCATTTTCTCCCAGAAATACCAGGACTCTTCTGAATACTTCCCATTTCCTGCCTTCTATCCAACATTAAACTCCGCAAGAGGACAGTTTCCTCCTGAACTGTGGCATTGTATCCCACATACAACATTTTTATCCCCAACAGAGCTCATTTTCTCCCACAAATACCACTACTCCAAGAAATAGCTGCCATTCTCTACCAAAAATGCTGCGTTTCGCTCCTCAAGATCACACTTACTCCCATCAAGATGGCATTTGGTCACAGAAATACCAGATTCTGCCCCCCAAATAGGACATTTTCTCCTAAAACAAGACATTTTCTCCCAGAAATACCACTTCTCTGAGAAATACCTCCCATTTCATCCCAAGAATTCTACTTGACGCTCCTCAAGATCACACTTACTCCCATCAAAATGGCCTTTTCTCCCAGATAGACCAGGTTTCTCCCAAATACACGACTTTTTCTCCCACAAAGACCCGTTTTCTCCCAAAGATGGGATATAATCCCCCAGAAATTCCTGCTGATTTTTAAGAAACGGCCTTTCTCCCACAATACCTGCTTTCTCACAAACACCTGTCATTTTCCAACCAAGTCTGCTACTATCTCCCCAAAACAGCACTTTGCTGAGAAATACCTGACATTTGCTCACCAAAATACTACTTGACACTCCTCCAGAGGACATTGTGTCCCGTATTTACCATGTTTTCTCCCCAAGAGACCGCTTGGAACACCAAAAAGACCACCGTTTCTCTCCAAGACAAGACATTCTTTCCCACCCTTTCCCACTTTTCTCCCTAACCTGTGTCATTTCCTCCCAGAAATACCACCTTTCCCTTGGAAATTTCACCTTCTCTTCCAAAAAGAGGATTTTTTCTCCCAGAAAGACCCCTTCTCTTACAACTGCCTCATGCTTTCTCCCAAAAAGCCTCCATGTCAATACCAAATGGGACACTTGCAACCAAGAAGAGGACACTTTCTCCCTCAAATACCGCTTTTCTCCCCAAGACAGGAGATCTTCTCCCAATTGGATGACATTTTCGGGAAGAAAGGCCTGTTTTCTTCCCTCAAGAGGACATTCTCTTCCCCAAAGAGGACGTTTGCTCCCAGACATACTGCAACTCTTAGAAATACCTCCATTTACTCCCAAATCTACTCCATCACACGCCTCATGGTGACACTTACTCCCAGATTTGGGGCATTTTCTCCCAGAAATACCAGGACTCTTCTGAATACTTCCCATTTCCTGCCTTCTATACAACATTAAACTCCTCAAGAGGACAGTTTCTTCCTGAACTGTGGCATTTTATCCCACATACAACATTTTTATCCCCAACAGAGCTCATTTTCTCCCACAAATACCACTACTCCAAGAAATAGCTGCCATTCTCTACCAAAAATGCTGCGTTTCGCTCCTCAAGATCACACTTACTCCCATCAAGATGGCATTTGGTCACTGAAATACCAGATTCTGCCCCCCAAATAGGACATTTTCTCCTAAAACAAGACATTTTCTCCCAGAAATACCACTTCTCTTAGAAATACCTCCCATTTCATCCCAAGAATTCTACTTGACGCTCCTCAAGATCACACTTACTCCCATCAAAATGGCCTTTTCTCCCAGATAGACCAGGTTTCTCCCAAATACACGACTTTTTCTCCCACAAAGACCCGTTTTCTCCCAAAGATGGGATATAATCCCCCAGAAATTCCTGCTGATTTTTAAGAAACGGCCTTTCTCCCACAATACCTGCTTTCTCACAAACACCTGTCATTTTCCAACCAAGTCTGCTACTATCTCCCCAAAACAGCACTTTGCTGAGAAATACCTGACATTTGCTCACCAAAATACTACTTGACACTCCTCCAGAGGACATTGTCTCCCGTATTTACCATGTTTTCTCCCCAAGAGACCACTTGGAACACCAAAAAGACCACCGTTTCTCTCCAAGACAAGACATTCTTTCCCACCCTTTCCCACTTTTCTCCCTAACCTGTGTCATTTCCTCCCAGAAATACCACCTTTCCCTTGGAAATTTCACCTTCTCTTCCAAAAAGAGGATTTTTTCTCCCAGAAAGACCCCTTCTCTTACAACTGCCTCATGCTTTCTCCCAAAAAGCCTCCATGTCAATACCAAATGGGACACTTGCAACCAAGAAGAGGACACTTTCTCCCAGGAATACCACTTTTCTCCCCAAGACAGGTGATCTTCTCCCAATTGGATGACATTTTCGGGAAGAAAGGCCTGTTTTCTTCCCTCAAGAGGACATTCTCTTCCCCAAAGAGGACGTTTGCTCCCAGACATACTGCAACTCTTAGAAATACCTCCATTTCCTCCCAAATCTACTCCATCACACGCCTCATGGTGACACTTACTCCCAGATTTGGGGCATTTTCTCCCAGAAATACCAGGACTCTTCTGAATACTTCCCATTTCCTGCCTTCTATCCAACATTAAACTCCGCAAGAGGACAGTTTCTTCCTGAACTGTGGCATTTTATCCCACATACAACATTTTTATCCCCAACAGAGCTCATTTTCTCCCACAAATACCACTACTCCAAGAAATAGCTGCCATTCTCTACCAAAAATGCTGCGTTTCGCTCCTCAAGATCACACTTACTCCCATCAAGATGGCATTTGGTCACAGAAATACCAGATTCTGCCCCCCAAATAGGACATTTTCTCCTAAAACAAGACATTTTCTCCCAGAAATACCACTTCTCTGAGAAATACCTCCCATTTCATCCCAAGAATTCTACTTGACGCTCCTCAAGATCACACTTACTCCCATCAAAATGGCCTTTTCTCCCAGATAGACCAGGTTTCTCCCAAATACACGACTTTTTCTCCCACAAAGACCCGTTTTCTCCCAAAGATGGGATATAATCCCCCAGAAATTCCTGCTGATTTTTAAGAAACGGCCTTTCTCCCACAATACCTGCTTTCTCACAAACACCTGTCATTTTCCAACCAAGTCTGCTACTATCTCCCCAAAACAGCACTTTGCTGAGAAATACCTGACATTTGCTCACCAAAATACTACTTGACACTCCTCCAGAGGACATTGTGTCCCGTATTTACCATGTTTTCTCCCCAAGAGACCGCTTGGAACACCAAAAAGACCACCGTTTCTCTCCAAGACAAGACATTCTTTCCCACCCTTTCCCACTTTTCTCCCTAACCTGTGTCATTTCCTCCCAGAAATACCACCTTTCCCTTGGAAATTTCACCTTCTCTTCCAAAAAGAGGATTTTTTCTCCCAGAAAGACCCCTTCTCTTACAACTGCCTCATGCTTTCTCCCAAAAAGCCTCCATGTCAATACCAAATGGGACACTTGCAACCAAGAAGAGGACACTTTCTCCCAGGAATACCACTTTTCTCCCCAAGACAGGTGATCTTCTCCCAATTGGATGACATTTTCGGGAAGAAAGGCCTGTTTTCTTCCCTCAAGAGGACATTCTCTTCCCCAAAGAGGACGTTTGCTCCCAGACATACTGCAACTCTTAGAAATACCTCCATTTCCTCCCAAATCTACTCCATCACACGCCTCATGGTGACACTTACTCCCAGATTTGGGGCATTTTCTCCCAGAAATACCAGGACTCTTCTGAATACTTCCCATTTCCTGCCTTCTATCCAACATTAAACTCCGCAAGAGGACAGTTTCTTCCTGAACTGTGGCATTTTATCCCACATACAACATTTTTATCCCCAACAGAGCTCATTTTCTCCCACAAATACCACTACTCCAAGAAATAGCTGCCATTCTCTACCAAAAATGCTGCGTTTCGCTCCTCAAGATCACACTTACTCCCATCAAGATGGCATTTGGTCACAGAAATACCAGATTCTGCCCCCCAAATAGGACATTTTCTCCTAAAACAAGACATTTTCTCCCAGAAATACCACTTCTCTGAGAAATACCTCCCATTTCATCCCAAGAATTCTACTTGACGCTCCTCTAGATCACACTTACTCCCATCAAAATGGCCTTTTCTCCTAGATAGACCAGGTTTCTCCCAAATACACGACTTTTTCTCCCACAAAGACCCGTTTTCTCCCAAAGATGGGATATAATCCCCCAGAAATTCCTGCTAATTTTTAAGAAACGGCCTTTCTCCCACAATACCTGCTTTCTCACAAACACCTGTCATTTTCCAACCAAGTCTGCTACTATCTCCCCAAAACAGCACTTTGCTGAGAAATACCTGACATTTGCTCACCAAAATACTACTTGACACTCCTCCAGAGGACATTGTGTCCCGTATTTACCATGTTTTCTCCCCAAGAGACCGCTTGGAACACCAAAAAGACCACCGTTTCTCTCCAAGACAAGACATTCTTTCCCACCCTTTCCCACTTTTCTCCCTAACCTGTGTCATTTCCTCCCAGAAATACCACTTTTCCCTTGGAAATTTCACCCTCTCTTCCAAAAAGAGGATTTTTTCTCCCAGAAAGACCCCTTCTCTTACAACTGCCTCATGCTTTCTCCCAAAAAGCCTCCATGTCAATACCAAATGGGACACTTGCAACCAAGAAGAGGACACTTTCTCCCAGGAATACCACTTTTCTCCCCAAGACAGGTGATCTTCTCCCAATTGGATGACATTTTCGGGAAGAAAGGCCTGTTTTCTTCCCTCAAGAGGACATTCTCTTCCCCAAAGAGGACGTTTGCTCCCAGACATACTGCAACTCTTAGAAATACCTCCATTTCCTCCCAAATCTACTCCATCACACGCCTCATGATGACACTTACTCCCAGATTTGGGGCATTTTCTCCCAGAAATACCAGGACTCTTCTGAATACTTCCCATTTCCTGCCTTCTATCCAACATTAAACTCCGCAAGAGGACAGTTTCTTCCTGAACTGTGGCATTTTATCCCACATACAACATTTTTATCCCCAACAGAGCTCATTTTCTCCCACAAATACCACTACTCCAAGAAATAGCTGCCATTCTCTACCAAAAATGCTGCGTTTCGCTCCTCAAGATCACACTTACTCCCATCAAGATGGCATTTGGTCACAGAAATACCAGATTCTGCCCCCCAAATAGGACATTTTCTCCTAAAACAAGACATTTTCTCCCAGAAATACCACTTCTCTGAGAAATACCTCCCATTTCATCCCAAGAATTCTACTTGACGCTCCTCAAGATCACACTTACTCCCATCAAAATGGCCTTTTCTCCCAGATAGACCAGGTTTCTCCCAAATACACGACTTTTTCTCCCACAAAGACCCGTTTTCTCCCAAAGATGGGATATAATCCCCCAGAAATTCCTGCTGATTTTTAAGAAACGGCCTTTCTCCCACAATACCTGCTTTCTCACAAACACCTGTCATTTTCCAACCAAGTCTGCTACTATCTCCCCAAAACAGCACTTTGCTGAGAAATACCTGACATTTGCTCACCAAAATACTACTTGACACTCCTCCAGAGGACATTGTGTCCCGTATTTACCATGTTTTCTCCCCAAGAGACCGCTTGGAACACCAAAAAGACCACCGTTTCTCTCCAAGACAAGACATTCTTTCCCACCCTTTCCCACTTTTCTCCCTAACCTGTGTCATTTCCTCCCAGAAATACCACTTTTCCCTTGGAAATTTCACCCTCTCTTCCAAAAAGAGGATTTTTTCTCCCAGAAAGACCCCTTCTCTTACAACTGCCTCATGCTTTCTCCCAAAAAGCCTCCATGTCAATACCAAATGGGACACTTGCAACCAAGAAGAGGACACTTTCTCCCAGGAATACCACTTTTCTCCCCAAGACAGGTGATCTTCTCCCAATTGGATGACATTTTCGGGAAGAAAGGCCTGTTTTCTTCCCTCAAGAGGACATTCTCTTCCCCAAAGAGGACGTTTGCTCCCAGACATACTGCAACTCTTAGAAATACCTCCATTTCCTCCCAAATCTACTCCATCACACGCCTCATGGTGACACTTACTCCCAGATTTGGGGCATTTTCTCCCAGAAATACCAGGACTCTTCTGAATACTTCCCATTTCCTGCCTTCTATCCAACATTAAACTCCGCAAGAGGACAGTTTCTTCCTGAACTGTGGCATTTTATCCCACATACAACATTTTTATCCCCAACAGAGCTCATTTTCTCCCACAAATACCACTACTCCAAGAAATAGCTGCCATTCTCTACCAAAAATGCTGCGTTTCGCTCCTCAAGATCACACTTACTCCCATCAAGATGGCATTTGGTCACAGAAATACCAGATTCTGCCCCCCAAATAGGACATTTTCTCCTAAAACAAGACATTTTCTCCCAGAAATACCACTTCTCTGAGAAATACCTCCCATTTCATCCCAAGAATTCTACTTGACGCTCCTCAAGATCACACTTACTCCCATCAAAATGGCCTTTTCTCCCAGATAGACCAGGTTTCTCCCAAATACACGACTTTTTCTCCCACAAAGACCCGTTTTCTCCCAAAGATGGGATATAATCCCCCAGAAATTCCTGCTGATTTTTAAGAAACGGCCTTTCTCCCACAATACCTGCTTTCTCACAAACACCTGTCATTTTCCAACCAAGTCTGCTACTATCTCCCCAAAACAGCACTTTGCTGAGAAATACCTGACATTTGCTCACCAAAATACTACTTGACACTCCTCCAGAGGACATTGTGTCCCGTATTTACCATGTTTTCTCCCCAAGAGACCGCTTGGAACACCAAAAAGACCACCGTTTCTCTCCAAGACAAGACATTCTTTCCCACCCTTTCCCACTTTTCTCCCTAACCTGTGTCATTTCCTCCCAGAAATACCACCTTTCCCTTGGAAATTTCACCTTCTCTTCCAAAAAGAGGATTTTTTCTCCCAGAAAGACCCCTTCTCTTACAACTGCCTCATGCTTTCTCCCAAAAAGCCTCCATGTCAATACCAAATGGGACACTTGCAACCAAGAAGAGGACACTTTCTCCCAGGAATACCACTTTTCTCCCCAAGACAGGTGATCTTCTCCCAATTGGATGACATTTTCGGGAAGAAAGGCCTGTTTTCTTCCCTCAAGAGGACATTCTCTTCCCCAAAGAGGACGTTTGCTCCCAGACATACTGCAACTCTTAGAAATACCTCCATTTCCTCCCAAATCTACTCCATCACACGCCTCATGGTGACACTTACTCCCAGATTTGGGGCATTTTCTCCCAGAAATACCAGGACTCTTCTGAATACTTCCCATTTCCTGCCTTCTATCCAACATTAAACTCCGCAAGAGGACAGTTTCTTCCTGAACTGTGGCATTTTATCCCACATACAACATTTTTATCCCCAACAGAGCTCATTTTCTCCCACAAATACCACTACTCCAAGAAATAGCTGCCATTCTCTACCAAAAATGCTGCGTTTCGCTCCTCAAGATCACACTTACTCCCATCAAGATGGCATTTGGTCACAGAAATACCAGATTCTGCCCCCCAAATAGGACATTTTCTCCTAAAACAAGACATTTTCTCCCAGAAATACCACTTCTCTGAGAAATACCTCCCATTTCATCCCAAGAATTCTACTTGACGCTCCTCTAGATCACACTTACTCCCATCAAAATGGCCTTTTCTCCCAGATAGACCAGGTTTCTCCCAAATACACGACTTTTTCTCCCACAAAGACCCGTTTTCTCCCAAAGATGGGATATAATCCCCCAGAAATTCCTGCTAATTTTTAAGAAACGGCCTTTCTCCCACAATACCTGCTCTCTCACAAACACCTGTCATTTTCCAACCAAGTCTGCTACTATCTCCCCAAAACAGCACTTTGCTGAGAAATACCTGACATTTGCTCACCAAAATACTACTTGACACTCCTCCAGAGGACATTGTCTCCCGTATTTACCATGTTTTCTCCCCAAGAGACCGCTTGGAACACCAAAAAGACCACCGTTTCTCTCCAAGACAAGACATTCTTTCCCACCCTTTCCCACTTTTCTCCCTAACCTGTGTCATTTCCTCCCAGAAATACCACTTTTCCCTTGGAAATTTCACCCTCTCTTCCAAAAAGAGGATTTTTTCTCCCAGAAAGACCCCTTCTCTTACAACTGCCTCATGCTTTCTCCCAAAAAGCCTCCATGTCAATACCAAATGGGACACTTGCAACCAAGAAGAGGACACTTTCTCCCAGGAATACCACTTTTCTCCCCAAGACAGGTGATCTTCTCCCAATTGGATGACATTTTCGGGAAGAAAGGCCTGTTTTCTTCCCTCAAGAGGACATTCTCTTCCCCAAAGAGGACGTTTGCTCCCAGACATACTGCAACTCTTAGAAATACCTCCATTTCCTCCCAAATCTACTCCATCACACGCCTCATGGTGACACTTACTCCCAGATTTGGGGCATTTTCTCCCAGAAATACCAGGACTCTTCTGAATACTTCCCATTTCCTGCCTTCTATCCAACATTAAACTCCGCAAGAGGACAGTTTCTTCCTGAACTGTGGCATTTTATCCCACATACAACATTTTTATCCCCAACAGAGCTCATTTTCTCCCACAAATACCACTACTCCAAGAAATAGCTGCCATTCTCTACCAAAAATGCTGCGTTTCGCTCCTCAAGATCACACTTACTCCCATCAAGATGGCATTTGGTCACAGAAATACCAGATTCTGCCCCCCAAATAGGACATTTTCTCCTAAAACAAGACATTTTCTCCCAGAAATACCACTTCTCTGAGAAATACCTCCCATTTCATCCCAAGAATTCTACTTGACGCTCCTCAAGATCACACTTACTCCCATCAAAATGGCCTTTTCTCCCAGATAGACCAGGTTTCTCCCAAATACACGACTTTTTCTCCCACAAAGACCCGTTTTCTCCCAAAGATGGGATATAATCCCCCAGAAATTCCTGCTGATTTTTAAGAAACGGCCTTTCTCCCACAATACCTGCTTTCTCACAAACACCTGTCATTTTCCAACCAAGTCTGCTACTATCTCCCCAAAACAGCACTTTGCTGAGAAATACCTGACATTTGCTCACCAAAATACTACTTGACACTCCTCCAGAGGACATTGTGTCCCGTATTTACCATGTTTTCTCCCCAAGAGACCGCTTGGAACACCAAAAAGACCACCGTTTCTCTCCAAGACAAGACATTCTTTCCCACCCTTTCCCACTTTTCTCCCTAACCTGTGTCATTTCCTCCCAGAAATACCACCTTTCCCTTGGAAATTTCACCTTCTCTTCCAAAAAGAGGATTTTTTCTCCCAGAAAGACCCCTTCTCTTACAACTGCCTCATGCTTTCTCCCAAAAAGCCTCCATGTCAATACCAAATGGGACACTTGCAACCAAGAAGAGGACACTTTCTCCCAGGAATACCACTTTTCTCCCCAAGACAGGTGATCTTCTCCCAATTGGATGACATTTTCGGGAAGAAAGGCCTGTTTTCTTCCCTCAAGAGGACATTCTCTTCCCCAAAGAGGACGTTTGCTCCCAGACATACTGCAACTCTTAGAAATACCTCCATTTCCTCCCAAATCTACTCCATCACACGCCTCATGGTGACACTTACTCCCAGATTTGGGGCATTTTCTCCCAGAAATACCAGGACTCTTCTGAATACTTCCCATTTCCTGCCTTCTATCCAACATTAAACTCCGCAAGAGGACAGTTTCTTCCTGAACTGTGGCATTTTATCCCACATACAACATTTTTATCCCCAACAGAGCTCATTTTCTCCCACAAATACCACTACTCCAAGAAATAGCTGCCATTCTCTACCAAAAATGCTGCGTTTCGCTCCTCAAGATCACACTTACTCCCATCAAGATGGCATTTGGTCACAGAAATACCAGATTCTGCCCCCCAAATAGGACATTTTCTCCTAAAACAAGACATTTTCTCCCAGAAATACCACTTCTCTGAGAAATACCTCCCATTTCATCCCAAGAATTCTACTTGACGCTCCTCTAGATCACACTTACTCCCATCAAAATGGCCTTTTCTCCCAGATAGACCAGGTTTCTCCCAAATACACGACTTTTTCTCCCACAAAGACCCGTTTTCTCCCAAAGATGGGATATAATCCCCCAGAAATTCCTGCTAATTTTTAAGAAACGGCCTTTCTCCCACAATACCTGCTTTCTCACAAACACCTGTCATTTTCCAACCAAGTCTGCTACTATCTCCCCAAAACAGCACTTTGCTGAGAAATACCTGACATTTGCTCACCAAAATACTACTTGACACTCCTCCAGAGGACATTGTGTCCCGTATTTACCATGTTTTCTCCCCAAGAGACCGCTTGGAACACCAAAAAGACCACCGTTTCTCTCCAAGACAAGACATTCTTTCCCACCCTTTCCCACTTTTCTCCCTAACCTGTGTCATTTCCTCCCAGAAATACCACCTTTCCCTTGGAAATTTCACCTTCTCTTCCAAAAAGAGGATTTTTTCTCCCAGAAAGACCCCTTCTCTTACAACTGCCTCATGCTTTCTCCCAAAAAGCCTCCATGTCAATACCAAATGGGACACTTGCAACCAAGAAGAGGACACTTTCTCCCAGGAATACCACTTTTCTCCCCAAGACAGGTGATCTTCTCCCAATTGGATGACATTTTCGGGAAGAAAGGCCTGTTTTCTTCCCTCAAGAGGACATTCTCTTCCCCAAAGAGGACGTTTGCTCCCAGACATACTGCAACTCTTAGAAATACCTCCATTTCCTCCCAAATCTACTCCATCACACGCCTCATGGTGACACTTACTCCCAGATTTGGGGCATTTTCTCCCAGAAATACCAGGACTCTTCTGAATACTTCCCATTTCCTGCCTTCTATCCAACATTAAACTCCGCAAGAGGACAGTTTCTTCCTGAACTGTGGCATTTTATCCCACATACAACATTTTTATCCCCAACAGAGCTCATTTTCTCCCACAAATACCACTACTCCAAGAAATAGCTGCCATTCTCTACCAAAAATGCTGCGTTTCGCTCCTCAAGATCACACTTACTCCCATCAAGATGGCATTTGGTCACAGAAATACCAGATTCTGCCCCCCAAATAGGACATTTTCTCCTAAAACAAGACATTTTCTCCCAGAAATACCACTTCTCTGAGAAATACCTCCCATTTCATCCCAAGAATTCTACTTGACGCTCCTCTAGATCACACTTACTCCCATCAAAATGGCCTTTTCTCCCAGATAGACCAGGTTTCTCCCAAATACACGACTTTTTCTCCCACAAAGACCCGTTTTCTCCCAAAGATGGGATATAATCCCCCAGAAATTCCTGCTAATTTTTAAGAAACGGCCTTTCTCCCACAATACCTGCTTTCTCACAAACACCTGTCATTTTCCAACCAAGTCTGCTACTATCTCCCCAAAACAGCACTTTGCTGAGAAATACCTGACATTTGCTCACCAAAATACTACTTGACACTCCTCCAGAGGACATTGTGTCCCGTATTTACCATGTTTTCTCCCCAAGAGACCGCTTGGAACACCAAAAAGACCACCGTTTCTCTCCAAGACAAGACATTCTTTCCCACCCTTTCCCACTTTTCTCCCTAACCTGTGTCATTTCCTCCCAGAAATACCACTTTTCCCTTGGAAATTTCACCCTCTCTTCCAAAAAGAGGATTTTTTCTCCCAGAAAGACCCCTTCTCTTACAACTGCCTCATGCTTTCTCCCAAAAAGCCTCCATGTCAATACCAAATGGGACACTTGCAACCAAGAAGAGGACACTTTCTCCCTCAAATACCGCTTTTCTCCCCAAGACAGGAGATCTTCTCCCAATTGGATGACATTTTCGGGAAGAAAGGCCTGTTTTCTTCCCTCAAGAGGACATTCTCTTCCCCAAAGAGGACGTTTGCTCCCAGACATACTGCAACTCTTAGAAATACCTCCATTTCCTCCCAAATCTACTCCATGACACGCCTCATGATGACACTTACTCCCAGATTTGGGGCATTTTCTCCCAGAAATACCAGGACTCTTCTGAATACTTCCCATTTCCTGCCTTCTATACAACATTAAACTCCTCAAGAGGACAGTTTCTTCCTGAACTGTGGCATTTTATCCCACATACAACATTTTTATCCCCAACAGAGCTCATTTTCTCCCACAAATACCACTACTCCAAGAAATAGCTGCCATTCTCTACCAAAAATGCTGCGTTTCGCTCCTCAAGATCACACTTACTCCCATCAAGATGGCATTTGGTCACAGAAATACCAGATTCTGCCCCCCAAATAGGACATTTTCTCCTAAAACAAGACATTTTCTCCCAGAAATACCACTTCTCTTAGAAATACCTCCCATTTCATCCCAAGAATTCTACTTGACGCTCCTCAAGATCACACTTACTCCCATCAAAATGGCCTTTTCTCCCAGATAGACCAGGTTTCTCCCAAATACACGACTTTTTCTCCCACAAAGACCCGTTTTCTCCCAAAGATGGGATATAATCCCCCAGAAATTCCTGCTAATTTTTAAGAAACGGCCTTTCTCCCACAATACCTGCTTTCTCACAAACACCTGTCATTTTCCAACCAAGTCTGCTACTATCTCCCCAAAACAGCACTTTGATGAGAAATACCTGACATTTGCTCACCAAAATACTACTTGACACTCCTCCAGAGGACATTGTCTCCCGTATTTACCATGTTTTCTCCCCAAGAGACCGCTTGGAACACCAAAAAGACCACCGTTTCTCTCCAAGACAAGACATTCTTTCCCACCCTTTCCCACTTTTCTCCCTAACCTGTGTCATTTCCTCCCAGAAATACCACTTTTCCCTTGGAAATTTCACCTTCTCTTCCAAAAAGAGGATTTTTTCTCCCAGAAAGACCCCTTCTCTTACAACTGCCTCATGCTTTCTCCCAAAAAGCCTCCATGTCAATACCAAATGGGACACTTGCAACCAAGAAGAGGACACTTTCTCCCAGGAATACCACTTTTCTCCCCAAGACAGGTGATCTTCTCCCAATTGGATGACATTTTCGGGAAGAAAGGCCTGTTTTCTTCCCTCAAGAGGACATTCTCTTCCCCAAAGAGGACGTTTGCTCCCAGACATACTGCAACTCTTAGAAATACCTCCATTTCCTCCCAAATCTACTCCATCACACGCCTCATGATGACACTTACTCCCAGATTTGGGGCATTTTCTCCCAGAAATACCAGGACTCTTCTGAATACTTCCCATTTCCTGCCTTCTATCCAACATTAAAATCCGCAAGAGGACAGTTTCTTCCTGAACTGTGGCATTTTATCCCACATACAACATTTTTATCCCCAACGGAGCTCATTTTCTCCCACAAATACCACTACTCCAAGAAATAGCTGCCATTCTCTACCAAAAATGCTGCGTTTCGCTCCTCAAGATCACACTTACTCCCATCAAGATGGCATTTGGTCACAGAAATACCAGATTCTGCCCCCCAAATAGGACATTTTCTCCTAAAACAAGACATTTTCTCCCAGAAATACCACTTCTCTTAGAAATACCTCCCATTTCATCCCAAGAATTCTACTTGACGCTCCTCAAGATCACACTTACTCCCATCAAAATGGCCTTTTCTCCCAGATAGACCAGGTTTCTCCCAAATACACGACTTTTTCTCCCACAAAGACCCGTTTTCTCCCAAAGATGGGATATAATCCCCCAGAAATTCCTGCTAATTTTTAAGAAACGGCCTTTCTCCCACAATACCTGCTTTCTCACAAACATCTGTCATTTTCCAACCAAGTCTGCTACTATCTCCCCAAAACAGCACTTTGCTGAGAAATACCTGACATTTGCTCACCAAAATACTACTTGACACTCCTCCAGAGGACATTGTGTCCCGTATTTACCATGTTTTCTCCCCAAGAGACCGCTTGGAACACCAAAAAGACCACCGTTTCTCTCCAAGACAAGACATTCTTTCCCACCCTTTCCCACTTTTCTCCCTAACCTGTGTCATTTCCTCCCAGAAATACCACCTTTCCCTTGGAAATTTCACCTTCTCTTCCAAAAAGAGGATTTTTTCTCCCAGAAAGACCCCTTCTCTTACAACTGCCTCATGCTTTCTCCCAAAAAACCTCCATGTCAATACCAAATGGGACACTTGCAACCAAGAAGAGGACACTTTCTCCCTCAAATACCGCTTTTCTCCCCAAGACAGGTGATCTTCTCCCAATTGGATGACATTTTCGGGAAGAAAGGCCTGTTTTCTTCCCTCAAGAGGACATTCTCTTCCCCAAAGAGGACGTTTGCTCCCAGACATACTGCAACTCTTAGAAATACCTCCATTTCCTCCCAAATCTACTCCATCACACGCCTCATGGTGACACTTACTCCCAGATTTGGGGCATTTTCTCCCAGAAATACCAGGACTCTTCTGAATACTTCCCATTTCCTGCCTTCTATACAACATTAAACTCCGCAAGAGGACAGTTTCTTCCTGAACTGTGGCATTTTATCCCACATACAACATTTTTATCCCCAACAGAGCTCATTTTCTCCCACAAAAACCACTACTCCAAGAAATAGCTGCCATTCTCTACCAAAAATGCTGCGTTTCGCTCCTCAAGATCACACTTACTCCCATCAAGATGGCATTTGGTCACAGAAATACCAGATTCTGCCCCCCAAATAGGACATTTTCTCCTAAAACAAGACATTTTCTCCCAGAAATACCACTTCTCTTAGAAATACCTCCCATTTCATCCCAAGAATTCTACTTGACGCTCCTCAAGATCACACTTACTCCCATCAAAATGGCCTTTTCTCCCAGATAGACCAGGTTTCTCCCAAATACACGACTTTTTCTCCCACAAAGACCCGTTTTCTCCCAAAGATGGGATATAATCCCCCAGAAATTCCTGCTAATTTTTAAGAAACGGCCTTTCTCCCACAATACCTGCTCTCTCACAAACACCTGTCATTTTCCAACCAAGTCTGCTACTATCTCCCCAAAACAGCACTTTGCTGAGAAATACCTGACATTTGCTCACCAAAATACTACTTGACACTCCTCCAGAGGACATTGTCTCCCGTATTTACCATGTTTTCTCCCCAAGAGACCGCTTGGAACACCAAAAAGACCACCGTTTCTCTCCAAGACAAGACATTCTTTCCCACCCTTTCCCACTTTTCTCCCTAACCTGTGTCATTTCCTCCCAGAAATACCACCTTTCCCTTGGAAATTTCACCTTCTCTTCCAAAAAGAGGATTTTTTCTCCCAGAAAGACCCCTTCTCTTACAACTGCCTCATGCTTTCTCCCAAAAAGCCTCCATGTCAATACCAAATGGGACACTTGCAACCAAGAAGAGGACACTTTCTCCCAGGAATACCACTTTTCTCCCCAAGACAGGTGATCTTCTCCCAATTGGATGACATTTTCGGGAAGAAAGGCCTGTTTTCTTCCCTCAAGAGGACATTCTCTTCCCCAAAGAGGATGTTTGCTCCCAGACATACTGCAACTCTTAGAAATACCTCAATTTCCTCCCAAATCTACTCCATGACACGCCTCATGATGACACTTACTCCCAGATTTGGGGCATTTTCTCCCAGAAATACCAGGACTCTTCTGAATACTTCCCATTTCCTGCCTTCTATCCAACATTAAACTCCGCAAGAGGACAGTTTCTTCCTGAACTGTGGCATTTTATCCCACATACAACATTTTTATCCCCAACAGAGCTCATTTTCTCCCACAAATACCACTACTCCAAGAAATAGCTGCCATTCTCTACCAAAAATGCTGCCTTACGCTCCTCAAGATCACACTTACTCCCATCAAGATGGCATTTGGTCACAGAAATACCAGATTCTGCCCCCCAAATAGGACATTTTCTCCTAAAACAAGACATTTTCTCCCAGAAATACCACTTCTCTTAGAAATACCTCCCATTTCATCCCAAGAATTCTACTTGACGCTCCTCAAGATCACACTTACTCCCATCAAAATGGCCTTTTCTCCCAGATAGACCAGGTTTCTCCCAAATACACGACTTTTTCTCCCACAAAGACCCGTTTTCTCCCAAAGATGGGATATAATCCCCCAGAAATTCCTGCTAATTTTTAAGAAACGGCCTTTCTCCCACAATACCTGCTTTCTCACAAACACCTGTCATTTTCCAACCAAGTCTGCTACTATCTCCCCAAAACAGCACTTTGCTGAGAAATACCTGACATTTGCTCACCAAAATACTACTTGACACTCCTCCAGAGGACATTGTCTCCCGTATTTACCATGTTTTCTCCCCAAGAGACCGCTTGGAACACCAAAAAGACCACCGTTTCTCTCCAAGACAAGACATTCTTTCCCACCCTTTCCCACTTTTCTCCCTAACCTGTGTCATTTCCTCCCAGAAATACCACTTTTCCCTTGGAAATTTCACCTTCTCTTCCAAAAAGAGGATTTTTTCTCCCAGAAAGACCCCTTCTCTTACAACTGCCTCATGCTTTCTCCCAAAAAGCCTCCATGTCAATACCAAATGGGACACTTGCAACCAAGAAGAGGACACTTTCTCCCAGGAATACCACTTTTCTCCCCAAGACAGGTGATCTTCTCCCAATTGGATGACATTTTCGGGAAGAAAGGCCTTTTTTCTTCCCTCAAGAGGACATTCTCTTCCCCAAAGAGGACGTTTGCTCCCAGACATACTGCAACTCTTAGAAATACCTCCATTTCCTCCCAAATCTACTCCATCACACGCCTCATGGTGACACTTACTCCCAGATTTGGGGCATTTTCTCCCAGAAATACCAGGACTCTTCTGAATACTTCCCATTTCCTGCCTTCTATACAACTCCTCAAGAGGACAGTTTCTTCCTGAAATGTGGCATTTTATCCCACATACAACATTTTTATCCCCAACAGAGCTCATTTTCTCCCACAAAAACCACTACTCCAAGAAATAGCTGCCATTCTCTACCAAAAATGCTGCGTTTCGCTCCTCAAGATCACACTTACTCCCATCAAGATGGCATTTGGTCACAGAAATACCAGATTCTGCCCCCCAAATAGGACATTTTCTCCTAAAACAAGACATTTTCTCCCAGAAATACCACTTCTCTGAGAAATACCTCCCATTTCATCCCAAGAATTCTACTTGACGCTCCTCAAGATCACACTTACTCCCATCAAAATGGCCTTTTCTCCCAGATAGACCAGGTTTCTCCCAAATACACGACTTTTTCTCCCACAAAGACCCGTTTTCTCCCAAAGATGGGATATAATCCCCCAGAAATTCCTGCTAATTTTTAAGAAACGGCCTTTCTCCCACAATACCTGCTTTCTCACAAACACCTGTCATTTTCCAACCAAGTCTGCTACTATCTCCCCAAAACAGCACTTTGCTGAGAAATACCTGACATTTGCTCACCAAAATACTACTTGACACTCCTCCAGAGGACATTGTCTCCCGTATTTACCATGTTTTCTCCCCAAGAGACCGCTTGGAACACCAAAAAGACCACCGTTTCTCTCCAAGACAAGACATTCTTTCCCACCCTTTCCCACTTTTCTCCCTAACCTGTGTCATTTCCTCCCAGAAATACCACTTTTCCCTTGGAAATTTCACCTTCTCTTCCAAAAAGAGGATTTTTTCTCCCAGAAATACCCCTTCTCTTACAACTGCCTCACGCTTTCTCCCTAAAAGCCTCCATGTCAATACCAAATGGGACACTTGCAACCAAGAAGAGGACACTTTCTCCCAGGAATACCACTTTTCTCCCCAAGAGAGGAGATCTTCTCCCAATTGGATGACATTTTCGGGAAGAAAGGCCTGTTTTCTTCCCTCAAGAGGACATTCTCTTCCCCAAAGAGGACGTTTGCTCCCAGACATACTGCAACTCTTAGAAATACCTCCATTTTCTCCCAAATCTACTCCATCACACGCCTCATGATGACACTTACTCCCAGATTTGGGGCATTTTCTCCCAGAAATACCAGGACTCTTCTGAATACTTCCCATTTCCTGCCTTCTGTACAACATTAAAATCCGCAAGAGGACAGTTTCTTCCTGAACTGTGGCATTTTATCCCACATACAACATTTTTATCCCCAACGGAGCTCATTTTCTCCCACAAATACCACTACTCCAAGAAATAGCTGCCATTCTCTACCAAAAATGCTGCGTTTCGCTCCTCAAGATCACACTTACTCCCATCAAGATGGCATTTGGTCACAGAAATACCAGATTCTGCCCCCCAAATAGGACATTTTCTCCTAAAACAAGACATTTTCTCCCAGAAATACCACTTCTCTTAGAAATACCTCCCATTTCATCCCAAGAATTCTACTTGACGCTCCTCAAGATCACACTTACTCCCATCAAAATGGCCTTTTCTCCCAGATAGACCAGGTTTCTCCCAAATACACGACTTTTTCTCCCACAAAGACCCGTTTTCTCCCAAAGATGGGATATAATCCCCCAGAAATTCCTGCTAATTTTTAAGAAACGGCCTTTCTCCCACAATACCTGCTTTCTCACAAACACCTGTCATTTTCCAACCAAGTCTGCTACTATCTCCCCAAAACAGCACTTTGCTGAGAAATACCTGACATTTGCTCACCAAAATACTACTTGACACTCCTCCAGAGGACATTGTCTCCCGTATTTACCATGTTTTCTCCCCAAGAGACCGCTTGGAACACCAAAAAGACCACCGTTTCTCTCCAAGACAAGACATTCTTTCCCACCCTTTCCCACTTTTCTCCCTAACCTGTGTCATTTCCTCCCAGAAATACCACCTTTCCCTTGGAAATTTCACCTTCTCTTCCAAAAAGAGGATTTTTTCTCCCAGAAAGACCCCTTCTCTTACAACTGCCTCACGCTTTCTCCCAAAAAGCCTCCATGTCAATACCAAATGGGACACTTGCAACCAAGAAGAGGACACTTTCTCCCAGGAATACCACTTTTCTCCCCAAGAGAGGAGATCTTCTCCCAATTGGATGACATTTTCGGGAAGAAAGGCCTGTTTTCTTCCCTCAAGAGGACATTCTCTTCCCCAAAGAGGACGTTTTCTCCCAGACATACTTCAACTCTTAGAAATACCTCCATTTCCTCCCAAATCTACTCCATCACACGCCTCATGATGACACTTACTCCCAGATTTGGGGCATTTTCTCCCAGAAATACCAGGACTCTTCTGAATACTTCCCATTTCCTGCCTTCTATCCAACATTAAAATCCGCAAGAGGACAGTTTCTTCCTGAACTGTGGCATTTTATCCCACATACAACATTTTTATCCCCAACAGAGCTCATTTTCTCCCACAAAAACCACTACTCCAAGAAATAGCTGCCATTCTCTACCAAAAATGCTGCGTTTCGCTCCTCAAGATCACACTTACTCCCATCAAGATGGCATTTGGTCACAGAAATACCAGATTCTGCCCCCCAAATAGGACATTTTCTCCTAAAACAAGACATTTTCTCCCAGAAATACCACTTCTCTGAGAAATACCTCCCATTTCATCCCAAGAATTCTACTTGACGCTCCTCAAGATCACACTTACTCCCATCAAAATGGCCTTTTCTCCCAGATAGACCAGGTTTCTCCCAAATACACGACTTTTTCTCCCACAAAGACCCGTTTTCTCCCAAGGATGGGATATAATCCCCCAGAAATTCCTGCTAATTTTTAAGAAACGGCCTTTCTCCCACAATACCTGCTTTCTCACAAACACCTGTCATTTTCCAACCAAGTCTGCTACTATCTCCCCAAAACAGCACTTTGCTGAGAAATACCTGACATTTGCTCACCAAAATACTACTTGACACTCCTCCAGAGGACATTGTCTCCCGTATTTACCATGTTTTCTCCCCAAGAGACCGCTTGGAACACCAAAAAGACCACCGTTTCTCTCCAAGACAAGACATTCTTTCCCACCCTTTCCCACTTTTCTCCCTAACCTGTGTCATTTCCTCCCAGAAATACCACCTTTCCCTTGGAAATTTCACCTTCTCTTCCAAAAAGAGGATTTTTTCTCCCAGAAAGACCCCTTCTCTTACAACTGCCTCATGCTTTCTCCCAAAAAGCCTCCATGTCAATACCAAATGGGACACTTGCAACCAAGAAGAGGACACTTTCTCCCAGGAATACCACTTTTCTCCCCAAGACAGGTGATCTTCTCCCAATTGGATGACATTTTCGGGAAGAAAGGCCTGTTTTCTTCCCTCAAGAGGACATTCTCTTCCACAAAGAGGACGTTTGCTCCCAGACATACTGCAACTCTTAGAAATACCTCCATTTCCTCCCAAATCTACTCCATCACACGCCTCATGGTGACACTTACTCCCAGATTTGGGGCATTTTCTCCCAGAAATACCAGGACTCTTCTGAATACTTCCCATTTCCTGCCTTCTATACAACATTAAACTCCGCAAGAGGACAGTTTCTTCCTGAACTGTGGCATTTTATCCCACATACAACATTTTTATCCCCAACAGAGCTCATTTTCTCCCACAAAAACCACTACTCCAAGAAATAGCTGCCATTCTCTACCAAAAATGCTGCGTTTCGCTCCTCAAGATCACACTTACTCCCATCAAGATGGCATTTGGTCACAGAAATACCAGATTCTGCCCCCCAAATAGGACATTTTCTCCTAAAACAAGACATTTTCTCCCAGAAATACCACTTCTCTGAGAAATACCTCCCATTTCATCCCAAGAATTCTACTTGACGCTCCTCAAGATCACACTTACTCCCATCAAAATGGCCTTTTCTCCCAGATAGACCAGGTTTCTCCCAAATACACGACTTTTTCTCCCACAAAGACCCGTTTTCTCCCAAAGATGGGATATAATCCCCCAGAAATTCCTGCTAATTTTTAAGAAACGGCCTTTCTCCCACAATACCTGCTTTCTCACAAACACCTGTCATTTTCCAACCAAGTCTGCTACTATCTCCCCAAAACAGCACTTTGCTGAGAAATACCTGACATTTGCTCACCAAAATACTACTTGACACTCCTCCAGAGGACATTGTCTCCCGTATTTACCATGTTTTCTCCCCAAGAGACCGCTTGGAACACCAAAAAGACCACCGTTTCTCTCCAAGACAAGACATTCTTTCCCACCCTTTCCCACTTTTCTCCCTAACCTGTGTCATTTCCTCCCAGAAATACCACCTTTCCCTTGGAAATTTCACCTTCTCTTCCAAAAAGAGGATTTTTTCTCCCAGAAAGACCCCTTCTCTTACAACTGCCTCATGCTTTCTCCCAAAAAGCCTCCATGTCAATACCAAATGGGACACTTGCAACCAAGAAGAGGACACTTTCTCCCAGGAATACCACTTTTCTCCCCAAGACAGGTGATCTTCTCCCAATTGGATGACATTTTCGGGAAGAAAGGCCTGTTTTCTTCCCTCAAGAGGACATTCTCTTCCCCAAAGAGGACGTTTGCTCCCAGACATACTGCAACTCTTAGAAATACCTCCATTTCCTCCCAAATCTACTCCATCACACGCCTCATGGTGACACTTACTCCCAGATTTGGGGCATTTTCTCCCAGAAATACCAGGACTCTTCTGAATACTTCCCATTTCCTGCCTTCTATCCAACATTAAACTCCGCAAGAGGACAGTTTCTTCCTGAACTGTGGCATTGTATCCCACATACAACATTTTTATCCCCAACAGAGCTCATTTTCTCCCACAAATACCACTACTCCAAGAAATAGCTGCCATTCTCTACCAAAAATGCTGCGTTTCGCTCCTCAAGATCACACTTACTCCCATCAAGATGGCATTTGGTCACAGAAATACCAGATTCTGCCCCCCAAATAGGACATTTTCTCCTAAAACAAGACATTTTCTCCCAGAAATACCACTTCTCTGAGAAATACCTCCCATTTCATCCCAAGAATTCTACTTGACGCTCCTCAAGATCACACTTACTCCCATCAAAATGGCCTTTTCTCCCAGATAGACCAGGTTTCTCCCAAATACACGACTTTTTCTCCCACAAAGACCCGTTTTCTCCCAAAGATGGGATATAATCCCCCAGAAATTCCTGCTGATTTTTAAGAAACGGCCTTTCTCCCACAATACCTGCTTTCTCACAAACACCTGTCATTTTCCAACCAAGTCTGCTACTATCTCCCCAAAACAGCACTTTGCTGAGAAATACCTGACATTTGCTCACCAAAATACTACTTGACACTCCTCCAGAGGACATTGTGTCCCGTATTTACCATGTTTTCTCCCCAAGAGACCGCTTGGAACACCAAAAAGACCACCGTTTCTCTCCAAGACAAGACATTCTTTCCCACCCTTTCCCACTTTTCTCCCTAACCTGTGTCATTTCCTCCCAGAAATACCACCTTTCCCTTGGAAATTTCACCTTCTCTTCCAAAAAGAGGATTTTTTCTCCCAGAAAGACCCCTTCTCTTACAACTGCCTCATGCTTTCTCCCAAAAAGCCTCCATGTCAATACCAAATGGGACACTTGCAACCAAGAAGAGGACACTTTCTCCCTCAAATACCGCTTTTCTCCCCAAGACAGGAGATCTTCTCCCAATTGGATGACATTTTCGGGAAGAAAGGCCTGTTTTCTTCCCTCAAGAGGACATTCTCTTCCCCAAAGAGGACGTTTGCTCCCAGACATACTGCAACTCTTAGAAATACCTCCATTTACTCCCAAATCTACTCCATCACACGCCTCATGGTGACACTTACTCCCAGATTTGGGGCATTTTCTCCCAGAAATACCAGGACTCTTCTGAATACTTCCCATTTCCTGCCTTCTATACAACATTAAACTCCGCAAGAGGACAGTTTCTTCCTGAACTGTGGCATTGTATCCCACATACAACATTTTTATCCCCAACAGAGCTCATTTTCTCCCACAAATACCACTACTCCAAGAAATAGCTGCCATTCTCTACCAAAAATGCTGCGTTTCGCTCCTCAAGATCACACTTACTCCCATCAAGATGGCATTTGGTCACAGAAATACCAGATTCTGCCCCCCAAATAGGACATTTTCTCCTAAAACAAGACATTTTCTCCCAGAAATACCACTTCTCTGAGAAATACCTCCCATTTCATCCCAAGAATTCTACTTGACGCTCCTCAAGATCACACTTACTCCCATCAAAATGGCCTTTTCTCCCAGATAGACCAGGTTTCTCCCAAATACACGACTTTTTCTCCCACAAAGACCCGTTTTCTCCCAAAGATGGGATATAATCCCCCAGAAATTCCTGCTGATTTTTAAGAAACGGCCTTTCTCCCACAATACCTGCTTTCTCACAAACACCTGTCATTTTCCAACCAAGTCTGCTACTATCTCCCCAAAACAGCACTTTGCTGAGAAATACCTGACATTTGCTCACCAAAATACTACTTGACACTCCTCCAGAGGACATTGTCTCCCGTATTTACCATGTTTTCTCCCCAAGAGACCACTTGGAACACCAAAAAGACCACCGTTTCTCTCCAAGACAAGACATTCTTTCCCACCCTTTCCCACTTTTCTCCCTAACCTGTGTCATTTCCTCCCAGAAATACCACCTTTCCCTTGGAAATTTCACCTTCTCTTCCAAAAAGAGGATTTTTTCTCCCAGAAAGACCCCTTCTCTTACAACTGCCTCATGCTTTCTCCCAAAAAGCCTCCATGTCAATACCAAATGGGACACTTGCAACCAAGAAGAGGACACTTTCTCCCAGGAATACCACTTTTCTCCCCAAGACAGGAGATCTTCTCCCAATTGGATGACATTTTCGGGAAGAAAGGCCTGTTTTCTTCCCTCAAGAGGACATTCTCTTCCCCAAAGAGGACGTTTGCTCCCAGACATACTGCAACTCTTAGAAATACCTCCATTTACTCCCAAATCTACTCCATCACACGCCTCATGGTGACACTTACTCCCAGATTTGGGGCATTTTCTCCCAGAAATACCAGGACTCTTCTGAATACTTCCCATTTCCTGCCTTCTATACAACATTAAACTCCGCAAGAGGACAGTTTCTTCCTGAACTGTGGCATTGTATCCCACATACAACATTTTTATCCCCAACAGAGCTCATTTTCTCCCACAAATACCACTACTCCAAGAAATAGCTGCCATTCTCTACCAAAAATGCTGCGTTTCGCTCCTCAAGATCACACTTACTCCCATCAAGATGGCATTTGGTCACAGAAATACCAGATTCTGCCCCCCAAATAGGACATTTTCTCCTAAAACAAGACATTTTCTCCCAGAAATACCACTTCTCTGAGAAATACCTCCCATTTCATCCCAAGAATTCTACTTGACGCTCCTCTAGATCACACTTACTCCCATCAAAATGGCCTTTTCTCCCAGATAGACCAGGTTTCTCCCAAATACACGACTTTTTCTCCCACAAAGACCCGTTTTCTCCCAAAGATGGGATATAATCCCCCAGAAATTCCTGCTAATTTTTAAGAAACGGCCTTTCTCCCACAATACCTGCTTTCTCACAAACACCTGTCATTTTCCAACCAAGTCTGCTACTATCTCCCCAAAACAGCACTTTGCTGAGAAATACCTGACATTTGCTCACCAAAATACTACTTGACACTCCTCCAGAGGACATTGTCTCCCGTATTTACCATGTTTTCTCCCCAAGAGACCACTTGGAACACCAAAAAGACCACCGTTTCTCTCCAAGACAAGACATTCTTTCCCACCCTTTCCCACTTTTCTCCCTAACCTGTGTCATTTCCTCCCAGAAATACCACCTTTCCCTTGGAAATTTCACCTTCTCTTCCAAAAAGAGGATTTTTTCTCCCAGAAAGACCCCTTCTCTTACAACTGCCTCATGCTTTCTCCCAAAAAGCCTCCATGTCAATACCAAATGGGACACTTGCAACCAAGAAGAGGACACTTTCTCCCAGGAATACCACTTTTCTCCCCAAGACAGGAGATCTTCTCCCAATTGGATGACATTTTCGGGAAGAAAGGCCTGTTTTCTTCCCTCAAGAGGACATTCTCTTCCCCAAAGAGGACGTTTGCTCCCAGACATACTGCAACTCTTAGAAATACCTCCATTTCCTCCCAAATCTACTCCATCACACGCCTCATGGTGACACTTACTCCCAGATTTGGGGCATTTTCTCCCAGAAATACCAGGACTCTTCTGAATACTTCCCATTTCCTGCCTTCTATACAACATTAAACTCCGCAAGAGGACAGTTTCTTCCTGAACTGTGGCATTTTATCCCACATACAACATTTTTATCCCCAACAGAGCTCATTTTCTCCCACAAATACCACTACTCCAAGAAATAGCTGCCATTCTCTACCAAAAATGCTGCGTTTCGCTCCTCAAGATCACACTTACTCCCATCAAGATGGCATTTGGTCACAGAAATACCAGATTCTGCCCCCCAAATAGGACATTTTCTCCTAAAACAAGACATTTTCTCCCAGAAATACCACTTCTCTGAGAAATACCTCCCATTTCATCCCAAGAATTCTACTTGACGCTCCTCAAGATCACACTTACTCCCATCAAAATGGCCTTTTCTCCCAGATAGACCAGGTTTCTCCCAAATACACGACTTTTTCTCCCACAAAGACCCGTTTTCTCCCAAAGATGGGATATAATCCCCCAGAAATTCCTGCTGATTTTTAAGAAACGGCCTTTCTCCCACAATACCTGCTTTCTCACAAACACCTGTCATTTTCCAACCAAGTCTGCTACTATCTCCCCAAAACAGCACTTTGCTGAGAAATACCTGACATTTGCTCACCAAAATACTACTTGACACTCCTCCAGAGGACATTGTCTCCCGTATTTACCATGTTTTCTCCCCAAGAGACCGCTTGGAACACCAAAAAGACCACCGTTTCTCTCCAAGACAAGACATTCTTTCCCACCCTTTCCCACTTTTCTCCCTAACCTGTGTCATTTCCTCCCAGAAATACCACTTTTCCCTTGGAAATTTCACCCTCTCTTCCAAAAAGAGGATTTTTTCTCCCAGAAATACCCCTTCTCTTACAACTGCCTCATGCTTTCTCCCAAAAAGCCTCCATGTCAATACCAAATGGGACACTTGCAACCAAGAAGAGGACACTTTCTCCCAGGAATACCACTTTTCTCCCCAAGACAGGTGATCTTCTCCCAATTGGATGACATTTTCGGGAAGAAAGGCCTGTTTTCTTCCCTCAAGAGGACATTCTCTTCCCCAAAGAGGACGTTTGCTCCCAGACATACTGCAACTCTTAGAAATACCTCCATTTACTCCCAAATCTACTCCATCACACGCCTCATGATGACACTTACTCCCAGATTTGGGGCATTTTCTCCCAGAAATACCAGGACTCTTCTGAATACTTCCCATTTCCTGCCTTCTATCCAACATTAAACTCCGCAAGAGGACAGTTTCTTCCTGAACTGTGGCATTTTATCCCACATACAACATTTTTATCCCCAACAGAGCTCATTTTCTCCCACAAATACCACTACTCCAAGAAATAGCTGCCATTCTCTACCAAAAATGCTGCGTTTCGCTCCTCAAGATCACACTTACTCCCATCAAGATGGCATTTGGTCACAGAAATACCAGATTCTGCCCCCCAAATAGGACATTTTCTCCTAAAACAAGACATTTTCTCCCAGAAATACCACTTCTCTTAGAAATACCTCCCATTTCATCCCAAGAATTCTACTTGACGCTCCTCAAGATCACACTTACTCCCATCAAAATGGCCTTTTCTCCCAGATAGACCAGGTTTCTCCCAAATACACGACTTTTTCTCCCACAAAGACCCGTTTTCTCCCAAAGATGGGATATAATCCCCCAGAAATTCCTGCTGATTTTTAAGAAACGGCCTTTCTCCCACAATACCTGCTTTCTCACAAACACCTGTCATTTTCCAACCAAGTCTGCTACTATCTCCCCAAAACAGCACTTTGCTGAGAAATACCTGACATTTGCTCACCAAAATACTACTTGACACTCCTCCAGAGGACATTGTCTCCCGTATTTACCGTGTTTTCTCCCCAAGAGACCGCTTGGAACACCAAAAAGACCACCGTTTCTCTCCAAGACAAGACATTCTTTCCCACCCTTTCCCACTTTTCTCCCTAACCTGTGTCATTTCCTCCCAGAAATACCACCTTTCCCTTGGAAATTTCACCTTCTCTTCCAAAAAGAGGATTTTTTCTCCCAGAAAGACCCCTTCTCTTACAACTGCCTCATGCTTTCTCCCAAAAAGCCTCCATGTCAATACCAAATGGGACACTTGCAACCAAGAAGAGGACACTTTCTCCCAGGAATACCACTTTTCTCCCCAAGACAGGTGATCTTCTCCCAATTGGATGACATTTTCGGGAAGAAAGGCCTGTTTTCTTCCCTCAAGAGGACATTCTCTTCCCCAAAGAGGACGTTTGCTCCCAGACATACTGCAACTCTTAGAAATACCTCCATTTCCTCCCAAATCTACTCCATCACACGCCTCATGGTGACACTTACTCCCAGATTTGGGGCATTTTCTCCCAGAAATACCAGGACTCTTCTGAATACTTCCCATTTCCTGCCTTCTATCCAACATTAAACTCCGCAAGAGGACAGTTTCTTCCTGAACTGTGGCATTTTATCCCACATACAACATTTTTATCCCCAACAGAGCTCATTTTCTCCCACAAATACCACTACTCCAAGAAATAGCTGCCATTCTCTACCAAAAATGCTGCGTTTCGCTCCTCAAGATCACACTTACTCCCATCAAGATGGCATTTGGTCACAGAAATACCAGATTCTGCCCCCCAAATAGGACATTTTCTCCTAAAACAAGACATTTTCTCCCAGAAATACCACTTCTCTTAGAAATACCTCCCATTTCATCCCAAGAATTCTACTTGACGCTCCTCAAGATCACACTTACTCCCATCAAAATGGCCTTTTCTCCCAGATAGACCAGGTTTCTCCCAAATACACGACTTTTTCTCCCACAAAGACCCGTTTTCTCCCAAAGATGGGATATAATCCCCCAGAAATTCCTGCTGATTTTTAAGAAACGGCCTTTCTCCCACAATACCTGCTTTCTCACAAACACCTGTCATTTTCCAACCAAGTCTGCTACTATCTCCCCAAAACAGCACTTTGCTGAGAAATACCTGACATTTGCTCACCAAAATACTACTTGACACTCCTCCAGAGGACATTGTCTCCCGTATTTACCATGTTTTCTCCCCAAGAGACCGCTTGGAACACCAAAAAGACCACCGTTTTTCTCCAAGACAAGACATTCTTTCCCACCCTTTCCCACTTTTCTCCCTAACCTGTGTCATTTCCTCCCAGAAATACCACCTTTCCCTTGGAAATTTCACCTTCTCTTCCAAAAAGAGGATTTTTTCTCCCAGAAAGACCCCTTCTCTTACAACTGCCTCATGCTTTCTCCCAAAAAGCCTCCATGTCAATACCAAATGGGACACTTGCAACCAAGAAGAGGACACTTTCTCCCAGGAATACCACTTTTCTCCCCAAGACAGGTGATCTTCTCCCAATTGGATGACATTTTCGGGAAGAAAGGCCTGTTTTCTTCCCTCAAGAGGACATTCTCTTCCCCAAAGAGGACGTTTGCTCCCAGACATACTGCAACTCTTAGAAATACCTCCATTTACTCCCAAATCTACTCCATCACACGCCTCATGGTGACACTTACTCCCAGATTTGGGGCATTTTCTCCCAGAAATACCAGGACTCTTCTGAATACTTCCCATTTCCTGCCTTCTATACAACATTAAACTCCGCAAGAGGACAGTTTCTTCCTGAACTGTGGCATTTTATCCCACATACAACATTTTTATCCCCAACAGAGCTCATTTTCTCCCACAAATACCACTACTCCAAGAAATAGCTGCCATTCTCTACCAAAAATGCTGCGTTTCGCTCCTCAAGATCACACTTACTCCCATCAAGATGGCATTTGGTCACAGAAATACCAGATTCTGCCCCCCAAATAGGACATTTTCTCCTAAAACAAGACATTTTCTCCCAGAAATACCACTTCTCTGAGAAATACCTCCCATTTCATCCCAAGAATTCTACTTGACGCTCCTCAAGATCACACTTACTCCCATCAAAATGGCCTTTTCTCCCAGATAGACCAGGTTTCTCCCAAATACACGACTTTTTCTCCCACAAAGACCCGTTTTCTCCCAAAGATGGGATATAATCCCCCAGAAATTCCTGCTGATTTTTAAGAAACGGCCTTTCTCCCACAATACCTGCTTTCTCACAAACACCTGTCATTTTCCAACCAAGTCTGCTACTATCTCCCCAAAACAGCACTTTGCTGAGAAATACCTGACATTTGCTCACCAAAATACTACTTGACACTCCTCCAGAGGACATTGTCTCCCGTATTTACCATGTTTTCTCCCCAAGAGACCGCTTGGAACACCAAAAAGACCACCGTTTCTCTCCAAGACAAGACATTCTTTCCCACCCTTTCCCACTTTTCTCCCTAACCTGTGTCATTTCCTCCCAGAAATACCACTTTTCCCTTGGAAATTTCACCCTCTCTTCCAAAAAGAGGATTTTTTCTCCCAGAAATACCCCTTCTCTTACAACTGCCTCATGCTTTCTCCCAAAAAGCCTCCATGTCAATACCAAATGGGACACTTGCAACCAAGAAGAGGACACTTTCTCCCAGGAATACCACTTTTCTCCCCAAGACAGGTGATCTTCTCCCAATTGGATGACATTTTCGGGAAGAAAGGCCTGTTTTCTTCCCTCAAGAGGACATTCTCTTCCCCAAAGAGGACGTTTGCTCCCAGACATACTGCAACTCTTAGAAATACCTCCATTTACTCCCAAATCTACTCCATCACACGCCTCATGGTGACACTTACTCCCAGATTTGGGGCATTTTCTCCCAGAAATACCAGGACTCTTCTGAATACTTCCCATTTCCTGCCTTCTATCCAACATTAAACTCCGCAAGAGGACAGTTTCTTCCTGAACTGTGGCATTTTATCCCACATACAACATTTTTATCCCCAACAGAGCTCATTTTCTCCCACAAATACCACTACTCCAAGAAATAGCTGCCATTCTCTACCAAAAATGCTGCGTTTCGCTCCTCAAGATCACACTTACTCCCATCAAGATGGCATTTGGTCACAGAAATACCAGATTCTGCCCCCCAAATAGGACATTTTCTCCTAAAACAAGACATTTTCTCCCAGAAATACCACTTCTCTTAGAAATACCTCCCATTTCATCCCAAGAATTCTACTTGACGCTCCTCAAGATCACACTTACTCCCATCAAAATGGCCTTTTCTCCCAGATAGACCAGGTTTCTCCCAAATACACGACTTTTTCTCCCACAAAGACCCGTTTTCTCCCAAAGATGGGATATAATCCCCCAGAAATTCCTGCTGATTTTTAAGAAACGGCCTTTCTCCCACAATACCTGCTTTCTCACAAACACCTGTCATTTTCCAACCAAGTCTGCTACTATCTCCCCAAAACAGCACTTTGCTGAGAAATACCTGACATTTGCTCACCAAAATACTACTTGACACTCCTCCAGAGGACATTGTCTCCCGTATTTACCGTGTTTTCTCCCCAAGAGACCGCTTGGAACACCAAAAAGACCACCGTTTCTCTCCAAGACAAGACATTCTTTCCCACCCTTTCCCACTTTTCTCCCTAACCTGTGTCATTTCCTCCCAGAAATACCACCTTTCCCTTGGAAATTTCACCTTCTCTTCCAAAAAGAGGATTTTTTCTCCCAGAAAGACCCCTTCTCTTACAACTGCCTCATGCTTTCTCCCAAAAAGCCTCCATGTCAATACCAAATGGGACACTTGCAACCAAGAAGAGGACACTTTCTCCCAGGAATACCACTTTTCTCCCCAAGACAGGTGATCTTCTCCCAATTGGATGACATTTTCGGGAAGAAAGGCCTGTTTTCTTCCCTCAAGAGGACATTCTCTTCCCCAAAGAGGACGTTTGCTCCCAGACATACTGCAACTCTTAGAAATACCTCCATTTCCTCCCAAATCTACTCCATCACACGCCTCATGGTGACACTTACTCCCAGATTTGGGGCATTTTCTCCCAGAAATACCAGGACTCTTCTGAATACTTCCCATTTCCTGCCTTCTATCCAACATTAAACTCCGCAAGAGGACAGTTTCTTCCTGAACTGTGGCATTTTATCCCACATACAACATTTTTATCCCCAACAGAGCTCATTTTCTCCCACAAATACCACTACTCCAAGAAATAGCTGCCATTCTCTACCAAAAATGCTGCGTTTCGCTCCTCAAGATCACACTTACTCCCATCAAGATGGCATTTGGTCACAGAAATACCAGATTCTGCCCCCCAAATAGGACATTTTCTCCTAAAACAAGACATTTTCTCCCAGAAATACCACTTCTCTGAGAAATACCTCCCATTTCATCCCAAGAATTCTACTTGACGCTCCTCAAGATCACACTTACTCCCATCAAAATGGCCTTTTCTCCCAGATAGACCAGGTTTCTCCCAAATACACGACTTTTTCTCCCACAAAGACCCGTTTTCTCCCAAAGATGGGATATAATCCCCCAGAAATTCCTGCTGATTTTTAAGAAACGGCCTTTCTCCCACAATACCTGCTTTCTCACAAACACCTGTCATTTTCCAACCAAGTCTGCTACTATCTCCCCAAAACAGCACTTTGCTGAGAAATACCTGACATTTGCTCACCAAAATACTACTTGACACTCCTCCAGAGGACATTGTCTCCCGTATTTACCATGTTTTCTCCCCAAGAGACCGCTTGGAACACCAAAAAGACCACCGTTTCTCTCCAAGACAAGACATTCTTTCCCACCCTTTCCCACTTTTCTCCCTAACCTGTGTCATTTCCTCCCAGAAATACCACTTTTCCCTTGGAAATTTCACCCTCTCTTCCAAAAAGAGGATTTTTTCTCCCAGAAATACCCCTTCTCTTACAACTGCCTCATGCTTTCTCCCAAAAAGCCTCCATGTCAATACCAAATGGGACACTTGCAACCAAGAAGAGGACACTTTCTCCCAGGAATACCACTTTTCTCCCCAAGACAGGTGATCTTCTCCCAATTGGATGACATTTTCGGGAAGAAAGGCCTGTTTTCTTCCCTCAAGAGGACATTCTCTTCCCCAAAGAGGACGTTTGCTCCCAGACATACTGCAACTCTTAGAAATACCTCCATTTACTCCCAAATCTACTCCATCACACGCCTCATGGTGACACTTACTCCCAGATTTGGGGCATTTTCTCCCAGAAATACCAGGACTCTTCTGAATACTTCCCATTTCCTGCCTTCTATCCAACATTAAACTCCGCAAGAGGACAGTTTCTTCCTGAACTGTGGCATTTTATCCCACATACAACATTTTTATCCCCAACAGAGCTCATTTTCTCCCACAAATACCACTACTCCAAGAAATAGCTGCCATTCTCTACCAAAAATGCTGCGTTTCGCTCCTCAAGATCACACTTACTCCCATCAAGATGGCATTTGGTCACAGAAATACCAGATTCTGCCCCCCAAATAGGACATTTTCTCCTAAAACAAGACATTTTCTCCCAGAAATACCACTTCTCTTAGAAATACCTCCCATTTCATCCCAAGAATTCTACTTGACGCTCCTCAAGATCACACTTACTCCCATCAAAATGGCCTTTTCTCCCAGATAGACCAGGTTTCTCCCAAATACACGACTTTTTCTCCCACAAAGACCCGTTTTCTCCCAAAGATGGGATATAATCCCCCAGAAATTCCTGCTGATTTTTAAGAAACGGCCTTTCTCCCACAATACCTGCTTTCTCACAAACACCTGTCATTTTCCAACCAAGTCTGCTACTATCTCCCCAAAACAGCACTTTGCTGAGAAATACCTGACATTTGCTCACCAAAATACTACTTGACACTCCTCCAGAGGACATTGTCTCCCGTATTTACCGTGTTTTCTCCCCAAGAGACCGCTTGGAACACCAAAAAGACCACCGTTTCTCTCCAAGACAAGACATTCTTTCCCACCCTTTCCCACTTTTCTCCCTAACCTGTGTCATTTCCTCCCAGAAATACCACCTTTCCCTTGGAAATTTCACCTTCTCTTCCAAAAAGAGGATTTTTTCTCCCAGAAAGACCCCTTCTCTTACAACTGCCTCATGCTTTCTCCCAAAAAGCCTCCATGTCAATACCAAATGGGACACTTGCAACCAAGAAGAGGACACTTTCTCCCAGGAATACCACTTTTCTCCCCAAGACAGGTGATCTTCTCCCAATTGGATGACATTTTCGGGAAGAAAGGCCTGTTTTCTTCCCTCAAGAGGACATTCTCTTCCCCAAAGAGGACGTTTGCTCCCAGACATACTGCAACTCTTAGAAATACCTCCATTTCCTCCCAAATCTACTCCATCACACGCCTCATGGTGACACTTACTCCCAGATTTGGGGCATTTTCTCCCAGAAATACCAGGACTCTTCTGAATACTTCCCATTTCCTGCCTTCTATCCAACATTAAACTCCGCAAGAGGACAGTTTCTTCCTGAACTGTGGCATTTTATCCCACATACAACATTTTTATCCCCAACAGAGCTCATTTTCTCCCACAAATACCACTACTCCAAGAAATAGCTGCCATTCTCTACCAAAAATGCTGCGTTTCGCTCCTCAAGATCACACTTACTCCCATCAAGATGGCATTTGGTCACAGAAATACCAGATTCTGCCCCCCAAATAGGACATTTTCTCCTAAAACAAGACATTTTCTCCCAGAAATACCACTTCTCTTAGAAATACCTCCCATTTCATCCCAAGAATTCTACTTGACGCTCCTCAAGATCACACTTACTCCCATCAAAATGGCCTTTTCTCCCAGATAGACCAGGTTTCTCCCAAATACACGACTTTTTCTCCCACAAAGACCCGTTTTCTCCCAAAGATGGGATATAATCCCCCAGAAATTCCTGCTGATTTTTAAGAAACGGCCTTTCTCCCACAATACCTGCTTTCTCACAAACACCTGTCATTTTCCAACCAAGTCTGCTACTATCTCCCCAAAACAGCACTTTGCTGAGAAATACCTGACATTTGCTCACCAAAATACTACTTGACACTCCTCCAGAGGACATTGTCTCCCGTATTTACCATGTTTTCTCCCCAAGAGACCGCTTGGAACACCAAAAAGACCACCGTTTCTCTCCAAGACAAGACATTCTTTCCCACCCTTTCCCACTTTTCTCCCTAACCTGTGTCATTTCCTCCCAGAAATACCACCTTTCCCTTGGAAATTTCACCTTCTCTTCCAAAAAGAGGATTTTTTCTCCCAGAAAGACCCCTTCTCTTACAACTGCCTCATGCTTTCTCCCAAAAAGCCTCCATGTCAATACCAAATGGGACACTTGCAACCAAGAAGAGGACACTTTCTCCCAGGAATACCACTTTTCTCCCCAAGACAGGTGATCTTCTCCCAATTGGATGACATTTTCGGGAAGAAAGGCCTGTTTTCTTCCCTCAAGAGGACATTCTCTTCCCCAAAGAGGACGTTTGCTCCCAGACATACTGCAACTCTTAGAAATACCTCCATTTCCTCCCAAATCTACTCCATCACACGCCTCATGGTGACACTTACTCCCAGATTTGGGGCATTTTCTCCCAGAAATACCAGGACTCTTCTGAATACTTCCCATTTCCTGCCTTCTATCCAACATTAAACTCCGCAAGAGGACAGTTTCTTCCTGAACTGTGGCATTTTATCCCACATACAACATTTTTATCCCCAACAGAGCTCATTTTCTCCCACAAATACCACTACTCCAAGAAATAGCTGCCATTCTCTACCAAAAATGCTGCGTTTCGCTCCTCAAGATCACACTTACTCCCATCAAGATGGCATTTGGTCACAGAAATACCAGATTCTGCCCCCCAAATAGGACATTTTCTCCTAAAACAAGACATTTTCTCCCAGAAATACCACTTCTCTGAGAAATACCTCCCATTTCATCCCAAGAATTCTACTTGACGCTCCTCAAGATCACACTTACTCCCATCAAAATGGCCTTTTCTCCCAGATAGACCAGGTTTCTCCCAAATACACGACTTTTTCTCCCACAAAGACCCGTTTTCTCCCAAAGATGGGATATAATCCCCCAGAAATTCCTGCTGATTTTTAAGAAACGGCCTTTCTCCCACAATACCTGCTTTCTCACAAACACCTGTCATTTTCCAACCAAGTCTGCTACTATCTCCCCAAAACAGCACTTTGCTGAGAAATACCTGACATTTGCTCACCAAAATACTACTTGACACTCCTCCAGAGGACATTGTGTCCCGTATTTACCATGTTTTCTCCCCAAGAGACCGCTTGGAACACCAAAAAGACCACCGTTTTTCTCCAAGACAAGACATTCTTTCCCACCCTTTCCCACTTTTCTCCCTAACCTGTGTCATTTCCTCCCAGAAATACCACCTTTCCCTTGGAAATTTCACCTTCTCTTCCAAAAAGAGGATTTTTTCTCCCAGAAAGACCCCTTCTCTTACAACTGCCTCATGCTTTCTCCCAAAAAGCCTCCATGTCAATACCAAATGGGACACTTGCAACCAAGAAGAGGACACTTTCTCCCAGGAATACCACTTTTCTCCCCAAGACAGGTGATCTTCTCCCAATTGGATGACATTTTCGGGAAGAAAGGCCTGTTTTCTTCCCTCAAGAGGACATTCTCTTCCCCAAAGAGGACGTTTGCTCCCAGACATACTGCAACTCTTAGAAATACCTCCATTTCCTCCCAAATCTACTCCATCACACGCCTCATGGTGACACTTACTCCCAGATTTGGGGCATTTTCTCCCAGAAATACCAGGACTCTTCTGAATACTTCCCATTTCCTGCCTTCTATCCAACATTAAACTCCGCAAGAGGACAGTTTCTTCCTGAACTGTGGCATTTTATCCCACATACAACATTTTTATCCCCAACAGAGCTCATTTTCTCCCACAAATACCACTACTCCAAGAAATAGCTGCCATTCTCTACCAAAAATGCTGCGTTTCGCTCCTCAAGATCACACTTACTCCCATCAAGATGGCATTTGGTCACAGAAATACCAGATTCTGCCCCCCAAATAGGACATTTTCTCCTAAAACAAGACATTTTCTCCCAGAAATACCACTTCTCTGAGAAATACCTCCCATTTCATCCCAAGAATTCTACTTGACGCTCCTCAAGATCACACTTACTCCCATCAAAATGGCCTTTTCTCCCAGATAGACCAGGTTTCTCCCAAATACACGACTTTTTCTCCCACAAAGACCCGTTTTCTCCCAAAGATGGGATATAATCCCCCAGAAATTCCTGCTGATTTTTAAGAAACGGCCTTTCTCCCACAATACCTGCTTTCTCACAAACACCTGTCATTTTCCAACCAAGTCTGCTACTATCTCCCCAAAACAGCACTTTGCTGAGAAATACCTGACATTTGCTCACCAAAATACTACTTGACACTCCTCCAGAGGACATTGTCTCCCGTATTTACCATGTTTTCTCCCCAAGAGACCGCTTGGAACACCAAAAAGACCACCGTTTCTCTCCAAGACAAGACATTCTTTCCCACCCTTTCCCACTTTTCTCCCTAACCTGTGTCATTTCCTCCCAGAAATACCACCTTTCCCTTGGAAATTTCACCTTCTCTTCCAAAAAGAGGATTTTTTTCTCCCAGAAAGACCCCTTCTCTTACAACTGCCTCATGCTTTCTCCCAAAAAGCCTCCATGTCAATACCAAATGGGACACTTGCAACCAAGAAGAGGACACTTTCTCCCTCAAATACCGCTTTTCTCCCCAAGACAGGAGATCTTCTCCCAATTGGATGACATTTTCGGGAAGAAAGGCCTGTTTTCTTCCCTCAAGAGGACATTCTCTTCCCCAAAGAGGACGTTTGCTCCCAGACATACTGCAACTCTTAGAAATACCTCCATTTCCTCCCAAATCTACTCCATCACACGCCTCATGGTGACACTTACTCCCAGATTTGGGGCATTTTCTCCCAGAAATACCAGGACTCTTCTGAATACTTCCCATTTCCTGCCTTCTATCCAACATTAAACTCCGCAAGAGGACAGTTTCTTCCTGAACTGTGGCATTTTATCCCACATACAACATTTTTATCCCCAACAGAGCTCATTTTCTCCCACAAATACCACTACTCCAAGAAATAGCTGCCATTCTCTACCAAAAATGCTGCGTTTCGCTCCTCAAGATCACACTTACTCCCATCAAGATGGCATTTGGTCACAGAAATACCAGATTCTGCCCCCCAAATAGGACATTTTCTCCTAAAACAAGACATTTTCTCCCAGAAATACCACTTCTCTTAGAAATACCTCCCATTTCATCCCAAGAATTCTACTTGACGCTCCTCTAGATCACACTTACTCCCATCAAAATGGCCTTTTCTCCCAGATAGACCAGGTTTCTCCCAAATACACGACTTTTTCTCCCACAAAGACCCGTTTTCTCCCAAAGATGGGATATAATCCCCCAGAAATTCCTGCTGATTTTTAAGAAACGGCCTTTCTCCCACAATACCTGCTTTCTCACAAACACCTGTCATTTTCCAACCAAGTCTGCTACTATCTCCCCAAAACAGCACTTTGCTGAGAAATACCTGACATTTGCTCACCAAAATACTACTTGACACTCCTCCAGAGGACATTGTCTCCCGTATTTACCATGTTTTCTCCCCAAGAGACCACTTGGAACACCAAAAAGACCACCGTTTCTCTCCAAGACAAGACATTCTTTCCCACCCTTTCCCACTTTTCTCCCTAACCTGTGTCATTTCCTCCCAGAAATACCACCTTTCCCTTGGAAATTTCACCTTCTCTTCCAAAAAGAGGATTTTTTCTCCCAGAAAGACCCCTTCTCTTACAACTGCCTCATGCTTTCTCCCAAAAAGCCTCCATGTCAATACCAAATGGGACACTTGCAACCAAGAAGAGGACACTTTCTCCCAGGAATACCACTTTTCTCCCCAAGACAGGAGATCTTCTCCCAATTGGATGACATTTTCGGGAAGAAAGGCCTGTTTTCTTCCCTCAAGAGGACATTCTCTTCCCCAAAGAGGACGTTTGCTCCCAGACATACTGCAACTCTTAGAAATACCTCCATTTCCTCCCAAATCTACTCCATCACACGCCTCATGGTGACACTTACTCCCAGATTTGGGGCATTTTCTCCCAGAAATACCAGGACTCTTCTGAATACTTCCCATTTCCTGCCTTCTATCCAACATTAAACTCCGCAAGAGGACAGTTTCTTCCTGAACTGTGGCATTTTATCCCACATACAACATTTTTATCCCCAACAGAGCTCATTTTCTCCCACAAATACCACTACTCCAAGAAATAGCTGCCATTCTCTACCAAAAATGCTGCGTTTCGCTCCTCAAGATCACACTTACTCCCATCAAGATGGCATTTGGTCACAGAAATACCAGATTCTGCCCCCCAAATAGGACATTTTCTCCTAAAACAAGACATTTTCTCCCAGAAATACCACTTCTCTGAGAAATACCTCCCATTTCATCCCAAGAATTCTACTTGACGCTCCTCAAGATCACACTTACTCCCATCAAAATGGCCTTTTCTCCCAGATAGACCAGGTTTCTCCCAAATACACGACTTTTTCTCCCACAAAGACCCGTTTTCTCCCAAAGATGGGATATAATCCCCCAGAAATTCCTGCTGATTTTTAAGAAACGGCCTTTCTCCCACAATACCTGCTTTCTCACAAACACCTGTCATTTTCCAACCAAGTCTGCTACTATCTCCCCAAAACAGCACTTTGCTGAGAAATACCTGACATTTGCTCACCAAAATACTACTTGACACTCCTCCAGAGGACATTGTCTCCCGTATTTACCATGTTTTCTCCCCAAGAGACCGCTTGGAACACCAAAAAGACCACCGTTTCTCTCCAAGACAAGACATTCTTTCCCACCCTTTCCCACTTTTCTCCCTAACCTGTGTCATTTCCTCCCAGAAATACCACTTTTCCCTTGGAAATTTCACCCTCTCTTCCAAAAAGAGGATTTTTTCTCCCAGAAATACCCCTTCTCTTACAACTGCCTCATGCTTTCTCCCAAAAAGCCTCCATGTCAATACCAAATGGGACACTTGCAACCAAGAAGAGGACACTTTCTCCCTCAAATACCGCTTTTCTCCCCAAGACAGGAGATCTTCTCCCAATTGGATGACATTTTCAGGAAGAAAGGCCTGTTTTCTTCCCTCAAGAGGACATTCTCTTCCCCAAAGAGGACGTTTGCTCCCAGACATACTGCAACTCTTAGAAATACCTCCATTTCCTCCCAAATCTACTCCATCACACGCCTCATGGTGACACTTACTCCCAGATTTGGGGCATTTTCTCCCAGAAATACCAGGACTCTTCTGAATACTTCCCATTTCCTGCCTTCTATCCAACATTAAACTCCGCAAGAGGACAGTTTCTTCCTGAACTGTGGCATTTTATCCCACATACAACATTTTTATCCCCAACAGAGCTCATTTTCTCCCACAAATACCACTACTCCAAGAAATAGCTGCCATTCTCTACCAAAAATGCTGCGTTTCGCTCCTCAAGATCACACTTACTCCCATCAAGATGGCATTTGGTCACAGAAATACCAGATTCTGCCCCCCAAATAGGACATTTTCTCCTAAAACAAGACATTTTCTCCCAGAAATACCACTTCTCTTAGAAATACCTCCCATTTCATCCCAAGAATTCTACTTGACGCTCCTCAAGATCACACTTACTCCCATCAAAATGGCCTTTTCTCCCAGATAGACCAGGTTTCTCCCAAATACACGACTTTTTCTCCCACAAAGACCCGTTTTCTCCCAAAGATGGGATATAATCCCCCAGAAATTCCTGCTGATTTTTAAGAAACGGCCTTTCTCCCACAATACCTGCTTTCTCACAAACACCTGTCATTTTCCAACCAAGTCTGCTACTATCTCCCCAAAACAGCACTTTGCTGAGAAATACCTGACATTTGCTCACCAAAATACTACTTGACACTCCTCCAGAGGACATTGTGTCCCGTATTTACCATGTTTTCTCCCCAAGAGACCACTTGGAACACCAAAAAGACCACCGTTTTTCTCCAAGACAAGACATTCTTTCCCACCCTTTCCCACTTTTCTCCCTAACCTGTGTCATTTCCTCCCAGAAATACCACCTTTCCCTTGGAAATTTCACCTTCTCTTCCAAAAAGAGGATTTTTTCTCCCAGAAAGACCCCTTCTCTTACAACTGCCTCATGCTTTCTCCCAAAAAGCCTCCATGTCAATACCAAATGGGACACTTGCAACCAAGAAGAGGACACTTTCTCCCAGGAATACCACTTTTCTCCCCAAGACAGGTGATCTTCTCCCAATTGGATGACATTTTCGGGAAGAAAGGCCTGTTTTCTTCCCTCAAGAGGACATTCTCTTCCCCAAAGAGGACGTTTGCTCCCAGACATACTGCAACTCTTAGAAATACCTCCATTTCCTCCCAAATCTACTCCATCACACGCCTCATGGTGACACTTACTCCCAGATTTGGGGCATTTTCTCCCAGAAATACCAGGACTCTTCTGAATACTTCCCATTTCCTGCCTTCTATCCAACATTAAAATCCGCAAGAGGACAGTTTCTTCCTGAACTGTGGCATTTTATCCCACATACAACATTTTTATCCCCAACAGAGCTCATTTTCTCCCACAAATACCACTACTCCAAGAAATAGCTGCCATTCTCTACCAAAAATGCTGCGTTTCGCTCCTCAAGATCACACTTACTCCCATCAAGATGGCATTTGGTCACAGAAATACCAGATTCTGCCCCCCAAATAGGACATTTTCTCCTAAAACAAGACATTTTCTCCCAGAAATACCACTTCTCTGAGAAATACCTCCCATTTCATCCCAAGAATTCTACTTGACGCTCCTCAAGATCACACTTACTCCCATCAAAATGGCCTTTTCTCCCAGATAGACCAGGTTTCTCCCAAATACACGACTTTTTCTCCCACAAAGACCCGTTTTCTCCCAAAGATGGGATATAATCCCCCAGAAATTCCTGCTAATTTTTAAGAAACGGCCTTTCTCCCACAATACCTGCTTTCTCACAAACACCTGTCATTTTCCAACCAAGTCTGCTACTATCTCTCCAAAACAGCACTTTGCTGAGAAATACCTGACATTTGCTCACCAAAATACTACTTGACACTCCTCCAGAGGACATTGTCTCCCGTATTTACCATGTTTTCTCCCCAAGAGACCGCTTGGAACACCAAAAAGACCACCGTTTCTCTCCAAGACAAGACATTCTTTCCCACCCTTTCCCACTTTTCTCCCTAACCTGTGTCATTTCCTCCCAGAAATACCACCTTTCCCTTGGAAATTTCACCTTCTCTTCCAAAAAGAGGATTTTTTCTCCCAGAAAGACCCCTTCTCTTACAACTGCCTCATGCTTTCTCCCAAAAAGCCTCCATGTCAATACCAAATGGGACACTTGCAACCAAGAAGAGGACACTTTCTCCCAGGAATACCACTTTTCTCCCCAAGACAGGTGATCTTCTCCCAATTGGATGACATTTTCGGGAAGAAAGGCCTGTTTTCTTCCCTCAAGAGGACATTCTCTTCCCCAAAGAGGACGTTTGCTCCCAGACATACTGCAACTCTTAGAAATACCTCCATTTCCTCCCAAATCTACTCCATCACACGCCTCATGGTGACACTTACTCCCAGATTTGGGGCATTTTCTCCCAGAAATACCAGGACTCTTCTGAATACTTCCCATTTCCTGCCTTCTATACAACATTAAACTCCGCAAGAGGACAGTTTCTTCCTGAACTGTGGCATTGTATCCCACATACAACATTTTTATCCCCAACAGAGCTCATTTTCTCCCACAAATACCACTACTCCAAGAAATAGCTGCCATTCTCTACCAAAAATGCTGCGTTTCGCTCCTCAAGATCACACTTACTCCCATCAAGATGGCATTTGGTCACAGAAATACCAGATTCTGCCCCCCAAATAGGACATTTTCTCCTAAAACAAGACATTTTCTCCCAGAAATACCACTTCTCTGAGAAATACCTCCCATTTCATCCCAAGAATTCTACTTGACGCTCCTCTAGATCACACTTACTCCCATCAAAATGGCCTTTTCTCCCAGATAGACCAGGTTTCTCCCAAATACACGACTTTTTCTCCCACAAAGACCCGTTTTCTCCCAAAGATGGGATATAATCCCCCAGAAATTCCTGCTAATTTTTAAGAAACGGCCTTTCTCCCACAATACCTGCTCTCTCACAAACACCTGTCATTTTCCAACCAAGTCTGCTACTATCTCCCCAAAACAGCACTTTGCTGAGAAATACCTGACATTTGCTCACCAAAATACTACTTGACACTCCTCCAGAGGACATTGTCTCCCGTATTTACCATGTTTTCTCCCCAAGAGACCGCTTGGAACACCAAAAAGACCACCGTTTCTCTCCAAGACAAGACATTCTTTCCCACCCTTTCCCACTTTTCTCCCTAACCTGTGTCATTTCCTCCCAGAAATACCACTTTTCCCTTGGAAATTTCACCCTCTCTTCCAAAAAGAGGATTTTTTCTCCCAGAAAGACCCCTTCTCTTACAACTGCCTCATGCTTTCTCCCAAAAAGCCTCCATGTCAATACCAAATGGGACACTTGCAACCAAGAAGAGGACACTTTCTCCCTCAAATACCGCTTTTCTCCCCAAGAGAGGAGATCTTCTCCCAATTGGATGACATTTTCGGGAAGAAAGGCCTGTTTTCTTCCCTCAAGAGGACATTCTCTTCCCCAAAGAGGACGTTTGCTCCCAGACATACTGCAACTCTTAGAAATACCTCCATTTCCTCCCAAATCTACTCCATGACACGCCTCATGATGACACTTACTCCCAGATTTGGGGCATTTTCTCCCAGAAATACCAGGACTCTTCTGAATACTTCCCATTTCCTGCCTTCTATACAACATTAAACTCCTCAAGAGGACAGTTTCTTCCTGAACTGTGGCATTTTATCCCACATACAACATTTTTATCCCCAACAGAGCTCATTTTCTCCCACAAATACCACTACTCCAAGAAATAGCTGCCATTCTCTACCAAAAATGCTGCGTTTCGCTCCTCAAGATCACACTTACTCCCATCAAGATGGCATTTGGTCACTGAAATACCAGATTCTGCCCCCCAAATAGGACATTTTCTCCTAAAACAAGACATTTTCTCCCAGAAATACCACTTCTCTGAGAAATACCTCCCATTTCATCCCAAGAATTCTACTTGACGCTCCTCTAGATCACACTTACTCCCATCAAAATGGCCTTTTCTCCCAGATAGACCAGGTTTCTCCCAAATACACGACTTTTTCTCCCACAAAGACCCGTTTTCTCCCAAAGATGGGATATAATCCCCCAGAAATTCCTGCTGATTTTTAAGAAACGGCCTTTCTCCCACAATACCTGCTTTCTCACAAACACCTGTCATTTTCCAACCAAGTCTGCTACTATCTCCCCAAAACAGCACTTTGCTGAGAAATACCTGACATTTGCTCACCAAAATACTACTTGACACTCCTCCAGAGGACATTGTGTCCCGTATTTACCATGTTTTCTCCCCAAGAGACCGCTTGGAACACCAAAAAGACCACCGTTTTTCTCCAAGACAAGACATTCTTTCCCACCCTTTCCCACTTTTCTCCCTAACCTGTGTCATTTCCTCCCAGAAATACCACCTTTCCCTTGGAAATTTCACCCTCTCTTCCAAAAAGAGGATTTTTTCTCCCAGAAAGACCCCTTCTCTTACAACTGCCTCATGCTTTCTCCCAAAAAGCCTCCATGTCAATACCAAATGGGACACTTGCAACCAAGAAGAGAACACTTTCTCCCAGGAATACCACTTTTCTCCCCAAGAGAGGAGATCTTCTCCCAATTGGATGACATTTTCGGGAAGAAAGGCCTGTTTTCTTCCCTCAAGAGGACATTCTCTTCCCCAAAGAGGACGTTTGCTCCCAGACATACTGCAACTCTTAGAAATACCTCCATTTACTCCCAAATCTACTCCATCACACGCCTCATGGTGACACTTACTCCCAGATTTGGGGCATTTTCTCCCAGAAATACCAGGACTCTTCTGAATACTTCCCATTTCCTGCCTTCTATCCAACATTAAACTCCGCAAGAGGACAGTTTCCTCCTGAACTGTGGCATTGTATCCCACATACAACATTTTTATCCCCAACAGAGCTCATTTTCTCCCACAAATACCACTACTCCAAGAAATAGCTGCCATTCTCTACCAAAAATGCTGCGTTTCGCTCCTCAAGATCACACTTACTCCCATCAAGATGGCATTTGGTCACAGAAATACCAGATTCTGCCCCCCAAATAGGACATTTTCTCCTAAAACAAGACATTTTCTCCCAGAAATACCACTTCTCTGAGAAATACCTCCCATTTCATCCCAAGAATTCTACTTGACGCTCCTCAAGATCACACTTACTCCCATCAAAATGGCCTTTTCTCCCAGATAGACCAGGTTTCTCCCAAATACACGACTTTTTCTCCCACAAAGACCCGTTTTCTCCCAAAGATGGGATATAATCCCCCAGAAATTCCTGCTGATTTTTAAGAAACGGCCTTTCTCCCACAATACCTGCTTTCTCACAAACACCTGTCATTTTCCAACCAAGTCTGCTACTATCTCCCCAAAACAGCACTTTGCTGAGAAATACCTGACATTTGCTCACCAAAATACTACTTGACACTCCTCCAGAGGACATTGTCTCCCGTATTTACCATGTTTTCTCCCCAAGAGACCGCTTGGAACACCAAAAAGACCACCGTTTTTCTCCAAGACAAGACATTCTTTCCCACCCTTTCCCACTTTTCTCCCTAACCTGTGTCATTTCCTCCCAGAAATACCACCTTTCCCTTGGAAATTTCACCCTCTCTTCCAAAAAGAGGATTTTTTCTCCCAGAAAGACCCCTTCTCTTACAACTGCCTCATGCTTTCTCCCAAAAAGCCTCCATGTCAATACCAAATGGGACACTTGCAACCAAGAAGAGGACACTTTCTCCCAGGAATACCACTTTTCTCCCCAAGAGAGGAGATCTTCTCCCAATTGGATGACATTTTCGGGAAGAAAGGCCTGTTTTCTTCCCTCAAGAGGACATTCTCTTCCCCAAAGAGGACGTTTGCTCCCAGACATACTGCAACTCTTAGAAATACCTCCATTTCCTCCCAAATCTACTCCATCACACGCCTCATGGTGACACTTACTCCCAGATTTGGGGCATTTTCTCCCAGAAATACCAGGACTCTTCTGAATACTTCCCATTTCCTGCCTTCTATCCAACATTAAACTCCGCAAGAGGACAGTTTCCTCCTGAACTGTGGCATTGTATCCCACATACAACATTTTTATCCCCAACAGAGCTCATTTTCTCCCACAAATACCACTACTCCAAGAAATAGCTGCCATTCTCTACCAAAAATGCTGCGTTTCGCTCCTCAAGATCACACTTACTCCCATCAAGATGGCATTTGGTCACAGAAATACCAGATTCTGCCCCCCAAATAGGACATTTTCTCCTAAAACAAGACATTTTCTCCCAGAAATACCACTTCTCTGAGAAATACCTCCCATTTCATCCCAAGAATTCTACTTGACGCTCCTCAAGATCACACTTACTCCCATCAAAATGGCCTTTTCTCCCAGATAGACCAGGTTTCTCCCAAATACACGACTTTTTCTCCCACAAAGACCCGTTTTCTCCCAAAGATGGGATATAATCCCCCAGAAATTCCTGCTGATTTTTAAGAAACGGCCTTTCTCCCACAATACCTGCTTTCTCACAAACACCTGTCATTTTCCAACCAAGTCTGCTACTATCTCCCCAAAACAGCACTTTGCTGAGAAATACCTGACATTTGCTCACCAAAATACTACTTGACACTCCTCCAGAGGACATTGTCTCCCGTATTTACCATGTTTTCTCCCCAAGAGACCGCTTGGAACACCAAAAAGACCACCGTTTCTCTCCAAGACAAGACATTCTTTCCCACCCTTTCCCACTTTTCTCCCTAACCTGTGTCATTTCCTCCCAGAAATACCACCTTTCCCTTGGAAATTTCACCTTCTCTTCCAAAAAGAGGATTTTTTCTCCCAGAAAGACCCCTTCTCTTACAACTGCCTCATGCTTTCTCCCAAAAAGCCTCCATGTCAATACCAAATGGGACACTTGCAACCAAGAAGAGGACACTTTCTCCCTCAAATACCGCTTTTCTCCCCAAGACAGGAGATCTTCTCCCAATTGGATGACATTTTCGGGAAGAAAGGCCTGTTTTCTTCCCTCAAGAGGACATTCTCTTCCCCAAAGAGGACGTTTGCTCCCAGACATACTGCAACTCTTAGAAATACCTCCATTTACTCCCAAATCTACTCCATCACACGCCTCATGGTGACACTTACTCCCAGATTTGGGGCATTTTCTCCCAGAAATACCAGGACTCTTCTGAATACTTCCCATTTCCTGCCTTCTATACAACATTAAACTCCTCAAGAGGACAGTTTCTTCCTGAACTGTGGCATTTTATCCCACATACAACATTTTTATCCCCAACAGAGCTCATTTTCTCCCACAAACACCACTACTCCAAGAAATAGCTGCCATTCTCTACCAAAAATGCTGCGTTTCGCTCCTCAAGATCACACTTACTCCCATCAAGATGGCATTTGGTCACTGAAATACCAGATTCTGCCCCCCAAATAGGACATTTTCTCCTAAAACAAGACATTTTCTCCCAGAAATACCACTTCTCTTAGAAATACCTCCCATTTCATCCCAAGAATTCTACTTGACGCTCCTCAAGATCACACTTACTCCCATCAAAATGGCCTTTTCTCCCAGATAGACCAGGTTTCTCCCAAATACACGACTTTTTCTCCCACAAAGACCCGTTTTCTCCCAAAGATGGGATATAATCCCCCAGAAATTCCTGCTGATTTTTAAGAAACGGCCTTTCTCCCACAATACCTGCTTTCTCACAAACACCTGTCATTTTCCAACCAAGTCTGCTACTATCTCCCCAAAACAGCACTTTGCTGAGAAATACCTGACATTTGCTCACCAAAATACTACTTGACACTCCTCCAGAGGACATTGTCTCCCGTATTTACCATGTTTTCTCCCCAAGAGACCACTTGGAACACCAAAAAGACCACCGTTTCTCTCCAAGACAAGACATTCTTTCCCACCCTTTCCCACTTTTCTCCCTAACCTGTGTCATTTCCTCCCAGAAATACCACCTTTCCCTTGGAAATTTCACCTTCTCTTCCAAAAAGAGGATTTTTTCTCCCAGAAAGACCCCTTCTCTTACAACTGCCTCATGCTTTCTCCCAAAAAGCCTCCATGTCAATACCAAATGGGACACTTGCAACCAAGAAGAGGACACTTTCTCCCAGGAATACCACTTTTCTCCCCAAGACAGGTGATCTTCTCCCAATTGGATGACATTTTCGGGAAGAAAGGCCTGTTTTCTTCCCTCAAGAGGACATTCTCTTCCCCAAAGAGGACGTTTGCTCCCAGACATACTGCAACTCTTAGAAATACCTCCATTTCCTCCCAAATCTACTCCATCACACGCCTCATGGTGACACTTACTCCCAGATTTGGGGCATTTTCTCCCAGAAATACCAGGACTCTTCTGAATACTTCCCATTTCCTGCCTTCTATCCAACATTAAACTCCGCAAGAGGACAGTTTCTTCCTGAACTGTGGCATTTTATCCCACATACAACATTTTTATCCCCAACAGAGCTCATTTTCTCCCACAAATACCACTACTCCAAGAAATAGCTGCCATTCTCTACCAAAAATGCTGCGTTTCGCTCCTCAAGATCACACTTACTCCCATCAAGATGGCATTTGGTCACAGAAATACCAGATTCTGCCCCCCAAATAGGACATTTTCTCCTAAAACAAGACATTTTCTCCCAGAAATACCACTTCTCTGAGAAATACCTCCCATTTCATCCCAAGAATTCTACTTGACGCTCCTCAAGATCACACTTACTCCCATCAAAATGGCCTTTTCTCCCAGATAGACCAGGTTTCTCCCAAATACACGACTTTTTCTCCCACAAAGACCCGTTTTCTCCCAAAGATGGGATATAATCCCCCAGAAATTCCTGCTGATTTTTAAGAAACGGCCTTTCTCCCACAATACCTGCTTTCTCACAAACACCTGTCATTTTCCAACCAAGTCTGCTACTATCTCCCCAAAACAGCACTTTGCTGAGAAATACCTGACATTTGCTCACCAAAATACTACTTGACACTCCTCCAGAGGACATTGTGTCCCGTATTTACCATGTTTTCTCCCCAAGAGACCGCTTGGAACACCAAAAAGACCACCGTTTCTCTCCAAGACAAGACATTCTTTCCCACCCTTTCCCACTTTTCTCCCTAACCTGTGTCATTTCCTCCCAGAAATACCACCTTTCCCTTGGAAATTTCACCTTCTCTTCCAAAAAGAGGATTTTTTCTCCCAGAAAGACCCCTTCTCTTACAACTGCCTCATGCTTTCTCCCAAAAAGCCTCCATGTCAATACCAAATGGGACACTTGCAACCAAGAAGAGGACACTTTCTCCCAGGAATACCACTTTTCTCCCCAAGACAGGTGATCTTCTCCCAATTGGATGACATTTTCGGGAAGAAAGGCCTGTTTTCTTCCCTCAAGAGGACATTCTCTTCCCCAAAGAGGACGTTTGCTCCCAGACATACTGCAACTCTTAGAAATACCTCCATTTCCTCCCAAATCTACTCCATCACACGCCTCATGGTGACACTTACTCCCAGATTTGGGGCATTTTCTCCCAGAAATACCAGGACTCTTCTGAATACTTCCCATTTCCTGCCTTCTATCCAACATTAAACTCCGCAAGAGGACAGTTTCTTCCTGAACTGTGGCATTTTATCCCACATACAACATTTTTATCCCCAACAGAGCTCATTTTCTCCCACAAATACCACTACTCCAAGAAATAGCTGCCATTCTCTACCAAAAATGCTGCGTTTCGCTCCTCAAGATCACACTTACTCCCATCAAGATGGCATTTGGTCACAGAAATACCAGATTCTGCCCCCCAAATAGGACATTTTCTCCTAAAACAAGACATTTTCTCCCAGAAATACCACTTCTCTGAGAAATACCTCCCATTTCATCCCAAGAATTCTACTTGACGCTCCTCTAGATCACACTTACTCCCATCAAAATGGCCTTTTCTCCCAGATAGACCAGGTTTCTCCCAAATACACGACTTTTTCTCCCACAAAGACCCGTTTTCTCCCAAAGATGGGATATAATCCCCCAGAAATTCCTGCTAATTTTTAAGAAACGGCCTTTCTCCCACAATACCTGCTTTCTCACAAACACCTGTCATTTTCCAACCAAGTCTGCTACTATCTCCCCAAAACAGCACTTTGATGAGAAATACCTGACATTTGCTCACCAAAATACTACTTGACACTCCTCCAGAGGACATTGTCTCCCGTATTTACCATGTTTTCTCCCCAAGAGACCGCTTGGAACACCAAAAAGACCACCGTTTCTCTCCAAGACAAGACATTCTTTCCCACCCTTTCCCACTTTTCTCCCTAACCTGTGTCATTTCCTCCCAGAAATACCACTTTTCCCTTGGAAATTTCACCCTCTCTTCCAAAAAGAGGATTTTTTCTCCCAGAAAGACCCCTTCTCTTACAACTGCCTCATGCTTTCTCCCAAAAAGCCTCCATGTCAATACCAAATGGGACACTTGCAACCAAGAAGAGGACACTTTCTCCCTCAAATACCGCTTTTCTCCCCAAGACAGGAGATCTTCTCCCAATTGGATGACATTTTCGGGAAGAAAGGCCTGTTTTCTTCCCTCAAGAGGACATTCTCTTCCCCAAAGAGGACGTTTGCTCCCAGACATACTGCAACTCTTAGAAATACCTCCATTTCCTCCCAAATCTACTCCATGACACGCCTCATGATGACACTTACTCCCAGATTTGGGGCATTTTCTCCCAGAAATACCAGGACTCTTCTGAATACTTCCCATTTCCTGCCTTCTATACAACATTAAACTCCTCAAGAGGACAGTTTCTTCCTGAACTGTGGCATTTTATCCCACATACAACATTTTTATCCCCAACAGAGCTCATTTTCTCCCACAAATACCACTACTCCAAGAAATAGCTGCCATTCTCTACCAAAAATGCTGCGTTTCGCTCCTCAAGATCACACTTACTCCCATCAAGATGGCATTTGGTCACAGAAATACCAGATTCTGCCCCCCAAATAGGACATTTTCTCCTAAAACAAGACATTTTCTCCCAGAAATACCACTTCTCTTAGAAATACCTCCCATTTCATCCCAAGAATTCTACTTGACGCTCCTCAAGATCACACTTACTCCCATCAAAATGGCCTTTTCTCCCAGATAGACCAGGTTTCTCCCAAATACACGACTTTTTCTCCCACAAAGACCCGTTTTCTCCCAAAGATGGGATATAATCCCCCAGAAATTCCTGCTAATTTTTAAGAAACGGCCTTTCTCCCACAATACCTGCTTTCTCACAAACACCTGTCATTTTCCAACCAAGTCTGCTACTATCTCCCCAAAACAGCACTTTGATGAGAAATACCTGACATTTGCTCACCAAAATACTACTTGACACTCCTCCAGAGGACATTGTCTCCCGTATTTACCATGTTTTCTCCCCAAGAGACCGCTTGGAACACCAAAAAGACCACCGTTTCTCTCCAAGACAAGACATTCTTTCCCACCCTTTCCCACTTTTCTCCCTAACCTGTGTCATTTCCTCCCAGAAATACCACTTTTCCCTTGGAAATTTCACCTTCTCTTCCAAAAAGAGGATTTTTTCTCCCAGAAAGACCCCTTCTCTTACAACTGCCTCATGCTTTCTCCCAAAAAGCCTCCATGTCAATACCAAATGGGACACTTGCAACCAAGAAGAGGACACTTTCTCCCAGGAATACCACTTTTCTCCCCAAGACAGGTGATCTTCTCCCAATTGGATGACATTTTCGGGAAGAAAGGCCTGTTTTCTTCCCTCAAGAGGACATTCTCTTCCCCAAAGAGGACGTTTGCTCCCAGACATACTGCAACTCTTAGAAATACCTCCATTTCCTCCCAAATCTACTCCATCACACGCCTCATGATGACACTTACTCCCAGATTTGGGGCATTTTCTCCCAGAAATACCAGGACTCTTCTGAATACTTCCCATTTCCTGCCTTCTATCCAACATTAAAATCCGCAAGAGGACAGTTTCTTCCTGAACTGTGGCATTTTATCCCACATACAACATTTTTATCCCCAACGGAGCTCATTTTCTCCCACAAATACCACTACTCCAAGAAATAGCTGCCATTCTCTACCAAAAATGCTGCGTTTCGCTCCTCAAGATCACACTTACTCCCATCAAGATGGCATTTGGTCACAGAAATACCAGATTCTGCCCCCCAAATAGGACATTTTCTCCTAAAACAAGACATTTTCTCCCAGAAATACCACTTCTCTTAGAAATACCTCCCATTTCATCCCAAGAATTCTACTTGACGCTCCTCAAGATCACACTTACTCCCATCAAAATGGCCTTTTCTCCCAGATAGACCAGGTTTCTCCCAAATACACGACTTTTTCTCCCACAAAGACCCGTTTTCTCCCAAAGATGGGATATAATCCCCCAGAAATTCCTGCTAATTTTTAAGAAACGGCCTTTCTCCCACAATACCTGCTTTCTCACAAACATCTGTCATTTTCCAACCAAGTCTGCTACTATCTCCCCAAAACAGCACTTTGCTGAGAAATACCTGACATTTGCTCACCAAAATACTACTTGACACTCCTCCAGAGGACATTGTGTCCCGTATTTACCATGTTTTCTCCCCAAGAGACCGCTTGGAACACCAAAAAGACCACCGTTTCTCCCCAAGACAAGACATTCTTTCCCACCCTTTCCCACTTTTCTCCCTAACCTGTGTCATTTCCTCCCAGAAATACCACCTTTCCCTTGGAAATTTCACCTTCTCTTCCAAAAAGAGGATTTTTTCTCCCAGAAAGACCCCTTCTCTTACAACTGCCTCATGCTTTCTCCCAAAAAGCCTCCATGTCAATACCAAATGGGACACTTGCAACCAAGAAGAGGACACTTTCTCCCAGGAATACCACTTTTCTCCCCAAGACAGGTGATCTTCTCCCAATTGGATGACATTTTCGGGAAGAAAGGCCTGTTTTCTTCCCTCAAGAGGACATTCTCTTCCCCAAAGAGGACGTTTGCTCCCAGACATACTGCAACTCTTAGAAATACCTCCATTTCCTCCCAAATCTACTCCATCACACGCCTCATGGTGACACTTACTCCCAGATTTGGGGCATTTTCTCCCAGAAATACCAGGACTCTTCTGAATACTTCCCATTTCCTGCCTTCTATACAACATTAAACTCCTCAAGAGGACAGTTTCTTCCTGAACTGTGGCATTTTATCCCACATACAACATTTTTATCCCCAACAGAGCTCATTTTCTCCCACAAATACCACTACTCCAAGAAATAGCTGCCATTCTCTACCAAAAATGCTGCGTTTCGCTCCTCAAGATCACACTTACTCCCATCAAGATGGCATTTGGTCACAGAAATACCAGATTCTGCCCCCCAAATAGGACATTTTCTCCTAAAACAAGACATTTTCTCCCAGAAATACCACTTCTCTTAGAAATACCTCCCATTTCATCCCAAGAATTCTACTTGACGCTCCTCAAGATCACACTTACTCCCATCAAAATGGCCTTTTCTCCCAGATAGACCAGGTTTCTCCCAAATACACGACTTTTTCTCCCACAAAGACCCGTTTTCTCCCAAAGATGGGATATAATCCCCCAGAAATTCCTGCTAATTTTTAAGAAACGGCCTTTCTCCCACAATACCTGCTTTCTCACAAACACCTGTCATTTTCCAACCAAGTCTGCTACTATCTCCCCAAAACAGCACTTTGATGAGAAATACCTGACATTTGCTCACCAAAATACTACTTGACACTCCTCCAGAGGACATTGTCTCCCGTATTTACCATGTTTTCTCCCCAAGAGACCGCTTGGAACACCAAAAAGACCACCGTTTTTCTCCAAGACAAGACATTCTTTCCCACCCTTTCCCACTTTTCTCCCTAACCTGTGTCATTTCCTCCCAGAAATACCACTTTTCCCTTGGAAATTTCACCTTCTCTTCCAAAAAGAGGATTTTTTCTCCCAGAAAGACCCCTTCTCTTACAACTGCCTCATGCTTTCTCCCAAAAAGCCTCCATGTCAATACCAAATGGGACACTTGCAACCAAGAAGAGGACACTTTCTCCCAGGAATACCACTTTTCTCCCCAAGACAGGTGATCTTCTCCCAATTGGATGACATTTTCGGGAAGAAAGGCCTGTTTTCTTCCCTCAAGAGGACATTCTCTTCCCCAAAGAGGACGTTTGCTCCCAGACATACTGCAACTCTTAGAAATACCTCCATTTCCTCCCAAATCTACTCCATCACACGCCTCATGATGACACTTACTCCCAGATTTGGGGCATTTTCTCCCAGAAATACCAGGACTCTTCTGAATACTTCCCATTTCCTGCCTTCTATCCAACATTAAAATCCGCAAGAGGACAGTTTCTTCCTGAACTGTGGCATTTTATCCCACATACAACATTTTTATCCCCAACGGAGCTCATTTTCTCCCACAAATACCACTACTCCAAGAAATAGCTGCCATTCTCTACCAAAAATGCTGCGTTTCGCTCCTCAAGATCACACTTACTCCCATCAAGATGGCATTTGGTCACAGAAATACCAGATTCTGCCCCCCAAATAGGACATTTTCTCCTAAAACAAGACATTTTCTCCCAGAAATACCACTTCTCTTAGAAATACCTCCCATTTCATCCCAAGAATTCTACTTGACGCTCCTCAAGATCACACTTACTCCCATCAAAATGGCCTTTTCTCCCAGATAGACCAGGTTTCTCCCAAATACACGACTTTTTCTCCCACAAAGACCCGTTTTCTCCCAAAGATGGGATATAATCCCCCAGAAATTCCTGCTAATTTTTAAGAAACGGCCTTTCTCCCACAATACCTGCTTTCTCACAAACATCTGTCATTTTCCAACCAAGTCTGCTACTATCTCCCCAAAACAGCACTTTGCTGAGAAATACCTGACATTTGCTCACCAAAATACTACTTGACACTCCTCCAGAGGACATTGTGTCCCGTATTTACCATGTTTTCTCCCCAAGAGACCGCTTGGAACACCAAAAAGACCACCGTTTCTCCCCAAGACAAGACATTCTTTCCCACCCTTTCCCACTTTTCTCCCTAACCTGTGTCATTTCCTCCCAGAAATACCACCTTTCCCTTGGAAATTTCACCTTCTCTTCCAAAAAGAGGATTTTTTCTCCCAGAAAGACCCCTTCTCTTACAACTGCCTCATGCTTTCTCCCAAAAAACCTCCATGTCAATACCAAATGGGACACTTGCAACCAAGAAGAGGACACTTTCTCCCTCAAATACCGCTTTTCTCCCCAAGACAGGTGATCTTCTCCCAATTGGATGACATTTTCGGGAAGAAAGGCCTGTTTTCTTCCCTCAAGAGGACATTCTCTTCCCCAAAGAGGACGTTTGCTCCCAGACATACTGCAACTCTTAGAAATACCTCCATTTCCTCCCAAATCTACTCCATCACACGCCTCATGGTGACACTTACTCCCAGATTTGGGGCATTTTCTCCCAGAAATACCAGGACTCTTCTGAATACTTCCCATTTCCTGCCTTCTATACAACATTAAACTCCGCAAGAGGACAGTTTCTTCCTGAACTGTGGCATTTTATCCCACATACAACATTTTTATCCCCAACAGAGCTCATTTTCTCCCACAAAAACCACTACTCCAAGAAATAGCTGCCATTCTCTACCAAAAATGCTGCGTTTCGCTCCTCAAGATCACACTTACTCCCATCAAGATGGCATTTGGTCACAGAAATACCAGATTCTGCCCCCCAAATAGGACATTTTCTCCTAAAACAAGACATTTTCTCCCAGAAATACCACTTCTCTTAGAAATACCTCCCATTTCATCCCAAGAATTCTACTTGACGCTCCTCTAGATCACACTTACTCCCATCAAAATGGCCTTTTCTCCCAGATAGACCAGGTTTCTCCCAAATACACGACTTTTTCTCCCACAAAGACCCGTTTTCTCCCAAAGATGGGATATAATCCCCCAGAAATTCCTGCTAATTTTTAAGAAACGGCCTTTCTCCCACAATACCTGCTCTCTCACAAACACCTGTCATTTTCCAACCAAGTCTGCTACTATCTCCCCAAAACAGCACTTTGCTGAGAAATACCTGACATTTGCTCACCAAAATACTACTTGACACTCCTCCAGAGGACATTGTCTCCCGTATTTACCATGTTTTCTCCCCAAGAGACCGCTTGGAACACCAAAAAGACCACCGTTTCTCTCCAAGACAAGACATTCTTTCCCACCCTTTCCCACTTTTCTCCCTAACCTGTGTCATTTCCTCCCAGAAATACCACTTTTCCCTTGGAAATTTCACCCTCTCTTCCAAAAAGAGGATTTTTTCTCCCAGAAAGACCTTTTCTCTTACAACTGCCTCATGCTTTCTCCCAAAAAGCCTCCATGTCAATCCCAAATGGGACACTTGCAACCAAGAAGAGGACACTTTCTCCCAGGAATACCACTTTTCTCCCCAAGAGAGGAGATCTTCTCCCAATTGGATGACATTTTCGGGAAGAAAGGCCTGTTTTCTTCCCTCAAGAGGACATTCTCTTCCCCAAAGAGGACGTTTGCTCCCAGACATACTGCAACTCTTAGAAATACCTCCATTTCCTCCCAAATCTACTCCATCACACGCCTCATGGTGACACTTACTCCCAGATTTGGGGCATTTTCTCCCAGAAATACCAGGACTCTTCTGAATACTTCCCATTTCCTGCCTTCTATCCAACATTAAACTCCGCAAGAGGACAGTTTCTTCCTGAACTGTGGCATTGTATCCCACATACAACATTTTTATCCCCAACAGAGCTCATTTTCTCCCACAAATACCACTACTCCAAGAAATAGCTGCCATTCTCTACCAAAAATGCTGCGTTTCGCTCCTCAAGATCACACTTACTCCCATCAAGATGGCATTTGGTCACAGAAATACCAGATTCTGCCCCCCAAATAGGACATTTTCTCCTAAAACAAGACATTTTCTCCCAGAAATACCACTTCTCTTAGAAATACCTCCCATTTCATCCCAAGAATTCTACTTGACGCTCCTCTAGATCACACTTACTCCCATCAAAATGGCCTTTTCTCCCAGATAGACCAGGTTTCTCCCAAATACACGACTTTTTCTCCCACAAAGACCCGTTTTCTCCCAAAGATGGGATATAATCCCCCAGAAATTCCTGCTAATTTTTAAGAAACGGCCTTTCTCCCACAATACCTGCTCTCTCACAAACACCTGTCATTTTCCAACCAAGTCTGCTACTATCTCCCCAAAACAGCACTTTGCTGAGAAATACCTGACATTTGCTCACCAAAATACTACTTGACACTCCTCCAGAGGACATTGTGTCCCGTATTTACCATGTTTTCTCCCCAAGAGACCGCTTGGAACACCAAAAAGACCACCGTTTCTCTCCAAGACAAGACATTCTTTCCCACCCTTTCCCACTTTTCTCCCTAACCTGTGTCATTTCCTCCCAGAAATACCACCTTTCCCTTGGAAATTTCACCCTCTCTTCCAAAAAGAGGATTTTTTCTCCCAGAAAGACCCCTTCTCTTACAACTGCCTCATGCTTTCTCCCAAAAAGCCTCCATGTCAATACCAAATGGGACACTTGCAACCAAGAAGAGGACACTTTCTCCCTCAAATACCGCTTTTCTCCCCAAGACAGGTGATCTTCTCCCAATTGGATGACTTTTTCGGGAAGAAAGGCCTGTTTTCTTCCCTCAAGAGGACATTCTCTTCCCCAAAGAGGACGTTTGCTCCCAGACATACTGCAACTCTTAGAAATACCTCCATTTCCTCCCAAATCTACTCCATCACACGCCTCATGGTGACACTTACTCCCAGATTTGGGGCATTTTCTCCCAGAAATACCAGGACTCTTCTGAATACTTCCCATTTCCTGCCTTCTATCCAACATTAAAATCCGCAAGAGGACAGTTTCTTCCTGAACTGTGGCATTGTATCCCACATACAACATTTTTATCCCCAACAGAGCTCATTTTCTCCCACAAATACCACTACTCCAAGAAATAGCTGCCATTCTCTACCAAAAATGCTGCCTTACGCTCCTCAAGATCACACTTACTCCCATCAAGATGGCATTTAGTCACAGAAATACCAGATTCTGCCCCCCAAATAGGACATTTTCTCCTAAAACAAGACATTTTCTCCCAGAAATACCACTTCTCTTAGAAATACCTCCCATTTCATCCCAAGAATTCTACTTGACGCTCCTCTAGATCACACTTACTCCCATCAAAATGGCCTTTTCTCCCAGATAGACCAGGTTTCTCCCAAATACACGACTTTTTCTCCCACAAAGACCCGTTTTCTCCCAAAGATGGGATATAATCCCCCAGAAATTCCTGCTAATTTTTAAGAAACGGCCTTTCTCCCACAATACCTGCTTTCTCACAAACACCTGTCATTTTCCAACCAAGTCTGCTACTATCTCCCCAAAGCAGCACTTTGCTGAGAAATACCTGACATTTGCTCACCAAAATACTACTTGACACTCCTCCAGAGGACATTGTCTCCCGTATTTACCATGTTTTCTCCCCAAGAGACCGCTTGGAACACCAAAAAGACCACCGTTTCTCTCCAAGACAAGACATTCTTTCCCACCCTTTCCCACTTTTCTCCCTAACCTGTGTCATTTCCTCCCAGAAATACCACTTTTCCCTTGGAAATTTCACCCTCTCTTCCAAAAAGAGGATTTTTTCTCCCAGAAAGACCCCTTCTCTTACAACTGCCTCATGCTTTCTCCCAAAAAGCCTCCATGTCAACACCAAATGGGACACTTGCAACCAAGAAGAGGACACTTTCTCCCAGGAATACCACTTTTCTCCCCAAGAGAGGAGATCTTCTCCCAATTGGATGACATTTTCGGGAAGAAAGGCCTGTTTTCTTCCCTCAAGAGGACATTCTCTTCCCCAAAGAGGATGTTTTCTCCGAGACATACTGCAACTCTTAGAAATACCTCCATTTCCTCCCAAATCTACTCCATCACACGCCTCATGGTGACACTTACTCCCAGATTTGGGGCATTTTTTCCCAGAAATACCAGGACTCTTCTGAATACTTCCCATTTCCTGCCTTCTATACAACATTAAAATCTGCAAGAGGACAGTTTCTTCCTGAACTGTGGCATTTTATCCCACATACAACATTTTTATTCCCAACAGAGCTCATTTTCTCCCACAAATACCACTACTCCAAGAAATAGCTGCCATTCTCTACCAAAAATGCTGCGTTTCGCTCCTCAAGATCACACTTACTCCCATCAAGATGGCATTTGGTCACAGAAATACCAGATTCTGCCCCCCAAATAGGACATTTTCTGCCAAAACAAGACATTTTCTCCCAGAAATACCACTTCTCTTAGAAATACCTCCCATTTCATCCCAAGAATTCTACTTGACGCTCCTCAAGATCACACTTACTCCCATCAAAATGGCCTTTTCTCCCAGATAGACCAGGTTTCTCCCAAATACACGACTTTTTCTCCCACAAAGACCCGTTTTCTCCCAAAGATGGGATATAATCCCCCAGAAATTCCTGCTGATTTTTAAGAAACGGCCTTTCTCCCACAATACCTGCTTTCTCACAAACACCTGTCATTTTCCAACCAAGTCTGCTACTATCTCCCCAAAACAGCACTTTGCTGAGAAATACCTGACATTTGCTCACCAAAATACTACTTGACACTCCTCCAGAGGACATTGTGTCCCGTATTTACCATGTTTTCTCCCCAAGAGACCGCTTGGAACACCAAAAAGACCACCGTTTCTCTCCAAGACAAGACATTCTTTCCCACCCTTTCCCACTTTTCTCCCTAACCTGTGTCATTTCCTCCCAGAAATACCACTTTTCCCTTGGAAATTTCACCCTCTCTTCCAAAAAGAGGATTTTTTTCTCCCAGAAATACCCCTTCTCTTACAACTGCCTCATGCTTTCTCCCAAAAAGCCTCCATGTCAATACCAAATGGGACACTTGCAACCAAGAAGAGGACACTTTCTCCCAGGAATACCACTTTTCTCCCCAAGACAGGTGATCTTCTCCCAATTGGATGACATTTTCGGGAAGAAAGGCCTGTTTTCTTCCCTCAAGAGGACATTCTCTTCCCCAAAGAGGACGTTTGCTCCCAGACATACTGCAACTCTTAGAAATACCTCCATTTCCTCCCAAATCTACTCCATCACACGCCTCATGATGACACTTACTCCCAGATTTGGGGCATTTTCTCCCAGAAATACCAGGACTCTTCTGAATACTTCCCATTTCCTGCCTTCTATACAACATTAAAATCCGCAAGAGGACAGTTTCTTCCTGAACTATGGCATTTTATCCCACATACAACATTTTTATCCCCAACAGAGCTCATTTTCTCCCACAAATACCACTACTCCAAGAAATAGCTGCCATTCTCTACCAAAAATGCTGCCTTACGCTCCTCAAGATCACACTTACTCCCATCAAGATGGCATTTGGTCACAGAAATACCAGATTCTGCCCCCCAAATAGGACATTTTCTCCTAAAACAAGACATTTTCTCCCAGAAATACCACTTCTCTTAGAAATACCTCCCATTTCATCCCAAGAATTCTACTTGACGCTCCTCAAGATCACACTTACTCCCATCAAAATGGCCTTTTCTCCCAGATAGACCAGGTTTCTCCCAAATACACGACTTTTTCTCCCACAAAGACCCGTTTTCTCCCAAAGATGGGATATAATCCCCCAGAAATTCCTGCTGATTTTTAAGAAACGGCCTTTCTCCCACAATACCTGCTTTCTCACAAACACCTGTCATTTTCCAACCAAGTCTGCTACTATCTCCCCAAAACAGCACTTTGCTGAGAAATACCTGACATTTGCTCACCAAGATACTACTTGACACTCCTCCAGAGGACATTGTCTCCCGTATTTACCATGTTTTCTCCCCAAGAGACCGCTTGGAACACCAAAAAGACCACCGTTTCTCTCCAAGACAAGACATTCTTTCCCACCCTTTCCCACTTTTCTCCCTAACCTGTGTCATTTCCTCCCAGAAATACCACTTTTCCCTTGGAAATTTCACCCTCTCTTCCAAAAAGAGGATTTTTTCTCCCAGAAAGACCTTTTCTCTTACAACTGCCTCATGCTTTCTCCCAAAAAGCCTCCATGTCAATCCCAAATGGGACACTTGCAACCAAGAAGAGGACACTTTCTCCCAGGAATACCACTTTTCTCCCCAAGAGAGGAGATCTTCTCCCAATTGGATGACATTTTCGGGAAGAAAGGCCTGTTTTCTTCCCTCAAGAGGACATTCTCTTCCCCAAAGAGGATGTTTTCTCCGAGACATACTGCAACTCTTAGAAATACCTCCATTTCCTCCCAAATCTACTCCATCACACGCCTCATGGTGACACTTACTCCCAGATTTGGGGCATTTTTTCCCAGAAATACCAGGACTCTTCTGAATACTTCCCATTTCCTGCCTTCTATACAACATTAAAATCTGCAAGAGGATAGTTTCTTCCTGAACTGTGGCATTTTATCCCACATACAACATTTTTATTCCCAACAGAGCTCATTTTCTCCCACAAATACCACTACTCCAAGAAATAGCTGCCATTCTCTACCAAAAATGCTGCGTTTCGCTCCTCAAGATCACACTTACTCCCATCAAGATGGCATTTGGTCACAGAAATACCAGATTCTGCCCCCCAAATAGGACATTTTCTGCCAAAACAAGACATTTTCTCCCAGAAATACCACTTCTCTTAGAAATACCTCCCATTTCATCCCAAGAATTCTACTTGACGCTCCTCAAGATCACACTTACTCCCATCAAAATGGCCTTTTCTCCCAGATAGACCAGGTTTCTCCCAAATACACGACTTTTTCTCCCACAAAGACCCGTTTTCTCCCAAAGATGGGATATAATCCCCCAGAAATTCCTGCTGATTTTTAAGAAACGGCCTTTCTCCCACAATACCTGCTTTCTCACAAACACCTGTCATTTTCCAACCAAGTCTGCTACTATCTCCCCAAAACAGCACTTTGCTGAGAAATACCTGACATTTGCTCACCAAAATACTACTTGACACTCCTCCAGAGGACATTGTGTCCCGTATTTACCATGTTTTCTCCCCAAGAGACCGCTTGGAACACCAAAAAGACCACCGTTTCTCTCCAAGACAAGACATTCTTTCCCACCCTTTCCCACTTTTCTCCCTAACCTGTGTCATTTCCTCCCAGAAATACCACTTTTCCCTTGGAAATTTCACCCTCTCTTCCAAAAAGAGGATTTTTTTCTCCCAGAAATACCCCTTCTCTTACAACTGCCTCATGCTTTCTCCCAAAAAGCCTCCATGTCAATACCAAATGGGACACTTGCAACCAAGAAGAGGACACTTTCTCCCAGGAATACCACTTTTCTCCCCAAGACAGGTGATCTTCTCCCAATTGGATGACATTTTCGGGAAGAAAGGCCTGTTTTCTTCCCTCAAGAGGACATTCTCTTCCCCAAAGAGGACGTTTGCTCCCAGACATACTGCAACTCTTAGAAATACCTCCATTTCCTCCCAAATCTACTCCATCACACGCCTCATGATGACACTTACTCCCAGATTTGGGGCATTTTCTCCCAGAAATACCAGGACTCTTCTGAATACTTCCCATTTCCTGCCTTCTATACAACATTAAAATCCGCAAGAGGACAGTTTCTTCCTGAACTATGGCATTTTATCCCACATACAACATTTTTATCCCCAACAGAGCTCATTTTCTCCCACAAAAACCACTACTCCAAGAAATAGCTGCCATTCTCTACCAAAAATGCTGCCTTACGCTCCTCAAGATCACACTTACTCCCATCAAGATGGCATTTGGTCACAGAAATACCAGATTCTGCCCCCCAAATAGGACATTTTCTCCTAAAACAAGACATTTTCTCCCAGAAATACCACTTCTCTTAGAAATACCTCCCATTTCATCCCAAGAATTCTACTTGACGCTCCTCAAGATCACACTTACTCCCATCAAAATGGCCTTTTCTCCCAGATAGACCAGGTTTCTCCCAAATACACGACTTTTTCTCCCACAAAGACCCGTTTTCTCCCAAAGATGGGATATAATCCCCCAGAAATTCCTGCTGATTTTTAAGAAACGGCCTTTCTCCCACAATACCTGCTTTCTCACAAACACCTGTCATTTTCCAACCAAGTCTGCTACTATCTCCCCAAAACAGCACTTTGCTGAGAAATACCTGACATTTGCTCACCAAGATACTACTTGACACTCCTCCAGAGGACATTGTCTCCCGTATTTACCATGTTTTCTCCCCAAGAGACCGCTTGGAACACCAAAAAGACCACCGTTTCTCTCCAAGACAAGACATTCTTTCCCACCCTTTCCCACTTTTCTCCCTAACCTGTGTCATTTCCTCCCAGAAATACCACTTTTCCCTTGGAAATTTCACCCTCTCTTCCAAAAAGAGGATTTTTTCTCCCAGAAAGACCTTTTCTCTTACAACTGCCTCATGCTTTCTCCCAAAAAGCCTCCATGTCAATCCCAAATGGGACACTTGCAACCAAGAAGAGGACACTTTCTCCCAGGAATACCACTTTTCTCCCCAAGACAGGAGAGCTTCTCCCAATTGGATGACATTTTCGGGAAGAAAGGCCTGTTTTCTTCCCTCAAGAGGACATTCTCTTCCCCAAAGAGGACGTTTGCTCCCAGACATACTGCAACTCTTAGAAATACCTCCATTTCCTCCCAAATCTACTCCATGACACGCCTCATGATGACACTTACTCCCAGATTTGGGGCATTTTCTCCCAGAAATACCAGGACTCTTCTGAACACTTCCCATTTCCTGCCTTCTATACAACATTAAACTCCGCAAGAGGACAGTTTCTTCCTGAACTCTGGCATTTTATCCCACATACAACATTTTTATCCCCAACAGAGCTCATTTTCTCCCACAAATACCACTACTCCAAGAAATAGCTGCCATTCTCTACCAAAAATGCTGCGTTTCGCTCCTCAAGATCACACTTACTCCCATCAAGATGGCATTTAGTCACAGAAATACCAGATTCTGCCCCCCAAATAGGACATTTTCTCCTAAAACAAGACATTTTCTCCCAGAAATACCACTTCTCTTAGAAATACCTCCCATTTCATCCCAAGAATTCTACTTGACGCTCCTCTAGATCACACTTACTCCCATCAAAATGGCCTTTTCTCCCAGATAGACCAGGTTTCTCCCAAATACACGACTTTTTCTCCCACAAAGACCCGTTTTCTCCTAAAGATGGGATATAATCCCCCAGAAATTCCTGCTAATTTTTAAGAAACGGCCTTTCTCCCACAATACCTGCTCTCTCACAAACACCTGTCATTTTCCAACCAAGTCTGCTACTATCTCCCCAAAACAGCACTTTGCTGAGAAATACCTGACATTTGCTCACCAAAATACTACTTGACACTCCTCCAGAGGACATTGTCTCCCGTATTTACCATGTTTTCTCCCCAAGAGACCGCTTGGAACACCAAAAAGACCACCGTTTCTCTCCAAGACAAGACATTCTTTCCCACCCTTTCCCACTTTTCTCCCTAACCTGTGTCATTTCCTCCCAGAAATACCACTTTTCCCTTGGAAATTTCACCCTCTCTTCCAAAAAGAGGATTTTTTCTCCCAGAAAGACCCCTTCTCTTACAACTGCCTCATGCTTTCTCCCAAAAAGCCTCCATGTCAATCCCAAATGGGACACTTGCAACCAAGAAGAGGACACTTTCTCCCAGGAATACCACTTTTCTCCCCAAGACAGGTGATCTTCTCCCAATTGGATGACATTTTCGGGAAGAAAGGCCTGTTTTCTTCCCTCAAGAGGACATTCTCTTCCCCAAAGAGGACGTTTGCTCCCAGACATACTGCAACTCTTAGAAATACCTCCATTTCCTCCCAAATCTACTCCATCACACGCCTCATGGTGACACTTACTCCCAGATTTGGGGCATTTTCTCCCAGAAATACCAGGACTCTTCTGAATACTTCCCATTTCCTGCCTTCTATCCAACATTAAAATCCGCAAGAGGACAGTTTCTTCCTGAACTGTGGCATTTTATCCCACATACAACATTTTTATCCCCAACAGAGCTCATTTTCTCCCACAAATACCACTACTCCAAGAAATAGCTGCCATTCTCTACCAAAAATGCTGCCTTACGCTCCTCAAGATCACACTTACTCCCATCAAGATGGCATTTAGTCACAGAAATACCAGATTCTGCCCCCCAAATAGGACATTTTCTCCTAAAACAAGACATTTTCTCCCAGAAATACCACTTCTCTTAGAAATACCTCCCATTTCATCCCAAGAATTCTACTTGACGCTCCTCTAGATCACACTTACTCCCATCAAAATGGCCTTTTCTCCCAGATAGACCAGGTTTCTCCCAAATACACGACTTTTTCTCCCACAAAGACCCGTTTTCTCCTAAAGATGGGATATAATCCCCCAGAAATTCCTGCTAATTTTTAAGAAACGGCCTTTCTCCCACAATACCTGCTTTCTCACAAACACCTGTCATTTTCCAACCAAGTCTGCTACTATCTCCCCAAAACAGCACTTTGCTGAGAAATACCTGACATTTGCTCACCAAAATACTACTTGACACTCCTCCAGAGGACATTGTGTCCCGTATTTACCATGTTTTCTCCCCAAGAGACCGCTTGGAACACCAAAAAGACCACCGTTTCTCTCCAAGACAAGACATTCTTTCCCACCCTTTCCCACTTTTCTCCCTAACCTGTGTCATTTCCTCCCAGAAATACCACTTTTCCCTTGGAAATTTCACCCTCTCTTCCAAAAAGAGGATTTTTTCTCCCAGAAATACCCCTTCTCTTACAACTGCCTCATGCTTTCTCCCAAAAAGCCTCCATGTCAATCCCAAATGGGACACTTGCAACCAAGAAGAGGACACTTTCTCCCAGGAATACCGCTTTTCTCCCCAAGAGAGGAGATCTTCTCCCAATTGGATGACATTTTCAGGAAGAAAGGCCTGTTTTCTTCCCTCAAGAGGACATTCTCTTCCACAAAGAGGACGTTTGCTCCCAGACATACTGCAACTCTTAGAAATACCTCCATTTCCTCCCAAATCTACTCCATCACACGCCTCATGGTGACACTTACTCCCAGATTTGGGGCATTTTCTCCCAGAAATACCAGGACTCTTCTGAATACTTCCCATTTCCTGCCTTCTATCCAACATTAAAATCCGCAAGAGGACAGTTCCTTCCTGAACTGTGGCATTTTATCCCACATACAACATTTTTATCCCCAACAGAGCTCATTTTCTCCCACAAATACCACTACTCCAAGAAATAGCTGCCATTCTCTACCAAAAATGCTGCCTTACGCTCCTCAAGATCACACTTACTCCCATCAAGATGGCATTTAGTCACAGAAATACCAGATTCTGCCCCCCAAATAGGACATTTTCTCCTAAAACAAGACATTTTCTCCCAGAAATACCACTTCTCTTAGAAATACCTCCCATTTCATCCCAAGAATTCTACTTGACGCTCCTCTAGATCACACTTACTCCCATCAAAATGGCCTTTTCTCCCAGATAGACCAGGTTTCTCCCAAATACACGACTTTTTCTCCCACAAAGACCCGTTTTCTCCCAAAGATGGGATATAATCCCCCAGAAATTCCTGCTAATTTTTAAGAAACGGCCTTTCTCCCACAATACCTGCTCTCTCACAAACACCTGTCATTTTCCAACCAAGTCTGCTACTATCTCCCCAAAACAGCACTTTGCTGAGAAATACCTGACATTTGCTCACCAAAATACTACTTGACACTCCTCCAGAGGACATTGTGTCCCGTATTTACCATGTTTTCTCCCCAAGAGACCACTTGGAACACCAAAAAGACCACCGTTTCTCTCCAAGACAAGACATTCTTTCCCACCCTTTCCCACTTTTCTCCCTAACCTGTGTCATTTCCTCCCAGAAATACCACTTTTCCCTTGGAAATTTCACCCTCTCTTCCAAAAAGAGGATTTTTTCTCCCAGAAAGACCCCTTCTCTTACAACTGCCTCATGCTTTCTCCCAAAAAGCCTCCATGTCAATCCCAAATGGGACACTTGCAACCAAGAAGAGGACACTTTCTCCCTCAAATACCGCTTTTCTCCCCAAGACAGGTGATCTTCTCCCAATTGGATGACATTTTCGGGAAGAAAGGCCTGTTTTCTTCCCTCAAGAGGACATTCTCTTCCCCAAAGAGGACGTTTGCTCCCAGACATACTGCAACTCTTAGAAATACCTCCATTTCCTCCCAAATCTACTCCATCACACGCCTCATGGTGACACTTACTCCCAGATTTGGGGCATTTTCTCCCAGAAATACCAGGACTCTTCTGAATACTTCCCATTTCCTGCCTTCTATCCAACATTAAAATCCGCAAGAGGACAGTTTCTTCCTGAACTGTGGCATTTTATCCCACATACAACATTTTTATCCCCAACGGAGCTCATTTTCTCCCACAAATACCACTACTCCAAGAAATAGCTGCCATTCTCTACCAAAAATGCTGCGTTTCGCTCCTCAAGATCACACTTACTCCCATCAAGATGGCATTTGGTCACAGAAATACCAGATTCTGCCCCCCAAATAGGACATTTTCTCCTAAAACAAGACATTTTCTCCCAGAAATACCACTTCTCTTAGAAATACCTCCCATTTCATCCCAAGAATTCTACTTGACGCTCCTCAAGATCACACTTACTCCCATCAAAATGGCCTTTTCTCCCAGATAGACCAGGTTTCTCCCAAATACACGACTTTTTCTCCCACAAAGACCCGTTTTCTCCCAAAGATGGGATATAATCCCCCAGAAATTCCTGCTAATTTTTAAGAAACAGCATTTCTCCCACAATACCTGCTTTCTCACAAACACCTGTCATTTTCCAACCAAGTCTGCTACTATCTCCCCAAAACAGCACTTTGCTGAGAAATACCTGACATTTGCTCACCAAAATACTATTTGACACTCCTCCAGAGGACATTGTCTCCCGTATTTACCATGTTTTCTCCCCAAGAGACCGCTTGGAACACCAAAAAGACCACCGTTTCTCTCCAAGACAAGACATTTTTTCCCACCCTTTCCCACTTTTCTCCCTAACCTGTGTCATTTCCTCCCAGAAATACCACTTTTCCCTTGGAAATTTCACCCTCTCTTCCAAAAAGAGGATTTTTTTCTCCCAGAAATACCCCTTCCCTTACAACTGCCTCATGCTTTCTCCCAAAAAGCCTCCATGTCAATACCAAATGGGACACTTGCAACCAAGAAGAGGACACTTTCTCCCAGGAATACCACTTTTCTCCCCAAGACAGGTGATCTTCTCCCAATTGGATGACATTTTCGGGAAGAAAGGCCTGTTTTCTTCCCTCAAGAGGACATTCTCTTCCACAAAGAGGACGTTTGCTCCCAGACATACTGCAACTCTTAGAAATACCTCCATTTCCTCCCAAATCTACTCCATGACACGCCTCATGATGACACTTACTCCCAGATTTGGGGCATTTTCTCCCAGAAATACCAGGACTCTTCTGAATACTTCCCATTTCCTGCCTTCTATACAACATTAAACTCCGCAAGAGGACAGTTCCTTCCTGAACTGTGGCATTTTATCCCACATACAACATTTTTATCCCCAACAGAGCTCATTTTCTCCCACAAATACCACTACTCCAAGAAATAGCTGCCATTCTCTACCAAAAATGCTGCGTTTCGCTCCTCAAGATCACACTTACTCCCATCAAGATGGCATTTGGTCACAGAAATACCAGATTCTGCCCCCCAAATAGGACATTTTCTCCTAAAACAAGACATTTTCTCCCAGAAATACCACTTCTCTTAGAAATACCTCCCATTTCATCCCAAGAATTCTACTTGACGCTCCTCAAGATCACACTTACTCCCATCAAAATGGCCTTTTCTCCCAGATAGACCAGGTTTCTCCCAAATACACGACTTTTTCTCCCACAAAGACCCGTTTTCTCCCAAAGATGGGATATAATCCCCCAGAAATTCCTGCTGATTTTTAAGAAACAGCCTTTCTCCCACAATACCTGCTTTCTCACAAACACCTGTCATTTTCCAACCAAGTCTGCTACTATCTCCCCAAAACAGCACTTTGCTGAGAAATACCTGACATTTGCTCACCAAAATACTATTTGACACTCCTCCAGAGGACATTGTCTCCCGTATTTACCATGTTTTCTCCCCAAGAGACCGCTTGGAACACCAAAAAGACCACTGTTTCTCTCCAAGACAAGACATTCTTTCCCACCCTTTCCCACTTTTCTCCCTAACCTGTGTCATTTCCTCCCAGAAATACCACTTTTCCCTTGGAAATTTCACCCTCTCTTCCAAAAAGAGGATTTTTTTCTCCCAGAAATACCCCTTCTCTTACAACTGCCTCATGCTTTCTCCCAAAAAGCCTCCATGTCAATCCCAAATGGGACACTTGCAACCAAGAAGAGGACACTTTCTCCCAGGAATACCACTTTTCTCCCCAAGACAGGTGATCTTCTCCCAATTGGATGACATTTTCGGGAAGAAAGGCCTGTTTTCTTCCCTCAAGAGGACATTCTCTTCCACAAAGAGGACGTTTGCTCCCAGACATACTGCAACTCTTAGAAATACCTCCATTTCCTCCCAAATCTACTCCATCACACGCCTCATGATGACACTTACTCCCAGATTTGGGGCATTTTCTCCCAGAAATACCAGGACTCTTCTGAATACTTCCCATTTCCTGCCTTCTATACAACATTAAACTCCGCAAGAGGACAGTTCCTTCCTGAACTGTGGCATTTTATCCCACATACAACATTTTTATCCCCAACAGAGCTCATTTTCTCCCACAAATACCACTACTCCAAGAAATAGCTGCCATTCTCTACCAAAAATGCTGCGTTTCGCTCCTCAAGATCACACTTACTCCCATCAAGATGGCATTTGGTCACAGAAATACCAGATTCTGCCCCCCAAATAGGACATTTTCTCCTAAAACAAGACATTTTCTCCCAGAAATACCACTTCTCTTAGAAATACCTCCCATTTCATCCCAAGAATTCTACTTGACGCTCCTCAAGATCACACTTACTCCCATCAAAATGGCCTTTTCTCCCAGATAGACCAGGTTTCTCCCAAATACACGACTTTTTCTCCCACAAAGACCCGTTTTCTCCCAAAGATGGGATATAATCCCCCAGAAATTCCTGCTGATTTTTAAGAAACGGCCTTTCTCCCACAATACCTGCTTTCTCACAAACACCTGTCATTTTCCAACCAAGTCTGCTACTATCTCCCCAAAACAGCACTTTGCTGAGAAATACCTGACATTTGCTCACCAAAATACTATTTGACACTCCTCCAGAGGACATTGTGTCCCGTATTTACCATGTTTTCTCCCCAAGAGACCGCTTGGAACACCAAAAAGACCACTGTTTCTCTCCAAGACAAGACATTCTTTCCCACCCTTTCCCACTTTTCTCCCTAACCTGTGTCATTTCCTCCCAGAAATACCACTTTTCCCTTGGAAATTTCACCCTCTCTTCCAAAAAGAGGATTTTTTCTCCCAGAAAGACCCCTTCTCTTACAACTGCCTCATGCTTTCTCCCAAAAAGCCTCCATGTCAATACCAAATGGGACACTTGCAACCAAGAAGAGGACACTTTCTCCCAGGAATACCACTTTTCTCCCCAAGACAGGTGATCTTCTCCCAATTGGATGACATTTTCGGGAAGAAAGGCCTGTTTTCTTCCCTCAAGAGGACATTCTCTTCCCCAAAGAGGACGTTTGCTCCCAGACATACTGCAACTCTTAGAAATACCTCCATTTCCTCCCAAATCTACTCCATGACACGCCTCATGATGACACTTACTCCCAGATTTGGGGCATTTTCTCCCAGAAATACCAGGACTCTTCTGAATACTTCCCATTTCCTGCCTTCTATACAACATTAAACTCCGCAAGAGGACAGTTCCTTCCTGAACTGTGGCATTTTATCCCACATACAACATTTTTATCCCCAACAGAGCTCATTTTCTCCCACAAATACCACTACTCCAAGAAATAGCTGCCATTCTCTACCAAAAATGCTGCGTTTCGCTCCTCAAGATCACACTTACTCCCATCAAGATGGCATTTGGTCACAGAAATACCAGATTCTGCCCCCCAAATAGGACATTTTCTCCTAAAACAAGACATTTTCTCCCAGAAATACCACTTCTCTTAGAAATACCTCCCATTTCATCCCAAGAATTCTACTTGACGCTCCTCAAGATCACACTTACTCCCATCAAAATGGCCTTTTCTCCCAGATAGACCAGGTTTCTCCCAAATACACGACTTTTTCTCCCACAAAGACCCGTTTTCTCCCAAAGATGGGATATAATCCCCCAGAAATTCCTGCTGATTTTTAAGAAACAGCCTTTCTCCCACAATACCTGCTTTCTCACAAACACCTGTCATTTTCCAACCAAGTCTGCTACTATCTCCCCAAAACAGCACTTTGCTGAGAAATACCTGACATTTGCTCACCAAAATACTATTTGACACTCCTCCAGAGGACATTGTCTCCCGTATTTACCATGTTTTCTCCCCAAGAGACCGCTTGGAACACCAAAAAGACCACCGTTTCTCTCCAAGACAAGACATTCTTTCCCACCCTTTCCCACTTTTCTCCCTAACCTGTGTCATTTCCTCCCAGAAATACCACTTTTCCCTTGGAAATTTCACCCTCTCTTCCAAAAAGAGGATTTTTTCTCCCAGAAAGACCCCTTCTCTTACAACTGCCTCATGCTTTCTCCCAAAAAGCCTCCATGTCAATACCAAATGGGACACTTGCAACCAAGAAGAGGACACTTTCTCCCAGGAATACCACTTTTCTCCCCAAGACAGGTGATCTTCTCCCAATTGGATGACATTTTCGGGAAGAAAGGCCTGTTTTCTTCCCTCAAGAGGACATTCTCTTCCCCAAAGAGGACGTTTGCTCCCAGACATACTGCAACTCTTAGAAATACCTCCATTTCCTCCCAAATCTACTCCATGACACGCCTCATGGTGACACTTACTCCCAGATTTGGGGCATTTTCTCCCAGAAATACCAGGACTCTTCTGAATACTTCCCATTTCCTGCCTTCTATACAACATTAAACTCCGCAAGAGGACAGTTCCTTCCTGAACTGTGGCATTTTATCCCACATACAACATTTTTATCCCCAACAGAGCTCATTTTCTCCCACAAATACCACTACTCCAAGAAATAGCTGCCATTCTCTACCAAAAATGCTGCCTTACGCTCCTCAAGATCACACTTACTCCCATCAAGATGGCATTTAGTCACAGAAATACCAGATTCTGCCCCCCAAATAGGACATTTTCTCCTAAAACAAGACATTTTCTCCCAGAAATACCACTTCTCTGAGAAATACCTCCCATTTCATCCCAAGAATTCTACTTGACGCTCCTCAAGATCACACTTACTCCCATCAAAATGGCCTTTTCTCCCAGATAGACCAGGTTTCTCCCAAATACACGACTTTTTCTCCCACAAAGACCCGTTTTCTCCCAAAGATGGGATATAATCCCCCAGAAATTCCTGCTGATTTTTAAGAAACGGCCTTTCTCCCACAATACCTGCTTTCTCACAAACACCTGTCATTTTCCAACCAAGTCTGCTACTATCTCCCCAAAACAGCACTTTGCTGAGAAATACCTGACATTTGCTCACCAAAATACTACTTGACACTCCTCCAGAGGACATTGTCTCCCGTATTTACCATGTTTTCTCCCCAAGAGACCGCTTGGAACACCAAAAAGACCACCGTTTCTCTCCAAGACAAGACATTCTTTCCCACCCTTTCCCACTTTTCTCCCTAACCTGTGTCATTTCCTCCCAGAAATACCACTTTTCCCTTGGAAATTTCACCCTCTCTTCCAAAAAGAGGATTTTTTCTCCCAGAAAGACCCCTTCTCTTACAACTGCCTCATGCTTTCTCCCAAAAAGCCTCCATGTCAATACCAAATGGGACACTTGCAACCAAGAAGAGGACACTTTCTCCCAGGAATACCACTTTTCTCCCCAAGACAGGTGATCTTCTCCCAATTGGATGACATTTTCGGGAAGAAAGGCCTGTTTTCTTCCCTCAAGAGGACATTCTCTTCCCCAAAGAGGACGTTTGCTCCCAGACATACTGCAACTCTTAGAAATACCTCCATTTCCTCCCAAATCTACTCCATGACACGCCTCATGGTGACACTTACTCCCAGATTTGGGGCATTTTCTCCCAGAAATACCAGGACTCTTCTGAATACTTCCCATTTCCTGCCTTCTATACAACATTAAACTCCGCAAGAGGACAGTTCCTTCCTGAACTGTGGCATTTTATCCCACATACAACATTTTTATCCCCAACAGAGCTCATTTTCTCCCACAAATACCACTACTCCAAGAAATAGCTGCCATTCTCTACCAAAAATGCTGCCTTACGCTCCTCAAGATCACACTTACTCCCATCAAGATGGCATTTAGTCACAGAAATACCAGATTCTGCCCCCCAAATAGGACATTTTCTCCTAAAACAAGACATTTTCTCCCAGAAATACCACTTCTCTGAGAAATACCTCCCATTTCATCCCAAGAATTCTACTTGACGCTCCTCAAGATCACACTTACTCCCATCAAAATGGCCTTTTCTCCCAGATAGACCAGGTTTCTCCCAAATACACGACTTTTTCTCCCACAAAGACCCGTTTTCTCCCAAAGATGGGATATAATCCCCCAGAAATTCCTGCTGATTTTTAAGAAACGGCCTTTCTCCCACAATACCTGCTTTCTCACAAACACCTGTCATTTTCCAACCAAGTCTGCTACTATCTCCCCAAAACAGCACTTTGCTGAGAAATACCTGACATTTGCTCACCAAAATACTACTTGACACTCCTCCAGAGGACATTGTCTCCCGTATTTACCATGTTTTCTCCCCAAGAGACCGCTTGGAACACCAAAAAGACCACCGTTTCTCTCCAAGACAAGACATTCTTTCCCACCCTTTCCCACTTTTCTCCCTAACCTGTGTCATTTCCTCCCAGAAATACCACTTTTCCCTTGGAAATTTCACCCTCTCTTCCAAAAAGAGGATTTTTTCTCCCAGAAATACCCCTTCTCTTACAACTGCCTCATGCTTTCTCCCAAAAAGCCTCCATGTCAATCCCAAATGGGACACTTGCAACCAAGAAGAGGACACTTTCTCCCAGGAATACCACTTTTCTCCCCAAGACAGGAGAGCTTCTCCCAATTGGATGACATTTTCGGGAAGAAAGGCCTGTTTTCTTCCCTCAAGAGGACATTCTCTTCCCCAAAGAGGACGTTTGCTCCCAGACATACTGCAACTCTTAGAAATACCTCCATTTCCTCCCAAATCTACTCCATGACACGCCTCATGATGACACTTACTCCCAGATTTGGGGCATTTTCTCCCAGAAATACCAGGACTCTTCTGAACACTTCCCATTTCCTGCCTTCTATACAACATTAAACTCCGCAAGAGGACAGTTTCTTCCTGAACTGTGGCATTTTATCCCACATACAACATTTTTATCCCCAACAGAGCTCATTTTCTCCCTCAAATACCACTACTCCAAGAAATAGCTGCCATTCTCTACCAAAAATGCTGCGTTTCGCTCCTCAAGATCACACTTACTCCCATCAAGATGGCATTTAGTCACAGAAATACCAGATTCTGCCCCCCAAATAGGACATTTTCTCCTAAAACAAGACATTTTCTCCCAGAAATACCACTTCTCTTAGAAATACCTCCCATTTCATCCCAAGAATTCTACTTGACGCTCCTCTAGATCACACTTACTCCCATCAAAATGGCCTTTTCTCCCAGATAGACCAGGTTTCTCCCAAATACACGACTTTTTCTCCCACAAAGACCCGTTTTCTCCCAAAGATGGGATATAATCCCCCAGAAATTCCTGCTAATTTTTAAGAAACGGCCTTTCTCCCACAATACCTGCTCTCTCACAAACACCTGTCATTTTCCAACCAAGTCTGCTACTATCTCCCCAAAACAGCACTTTGCTGAGAAATACCTGACATTTGCTCACCAAAATACTACTTGACACTCCTCCAGAGGACATTGTCTCCCGTATTTACCATGTTTTCTCCCCAAGAGACCGCTTGGAACACCAAAAAGACCACCGTTTCTCTCCAAGACAAGACATTCTTTCCCACCCTTTCCCACTTTTCTCCCTAACCTGTGTCATTTCCTCCCAGAAATACCACTTTTCCCTTGGAAATTTCACCCTCTCTTCCAAAAAGAGGATTTTTTCTCCCAGAAAGACCCCTTCTCTTACAACTGCCTCATGCTTTCTCCCAAAAAGCCTCCATGTCAATCCCAAATGGGACACTTGCAACCAAGAAGAGGACACTTTCTCCCAAGAATACCGCTTTTCTCCCCAAGAGAGGAGATCTTCTCCCAATTGGATGACATTTTCAGGAAGAAAGGCCTGTTTTCTTCCCTCAAGAGGACATTCTCTTCCCCAAAGAGGACGTTTGCTCCCAGACATACTGCAACTCTTAGAAATACCTCCATTTCCTCCCAAATCTACTCCATGACACGCCTCATGGTGACACTTACTCCCAGATTTGGGGCATTTTCTCCCAGAAATACCAGGACTCTTCTGAATACTTCCCATTTCCTGCCTTCTATCCAACATTAAAATCCGCAAGAGGACAGTTTCTTCCTGAACTGTGGCATTTTATCCCACATACAACATTTTTATCCCCAACAGAGCTCATTTTCTCCCACAAATACCACTACTCCAAGAAATAGCTGCCATTCTCTACCAAAAATGCTGCGTTTCGCTCCTCAAGATCACACTTACTCCCATCAAGATGGCATTTAGTCACAGAAATACCAGATTCTGCCCCCCAAATAGGACATTTTCTCCTAAAACAAGACATTTTCTCCCAGAAATACCACTTCTCTTAGAAATACCTCCCATTTCATCCCAAGAATTCTACTTGACGCTCCTCTAGATCACACTTACTCCCATCAAAATGGCCTTTTCTCCCAGATAGACCAGGTTTCTCCCAAATACACGACTTTTTCTCCCACAAAGACCCGTTTTCTCCCAAAGATGGGATATAATCCCCCAGAAATTCCTGCTAATTTTTAAGAAACGGCCTTTCTCCCACAATACCTGCTCTCTCACAAACACCTGTCATTTTCCAACCAAGTCTGCTACTATCTCCCCAAAACAGCACTTTGCTGAGAAATACCTGACATTTGCTCACCAAAATACTACTTGACACTCCTCCAGAGGACATTGTCTCCCGTATTTACCATGTTTTCTCCCCAAGAGACCGCTTGGAACACCAAAAAGACCACCGTTTCTCTCCAAGACAAGACATTCTTTCCCACCCTTTCCCACTTTTCTCCCTAACCTGTGTCATTTCCTCCCAGAAATACCACTTTTCCCTTGGAAATTTCACCCTCTCTTCCAAAAAGAGGATTTTTTCTCCCAGAAAGACCCCTTCTCTTACAACTGCCTCATGCTTTCTCCCAAAAAGCCTCCATGTCAATACCAAATGGGACACTTCCAACCAAGAAGAGGACACTTTCTCCCAGGAATACCGCTTTTCTCCCCAAGAGAGGAGATCTTCTCCCAATTGGATGACATTTTCAGGAAGAAAGGCCTGTTTTCTTCCCTCAAGAGGACATTCTCTTCCCCAAAGAGGACGTTTGCTCCCAGACATACTGCAACTCTTAGAAATACCTCCATTTCCTCCCAAATCTACTCCATGACACGCCTCATGATGACACTTACTCCCAGATTTGGGGCATTTTCTCCCAGAAATACCAGGACTCTTCTGAATACTTCCCATTTCCTGCCTTCTATACAACATTAAAATCCGCAAGAGGACAGTTTCTTCCTGAACTGTGGCATTTTATCCCACATACAACATTTTTATCCCCAACAGAGCTCATTTTCTCCCACAAATACCACTACTCCAAGAAATAGCTGCCATTCTCTACCAAAAATGCTGCCTTACGCTCCTCAAGATCACACTTACTCCCATCAAGATGGCATTTGGTCACAGAAATACCAGATTCTGCCCCCCACATAGGACATTTTCTCCTAAAACAAGACATTTTCTCCCAGAAATACCACTTCTCTGAGAAATACCTCCCATTTCATCCCAAGAATTCTACTTGACGCTCCTCAAGATCACACTTACTCCCATCAAAATGGCCTTTTCTCCCAGATAGACCAGGTTTCTCCCAAATACACGACTTTTTCTCCCACAAAGACCCGTTTTCTCCCAAAGATGGGATATAATCCCCCAGAAATTCCTGCTAATTTTTAAGAAACAGCCTTTCTCCCACAATACCTGCTTTCTCACAAACACCTGTCATTTTCCAACCAAGTCTGCTACTATCTCCCCAAAACAGCACTTTGCTGAGAAATACCTGACATTTGCTCACCAAAATACTACTTGACACTCCTCCAGAGGACATTGTGTCCCGTATTTACCATGTTTTCTCCCCAAGAGACCGCTTGGAACACCAAAAAGACCACCGTTTCTCTCCAAGACAAGACATTTTTTCCCACCCTTTCCCACTTTTCTCCCTAACCTGTGTCATTTCCTCCCAGAAATACCACTTTTCCCTTGGAAATTTCACCCTCTCTTCCAAAAAGAGGATTTTTTTCTCCCAGAAATACCCCTTCTCTTACAACTGCCTCATGCTTTCTCCCAAAAAGCCTCCATGTCAATACCAAATGGGACACTTGCAACCAAGAAGAGGACACTTTCTCCCAGGAATACCACTTTTCTCCCCAAGACAGGTGATCTTCTCCCAATTGGATGACATTTTCGGGAAGAAAGGCCTGTTTTCTTCCCTCAAGAGGACATTCTCTTCCACAAAGAGGACGTTTGCTCCCAGACATACTGCAACTCTTAGAAATACCTCAATTTCCTCCCAAATCTACTCCATCACACGCCTCATGATGACACTTACTCCCAGATTTGGGGCATTTTCTCCCAGAAATACCAGGACTCTTCTGAATACTTCCCATTTCCTGCCTTCTATACAACATTAAACTCCGCAAGAGGACAGTTCCTTCCTGAACTGTGGCATTTTATCCCACATACAACATTTTTATCCCCAACAGAGCTCATTTTCTCCCACAAATACCACTACTCCAAGAAATAGCTGCCATTCTCTACCAAAAATGCTGCGTTTCGCTCCTCAAGATCACACTTACTCCCATCAAGATGGCATTTGGTCACAGAAATACCAGATTCTGCCCCCCAAATAGGACATTTTCTCCTAAAACAAGACATTTTCTCCCAGAAATACCACTTCTCTTAGAAATACCTCCCATTTCATCCCAAGAATTCTACTTGACGCTCCTCAAGATCACACTTACTCCCATCAAAATGGCCTTTTCTCCCAGATAGACCAGGTTTCTCCCAAATACACGACTTTTTCTCCCACAAAGACCCGTTTTCTCCCAAAGATGGGATATAATCCCCCAGAAATTCCTGCTGATTTTTAAGAAACAGCCTTTCTCCCACAATACCTGCTTTCTCACAAACACCTGTCATTTTCCAACCAAGTCTGCTACTATCTCCCCAAAACAGCACTTTGCTGAGAAATACCTGACATTTGCTCACCAAAATACTATTTGACACTCCTCCAGAGGACATTGTGTCCCGTATTTACCATGTTTTCTCCCCAAGAGACCTCTTGGAACACCAAAAAGACCACCGTTTCTCTCCAAGACAAGACATTCTTTCCCACCCTTTCCCACTTTTCTCCCTAACCTGTGTCATTTCCTCCCAGAAATACCACTTTTCCCTTGGAAATTTCACCCTCTCTTCCAAAAAGAGGATTTTTTCTCCCAGAAAGACCCCTTCTCTTACAACTGCCTCATGCTTTCTCCCAAAAAGCCTCCATGTCAATACCAAATGGGACACTTGCAACCAAGAAGAGGACACTTTCTCCCTCAAATACCACTTTTCTCCCCAAGACAGGTGATCTTCTCCCAATTGGATGACTTTTTCGGGAAGAAAGGCCTGTTTTCTTCCCTCAAGAGGACATTCTCTTCCCCAAAGAGGACGTTTGCTCCCAGACATACTGCAACTCTTAGAAATACCTCCATTTCCTCCCAAATCTACTCCATCACACGCCTCATGGTGACACTTACTCCCAGATTTGGGGCATTTTCTCCCAGAAATACCAGGACTCTTCTGAATACTTCCCATTTCCTGCCTTCTATACAACATTAAACTCCGCAAGAGGACAGTTCCTTCCTGAACTGTGGCATTTTATCCCACATACAACATTTTTATCCCCAACAGAGCTCATTTTCTCCCACAAATACCACTACTCCAAGAAATAGCTGCCATTCTCTACCAAAAATGCTGCGTTTCGCTCCTCAAGATCACACTTACTCCCATCAAGATGGCATTTGGTCACAGAAATACCAGATTCTGCCCCCCAAATAGGACATTTTCTCCTAAAACAAGACATTTTCTCCCAGAAATACCACTTCTCTTAGAAATACCTCCCATTTCATCCCAAGAATTCTACTTGACGCTCCTCAAGATCACACTTACTCCCATCAAAATGGCCTTTTCTCCCAGATAGACCAGGTTTCTCCCAAATACACGACTTTTTCTCCCACAAAGACCCGTTTTCTCCCAAAGATGGGATATAATCCCCCAGAAATTCCTGCTGATTTTTAAGAAACGGCCTTTCTCCCACAATACCTGCTTTCTCACAAACACCTGTCATTTTCCAACCAAGTCTGCTACTATCTCCCCAAAACAGCAATTTGCTGAGAAATACCTGACATTTGCTCACCAAAATACTACTTGACACTCCTCCAGAGGACATTGTCTCCCGTATTTACCATGTTTTCTCCCCAAGAGACCGCTTGGAACACCAAAAAGACCACCGTTTCTCTCCAAGACAAGACATTCTTTCCCACCCTTTCCCACTTTTCTCCCTAACCTGTGTCATTTCCTCCCAGAAATACCACTTTTCCCTTGGAAATTTCACCCTCTCTTCCAAAAAGAGGATTTTTTCTCCCAGAAAGACCTTTTCTCTTACAACTGCCTCATGCTTTCTCCCAAAAAGCCTCCATGTCAATACCAAATGGGACACTTGCAACCAAGAAGAGGACACTTTCTCCCAGGAATACCACTTTTCTCCCCAAGACAGGTGATCTTCTCCCAATTGGATGACATTTTCGGGAAGAAAGGCCTGTTTTCTTCCCTCAAGAGGACATTCTCTTCCCCAAAGAGGACGTTTGCTCCCAGACATACTGCAACTCTTAGAAATACCTCCATTTCCTCCCAAATCTACTCCATCACACGCCTCATGGTGACACTTACTCCCAGATTTGGGGCATTTTCTCCCAGAAATACCAGGACTCTTCTGAATACTTCCCATTTCCTGCCTTCTATACAACATTAAACTCCGCAAGAGGACAGTTTCTTCCTGAACTGTGGCATTTTATCCCACATACAACATTTTTATCCCCAACAGAGCTCATTTTCTCCCACAAATACCACTACTCCAAGAAATAGCTGCCATTCTCTACCAAAAATGCTGCGTTTCGCTCCTCAAGATCACACTTACTCCCATCAAGATGGCATTTAGTCACAGAAATACCAGATTCTGCCCCCCAAATAGGACATTTTCTCCTAAAACAAGACATTTTCTCCCAGAAATACCACTTCTCTTAGAAATACCTCCCATTTCATCCCAAGAATTCTACTTGACGCTCCTCTAGATCACACTTACTCCCATCAAAATGGCCTTTTCTCCCAGATAGACCAGGTTTCTCCCAAATACACGACTTTTTCTCCCACAAAGACCCGTTTTCTCCCAAAGATGGGATATAATCCCCCAGAAATTCCTGCTAATTTTTAAGAAACGGCCTTTCTCCCACAATACCTGCTCTCTCACAAACACCTGTCATTTTCCAACCAAGTCTGCTACTATCTCCCCAAAACAGCACTTTGCTGAGAAATACCTGACATTTGCTCACCAAAATACTACTTGACACTCCTCCAGAGGACATTGTCTCCCGTATTTACCATGTTTTCTCCCCAAGAGACCGCTTGGAACACCAAAAAGACCACCGTTTCTCTCCAAGACAAGACATTCTTTCCCACCCTTTCCCACTTTTCTCCCTAACCTGTGTCATTTCCTCCCAGAAATACCACTTTTCCCTTGGAAATTTCACCCTCTCTTCCAAAAAGAGGATTTTTTCTCCCAGAAAGACCCCTTCTCTTACAACTGCCTCATGCTTTCTCCCAAAAAGCCTCCATGTCAATACCAAATGGGACACTTCCAACCAAGAAGAGGACACTTTCTCCCAGGAATACCGCTTTTCTCCCCAAGAGAGGAGATCTTCTCCCAATTGGATGACATTTTCAGGAAGAAAGGCCTGTTTTCTTCCCTCAAGAGGACATTCTCTTCCCCAAAGAGGACGTTTGCTCCCAGACATACTGCAACTCTTAGAAATACCTCCATTTCCTCCCAAATCTACTCCATGACACGCCTCATGATGACACTTACTCCCAGATTTGGGGCATTTTCTCCCAGAAATACCAGGACTCTTCTGAATACTTCCCATTTCCTGCCTTCTATACAACATTAAAATCCGCAAGAGGACAGTTTCTTCCTGAACTGTGGCATTTTATCCCACATACAACATTTTTATCCCCAACAGAGCTCATTTTCTCCCACAAATACCACTACTCCAAGAAATAGCTGCCATTCTCTACCAAAAATGCTGCCTTACGCTCCTCAAGATCACACTTACTCCCATCAAGATGGCATTTGGTCACAGAAATACCAGATTCTGCCCCCCAAATAGGACATTTTCTCCTAAAACAAGACATTTTCTCCCAGAAATACCACTTCTCTGAGAAATACCTCCCATTTCATCCCAAGAATTCTACTTGACGCTCCTCAAGATCACACTTACTCCCATCAAAATGGCCTTTTCTCCCAGATAGACCAGGTTTCTCCCAAATACACGACTTTTTCTCCCACAAAGACCCGTTTTCTCCCAAAGATGGGATATAATCCCCCAGAAATTCCTGCTAATTTTTAAGAAACAGCCTTTCTCCCACAATACCTGCTTTCTCACAAACACCTGTCATTTTCCAACCAAGTCTGCTACTATCTCCCCAAAACAGCACTTTGCTGAGAAATACCTGACATTTGCTCACCAAAATACTACTTGACACTCCTCCAGAGGACATTGTCTCCCGTATTTACCATGTTTTCTCCCCAAGAGACCGCTTGGAACACCAAAAAGACCACCGTTTCTCTCCAAGACAAGACATTCTTTCCCACCCTTTCCCACTTTTCTCCCTAACCTGTGTCATTTCCTCCCAGAAATACCACTTTTCCCTTGGAAATTTCACCCTCTCTTCCAAAAAGAGGATTTTTTTCTCCCAGAAATACCCCTTCTCTTACAACTGCCTCATGCTTTCTCCCAAAAAGCCTCCATGTCAATACCAAATGGGACACTTGCAACCAAGAAGAGGACACTTTCTCCCAGGAATACCACTTTTCTCCCCAAGACAGGTGATCTTCTCCCAATTGGATGACATTTTCGGGAAGAAAGGCCTGTTTTCTTCCCTCAAGAGGACATTCTCTTCCACAAAGAGGACGTTTGCTCCCAGACATACTGCAACCCTTAGAAATACCTCAATTTCCTCCCAAATCTACTCCATGACACGCCTCATGATGACACTTACTCCCAGATTTGGGGCATTTTCTCCCAGAAATACCAGGACTCTTCTGAATACTTCCCATTTCCTGCCTTCTATACAACATTAAACTCCGCAAGAGGACAGTTCCTTCCTGAACTGTGGCATTTTATCCCACATACAACATTTTTATCCCCAACAGAGCTCATTTTCTCCCACAAATACCACTACTCCAAGAAATAGCTGCCATTCTCTACCAAAAATGCTGCGTTTCGCTCCTCAAGATCACACTTACTCCCATCAAGATGGCATTTGGTCACAGAAATACCAGATTCTGCCCCCCAAATAGGACATTTTCTCCTAAAACAAGACATTTTCTCCCAGAAATACCACTTCTCTTAGAAATACCTCCCATTTCATCCCAAGAATTCTACTTGACGCTCCTCAAGATCACACTTACTCCCATCAAAATGGCCTTTTCTCCCAGATAGACCAGGTTTCTCCCAAATACACGACTTTTTCTCCCACAAAGACCCGTTTTCTCCCAAAGATGGGATATAATCCCCCAGAAATTCCTGCTGATTTTTAAGAAACAGCCTTTCTCCCACAATACCTGCTTTCTCACAAACACCTGTCATTTTCCAACCAAGTCTGCTACTATCTCCCCAAAACAGCACTTTGCTGAGAAATACCTGACATTTGCTCACCAAAATACTATTTGACACTCCTCCAGAGGACATTGTGTCCCGTATTTACCATGTTTTCTCCCCAAGAGACCTCTTGGAACACCAAAAAGACCACCGTTTCTCTCCAAGACAAGACATTCTTTCCCACCCTTTCCCACTTTTCTCCCTAACCTGTGTCATTTCCTCCCAGAAATACCACTTTTCCCTTGGAAATTTCACCCTCTCTTCCAAAAAGAGGATTTTTTCTCCCAGAAAGACCCCTTCTCTTACAACTGCCTCATGCTTTCTCCCAAAAAGCCTCCATGTCAATACCAAATGGGACACTTGCAACCAAGAAGAGGACACTTTCTCCCTCAAATACCACTTTTCTCCCCAAGACAGGTGATCTTCTCCCAATTGGATGACATTTTCGGGAAGAAAGGCCTGTTTTCTTCCCTCAAGAGGACATTCTCTTCCCCAAAGAGGACGTTTGCTCCCAGACATACTGCAACTCTTAGAAATACCTCCATTTCCTCCCAAATCTACTCCATCACACGCCTCATGGTGACACTTACTCCCAGATTTGGGGCATTTTCTCCCAGAAATACCAGGACTCTTCTGAATACTTCCCATTTCCTGCCTTCTATACAACATTAAACTCCGCAAGAGGACAGTTCCTTCCTGAACTGTGGCATTTTATCCCACATACAACATTTTTATCCCCAACAGAGCTCATTTTCTCCCACAAATACCACTACTCCAAGAAATAGCTGCCATTCTCTACCAAAAATGCTGCGTTTCGCTCCTCAAGATCACACTTACTCCCATCAAGATGGCATTTGGTCACAGAAATACCAGATTCTGCCCCCCAAATAGGACATTTTCTCCTAAAACAAGACATTTTCTCCCAGAAATACCACTTCTCTTAGAAATACCTCCCATTTCATCCCAAGAATTCTACTTGACGCTCCTCAAGATCACACTTACTCCCATCAAAATGGCCTTTTCTCCCAGATAGACCAGGTTTCTCCCAAATACACGACTTTTTCTCCCACAAAGACCCGTTTTCTCCCAAAGATGGGATATAATCCCCCAGAAATTCCTGCTAATTTTTAAGAAACGGCCTTTCTCCCACAATACCTGCTTTCTCACAAACACCTGTCATTTTCCAACCAAGTCTGCTACTATCTCCCCAAAACAGCACTTTGATGAGAAATACCTGACATTTGCTCACCAAAATACTACTTGACACTCCTCCAGAGGACATTGTCTCCCGTATTTACCATGTTTTCTCCCCAAGAGACCGCTTGGAACACCAAAAAGACCACCGTTTCTCTCCAAGACAAGACATTCTTTCCCACCCTTTCCCACTTTTCTCCCTAACCTGTGTCATTTCCTCCCAGAAATACCACTTTTCCCTTGGAAATTTCACCTTCTCTTCCAAAAAGAGGATTTTTTCTCCCAGAAAGACCCCTTCTCTTACAACTGCCTCATGCTTTCTCCCAAAAAGCCTCCATGTCAATCCCAAATGGGACACTTCCAACCAAGAAGAGGACACTTTCTCCCAGGAATACCACTTTTCTCCCCAAGACAGGTGATCTTCTCCCAATTGGATGACATTTTCGGGAAGAAAGGCCTGTTTTCTTCCCTCAAGAGGACATTCTCTTCCCCAAAGAGGACGTTTGCTCCCAGACATACTGCAACTCTTAGAAATACCTCCATTTCCTCCCAAATCTACTCCATGACACGCCTCATGATGACACTTACTCCCAGATTTGGGGCATTTTCTCCCAGAAATACCAGGACTCTTCTGAATACTTCCCATTTCCTGCCTTCTATACAACATTAAAATCCGCAAGAGGACAGTTCCTTCCTGAACTGTGGCATTTTATCCCACATACAACATTTTTATCCCCAACAGAGCTCATTTTCTCCCACAAATACCACTACTCCAAGAAATAGCTGCCATTCTCTACCAAAAATGCTGCGTTTCGCTCCTCAAGATCACACTTACTCCCATCAAGATGGCATTTGGTCACAGAAATACCAGATTCTGCCCCCCAAATAGGACATTTTCTCCTAAAACAAGACATTTTCTCCCAGAAATACCACTTCTCTTAGAAATACCTCCCATTTCATCCCAAGAATTCTACTTGACGCTCCTCAAGATCACACTTACTCCCATCAAAATGGCCTTTTCTCCCAGATAGACCAGGTTTCTCCCAAATACACGACTTTTTCTCCCACAAAGACCCGTTTTCTCCTAAAGATGGGATATAATCCCCCAGAAATTCCTGCTAATTTTTAAGAAACGGCCTTTCTCCCACAATACCTGCTCTCTCACAAACACCTGTCATTTTCCAACCAAGTCTGCTACTATCTCCCCAAAACAGCACTTTGCTGAGAAATACCTGACATTTGCTCACCAAAATACTACTTGACACTCCTCCAGAGGACATTGTCTCCCGTATTTACCATGTTTTCTCCCCAAGAGACCGCTTGGAACACCAAAAAGACCACCGTTTCTCTCCAAGACAAGACATTTTTTCCCACCCTTTCCCACTTTTCTCCCTAACCTGTGTCATTTCCTCCCAGAAATACCACTTTTCCCTTGGAAATTTCACCCTCTCTTCCAAAAAGAGGATTTTTTCTCCCAGAAAGACCTTTTCTCTTACAACTGCCTCATGCTTTCTCCCAAAAAGCCTCCATGTCAATCCCAAGTGGGACACTTGCAACCAAGAAGAGGACACTTTCTCCCAAGAATACCGCTTTTCTCCCCAAGACAGGTGATCTTCTCCCAATTGGATGACATTTTCAGGAAGAAAGGCCTGTTTTCTTCCCTCAAGAGGACATTCTCTTCCCCAAAGAGGACGTTTGCTCCCAGACATACTGCAACTCTTAGAAATACCTCCATTTCCTCCCAAATCTACTCCATGACACGCCTCATGGTGACACTTACTCCCAGATTTGGGGCATTTTCTCCCAGAAATACCAGGACTCTTCTGAATACTTCCCATTTCCTGCCTTCTATCCAACATTAAAATCCGCAAGAGGACAGTTCCTTCCAGAAATGTGGCATTTTATCCCACATACAACATTTTTAGCCCCAACAGAGCTCATTTTCTCCCACAAATACCACTACTCCAAGAAATAGCTGCCATTCTCTATCAAAAATGCTGCCTTACGCTCCTCAAGATCACACTTACTCCCATCAAGATGGCATTTGGTCACAGAAATACCAGATTCTGCCCCCCAAATAGGACATTTTCTCCTAAAACAAGACATTTTCTCCCAGAAATACCACTTCTCTTAGAAATACCTCCCATTTCATCCCAAGAATTCTACTTGACGCTCCTCAAGATCACACTTACTCCCATCAAAATGGCCTTTTCTCCCAGATAGACCAGGTTTCTCCCAAATACACGACTTTTTCTCCCACAAAGACCCGTTTTCTCCCAAAGATGGGATATAATCCCCCAGAAATTCCTGCTAATTTTTAAGAAACGGCCTTTCTCCCACAATACCTGCTTTCTCACAAACACCTGTCATTTTCCAACCAAGTCTGCTACTATCTCCCCAAAACAGCACTTTGATGAGAAATACCTGACATTTGCTCACCAAAATACTACTTGACACTCCTCCAGAGGACATTGTCTCCCGTATTTACCATGTTTTCTCCCCAAGAGACCGCTTGGAACACCAAAAAGACCACCGTTTCTCTCCAAGACAAGACATTCTTTCCCACCCTTTCCCACTTTTCTCCCTAACCTGTGTCATTTCCTCCCAGAAATACCACTTTTCCCTTGGAAATTTCACCTTCTCTTCCAAAAAGAGGATTTTTTCTCCCAGAAAGACCCCTTCTCTTACAACTGCCTCATGCTTTCTCCCAAAAAGCCTCCATGTCAATCCCAAATGGGACACTTCCAACCAAGAAGAGGACACTTTCTCCCAGGAATACCACTTTTCTCCCCAAGACAGGTGATCTTCTCCCAATTGGATGACATTTTCGGGAAGAAAGGCCTGTTTTCTTCCCTCAAGAGGACATTCTCTTCCCCAAAGAGGACGTTTGCTCCCAGACATACTGCAACTCTTAGAAATACCTCCATTTCCTCCCAAATCTACTCCATGACACGCCTCATGATGACACTTACTCCCAGATTTGGGGCATTTTCTCCCAGAAATACCAGGACTCTTCTGAATACTTCCCATTTCCTGCCTTCTATACAACATTAAAATCCGCAAGAGGACAGTTCCTTCCTGAACTGTGGCATTTTATCCCACATACAACATTTTTATCCCCAACAGAGCTCATTTTCTCCCACAAATACCACTACTCCAAGAAATAGCTGCCATTCTCTACCAAAAATGCTGCGTTTCGCTCCTCAAGATCACACTTACTCCCATCAAGATGGCATTTGGTCACAGAAATACCAGATTCTGCCCCCCAAATAGGACATTTTCTCCTAAAACAAGACATTTTCTCCCAGAAATACCACTTCTCTTAGAAATACCTCCCATTTCATCCCAAGAATTCTACTTGACGCTCCTCAAGATCACACTTACTCCCATCAAAATGGCCTTTTCTCCCAGATAGACCAGGTTTCTCCCAAATACACGACTTTTTCTCCCACAAAGACCCGTTTTCTCCTAAAGATGGGATATAATCCCCCAGAAATTCCTGCTAATTTTTAAGAAACGGCCTTTCTCCCACAATACCTGCTCTCTCACAAACACCTGTCATTTTCCAACCAAGTCTGCTACTATCTCCCCAAAACAGCACTTTGCTGAGAAATACCTGACATTTGCTCACCAAAATACTACTTGACACTCCTCCAGAGGACATTGTCTCCCGTATTTACCATGTTTTCTCCCCAAGAGACCGCTTGGAACACCAAAAAGACCACCGTTTCTCTCCAAGACAAGACATTTTTTCCCACCCTTTCCCACTTTTCTCCCTAACCTGTGTCATTTCCTCCCAGAAATACCACTTTTCCCTTGGAAATTTCACCCTCTCTTCCAAAAAGAGGATTTTTTCTCCCAGAAAGACCTTTTCTCTTACAACTGCCTCATGCTTTCTCCCAAAAAGCCTCCATGTCAATCCCAAGTGGGACACTTGCAACCAAGAAGAGGACACTTTCTCCCAAGAATACCGCTTTTCTCCCCAAGACAGGTGATCTTCTCCCAATTGGATGACATTTTCAGGAAGAAAGGCCTGTTTTCTTCCCTCAAGAGGACATTCTCTTCCCCAAAGAGGACGTTTGCTCCCAGACATACTGCAACTCTTAGAAATACCTCCATTTCCTCCCAAATCTACTCCATGACACGCCTCATGGTGACACTTACTCCCAGATTTGGGGCATTTTCTCCCAGAAATACCAGGACTCTTCTGAATACTTCCCATTTCCTGCCTTCTATCCAACATTAAAATCCGCAAGAGGACAGTTCCTTCCAGAAATGTGGCATTTTATCCCACATACAACATTTTTAGCCCCAACAGAGCTCATTTTCTCCCACAAATACCACTACTCCAAGAAATAGCTGCCATTCTCTATCAAAAATGCTGCCTTACGCTCCTCAAGATCACACTTACTCCCATCAAGATGGCATTTGGTCACAGAAATACCAGATTCTGCCCCCCAAATAGGACATTTTCTCCTAAAACAAGACATTTTCTCCCAGAAATACCACTTCTCTTAGAAATACCTCCCATTTCATCCCAAGAATTCTACTTGACGCTCCTCAAGATCACACTTACTCCCATCAAAATGGCCTTTTCTCCCAGATAGACCAGGTTTCTCCCAAATACACGACTTTTTCTCCCACAAAGACCCGTTTTCTCCCAAAGATGGGATATAATCCCCCAGAAATTCCTGCTGATTTTTAAGAAACGGCCTTTCTCCCACAATACCTGCTTTCTCACAAACACCTGTCATTTTCCAACCAAGTCTGCTACTATCTCCCCAAAACAGCACTTTGCTGAGAAACAACTGCCATTTGCTCACCAAAATACTACTTGACACTCCTCCAGAGGACATTGTGTCCCGTATTTACCATGTTTTCTCCCCAAGAGACCGCTTGGAACACGAAAAAGACCACCGTTTCTCTCCAAGACAAGACATTCTTTCCCACCCTTTCCCACTTTTCTCCATAACCTGTGTCATTTCCTCCCAGAAATACCACTTTTCCCTTGGAAATTTCACCCTCTCTTCCAAAAAGAGGATTTTTTCTCCCAGAAATACCCCTTCTCTTACAACTGCCTCATGCTTTCTCCCAAAAAGCCTCCATGTCAACACCAAATGGGACACTTGCAACCAAGAAGAGGACACTTTCTCCCAGGAATACCACTTTTCTCCCCAAGAGAGGAGATCTTCTCCCAATTGGATGACATTTTCGGGAAGAAAGGCCTGTTTTCTTCCCTCAAGAGGACATTCTCTTCCCCAAAGAGGACGTTTGCTCCCAGACATACTGCAACTCTTAGAAATACCTCCATTTACTCCCAAATCTACTCCATCACACGCCTCATGATGACACTTACTCCCAGATTTGGGGCATTTTCTCCCAGAAATACCAGGACTCTTCTGAATACTTCCCATTTCCAGCCTTCTATATAACATTAAACTCCTCAAGAGGACAGTTTCTTCCTGAACTGTGGCATTTTATCCCACATACAACATTTTTATCCCAAACGGAGCTCATTTTCTCCCACAAATACCACTACTCCAAGAAATAGCTGCCATTCTCTACCAAAAATGCTGCGTTTCGCTCCTCAAGATCACACTTACTCCCATCAAGATGGCATTTAGTCACAGAAATACCAGATTCTGCCCCCCAAATAGGACATTTTCTCCTAAAACAAGACATTTTCTCCCAGAAATACCACTTCTCTTAGAAATACCTCCCATTTCATCCCAAGAATTCTACTTGACGCTCCTCTAGATCACACTTACTCCCATCAAAATGGCCTTTTCTCCCAGATAGACCAGGTTTCTCCCAAATACACGACTTTTTCTCCCACAAAGACCCGTTTTCTCCCAAAGATGGGATATAATCCCCCAGAAATTCCTGCTAATTTTTAAGAAACGGCCTTTCTCCCACAATACCTGCTCTCTCACAAACACCTGTCATTTTCCATACAAGTCTGCTACTATCTCCCCAAAACAGCACTTTGCTGAGAAATACCTGACATTTGCTCTCCAAAATACTACTTGACACTCCTCCAGAGGACATTGTCTCCCGTATTTACCATGTTTTCTCCCCAAGAGACTGCTTGGAACACCAAAAAGACCACCGTTTCTCTCCAAGACAAGACATTCTTTCCCACCCTTTCCCACTTTTCTCCCTAACCTGTGTCATTTCCTCCCAGAAATACCACTTTTCCCTTGGAAATTTCACCCTCTCTTCCAAAAAGAGGATTTTTTCTCCCAGAAATACCCCTTCTCTTACAACTGCCTCATGCTTTCTCCCAAAAAGCCTCCATGTCAATCCCAAATGGGACACTTGCAACCAAGAAGAGGACACTTTCTCCCAAGAATACCGCTTTTCTCCCCAAGACAGGAGATCTTCTCCCAATTGGATGACATTTTCGGGAAGAAAGGCCTGTTTTCTTCCCTCAAGAGGACATTCTCTTCCCCAAAGAGGACGTTTGCTCCCAGACATACTGCAACTCTTAGAAATACCTCCATTTCCTCCCAAATCTACTCCATGACACGCCTCATGAGGACACTTACTCCCAGATTTGGGGCATTTTCTCCCAGAAATACCAGGACTCTTCTGAATACTTCCCATTTCCTGCCTTCTATCCAACATTAAAATCCGCAAGAGGACAGTTCCTTCCAGAAATGTGGCATTTTATCCCACATACAACATTTTTAGCCCCAACAGAGCTCATTTTCTCCCACAAATACCACTACTCCAAGAAATAGCTCCCATTCTCTATCAAAAATGCTGCCTTACGCTCCTCAAGATCACACTTACTCCCATCAAGATGGCATTTGGTCCCAGAAATACCAGATTCTGCCCCCCAAATAGGACATTTTCTTCCCAAACAAGACATTTTCTCCCAGACATACTGCAACTCTTAGAAATACCTCCATTTCCTCCCAAATCTACTCCATCACACGCCTCATGATGACACTTACTCCCAGATTTGGGGCATTTTCTCCCAGAAATACCAGGACTCTTCTGAATACTTCCCATTTCCTGCCTTCTATCCAACATTAAAATCCGCAAGAGGACAGTTTCTTCCTGAACTGTGGCATTTTATCCCACATACAACATTTTTATCCCCAACAGAGCTCATTTTCTCCCACAAATACCACTACTCCAAGAAATAGCTGACATTCTCTACCAAAAATGCTGCGTTACGCTCCTCAAGATCACACTTACTCCCATCAACATGGCATTTGGTCACAGAAATACCAGATTCTGCCCCCCAAATAGGACATTTTCTCCCCAAACAAGACATTTTCTCCCAGACATACTGCAACTCTTAGAAATACCTCCATTTCCTCCCAAATCTACTCCATGACACGCCTCATGATGACACTTACTCCCAGATTTGGGGCATTTTCTCCCAGAAATACCAGGACTCTTCTGAATACTTCCCATTTCCTGCCTTCTATATAACATTAAACTCCTCAAGAGGACAGTTTCTTCCTGAACTGTGGCATTTTATCCCACATACAACATTTTTATCCCCAACAGAGCTCATTTTCTCCCACAAATACCACTACTCCCAGAAATAGCTCCCATTCTCTACCAAAAATGCTGCGTTTCGCTCCTCAAGATCACACTTACTCCCATCAAGATGGCATTTGGTCACAGAAATACCAGATTCTGCCCCCCAAATAGGACATTTTCTCCTAAAACAAGACATTTTCTCCCAGAAATACCACTTCTCTTAGAAATACCTCCCATTTCATCCCAAGAATTCTACTTGACTCTCCTCAAGATCACACTTACTCCCATCAGAATGGCCTTTACTCCCAGATAGACCAGGTTTCTCCCAAATGCACGACCTTTTCTGCCACAAGGATCCTTTTTCTTCCAAATATTTGATATAGTCCCCTAGAAATTCCTGCTATTTTTAAACAAATGTCCTTTCTGTGTCTTCCTGTTACTTCTGTTCTGTTCGTAACAGAATGCTGAAGTGTAGCATCGGATAAACACAAAAAAAGAGAAATGTCGCTATGAGTAACAGGATAATACATTAGAAGTGGACACAAGGAGAAGTCAGAAACGCTCCTTTGCGTTTTGCGCATAAGGAGCCGCTCGTCGGAGAAATGCATCCAGCAGAAGGCGCTCTTTCTCTGCATTCGAGAGAAACGCGACCGCTGCTGAAGGCTTCATCGGCATTCGGGGAGAAATGCGATGTACCGGCCAGCAACTGCAAACTCTCCGTAGCGGTGCATCTCGAATGCAGCGTTCGACCAACTAGAGGGAAATAGCGGATCTGCGATGCCTAGATCGTGCGAGTTCAGCATACTGGTTTGCTTGAAAACAGGTGTTTTTTTCTCCAAAGGAAAGAATGCACAGCTCTCGACTTTTTGTAAAGTCCTAACTGAAGGCACTACGTATGCCTCTTTTGGAATTTCTAGCTGCTTTGTTAGAAGTTTTTTTCCTTTCTACTCTGTTCTTCACTGAATGTTGAAGTGTAGCGTCGGATAAACTCACAAAGAGGAAATGTCACTAGAAATCAAGGGAAGGACGTAAGAATTAGAGAGAAGCGTAGTGCATTTTGCATGCACACAAAGAGAAGTCAGAAACTCTCCTTTGCGATGAGCGCAGAAGAAGCCGCTCGTGGGAGAAAAGCATACGGCAGAAGTCGCTCTTTCTCGGCATCCAAGAGAAACGATACCGCTGCTGAAGGCTGCAAGCGGAATTCGGGGAGAACAGCTATGTACCGGCCAGCGAATGCTAACACTGTGTAGCGGTTCAGAGCGAGTGACGCTTTCGACCCACGCTAGCTAAAAAGCGGAATTGCGATGCGGAGAACGTGCGAATTCTGCATACTGCATTGCCTGAAAGCAGGGGTTTTTTTCTCCGCAGGAAAAAATCCACAGCTGTCGACTTTTTATAACGTCGTCACTGAAAGCAATACGTGTGCCTTTCCGAGAATTTTCTAGCTGTCCTATTAGAAGTTTTTTTCCTTTGTACTCTATTCGTCATAGAATGCTGAAGTGTAGCGTCGGATAAACACACAAACAGGAAATGTCACTAGAAATCAAGGGAAAGACGTAAGAATGAGAGAAAAGCGTAGTGCATTCTGCATGGACACAAGGAGGTGTTAGAACCGCTCCTTTGCGATGAGCGCAGAAGAAGCCGCTCGTCGGAGAAAAGCATCCGGCTGAAGTCGCTCTTTCTCGGCATCCGAGAGAAACGAGACTGCTGCAGAAGTCTGCAAGCGGCATTCGGGGAGAATCGCGATGTACCGGCCAACAACTGCAAACTCTCCGAACGGTTCTTCGCGAGTGCCGCTTTCCACCAACAAGAGCGAAATAGCGGATCTGCGGTGCCGTGAACTTGCGAATTCAGCATACTGCATTGCCTGAAAGCAGGGTCTTTTTTCTCCGCAGGAAAGAATCCACAGATCTCGACTTTCTGTGACGTCCTCACTGAAAGCACAACGTGTGCCTCTCCTCAAACTACTAGCTGCCTTATTAGAGGGGCTTTTCCCTTCTACTCTGTTCGTCACACAATATTGAGGAATAGCATCGGATAAAGACAAAAAAATGTCGCTAGGTATAAGAGTAAAGACAAAAGAATGAGAGAGAAGCGCAGTGTATTCTGCATGGACACAAGGAGAAATCAGAACCGCTCCTTTGCGATGTGCACAGAAGAAGCCGCTCGTCGCAGAAAAACATCCGGCTGAAGTCGCTCTTTCTCGGCATCCGAGAGAAACGCGACCGCTGCTGAAGGCTGCAAGCGGAATTCGGGGAGAACCGCGATGTAACGGCCAGCAACTGCAAACTCTCCGTAGCGGTTCAGAGCGAGTGCCGCTTTCGTCCCACTCTAGCTAAGTAGCGGAATTGCAATGCGGAGAACTTGCGAATTCTGCATAATGCTTTGCCTGAAAACAGGGTTTTTTTTCTCCGCTGGAAACTATCCACAGCTGTCGACTTCTTGTAACGTCCTAACTGAAGGCAATACGTGTGCCTCGCCTAGAATTTTCTAGCTGCCTTATTAGAAGTTTTGTTTCCTTTCTACCCTATTCGTCAAAGAATGCTGAAGTGTAGCATCGGATAAACACAAACAGGAAATGTCACTAGGAATCAAGGGAAAGACATAAGAATGAGAGAGAAGCTTTGTGCAAAATGGAGGGAAACACAGAAAAATCAGAACAGCTCCTTTGCAATGAGGGCAGAAGAAGCCGATCGTGGGAGAAAAGCATCCGGCTGAAGTCGCTCTTTCTCGGCATCCGAGAGAAGGGAGACCGCTGCTGAAGGCTGAAAGAGGCATTCGGGGAGAATCGCGATGTACCGGCCAACAACTGCAAACTCCGAACGGTTCTTCGCGAGTGCCGCTTTCCACCAACAAGAGCGAAATAGCGGATCTGCGGTGCCGAGAAAGTGCGAAATCTGCATACTGCATTGCCAGAATACAGGGGTTTTTTTATCCGCAGGAAAGAATCCACAGCTCTCGACTTTCTCTAGCGTCCTCAAAAAAAGCACTACGTGTTCCTATCCTCGAACTTCTAGCTGCCTTATTAGAGGGACATTTCCCTTCCACTTTGTTTGTCACAGAATATTGAAGTGTAGCATCGGATATACACAAAGAAGAGAAATGTTGCTAGGAATAAGAGTAAAGACAAAAGAAAGAGAGAAACGCAGTGCATTCTGCATGGACACAAGGAGAAATCAGAAACGCTCCTTTGCGATGTGCGCAGAAGAAGCCGCTCGTCGGAGAAAAGCATCCAGCTGAATTTTCTCCCTCAACTATCTCAGTTGCTCCCAGAAATACCACTTTTCCCTTGGAAATTTCACCTTCTCTTCCAAAAAGAGGATATCTGCTCCCAGAAATGCCCCTTCTCTTACAACTGCCGCACTCTTTCTCCCAAAAAGCCTCCATGACACTACCAAATGGGACACTTGCAACCAAGAAGAGCACACTTTCTCCCAGAAATACCACTTTTCTCCCCAAGACAGGAGATCTTCTCCCAATTGGATGACATTTTCGGGAAGAAAGGCCTGTTTTCTTCCCTCAAGAGGACATTCTCTTCCCCAAAGAGGACATTTGCTCCCAGACATACTGCAACTCTTAGAAATACCTCCATTTCCTCCCAAATCTACTCCATCACACGCCTCATGAGGACACTTACTCCCAGATTTGGGGCATTTTCTCCCAGAAATACCAGCACTCTTCTGAATACTTCCCATTTCCTGCCTTCTATACAACTCCTCAAGAGGACAGTTTCTTCCTGAAATGTGGCATTTTATCCCACATACAACATTTTTATCCCCAACGGAGCTCATTTTCTCCCACAAATACCACTACTCCTAGAAATAGCTCCCATTCTCTACCAAAAAATGCTGCGTTACGCTCCTCAAGATCACACTTACTCCCATCAAGATGGCATTTGGTCACAGAAATACCAGATTCTGCCCCTAAAATCGGACATTTTCTGCCAAAACAAGACATTTTCTCCCAGAAATACCACTTCTCTTAGAAATACCTCCCATTTCATCCCAAGAATTCTACTTGACTCTCCTCAAGATCACACTTACTCCCATCAGAATGGCCTTTACTCCCAGATAGACCAGGTTTCTCCCAAATGCACGACCTTTTCTCCCACAAGGATCCTTTTTCTTCCAAATATTTGATATAGTCCCCTAGAAATTCCTGCTATTTTTAAAGAAATGTCCTTTCTGTGTCTTCCTGTTACTTCTGTTCTGTTCGTAACAGAATGCTGAAGTGTAGCATCGGATAAACACAAAAAAAGAGAAATGTCGCTATGAGTAACAGGATAATACATTAGAAGTGGACACAAGGAGAAGTCAGAAACGCTCCTTTGCGTTGTGCGCATAAGGAGCCGCTCGTCGGAGAAATGCATCCAGCAGAAGGCGCTCTTTCTCTGCATTCGAGAGAAACGCGACCGCTGCTGAAGGCTGCAAGCGGCTTTCGGGGAGAATCGCGATGTACCGGCTAGCAACTGCAAACTCTCCGTAGCGGTTCATCGCGAATGCAGCGTTCGACCAACTAGAGGGAAATAGCGGATCTGCGATGCCTAGATCGTGCGAGTTCAGCATACTGGTTTGCTTGAAAACAGGTGTTTTTTTCTCCAAAGGAAAGAATGCACAGCTCTCGACTTTTTGTAAAGTCCTAACTGAAGGCACTACGTATGCCTCTCCTGGAACTTCTAGCTGCTTTGTTAGAAGTTTTTTTCCTTTCTACTCTGTTCTTCACTGAATGTTGAAGTGTAGCGTCGGATAAACTCACAAAGAGGAAATGTCACTAGAAATCAAGGGAAAGACGTAAGAATGAGAGAGAAGCGTAGTGCATTTTGCATGCACACACGCAGAAGTCAGAACCGCTCCTTCGCGATGAGCGCAGAAGAAGCCGCTCGTGGGAGAAAAGCATCCGGCTGAAGTCGCTCTTTCTCGGCATCCGAGAGAAGGGAGACCGCTGCTGAAGGCTGCAAGCGGCATTCGGGGAGAATCGCGATGTACCGGCCAGCAACTGCAAACTCTCCGAGCGGTTCATCGCGAGTGCTGCTTTCCACCAACAAGAGCGAAATAGCGGATCTGCGGTGCCGTGAACGTGCGAATTCAGCATACTGCATTGCCTGAAAGCAGGGTCTTTTTTCTCCGCAGGAAAGATTCCACAGATCTCGACTTTCTGTGACGTCCTTACTGAAAGCACAACGTGTGCCTCTCCTCAAACTACTAGCTGCCTTATTAGAGGGGCTTTTCCCTTCTAATCTATTAGTCACACAATAGTGAGGAATAGCATCGGATAAAGACAAAAAAATGTCGCTAGGTATAAGAGGAAAGACAAAAGAATGAGTGAGGAGCGCAGTGCATTCTGCATGGACACAAGGAGAAATCAGAACCGCTCCTTTGCGATGCGCAGAAGAAGCCGATCGTCGGAGAAAAGCATCCGGCTGAAGTCGCTCTTTCTCGGCATCCGAGAGAAACGCGACCGCTGCTGAAGGCTGAAAGCGGCATTCCGGGAGACAGCGATGTACCGGCCAGCAACTGCAAACACTTTGTAGCGGTTCAGAGCGAGTGGCGCTTTCGACCAACTCTACCTAAGTAGCGGATCTGCGATTCGGAGAACTTGCGAATTCAGCATACTGCTTTGCCTGAAAACAGGGGTTTTTTTCTCCGCAGGAAAATATCCACAGCTGTCGACTGTTTTTAACATCCTCACTAAAAGCACTACGTTTGCCTCTCCTAGAATTTTCTAGCTGCCTTATTAGAGGGACTTTTCCCTTCCACTTTTTTTGTCACAGAATATTGAAGTGGAGCATCGGATAAACACAAAGAAGGGAAATGTTACTAGGAATAAGAGTAAAGACAAAAGAATGAGAGAGAAGCGCAGTGCATTCTGCATGGACACAAGGAAAAATCAGAACCGCTCCTTTGCTTTGTGCGCAGAAGAAGCCGCTCGTCGGATAAAAGCATCCGGCTGAAGTAGCTCTTTCTCGGCATCCGAGAGAAGGGAGACCGCTGCTGAAGGCTGCAAGCGGCATTCGGGGAGATCCGCGATGTACCGGCCAGCAACTGCACGAGAGCGAAATAGCGGAATTCCGATGGCGAGAACATGCGAATTGAGCCTAATGCTGATCCACCGAGCAGGATCTTTTTTGTCCGCTGGCAAGAATCGATCGCTCCCGACTTTCTCTAACGTTCTCTGTGAGAGCACCACATCTGCGTGTTCCCGAATATTCAGCTGCCTTATTAAGAATTGCTCTCCATTTTTCTCTTTTTCATCACTGATTGCAAGAAATGTCTATGTACAGAAGCTTTTCCCGTGTATACATTTTCGTCACAGACTACAGAATTGTACAAACGGGGAACCACCCAAAAACCCGGACGTATATTTAAGAAAACCTGTATTTCTGTTAGAAAATGTCATCTCTTTGGGAGAATCATGGTTTTCATGAATAAATGAAATCTCCTTCTTTGGGATGTAAATGTCATGTATCTGGGGGAAATGGGACACTTCTAGTGGAAAATGTCATCGATTTGGCGAAAGGCTGTATTTCCGGGCGATAATGTCATTGCATTGGAGAAATGTGCTATTTCTGGGAGATAATGTCCTAATTTGGGGAGAAGATGCAGTTCTGCTAGGGAGAAGCGTGCATTTCTGAGAGAAAATCTCCTCGTTTTGGGTGAAAGTGTCATCTTGCTAACGAACTTCATGGAGAAAGTATGAGGTATTTCTAAGAAACCTGGTCTCCCTGTAAGGAGTCTCATCTTATGATTGAGGGAGGGAGAGGTGATGTATAGGTGACAAAGCTAATATTTCAGGAAGGAAACCTCCCACATTTACGAGAGAACTGCTTTTTCTGGCAGAAAATGTACCAAACATGGGTGAAAAAAGGTAGAAAAGATCGTATTTTTGTTGGAAAAAGTCACCTTTGGCATTGTAGTACTTTGTGAATGAAGCGTGTAGCATATCTCAGAAAAGCTGTATTTCTGGTAGAAAACTTCATCTGAGAAGGCTGGTTTTTCAGGGAGCAAGTCTCCTTCTTTGGGGAGGAAATAACCTCTTTCAGATGACCAAGTAGGAATTTTGGTAAAAATACCAAGTATTTAGGAGAAGGGTGGTATTTCTGGTAGGTAGTGGCAAAGGTCTGCAAGAAAATGTATTCTTTATGATTAAAATACGAGAGTTCTGGAGGAAAATATCATGCGTTAGGGCAAAAAGCCGCATTTCTGGGAATTAATCTCAACTGCATTGGAGAAAGCTTGTACTTCTGAGAGCTAATGTGGTCATTTAAGAAGCAAATGCAGTCCTCTGGGTGAAAAACGGGCATTTCTGGGAGAAAATGTCATGACATAGAAGAGGGAGAAAAGTGGGAAAGGGTGGGAAAGAATGTCTTGTAGAGCAGAGAAACTGCGATATTTTTGGTGTGCAAAATGGTCTCGGGGGGAAAACATGGGAAATACGGGAGAAAATGAGCTATGGAGGAGTGTCAAGTAGTATTTTGGAGATCAAATGTGAGGTATTTCTCAGCAAAGTGCTGTTTCGGGGAGATAGTAGCAGACTTGGTTGGAAAATGACAGGTGTTTGTGAGCAAGCTGGTACTGTGGGAGAAAGGCCGTTTCGTAAAAACTAGAAGGAATTTCTGGGGGATTATATCCCATCTTTGGGAGAAAACGGGTCTTTGTGGGAGAAAAAGTCGTGTATTTGGGAGAAACCTGGTCTATCTGGGAGAAAAGGCCATTGTGATGGGAGTAAGTGTGATCTTGAGAAGCGTCAAGTAGTATTCTTGGGATGAAATGGGAGGTATTTCTAAGAGAAGTGGTATTTCTGGGAGAAAATGTCTTGTTTTGGCAGAAAATGTCCTATTTGGGGGGCAGAATCTGGTATTTCTGTGACCAAATGCCATCTTGATGGGAGTAAGTGTGATCTTGAGGAGCGTAACGCAGCATTTTTTGGTAGAGAATGGGAGCTATTTCTAGGAGTAGTGGTATTTGTGGGAGAAAATGAGCTCCGTTGGGGATAAAAATGTTGTATGTGGGATAAAATGCCACAGTTCAGGAAGAAACTGTCCTCTTGAGGAGTTTAATGTTGTATAGAAGGCAGGAAATGGGAAGTATTCAGAAGAGTGCTGGTATTTCTGGGAGAAAATGCCCCAAATCTGGGAGTAAGTGTCCTCACGAGGCGTGTGATGGAGTAGATTTGGGAGGAAATGGAGGTATTTCTAAGAGTTGCAGTATGTCTGGGAGCAAATGTCCTCTTTGGGGAAGAGAATGTCCTCTTGAGGGAAGAAAACAGGCCTTTCTTCCCGAAAATGTCATCCAATTGGGAGAAGATCTCCTGTCTTGGGGAGAAAAGTGGTATTCCTGGGAGAAAGTGTCCTCTTCTTGGTTGCAAGTGCCCATATGGTAAGTGTCATGGAGGCTTTTTGGGAGAAAGCATGAGGCAGTTGTAAGAGAAGGGGTATTTCTGGGAGAAAAAATCCTCTTTTTGGAAGAGAAGGTGAAATTTCCAAGGGAAAAGTGGTATTTCTGGGAGGAAATGACACAGGTTAGGGAGAAAAGTGGGAGAGGGTGGGAAAGAATGTCTTTTCTTGGAGAGAAATGGTGGTGTTTCTGGTTTCCCAAGTGGTCTCTGAGGAGAAAATATGCTAAATACGGGAGACAATGTTTTCTGGAGGAGTGTCAAGTAGTATTTTGGAGAGCAACTGTCAGGTATTTCTCAGCAATTGCTGTTTCCGGGAGATAGTATAAGATTTCAATGGAAAATGATAGGTTTTTGTGAGAAAGCTGGTACTGTGGGAGAAAGGAGGTGTTTTAAAAATAAGCAGGAATTTCTCGGGGATTATATCCCATCTTTGGGAGAAAACGGGTCTTCGTGGGAGAAAATATCATGTGTTTTGGAGGAACTTGGTCTATCTGGGAGAAAAGGCCATTTTAATGGGAGTAAGTGCGATCTTGAGGAGAGTCAAGTAGTATTCTTGGGATGAAATGGGAGGAATTTCTAAGAGAAGTGGTATTTCTGGGAGAAAATGTTTTGGCAGAAAATGTCCTATTTGGGGGGCAGAAGATGGTATTTCTGTGACCAAATGCCATCTTGATAGGAGTAAGTGTGATCTTGAGGAGCGTAACGCAGCATTTTTGGTAGAGAATGGGAGCTATTTCTGGGAGTAGTGGTATTTGTGGGAGAAAATGAGCTCTGTTGGGGATAAAAATGTTGTATGTGTGATAAAATGCCACATTACTGGAAGAAACTGTCAAGTAGTGTTTTGGAGAGCAAATGGGAAGTTGTAAGAGGAAATGGCAGTTGTAAGAGGAAATGGGAAGTTCCTGTTTTTGGAATACTTAGAAATACCTCCATTTCCTCCCAAATCTACTCCATCACACGCCTCATGAGGACACTTACTCCCAGATTTGGGGCATTTTCTCCCAGAAATACCAGCACTCTTCTGAATACTTCCCATTTCCTGCCTTCTATACAACTCCTCAAGAGGACAGTTTCTTCCTGAAATGTGGCATTTTATCCCACATACAACATTTTTATCCCCAACAGAGCTCATTTTCTCCCACAAATACCACTACTCCTAGAAATAGCTCCCATTCTCTACCAAAAAATGCTGCCTTACGCTCCTCAAGATCACACTTACTCCCATCAAGATGGCATTTGGTCACAGAAATATTAGATTCTGCCCCCCAAATAGGACATTTTCTGCCAAAGCAAGACATTTTCTCCCAGAAATACCACTTCTCTTAGAAATGCCTCCCATTTCATCCCAAGAATACTACTTGACGCTCCTCAAGATCACACTTACTCCCATCACAATGGCCTTTTCTCCCAGATAGACCAGGTTTCTCCCAAAGTTGGCATACATTCCCCCAGAAATTCCTGCCTATTCTTCAACATACGGCCTTTTTCCCAAAAAAAAACAGCCTTCTCACAAACACCTGTCATTTTCCAACCAAGTCTGCTACTATCTCCCATAAGCAGCACTTTGCTGAGAAACACCTGACATTTGCTCTCCAAAATACTACTTGACACTCCTCCAGAAAACATTGTCTCCCGTATTTACCATGTTTTCTCCCCAAGAGACCGCTTGGAACACCAAAAAGACCACCGTTTCTCTCCAAGACAAGACATTCTTTCCCACCCTTTCCCACTTTTCTCCCTCAACTATCTCAGTTGCTCCCAGAAATACCACTTTTCCCTTGGAAATTTCACCTTCTCTTCCAAAAAGAGGATATCTGCTCCCAGAAATGCCCCTTCTCTTACAACTGCCGCACTCTTTCTCCCAAAAAGCCTCCATGACACTACCAAATGGGACACTTGCAACCAAGAAGAGCACACTTTCTCCCAGAAATACCACTTTTCTCCCCAAGACAGGAGATCTTCTCCCAATTGGATGACATTTTCGGGAAGAAAGGCCTGTTTTCTTCCCTCAAGAGGACATTCTCTTCCCCAAAGAGGACATTTGCTCCCAGACATACTGCAACTCTTAGAAATACCTCCATTTCCTCCCAAATCTACTCCATCACACGCCTCATGAGGACACTTACTCCCAGATTTGGGGCATTTTCTCCCAGAAATACCAGCACTCTTCTGAATACTTCCCATTTCCTGCCTTCTATACAACTCCTCAAGAGGACAGTTTCTTCCTGAAATGTGGCATTTTATCCCACATACAACATTTTTATCCCCAACGGAGCTCATTTTCTCCCACAAATACCACTACTCCTAGAAATAGCTCCCATTCTCTACCAAAAAATGCTGCGTTACGCTCCTCAAGATCACACTTACTCCCATCAAGATGGCATTTGGTCACAGAAATACCAGATTCTGCCCCTAAAATCGGACATTTTCTGCCAAAACAAGACATTTTCTCCCAGAAATACCACTTCTCTTAGAAATACCTCCCATTTCATCCCAAGAATTCTACTTGACTCTCCTCAAGATCACACTTACTCCCATCAGAATGGCCTTTACTCCCAGATAGACCAGGTTTCTCCCAAATGCACGACCTTTTCTCCCACAAGGATCCTTTTTCTTCCAAATATTTGATATAGTCCCCTAGAAATTCCTGCTATTTTTAAAGAAATGTCCTTTCTGTGTCTTCCTGTTACTTCTGTTCTGTTCGTAACAGAATGCTGAAGTGTAGCATCGGATAAACACAAAAAAAGAGAAATGTCGCTATGAGTAACAGGATAATACATTAGAAGTGGACACAAGGAGAAGTCAGAAACGCTCCTTTGCGTTGTGCGCATAAGGAGCCGCTCGTCGGAGAAATGCATCCAGCAGAAGGCGCTCTTTCTCTGCATTCGAGAGAAACGCGACCGCTGCTGAAGGCTGCAAGCGGCTTTCGGGGAGAATCGCGATGTACCGGCTAGCAACTGCAAACTCTCCGTAGCGGTTCATCGCGAATGCAGCGTTCGACCAACTAGAGGGAAATAGCGGATCTGCGATGCCTAGATCGTGCGAGTTCAGCATACTGGTTTGCTTGAAAACAGGTGTTTTTTTCTCCAAAGGAAAGAATGCACAGCTCTCGACTTTTTGTAAAGTCCTAACTGAAGGCACTACGTATGCCTCTCCTGGAACTTCTAGCTGCTTTGTTAGAAGTTTTTTTCCTTTCTACTCTGTTCTTCACTGAATGTTGAAGTGTAGCGTCGGATAAACTCACAAAGAGGAAATGTCACTAGAAATCAAGGGAAAGACGTAAGAATGAGAGAGAAGCGTAGTGCATTTTGCATGCACACACGCAGAAGTCAGAACCGCTCCTTCGCGATGAGCGCAGAAGAAGCCGCTCGTGGGAGAAAAGCATCCGGCTGAAGTCGCTCTTTCTCGGCATCCGAGAGAAGGGAGACCGCTGCTGAAGGCTGCAAGCGGCATTCGGGGAGAATCGCGATGTACCGGCCAGCAACTGCAAACTCTCCGAGCGGTTCATCGCGAGTGCTGCTTTCCACCAACAAGAGCGAAATAGCGGATCTGCGGTGCCGTGAACGTGCGAATTCAGCATACTGCATTGCCTGAAAGCAGGGTCTTTTTTCTCCGCAGGAAAGATTCCACAGATCTCGACTTTCTGTGACGTCCTTACTGAAAGCACAACGTGTGCCTCTCCTCAAACTACTAGCTGCCTTATTAGAGGGGCTTTTCCCTTCTAATCTATTAGTCACACAATAGTGAGGAATAGCATCGGATAAAGACAAAAAAATGTCGCTAGGTATAAGAGGAAAGACAAAAGAATGAGTGAGGAGCGCAGTGCATTCTGCATGGACACAAGGAGAAATCAGAACCGCTCCTTTGCGATGCGCAGAAGAAGCCGATCGTCGGAGAAAAGCATCCGGCTGAAGTCGCTCTTTCTCGGCATCCGAGAGAAACGCGACCGCTGCTGAAGGCTGAAAGCGGCATTCCGGGAGACAGCGATGTACCGGCCAGCAACTGCAAACACTTTGTAGCGGTTCAGAGCGAGTGGCGCTTTCGACCAACTCTACCTAAGTAGCGGATCTGCGATTCGGAGAACTTGCGAATTCAGCATACTGCTTTGCCTGAAAACAGGGGTTTTTTTCTCCGCAGGAAAATATCCACAGCTGTCGACTGTTTTTAACATCCTCACTAAAAGCACTACGTTTGCCTCTCCTAGAATTTTCTAGCTGCCTTATTAGAGGGACTTTTCCCTTCCACTTTTTTTGTCACAGAATATTGAAGTGGAGCATCGGATAAACACAAAGAAGGGAAATGTTACTAGGAATAAGAGTAAAGACAAAAGAATGAGAGAGAAGCGCAGTGCATTCTGCATGGACACAAGGAAAAATCAGAACCGCTCCTTTGCTTTGTGCGCAGAAGAAGCCGCTCGTCGGATAAAAGCATCCGGCTGAAGTAGCTCTTTCTCGGCATCCGAGAGAAGGGAGACCGCTGCTGAAGGCTGCAAGCGGCATTCGGGGAGATCCGCGATGTACCGGCCAGCAACTGCACGAGAGCGAAATAGCGGAATTCCGATGGCGAGAACATGCGAATTGAGCCTAATGCTGATCCACCGAGCAGGATCTTTTTTGTCCGCTGGCAAGAATCGATCGCTCCCGACTTTCTCTAACGTTCTCTGTGAGAGCACCACATCTGCGTGTTCCCGAATATTCAGCTGCCTTATTAAGAATTGCTCTCCATTTTTCTCTTTTTCATCACTGATTGCAAGAAATGTCTATGTACAGAAGCTTTTCCCGTGTATACATTTTCGTCACAGACTACAGAATTGTACAAACGGGGAACCACCCAAAAACCCGGACGTATATTTAAGAAAACCTGTATTTCTGTTAGAAAATGTCATCTCTTTGGGAGAATCATGGTTTTCATGAATAAATGAAATCTCCTTCTTTGGGATGTAAATGTCATGTATCTGGGGGAAATGGGACACTTCTAGTGGAAAATGTCATCGATTTGGCGAAAGGCTGTATTTCCGGGCGATAATGTCATTGCATTGGAGAAATGTGCTATTTCTGGGAGATAATGTCCTAATTTGGGGAGAAGATGCAGTTCTGCTAGGGAGAAGCGTGCATTTCTGAGAGAAAATCTCCTCGTTTTGGGTGAAAGTGTCATCTTGCTAACGAACTTCATGGAGAAAGTATGAGGTATTTCTAAGAAACCTGGTCTCCCTGTAAGGAGTCTCATCTTATGATTGAGGGAGGGAGAGGTGATGTATAGGTGACAAAGCTAATATTTCAGGAAGGAAACCTCCCACATTTACGAGAGAACTGCTTTTTCTGGCAGAAAATGTACCAAACATGGGTGAAAAAAGGTAGAAAAGATCGTATTTTTGTTGGAAAAAGTCACCTTTGGCATTGTAGTACTTTGTGAATGAAGCGTGTAGCATATCTCAGAAAAGCTGTATTTCTGGTAGAAAACTTCATCTGAGAAGGCTGGTTTTTCAGGGAGCAAGTCTCCTTCTTTGGGGAGGAAATAACCTCTTTCAGATGACCAAGTAGGAATTTTGGTAAAAATACCAAGTATTTAGGAGAAGGGTGGTATTTCTGGTAGGTAGTGGCAAAGGTCTGCAAGAAAATGTATTCTTTATGATTAAAATACGAGAGTTCTGGAGGAAAATATCATGCGTTAGGGCAAAAAGCCGCATTTCTGGGAATTAATCTCAACTGCATTGGAGAAAGCTTGTACTTCTGAGAGCTAATGTGGTCATTTAAGAAGCAAATGCAGTCCTCTGGGTGAAAAACGGGCATTTCTGGGAGAAAATGTCATGACATAGAAGAGGGAGAAAAGTGGGAAAGGGTGGGAAAGAATGTCTTGTAGAGCAGAGAAACTGCGATATTTTTGGTGTGCAAAATGGTCTCGGGGGGAAAACATGGGAAATACGGGAGAAAATGAGCTATGGAGGAGTGTCAAGTAGTATTTTGGAGATCAAATGTGAGGTATTTCTCAGCAAAGTGCTGTTTCGGGGAGATAGTAGCAGACTTGGTTGGAAAATGACAGGTGTTTTTGAGAAAGCTGGTACTGTGGGAGAAAGGCCGTTTCGTAAAAACTAGAAGGAATTTCTGGGGGATTATATCCCATCTTTGGGAGAAAACGGGTCTTTGTGGGAGAAAAAGTCGTGTATTTGGGAGAAACCTGGTCTATCTGGGAGAAAAGGCCATTGTGATGGGAGTAAGTGTGATCTTGAGAAGCGTCAAGTAGTATTCTTGGGATGAAATGGGAGGCATTTCTAAGAGAAGTGGTATTTCTGGGAGAAAATGTCTTGTTTTGGCAGAAAATGTCCTATTTGGGGGGCAGAATCTGGTATTTCTGTGACCAAATGCCATCTTGATGGGAGTAAGTGTGATCTTGAGGAGCGAAACGCAGCATTTTTTGGTAGAGAATGGGAGCTATTTCTAGGAGTAGTGGTATTTGTGGGAGAAAATGAGCTCCGTTGGGGATAAAAATGTTGTATGTGGGATAAAATGCCACAGTTCAGGAAGAAACTGTCCTCTTGAGGAGTTTAATGTTGTATAGAAGGCAGGAAATGGGAAGTATTCAGAAGAGTGCTGGTATTTCTGGGAGAAAATGCCCCAAATCTGGGAGTAAGTGTCCTCACGAGGCGTGTGATGGAGTAGATTTGGGAGGAAATGGAGGTATTTCTAAGAGTTGCAGTATGTCTGGGAGCAAACGTCCTCTTTGGGGAAGAGAATGTCCTCTTGAGGGAAGAAAACAGGCCTTTCTTCCCGAAAATGTCATCCAATTGGGAGAAGATCTCCTGTCTTGGGGAGAAAAGCGATATTCTTGGGAGAAAGTGTCCTCTTCTTGGTTGCAAGTGCCCATATGGTAAGTGTCATGGAGGCTTTTTGGGAGAAAGCATGAGGCAGTTGTAAGAGAAGGGGTATTTCTGGGAGAAAAAATCCTCTTTTTGGAAGAGAAGGTGAAATTTCCAAGGGAAAAGTGGTATTTCTGGGAGGAAATGACACAGGTTAGGGAGAAAAGTGGGAGAGGGTGGGAAAGAATGTCTTTTCTTGGAGAGAAATGGTGGTGTTTCTGGTTTCCCAAGTGGTCTCTGAGGAGAAAATATGCTAAATACGGGAGACAATGTTTTCTGGAGGAGTGTCAAGTAGTATTTTGGAGAGCAACTGTCAGGTATTTCTCAGCAATTGCTGTTTCCAGGAGATAGTATAAGATTTCAATGGAAAATGATAGGTTTTTGTGAGAAAGCTGGTACTGTGGGAGAAAGGAGGTGTTTTAAAAATAAGCAGGAATTTCTCGGGGATTATATCCCATCTTTGGGAGAAAACGGGTCTTCGTGGGAGAAAATATCATGTGTTTTGGAGGAACTTGGTCTATCTGGGAGAAAAGGCCATTTTAATGGGAGTAAGTGCGATCTTGAGGAGAGTCAAGTAGTATTCTTGGGATGAAATGGGAGGAATTTCTAAGAGAAGTGGTATTTCTGGGAGAAAATGTTTTGGCAGAAAATGTCCTATTTGGGGGGCAGAAGATGGTATTTCTGTGACCAAATGCCATCTTGATAGGAGTAAGTGTGATCTTGAGGAGCGTAACGCAGCATTTTTGGTAGAGAATGGGAGCTATTTCTGGGAGTAGTGGTATTTGTGGGAGAAAATGAGCTCTGTTGGGGATAAAAATGTTGTATGTGTGATAAAATGCCACATTACTGGAAGAAACTGTCAAGTAGTGTTTTGGAGAGCAAATGGGAAGTTGTAAGAGGAAATGGCAGTTGTAAGAGGAAATGGGAAGTTCCTGTTTTTGGAATACTTAGAAATACCTCCATTTCCTCCCAAATCTACTCCATCACACGCCTCATGAGGACACTTACTCCCAGATTTGGGGCATTTTCTCCCAGAAATACCAGCACTCTTCTGAATACTTCCCATTTCCTGCCTTCTATACAACTCCTCAAGAGGACAGTTTCTTCCTGAAATGTGGCATTTTATCCCACATACAACATTTTTATCCCCAACGGAGCTCATTTTCTCCCACAAATACCACTACTCCTAGAAATAGCTCCCATTCTCTACCAAAAAATGCTGCGTTACGCTCCTCAAGATCACACTTACTCCCATCAAGATGGCATTTGGTCACAGAAATATTAGATTCTGCCCCCCAAATAGGACATTTTCTGCCAAAACAAGACATTTTCTCCCAGAAATACCACTTCTCTTAGAAATGCCTCCCATTTCATCCCAAGAATACTACTTGACGCTCCTCAAGATCACACTTACTCCCATCACAATGGCCTTTTCTCCCAGATAGACCAGGTTTCTCCCAAAGTTGGCATACATTCCCCCAGAAATTCCTGCCTATTCTTCAACATACGGCCTTTTTCCCAAAAAAAACCAGCCTTCTCACAAACACCTGTCATTTTCCAACCAAGTCTGCTACTATCTCCCCGAAGCAGCACTTTGCTGAGAAACACCTGACATTTGCTCTCCAAAATACTACTTGACACTCCTCCAGAAAACATTGTCTCCCGTATTTACCATGTTTTCTCCCCAAGAGACCGCTTGGAACACCAAAAAGACCACCGTTTCTCTCCAAGACAAGACATTCTTTCCCACCCTTTCCCACTTTTCTCCCTCAACTATCTCAGTTGCTCCCAGAAATACCACTTTTCCCTTGGAAATTTCACCTTCTCTTCCAAAAAGAGGATATCTGCTCCCAGAAATGCCCCTTCTCTTACAACTGCCGCACTCTTTCTCCCAAAAAGCCTCCATGACACTACCAAATGGGACACTTGCAACCAAGAAGAGCACACTTTCTCCCAGAAATACCACTTTTCTCCCCAAGACAGGAGATCTTCTCCCAATTGGATGACATTTTCGGGAAGAAAGGCCTGTTTTCTTCCCTCAAGAGGACATTCTCTTCCCCAAAGAGGACATTTGCTCCCAGACATACTGCAACTCTTAGAAATACCTCCATTTCCTCCCAAATCTACTCCATCACACGCCTCATGAGGACACTTACTCCCAGATTTGGGGCATTTTCTCCCAGAAATACCAGCACTCTTCTGAATACTTCCCATTTCCTGCCTTCTATACAACTCCTCAAGAGGACAGTTTCTTCCTGAAATGTGGCATTTTATCCCACATACAACATTTTTATCCCCAACGGAGCTCATTTTCTCCCACAAATACCACTACTCCTAGAAATAGCTCCCATTCTCTACCAAAAAATGCTGCGTTACGCTCCTCAAGATCACACTTACTCCCATCAAGATGGCATTTGGTCACAGAAATACCAGATTCTGCCCCTAAAATCGGACATTTTCTGCCAAAACAAGACATTTTCTCCCAGAAATACCACTTCTCTTAGAAATACCTCCCATTTCATCCCAAGAATTCTACTTGACTCTCCTCAAGATCACACTTACTCCCATCAGAATGGCCTTTACTCCCAGATAGACCAGGTTTCTCCCAAATGCACGACCTTTTCTCCCACAAGGATCCTTTTTCTTCCAAATATTTGATATAGTCCCCTAGAAATTCCTGCTATTTTTAAAGAAATGTCCTTTCTGTGTCTTCCTGTTACTTCTGTTCTGTTCGTAACAGAATGCTGAAGTGTAGCATCGGATAAACACAAAAAAAGAGAAATGTCGCTATGAGTAACAGGATAATACATTAGAAGTGGACACAAGGAGAAGTCAGAAACGCTCCTTTGCGTTGTGCGCATAAGGAGCCGCTCGTCGGAGAAATGCATCCAGCAGAAGGCGCTCTTTCTCTGCATTCGAGAGAAACGCGACCGCTGCTGAAGGCTGCAAGCGGCTTTCGGGGAGAATCGCGATGTACCGGCTAGCAACTGCAAACTCTCCGTAGCGGTTCATCGCGAATGCAGCGTTCGACCAACTAGAGGGAAATAGCGGATCTGCGATGCCTAGATCGTGCGAGTTCAGCATACTGGTTTGCTTGAAAACAGGTGTTTTTTTCTCCAAAGGAAAGAATGCACAGCTCTCGACTTTTTGTAAAGTCCTAACTGAAGGCACTACGTATGCCTCTCCTGGAACTTCTAGCTGCTTTGTTAGAAGTTTTTTTCCTTTCTACTCTGTTCTTCACTGAATGTTGAAGTGTAGCGTCGGATAAACTCACAAAGAGGAAATGTCACTAGAAATCAAGGGAAAGACGTAAGAATGAGAGAGAAGCGTAGTGCATTTTGCATGCACACAAAGAGAAGTCAGAACCTCTCCTTTGCGATGAGCGCAGAAGAAGCCGCTCGTGGGAGAAAAGCATACGGCAGAAGTCGCTCTTTCTCGGCATCCAAGAGAAACGATACCGCTGCTGAAGGCTGCAAGCGGAATTCGGGGAGAACAGCTATGTACCGGCCAGCGAATGCTAACACTGTGTAGCGGTTCAGAGCGAGTGACGCTTTCGACCCACGCTAGCTAAAAAGCGGAATTGCGATGCGGAGAACGTGCTAATTCTGCATACTGCATTGCCTGAAAGCAGGGGTTTTTTTCTCCGCAGGAAAAAATCCACAGCTGTCAACTTTTTATAACGTCGTCACTGAAAGCAATACGTGTGCCTTTCCGAGAATTTTCTAGCTGTCCTATTAGAAGTTTTTTTCCTTTGTACTCTATTCGTCATAGAATGCTGAAGTGTAGCGTCGGATAAACACACAAACAGGAAATGTCACTAGAAATCAAGGGAAAGACGTAAGAATGAGAGAAAAGCGTAGTGCATTCTGCATGGACACAAGGAGGTGTTAGAACCGCTCCTTTGCGATGAGCGCAGAAGAAGCCGCTCGTCGGAGAAAAGCATCCGGCTGAAGTCGCTCTTTCTCGGCATCCGAGAGAAACGAGACTGCTGCAGAAGTCTGCAAGCGGCATTCGGGGAGAATCGCGATGTACCGGCCAACAACTGCAAACTCTCCGAACGGTTCTTCGCGAGTGCCGCTTTCCACCAACAAGAGCGAAATAGCGGATCTGCGGTGCCGTGAACGTGCGAATTCAGCATACTGCATTGCCTGAAAGCAGGGTCTTTTTTCTCCGCAGGAAAGAATCCACAGATCTCGACTTTCTGTGACGTCCTCACTGAAAGCACAACGTGTGCCTCTCCTCAAACTACTAGCTGCCTTATTAGAGGGGCTTTTCCCTTCTACTCTGTTCGTCACACAATATTGAGGAATAGCATCGGATAAAGACAAAAAAATGTCGCTAGGTATAAGAGTAAAGACAAAAGAATGAGAGAGAAGCGCAGTGTATTCTGCATGGACACAAGGAGAAATCAGAACCGCTCCTTTGCGATGTGCACAGAAGAAGCCGCTCGTCGCAGAAAAACATCCGGCTGAAGTCGCTCTTTCTCGGCATCCGAGAGAAACGCGACCGCTGCTGAAGGCTGCAAGCGGAATTCGGGGAGAACCGCGATGTAACGGCCAGCAACTGCAAACTCTCCGTAGCGGTTCAGAGCGAGTGCCGCTTTCGTCCCACTCTAGCTAAGTAGCGGAATTGCAATGCGGAGAACTTGCGAATTCTGCATAATGCTTTGCCTGAAAACAGGGGTTTTTTTCTCCGCTGGAAAATATCCACAGCTGTCGACTTCTTGTAACGTCCTAACTGAAGGCAATACGTGTGCCTCGCCTAGAATTTTCTAGCTGCCTTATTAGAAGTTTTGTTTCCTTTCTACCCTATTCGTCAAAGAATGCTGAAGTGTAGCATCGGATAAACACAAACAGGAAATGTCACTAGGAATCAAGGGAAAGACATAAGAATGAGAGAGAAGCTTTGTGCAAAATGGAGGGAAACACAGAAAAATCAGAACAGCTCCTTTGCAATGAGGGCAGAAGAAGCCGCTCGTCGGAGAAAAGCATCCGGCTGAAGTCGCTCTTTCTCGGCATCCGAGAGAAGGGAGACCGCTGCTGAAGGCTGCAAGCGGCATTCGGGGAGAATCGCGATGTACCGGCCAGCAACTGCAAACTCCGAACGGTTCTTCGCGAGTGCCGCTTTCCACCAACAAGAGCGAAATAGCGGATCTGCGGTGCCGAGAAAGTGCGAAATCTGCATACTGCATTGCCAGAATACAGGGGTTTTTTTATCCGCAGGAAAGAATCCACAGCTCTCGACTTTCTCTAGCGTCCTCAAAAAAAGCACTACGTGTGCCTATCCTCGAACTTCTAGCTGCCTTATTAGAGGGACATTTCCCTTCCACTTTGTTTGTCACAGAATATTGAAGTGTAGCATCGGATATACACAAAGAAGAGAAATGTTGCTAGGAATAAGAGTAAAGACAAAAGAAAGAGAGAAACGCAGTGCATTCTGCATGGACACAAGGAAAAATCAGAACCGCTCCTTTGCTTTGTGCGCAGAAGAAGCCGCTCGTCGGAGAAAAGCATCCAGCTGAATTCGCTCTTTCTCGGCATCCGTGAGAAACGCGACCGCTGCTGAAGGCTTCATCGGCATTCGGGGAGAATCGCGATGTACCGGCCAGCAACTGCAAACTCTCCGTAGCGGTTCATCGCGAATGCAGCTTTCGACCAACTAGAGGGAAATAGCGGTTCTGCGGTGCCTAGATGGTGCGAGTTCAGCATACTGGTTTGCTTGAAAACAGGTGTTTTTTTCTCCAAAGGAAAGAATGCACAGCTCTCGACTTTTTGTAAAGTCCTAACTGAAGGCACTACGTATGCCTCTTTTGGAATTTCTAGCTGCTTTATTAGAAGTTTTTTTCCTTTCTACTCTGTTCTTCACTGAATGTTGATGTGTAAGCGTCGGATAAACACACAAACACGAAATGTCACTTGAAATCAAGGGAAAGACGTAAGAATGAGAGAAGAGCGTAGTGCATTTTGCATGCACACAAGCAGAAGTCAGAACCGCTCCTTCGCGATGAGCGCAGAATAAGCCGCTCGTCGGAGAAAAGCATCCGGCTGAAGTCGCTCTTTCTCGGCATCCGAGAGAAGGGAGACCGCTGCTGAAGGCTGCAAGCCACATTCGGGGAGAATCGCGATGTACCGGCCAGCAACTGCAAACTCTCCGAGCGGTTCAGAGCGAGTGACGCTTTCGACCCACGCTAGCTAAAAAGCGGAATTGCGATGCGGAGAACGTGCGAATTCTGCATACTGCATTGCCTGAAAGCAGGGTCTTTTTTCTCCGCAGGAAAAAATCCACAGCTGTCGACTTTTTATAACGTCGTCACTGAAAGCAATACGTGTGCCTTTCCGAGAATTTTCTAGCTGTCCTATTAGAAGTTTTTTTCCTTTGTACTCTATTCGTCATAGAATGCTGAAGTGTAGCGTCGGATAAACACACAAACAGGAAATGTCACTAGAAATCAAGGGAAAGACGTAAGAATGAGAGAAAAGCGTAGTGCATTCTGCATGGACACAAGGAGGTGTTAGAACCGCTCCTTTGCGATGAGCGCAGAAGAAGCCGCTCGTCGGAGAAAAGCATCCGGCTGAAGTCGCTATTTCTCGGCATCCGAGAGAAACGAGACTGCTGCAGAAGTCTGCAAGCGGCATTCGGGGAGAATCGCGATGTACCGGCCAACAACTGCAAACTCTCCGAACGGTTCTTCGCGAGTGCCGCTTTCCACCAACAAGAGCGAAATAGCGGATCTGCGGTGCCGAGAAAGTGCGAAATCTGCATACTGCATTGCCAGAATACAGGGGTTTTTTTATCCGCAGGAAAGAATCCACAGCTCTCGACTTTCTCTAGCGTCCTCAAAAAAAGCACTACGTGTGCCTATCCTAGAACTTCTAGCTGCCTTATTAGAGGGACACTTCCCTTCCACTTTGTTTGTCACAGAATATTGAAGTGTAGCATCGGATATACACAAAGAAGAGAAATGTTGCTAGGAATAAGAGTAAAGACAAAAGAAAGAGAGAAACGCAGTGCATTCTGCATGGACACAAGGAGAAATCAGAAACGCTCCTTTGCGATGTGCGCAGAAGAAGCCGCTCGTCGGAGAAAAGCATCCAGCTGAATTCGCTCTTTCTCGGCATCCGTGAGAAACGAGACCGCTGCTGAAGGCTTCAAGCGGCATTCGGGGAGAATCGCGATGTACCGGCCAGCAACTGCAAACTCTCCGTAGCGGTTCATCGCGAATGCAACTTTCGACCCACGATAGGGGTTTAGCGGTTCTGCGGTGCCAAGATGGTGCGAGTTCAGCATACTGGTTTGCTTGAAAACAGGTGTTTTTTTCTCCAAAGGAAAGAATGCACAGCTCTCGACTTTTTGTAAAGTCCTAACTGAAGGCACTACGTATGCCTCTCCTGGAATTTCTAGCTGCTTTATTAGAAGTTTTTTTCCTTTGTACTCTATTCGTCATAGAATGCTGAAGTGTAGCGTCGGATAAACACACAAACAGGAAATGTCACTAGAAATCAAGGGAAAGACGTAAGAATGAGAGAAAAGCGTAGTGCATTCTGCATGGACACAAGGAGGTGTTAGAACCGCTCCTTTGCGATGAGCGCAGAAGAAGCCGCTCGTCGGAGAAAAGCATCCGGCTGAAGTCGCTCTTTCTCGGCATCCGAGAGAAACGAGACTGCTGCAGAAGTCTGCAAGCGGCATTCGGGGAGAATCGCGATGTACCGGCCAACAACTGCAAACTCTCCGAACGGTTCTTCGCGAGTGCCGCTTTCCACCAACAAGAGCGAAATAGCGGATCTGCGGTGCCGTGAACTTGCGAATTCAGCATACTGCATTGCCTGAAAGCAGGGTCTTTTTTCTCCGCAGGAAAGAATCCACAGATCTCGACTTTCTGTGACGTCCTCACTGAAAGCACAACGTGTGCCTCTCCTCAAACTACTAGCTGCCTTATTAGAGGGGCTTTTCCCTTCTACTCTGTTCGTCACACAATATTGAGGAATAGCATCGGATAAAGACAAAAAAATGTCGCTAGGTATAAGAGTAAAGACAAAAGAATGAGTGAGAAGCGCAGTGTATTCTGCATGGACACAAGGAGAAATCAGAACCGCTCCTTTGCGATGTGCACAGAAGAAGCCGCTCGTCGCAGAAAAACATCCGGCTGAAGTCGCTCTTTCTCGGCATCCGAGAGAAACGCGACCGCTGCTGAAGGCTGCAAGCGGAATTCGGGGAGAACCGCGATGTAACGGCCAGCAACTGCAAACTCTCCGTAGCGGTTCAGAGCGAGTGCCGCTTTCGTCCCACTCTAGCTAAGTAGCGGAATTGCAATGCGGAGAACTTGCGAATTCTGCATAATGCTTTGCCTGAAAACAGGAGTTTTTTTCTCCAAAGGAAAATATCCACAGCTGTCGACTTCTTGTAACGTCCTAACTGAAGGCAATACGTGTGCCTCGCCTAGAATTTTCTAGCTGCCTTATTAGAAGTTTTGTTTCCTTTCTACCCTATTCGTCAAAGAATGCTGAAGTGTAGCATCGGATAAACACAAACAGGAAATGTCACTAGGAATCAAGGGAAAGACATAAGAATGAGAGAGAAGCTTTGTGCAAAATGGAGGGAAACACAGAAAAATCAGAACAGCTCCTTTGCAATGAGGGCAGAAGAAGCCGCTCGTCGGAGAAAAGCATCCGGCTGAAGTCGCTCTTTCTCGGCATCCGAGAGAAGGGAGACCGCTGCTGAAGGCTGCAAGCGGCATTCGGGGAGAATCGCGATGTACCGGCCAGCAACTGCAAACTCTCCGAACGGTTCTTCGCGAGTGCCGCTTTCCACCAACAAGAGCGAAATAGCGGATCTGCGGTGCCGTGAACGTGCGAATTCAGCATACTGCATTGCCTGAAAGCAGGGTCTTTTTTCTCCGCAGGAAAGAATCCACAGATCTCGACTTTCTGTGACGTCCTCACTGAAAGCACAACGTGTGCCTCTCCTCAAACTACTAGCTGCCTTATTAGAGGGGCTTTTCCCTTCTACTCTGTTCGTCACACAATATTGAGGAATAGCATCGGATAAAGACAAAAAAATGTCGCTAGGTATAAGAGTAAAGACAAAAGAATGAGAGAGAAGCGCAGTGTATTCTGCATGGACACAAGGAGAAATCAGAACCGCTCCTTTGCGATGTGCACAGAAGAAGCCGCTCGTCGCAGAAAAACATCCGGCTGAAGTCGCTCTTTCTCGGCATCCGAGAGAAACGCGACCGCTGCTGAAGGCTGCAAGCGGAATTCGGGGAGAACCGCGATGTAACGGCCAGCAACTGCAAACTCTCCGTAGCGGTTCAGAGCGAGTGCCGCTTTCGTCCCACTCTAGCTAAGTAGCGGAATTGCAATGCGGAGAACTTGCGAATTCTGCATAATGCTTTGCCTGAAAACAGGGGTTTTTTTCTCCGCTGGAAAATATCCACAGCTGTCGACTTCTTGTAACGTCCTAACTGAAGGCAATACGTGTGCCTCGCCTAGTATTTTCTAGCTGCCTTATTAGAAGTTTTGTTTCCTTTCTACCCTATTCGTCAAAGAATGCTGAAGTGTAGCATCGGATAAACACAAACAGGAAATGTCACTAGGAATCAAGGGAAAGACATAAGAATGAGAGAGAAGCTTTGTGCAAAATGGAGGGAAACACAGAAAAATCAGAACAGCTCCTTTGCAATGAGGGCAGAAGAAGCCGCTCGTCGGAGAAAAGCATCCGGCTGAAGTCGCTCTTTCTCGGCATCCGAGAGAAGGGAGACCGCTGCTGAAGGCTGCAAGCGGCATTCGGGGAGAATCGCGATGTACCGGCCAGCAACTGCAAACTCCGAACGGTTCTTCGCGAGTGCCGCTTTCCACCAACAAGAGCGAAATAGCGGATCTGCGGTGCCGAGAAAGTGCGAAATCTGCATACTGCATTGCCAGAATACAGGGGTTTTTTTATCCGCAGGAAAGAATCCACAGCTCTCGACTTTCTCTAGCGTCCTCAAAAAAAGCACTACGTGTGCCTATCCTCGAACTTCTAGCTGCCTTATTAGAGGGACATTTCCCTTCCACTTTGTTTGTCACAGAATATTGAAGTGTAGCATCGGATATACACAAAGAAGAGAAATGTTGCTAGGAATAAGAGTAAAGACAAAAGAAAGAGAGAAACGCAGTGCATTCTGCATGGACACAAGGAAAAATCAGAACCGCTCCTTTGCTTTGTGCGCAGAAGAAGCCGCTCGTCGGAGAAAAGCATCCAGCTGAATTCGCTCTTTCTCGGCATCCGTGAGAAACGCGACCGCTGCTGAAGGCTTCAAGCGGCATTCGGGGAGAATCGCGATGTACCGGCCAGCAACTGCAAACTCTCCGTAGCGGTTCATCGCGAATGCAGCTTTCGACCAACTAGAGGGAAATAGCGGTTCTGCGGTGCCTAGATGGTGCGAGTTCAGCATACTGGTTTGCTTGAAAACAGGTGTTTTTTTCTCCAAAGGAAAGAATGCACAGCTCTCGACTTTTTGTAAAGTCCTAACTGAAGGCACTACGTATGCCTCTTTTGGAATTTCTAGCTGCTTTATTAGAAGTTTTTTTCCTTTCTACTCTGTTCTTCACTGAATGTTGATGTGTAAGCGTCGGATAAACACACAAACACGAAATGTCACTTGAAATCAAGGGAAAGACGTAAGAATGAGAGAAGAGCGTAGTGCATTTTGCATGCACACAAGCAGAAGTCAGAACCGCTCCTTCGCGATGAGCGCAGAATAAGCCGCTCGTCGGAGAAAAGCATCCGGCTGAAGTCGCTCTTTCTCGGCATCCGAGAGAAGGGAGACCGCTGCTGAAGGCTGCAAGCCACATTCGGGGAGAATCGCGATGTACCGGCCAGCAACTGCAAACTCTCCGAGCGGTTCAGAGCGAGTGACGCTTTCGACCCACGCTAGCTAAAAAGCGGAATTGCGATGCGGAGAACGTGCGAATTCTGCATACTGCATTGCCTGAAAGCAGGGTCTTTTTTCTCCGCAGGAAAAAATCCACAGCTGTCGACTTTTTATAACGTCGTCACTGAAAGCAATACGTGTGCCTTTCCGAGAATTTTCTAGCTGTCCTATTAGAAGTTTTTTTCCTTTGTACTCTATTCGTCATAGAATGCTGAAGTGTAGCGTCGGATAAACACACAAACAGGAAATGTCACTAGAAATCAAGGGAAAGACGTAAGAATGAGAGAAAAGCGTAGTGCATTCTGCATGGACACAAGGAGGTGTTAGAACCGCTCCTTTGCGATGAGCGCAGAAGAAGCCGCTCGTCGGAGAAAAGCATCCGGCTGAAGTCGCTATTTCTCGGCATCCGAGAGAAACGAGACTGCTGCAGAAGTCTGCAAGCGGCATTCGGGGAGAATCGCGATGTACCGGCCAACAACTGCAAACTCTCCGAACGGTTCTTCGCGAGTGCCGCTTTCCACCAACAAGAGCGAAATAGCGGATCTGCGGTGCCGAGAAAGTGCGAAATCTGCATACTGCATTGCCAGAATACAGGGGTTTTTTTATCCGCAGGAAAGAATCCACAGCTCTCGACTTTCTCTAGCGTCCTCAAAAAAAGCACTACGTGTGCCTATCCTAGAACTTCTAGCTGCCTTATTAGAGGGACACTTCCCTTCCACTTTGTTTGTCACAGAATATTGAAGTGTAGCATCGGATATACACAAAGAAGAGAAATGTTGCTAGGAATAAGAGTAAAGACAAAAGAAAGAGAGAAACGCAGTGCATTCTGCATGGACACAAGGAGAAATCAGAAACGCTCCTTTGCGATGTGCGCAGAAGAAGCCGCTCGTCGGAGAAAAGCATCCAGCTGAATTCGCTCTTTCTCGGCATCCGTGAGAAACGCGACCGCTGCTGAAGGCTTCAAGCGGCATTCGGGGAGAATCGCGATGTACCGGCCAGCAACTGCAAACTCTCCGTAGCGGTTCATCGCGAATGCAACTTTCGACCCACGATAGGGGTTTAGCGGTTCTGCGGTGCCTAGATGGTGCGAGTTCAGCATACTGGTTTGCTTGAAAACAGGTGTTTTTTTCTCCAAAGGAAAGAATGCACAGCTCTCGACTTTTTGTAAAGTCCTAACTGAAGGCACTACGTATGCCTCTCCTGGAATTTCTAGCTGCTTTATTAGAAGTTTTTTTCCTTTCTACTCTGTTCGTCACTGAATGTTGATGTGTAGCGTCGGATAAACACACAAACACGAAATGTCACTTGAAATCAAGGGAAAGACGTAAGAATGAGAGAAGAGCGTAGTGCATTTTGCATGCACACACGCAGAAGTCAGAACCGCTCCTTCGCGATGAGCGCAGAAGAAGCCGCTCGTGGGAGAAAAGCATCCGGCTGAAGTCGCTCTTTCTCGGCATCCGAGAGAAGGGAGACCGCTGCTGAAGGCTGCAAGCCACATTCGGGGAGAATCGCGATGTACCGGCCAGCAACTGCAAACTCTCCGAGCGGTTCATCGCGAGTGCTGCTTTCCACCAACAAGAGCGAAATAGCGGATCTGCGGTGCCGTGAACGTGCGAATTCAGCATACTGCATTGCCTGAAAGCAGGGTCTTTTTTCTCCGCAGGAAAGATTCCACAGATCTCGACTTTCTGTGACGTCCTCACTGAAAGCACAACGTGTGCCTCTCCTCAAACTACTAGCTGCCTTATTAGAGGGGCTTTTCCCTTCTAATCTATTAGTCACACAATAGTGAGGAATAGCATCGGATAAAGACAAAAAAATGTCGCTAGGTATAAGAGGAAAGACAAAAGAATGAGTGAGGAGCGCAGTGCATTCTGCATGGACACAAGGAGAAATCAGAACCGCTCCTTTGCGATGCGCAGAAGAAGCCGATCGTCGGAGAAAAGCATCCGGCTGAAGTCGCTCTTTCTCGGCATCCGAGAGAAACGCGACCGCTGCTGAAGGCTGAAAGCGGCATTCCGGGAGACCGCGATGTACCGGCCAGCAACTGCAAACACTTTGTAGCGGTTCAGAGCGAGTGGCGCTTTCGACCAACTCTACCTAAGTAGCTGATCTGCGATTCGGAGAACTTGCGAATTCAGCATACTGCTTTGCCTGAAAACAGGGGTTTTTTTCTCCGCAGGAAAATATCCACAGCTGTCGACTGTTTTTAACATCCTCACTAAAAGCACTACGTTTGCCTCTCCTAGAATTTTCTAGCTGCCTTATTAGAGGGACTTTTCCCTTCCACTTTTTTTGTCACAGAATATTGAAGTGGAGCATCGGATAAACACAAAGAAGGGAAATGTTACTAGGAATAAGAGTAAAGACAAAAGAATGAGAGAGAAGCGCAGTGCATTCTGCATGGACACAAGGAAAAATCAGAACCGCTCCTTTGCTTTGTGCGCAGAAGAAGCCGCTCGTCGGATAAAAGCATCCGGCTGAAGTAGCTCTTTCTCGGCATCCGAGAGAAGGGAGACCGCTGCTGAAGGCTGCAAGCGGCATTCGGGGAGATCCGCGATGTACCGGCCAGCAACTGCACGAGAGCGAAATAGCGGAATTCCGATGGCGAGAACATGCGAATTGAGCCTAATGCTGATCCACCGAGCAGGATCTTTTTTGTCCGCTGGCAAGAATCGATCGCTCCCGACTTTCTCTAACGTTCTCTGTGAGAGCACCACATCTGCGTGTTCCCGAATATTCAGCTGCCTTATTAAGAATTGCTCTCCATTTTTCTCTTTTTCATCACTGATTGCAAGAAATGTCTATGTACAGAAGCTTTTCCCGTGTATACATTTTCGTCACAGACTACAGAATTGTACAAACGGGGAACCACCCAAAAACCCGGACGTATATTTAAGAAAACCTGTATTTCTGTTAGAAAATGTCATCTCTTTGGGAGAATCATGGTTTTCATGAATAAATGAAATCTCCTTCTTTGGGATGTAAATGTCATGTATCTGGGGGAAATGGGACACTTCTAGTGGAAAATGTCATCGATTTGGCGAAAGGCTGTATTTCCGGGCGATAATGTCATTGCATTGGAGAAATGTGCTATTTCTGGGAGATAATGTCCTAATTTGGGGAGAAGATGCAGTTCTGCTAGGGAGAAGCGTGCATTTCTGAGAGAAAATCTCCTCGTTTTGGGTGAAAGTGTCATCTTGCTAACGAACTTCATGGAGAAAGTATGAGGTATTTCTAAGAAACCTGGTCTCCCTGTAAGGAGTCTCATCTTATGATTGAGGGAGGGAGAGGTGATGTATAGGTGACAAAGCTAATATTTCAGGAAGGAAACCTCCCACATTTACGAGAGAACTGCTTTTTCTGGCAGAAAATGTACCAAACATGGGTGAAAAAAGGTAGAAAAGATCGTATTTTTGTTGGAAAAAGTCACCTTTGGCATTGTAGTACTTTGTGAATGAAGCGTGTAGCATATCTCAGAAAAGCTGTATTTCTGGTAGAAAACTTCATCTGAGAAGGCTGGTTTTTCAGGGAGCAAGTCTCCTTCTTTGGGGAGGAAATAACCTCTTTCAGATGACCAAGTAGGAATTTTGGTAAAAATACCAAGTATTTAGGAGAAGGGTGGTATTTCTGGTAGGTAGTGGCAAAGGTCTGCAAGAAAATGTATTCTTTATGATTAAAATACGAGAGTTCTGGAGGAAAATATCATGCGTTAGGGCAAAAAGCCGCATTTCTGGGAATTAATCTCAACTGCATTGGAGAAAGCTTGTACTTCTGAGAGCTAATGTGGTCATTTAAGAAGCAAATGCAGTCCTCTGGGTGAAAAACGGGCATTTCTGGGAGAAAATGTCATGACATAGAAGAGGGAGAAAAGTGGGAAAGGGTGGGAAAGAATGTCTTGTAGAGCAGAGAAACTGCGATATTTTTGGTGTGCAAAATGGTCTCGGGGGGAAAACATGGGAAATACGGGAGAAAATGAGCTATGGAGGAGTGTCAAGTAGTATTTTGGAGATCAAATGTGAGGTATTTCTCAGCAAAGTGCTGTTTCGGGGAGATAGTAGCAGACTTGGTTGGAAAATGACAGGTGTTTGTGAGCAAGCTGGTACTGTGGGAGAAAGGCCGTTTCGTAAAAACTAGAAGGAATTTCTGGGGGATTATATCCCATCTTTGGGAGAAAACGGGTCTTTGTGGGAGAAAAAGTCGTGTATTTGGGAGAAACCTGGTCTATCTGGGAGAAAAGGCCATTGTGATGGGAGTAAGTGTGATCTTGAGAAGCGTCAAGTAGTATTCTTGGGATGAAATGGGAGGTATTTCTAAGAGAAGTGGTATTTCTGGGAGAAAATGTCTTGTTTTGGCAGAAAATGTCCTATTTGGGGGGCAGAATCTGGTATTTCTGTGACCAAATGCCATCTTGATGGGAGTAAGTGTGATCTTGAGGAGCGTAACGCAGCATTTTTTGGTAGAGAATGGGAGCTATTTCTAGGAGTAGTGGTATTTGTGGGAGAAAATGAGCTCCGTTGGGGATAAAAATGTTGTATGTGGGATAAAATGCCACAGTTCAGGAAGAAACTGTCCTCTTGAGGAGTTTAATGTTGTATAGAAGGCAGGAAATGGGAAGTATTCAGAAGAGTGCTGGTATTTCTGGGAGAAAATGCCCCAAATCTGGGAGTAAGTGTCCTCACGAGGCGTGTGATGGAGTAGATTTGGGAGGAAATGGAGGTATTTCTAAGAGTTGCAGTATGTCTGGGAGCAAATGTCCTCTTTGGGGAAGAGAATGTCCTCTTGAGGGAAGAAAACAGGCCTTTCTTCCCGAAAATGTCATCCAATTGGGAGAAGATCTCCTGTCTTGGGGAGAAAAGTGGTATTCCTGGGAGAAAGTGTCCTCTTCTTGGTTGCAAGTGCCCATATGGTAAGTGTCATGGAGGCTTTTTGGGAGAAAGCATGAGGCAGTTGTAAGAGAAGGGGTATTTCTGGGAGAAAAAATCCTCTTTTTGGAAGAGAAGGTGAAATTTCCAAGGGAAAAGTGGTATTTCTGGGAGGAAATGACACAGGTTAGGGAGAAAAGTGGGAGAGGGTGGGAAAGAATGTCTTTTCTTGGAGAGAAATGGTGGTGTTTCTGGTTTCCCAAGTGGTCTCTGAGGAGAAAATATGCTAAATACGGGAGACAATGTTTTCTGGAGGAGTGTCAAGTAGTATTTTGGAGAGCAACTGTCAGGTATTTCTCAGCAATTGCTGTTTCCGGGAGATAGTATAAGATTTCAATGGAAAATGATAGGTTTTTGTGAGAAAGCTGGTACTGTGGGAGAAAGGAGGTGTTTTAAAAATAAGCAGGAATTTCTCGGGGATTATATCCCATCTTTGGGAGAAAACGGGTCTTCGTGGGAGAAAATATCATGTGTTTTGGAGGAACTTGGTCTATCTGGGAGAAAAGGCCATTTTAATGGGAGTAAGTGCGATCTTGAGGAGAGTCAAGTAGTATTCTTGGGATGAAATGGGAGGAATTTCTAAGAGAAGTGGTATTTCTGGGAGAAAATGTTTTGGCAGAAAATGTCCTATTTGGGGGGCAGAAGATGGTATTTCTGTGACCAAATGCCATCTTGATAGGAGTAAGTGTGATCTTGAGGAGCGTAACGCAGCATTTTTGGTAGAGAATGGGAGCTATTTCTGGGAGTAGTGGTATTTGTGGGAGAAAATGAGCTCTGTTGGGGATAAAAATGTTGTATGTGTGATAAAATGCCACATTACTGGAAGAAACTGTCAAGTAGTGTTTTGGAGAGCAAATGGGAAGTTGTAAGAGGAAATGGCAGTTGTAAGAGGAAATGGGAAGTTCCTGTTTTTGGAATACTTAGAAATACCTCCATTTCCTCCCAAATCTACTCCATCACACGCCTCATGAGGACACTTACTCCCAGATTTGGGGCATTTTCTCCCAGAAATACCAGCACTCTTCTGAATACTTCCCATTTCCTGCCTTCTATACAACTCCTCAAGAGGACAGTTTCTTCCTGAAATGTGGCATTTTATCCCACATACAACATTTTTATCCCCAACGGAGCTCATTTTCTCCCACAAATACCACTACTCCTAGAAATAGCTCCCATTCTCTACCAAAAAATGCTGCGTTACGCTCCTCAAGATCACACTTACTCCCATCAAGATGGCATTTGGTCACAGAAATATTAGATTCTGCCCCCCAAATAGGACATTTTCTGCCAAAGCAAGACATTTTCTCCCAGAAATACCACTTCTCTTAGAAATGCCTCCCATTTCATCCCAAGAATACTACTTGACGCTCCTCAAGATCACACTTACTCCCATCACAATGGCCTTTTCTCCCAGATAGACCAGGTTTCTCCCAAAGTTGGCATACATTCCCCCAGAAATTCCTGCCTATTCTTCAACATACAGCCTTTTTCCCAAAAAAAACCAGCCTTCTCACAAACACCTGTCATTTTCCAACCAAGTCTGCTACTATCTCCCCGAAGCAGCACTTTGCTGAGAAACACCTGACATTTGCTCTCCAAAATACTACTTGACACTCCTCCAGAAAACATTGTCTCCCGTATTTACCATGTTTTCTCCCCAAGAGACCGCTTGGAACACCAAAAAGACCACCGTTTCTCTCCAAGACAAGACATTCTTTCCCACCCTTTCCCACTTTTCTCCCTCAACTATCTCAGTTGCTCCCAGAAATACCACTTTTCCCTTGGAAATTTCACCTTCTCTTCCAAAAAGAGGATATCTGCTCCCAGAAATGCCCCTTCTCTTACAACTGCCGCACTCTTTCTCCCAAAAAGCCTCCATGACACTACCAAATGGGACACTTGCAACCAAGAAGAGCACACTTTCTCCCAGAAATACCACTTTTCTCCCCAAGACAGGAGATCTTCTCCCAATTGGATGACATTTTCGGGAAGAAAGGCCTGTTTTCTTCCCTCAAGAGGACATTCTCTTCCCCAAAGAGGACATTTGCTCCCAGACATACTGCAACTCTTAGAAATACCTCCATTTCCTCCCAAATCTACTCCATCACACGCCTCATGAGGACACTTACTCCCAGATTTGGGGCATTTTCTCCCAGAAATACCAGCACTCTTCTGAATACTTCCCATTTCCTGCCTTCTATACAACTCCTCAAGAGGACAGTTTCTTCCTGAAATGTGGCATTTTATCCCACATACAACATTTTTATCCCCAACGGAGCTCATTTTCTCCCACAAATACCACTACTCCTAGAAATAGCTCCCATTCTCTACCAAAAAATGCTGCGTTACGCTCCTCAAGATCACACTTACTCCCATCAAGATGGCATTTGGTCACAGAAATACCAGATTCTGCCCCTAAAATCGGACATTTTCTGCCAAAACAAGACATTTTCTCCCAGAAATACCACTTCTCTTAGAAATACCTCCCATTTCATCCCAAGAATTCTACTTGACTCTCCTCAAGATCACACTTACTCCCATCAGAATGGCCTTTACTCCCAGATAGACCAGGTTTCTCCCAAATGCACGACCTTTTCTCCCACAAGGATCCTTTTTCTTCCAAATATTTGATATAGTCCCCTAGAAATTCCTGCTATTTTTAAAGAAATGTCCTTTCTGTGTCTTCCTGTTACTTCTGTTCTGTTCGTAACAGAATGCTGAAGTGTAGCATCGGATAAACACAAAAAAAGAGAAATGTCGCTATGAGTAACAGGATAATACATTAGAAGTGGACACAAGGAGAAGTCAGAAACGCTCCTTTGCGTTGTGCGCATAAGGAGCCGCTCGTCGGAGAAATGCATCCAGCAGAAGGCGCTCTTTCTCTGCATTCGAGAGAAACGCGACCGCTGCTGAAGGCTGCAAGCGGCTTTCGGGGAGAATCGCGATGTACCGGCTAGCAACTGCAAACTCTCCGTAGCGGTTCATCGCGAATGCAGCGTTCGACCAACTAGAGGGAAATAGCGGATCTGCGATGCCTAGATCGTGCGAGTTCAGCATACTGGTTTGCTTGAAAACAGGTGTTTTTTTCTCCAAAGGAAAGAATGCACAGCTCTCGACTTTTTGTAAAGTCCTAACTGAAGGCACTACGTATGCCTCTCCTGGAACTTCTAGCTGCTTTGTTAGAAGTTTTTTTCCTTTCTACTCTGTTCTTCACTGAATGTTGAAGTGTAGCGTCGGATAAACTCACAAAGAGGAAATGTCACTAGAAATCAAGGGAAAGACGTAAGAATGAGAGAGAAGCGTAGTGCATTTTGCATGCACACAAAGAGAAGTCAGAACCTCTCCTTTGCGATGAGCGCAGAAGAAGCCGCTCGTGGGAGAAAAGCATACGGCAGAAGTCGCTCTTTCTCGGCATCCAAGAGAAACGATACCGCTGCTGAAGGCTGCAAGCGGAATTCGGGGAGAACAGCTATGTACCGGCCAGCGAATGCTAACACTGTGTAGCGGTTCAGAGCGAGTGACGCTTTCGACCCACGCTAGCTAAAAAGCGGAATTGCGATGCGGAGAACGTGCTAATTCTGCATACTGCATTGCCTGAAAGCAGGGGTTTTTTTCTCCGCAGGAAAAAATCCACAGCTGTCAACTTTTTATAACGTCGTCACTGAAAGCAATACGTGTGCCTTTCCGAGAATTTTCTAGCTGTCCTATTAGAAGTTTTTTTCCTTTGTACTCTATTCGTCATAGAATGCTGAAGTGTAGCGTCGGATAAACACACAAACAGGAAATGTCACTAGAAATCAAGGGAAAGACGTAAGAATGAGAGAAAAGCGTAGTGCATTCTGCATGGACACAAGGAGGTGTTAGAACCGCTCCTTTGCGATGAGCGCAGAAGAAGCCGCTCGTCGGAGAAAAGCATCCGGCTGAAGTCGCTCTTTCTCGGCATCCGAGAGAAACGAGACTGCTGCAGAAGTCTGCAAGCGGCATTCGGGGAGAATCGCGATGTACCGGCCAACAACTGCAAACTCTCCGAGCGGTTCTTCGCGAGTGCCGCTTTCCACCAACAAGAGCGAAATAGCGGATCTGCGGTGCCGTGAACTTGCGAATTCAGCATACTGCATTGCCTGAAAGCAGGGTCTTTTTTCTCCGCAGGAAAGAATCCACAGATCTCGACTTTCTGTGACGTCCTCACTGAAAGCACAACGTGTGCCTCTCCTCAAACTACTAGCTGCCTTATTAGAGGGGCTTTTCCCTTCTACTCTGTTCGTCACACAATATTGAGGAATAGCATCGGATAAAGACAAAAAAATGTCGCTAGGTATAAGAGTAAAGACAAAAGAATGAGTGAGAAGCGCAGTGTATTCTGCATGGACACAAGGAGAAATCAGAACCGCTCCTTTGCGATGTGCACAGAAGAAGCCGCTCGTCGCAGAAAAACATCCGGCTGAAGTCGCTCTTTCTCGGCATCCGAGAGAAACGCGACCGCTGCTGAAGGCTGCAAGCGGAATTCGGGGAGAACCGCGATGTAACGGCCAGCAACTGCAAACTCTCCGTAGCGGTTCAGAGCGAGTGCCGCTTTCGTCCCACTCTAGCTAAGTAGCGGAATTGCAATGCGGAGAACTTGCGAATTCTGCATAATGCTTTGCCTGAAAACAGGGGTTTTTTTCTCCAAAGGAAAATATCCACAGCTGTCGACTTCTTGTAACGTCCTAACTGAAGGCAATACGTGTGCCTCGCCTAGAATTTTCTAGCTGCCTTATTAGAAGTTTTGTTTCCTTTCTACCCTATTCGTCAAAGAATGCTGAAGTGTAGCATCGGATAAACACAAACAGGAAATGTCACTAGGAATCAAGGGAAAGACATAAGAATGAGAGAGAAGCTTTGTGCAAAATGGAGGGAAACACAGAAAAATCAGAACAGCTCCTTTGCAATGAGGGCAGAAGAAGCCGCTCGTCGGAGAAAAGCATCCGGCTGAAGTCGCTCTTTCTCGGCATCCGAGAGAAGGGAGACCGCTGCTGAAGGCTGCAAGCGGCATTCGGGGAGAATCGCGATGTACCGGCCAGCAACTGCAAACTCCGAACGGTTCTTCGCGAGTGCCGCTTTCCACCAACAAGAGCGAAATAGCGGATCTGCGGTGCCGAGAAAGTGCGAAATCTGCATACTGCATTGCCAGAATACAGGGGTTTTTTTATCCGCAGGAAAGAATCCACAGCTCTCGACTTTCTCTAGCGTCCTCAAAAAAAGCACTACGTGTTCCTATCCTCGAACTTCTAGCTGCCTTATTAGAGGGACATTTCCCTTCCACTTTGTTTGTCACAGAATATTGAAGTGTAGCATCGGATATACACAAAGAAGAGAAATGTTGCTAGGAATAAGAGTAAAGACAAAAGAAAGAGAGAAACGCAGTGCATTCTGCATGGACACAAGGAAAAATCAGAACCGCTCCTTTGCTTTGTGCGCAGAAGAAGCCGCTCGTCGGAGAAAAGCATCCAGCTGAATTCGCTCTTTCTCGGCATCCGTGAGAAACGCGACCGCTGCTGAAGGCTTCAAGCGGCATTCGGGGAGAATCGCGATGTACCGGCCAGCAACTGCAAACTCTCCGTAGCGGTTCATCGCGAATGCAGCTTTCGACCAACTAGAGGGAAATAGCGGTTCTGCGGTGCCTAGATGGTGCGAGTTCAGCATACTGGTTTGCTTGAAAACAGGTGTTTTTTTCTCCAAAGGAAAGAATGCACAGCTCTCGACTTTTTGTAAAGTCCTAACTGAAGGCACTACGTATGCCTCTTTTGGAATTTCTAGCTGCTTTATTAGAAGTTTTTTTCCTTTCTACTCTGTTCTTCACTGAATGTTGATGTGTAAGCGTCGGATAAACACACAAACACGAAATGTCACTTGAAATCAAGGGAAAGACGTAAGAATGAGAGAAGAGCGTAGTGCATTTTGCATGCACACAAGCAGAAGTCAGAACCGCTCCTTCGCGATGAGCGCAGAATAAGCCGCTCGTCGGAGAAAAGCATCCGGCTGAAGTCGCTCTTTCTCGGCATCCGAGAGAAGGGAGACCGCTGCTGAAGGCTGCAAGCCACATTCGGGGAGAATCGCGATGTACCGGCCAGCAACTGCAAACTCTCCGAGCGGTTCAGAGCGAGTGACGCTTTCGACCCACGCTAGCTAAAAAGCGGAATTGCGATGCGGAGAACGTGCGAATTCTGCATACTGCATTGCCTGAAAGCAGGGTCTTTTTTCTCCGCAGGAAAAAATCCACAGCTGTCGACTTTTTATAACGTCGTCACTGAAAGCAATACGTGTGCCTTTCCGAGAATTTTCTAGCTGTCCTATTAGAAGTTTTTTTCCTTTGTACTCTATTCGTCATAGAATGCTGAAGTGTAGCGTCGGATAAACACACAAACAGGAAATGTCACTAGAAATCAAGGGAAAGACGTAAGAATGAGAGAAAAGCGTAGTGCATTCTGCATGGACACAAGGAGGTGTTAGAACCGCTCCTTTGCGATGAGCGCAGAAGAAGCCGCTCGTCGGAGAAAAGCATCCGGCTGAAGTCGCTATTTCTCGGCATCCGAGAGAAACGAGACTGCTGCAGAAGTCTGCAAGCGGCATTCGGGGAGAATCGCGATGTACCGGCCAACAACTGCAAACTCTCCGAACGGTTCTTCGCGAGTGCCGCTTTCCACCAACAAGAGCGAAATAGCGGATCTGCGGTGCCGAGAAAGTGCGAAATCTGCATACTGCATTGCCAGAATACAGGGGTTTTTTTATCCGCAGGAAAGAATCCACAGCTCTCGACTTTCTCTAGCGTCCTCAAAAAAAGCACTACGTGTGCCTATCCTAGAACTTCTAGCTGCCTTATTAGAGGGACACTTCCCTTCCACTTTGTTTGTCACAGAATATTGAAGTGTAGCATCGGATATACACAAAGAAGAGAAATGTTGCTAGGAATAAGAGTAAAGACAAAAGAAAGAGAGAAACGCAGTGCATTCTGCATGGACACAAGGAGAAATCAGAAACGCTCCTTTGCGATGTGCGCAGAAGAAGCCGCTCGTCGGAGAAAAGCATCCAGCTGAATTCGCTCTTTCTCGGCATCCGTGAGAAACGAGACCGCTGCTGAAGGCTTCAAGCGGCATTCGGGGAGAATCGCGATGTACCGGCCAGCAACTGCAAACTCTCCGTAGCGGTTCATCGCGAATGCAACTTTCGACCCACGATAGGGGTTTAGCGGTTCTGCGGTGCCAAGATGGTGCGAGTTCAGCATACTGGTTTGCTTGAAAACAGGTGTTTTTTTCTCCAAAGGAAAGAATGCACAGCTCTCGACTTTTTGTAAAGTCCTAACTGAAGGCACTACGTATGCCTCTCCTGGAATTTCTAGCTGCTTTATTAGAAGTTTTTTTCCTTTGTACTCTATTCGTCATAGAATGCTGAAGTGTAGCGTCGGATAAACACACAAACAGGAAATGTCACTAGAAATCAAGGGAAAGACGTAAGAATGAGAGAAAAGCGTAGTGCATTCTGCATGGACACAAGGAGGTGTTAGAACCGCTCCTTTGCGATGAGCGCAGAAGAAGCCGCTCGTCGGAGAAAAGCATCCGGCTGAAGTCGCTCTTTCTCGGCATCCGAGAGAAACGAGACTGCTGCAGAAGTCTGCAAGCGGCATTCGGGGAGAATCGCGATGTACCGGCCAACAACTGCAAACTCTCCGAACGGTTCTTCGCGAGTGCCGCTTTCCACCAACAAGAGCGAAATAGCGGATCTGCGGTGCCGTGAACTTGCGAATTCAGCATACTGCATTGCCTGAAAGCAGGGTCTTTTTTCTCCGCAGGAAAGAATCCACAGATCTCGACTTTCTGTGACGTCCTCACTGAAAGCACAACGTGTGCCTCTCCTCAAACTACTAGCTGCCTTATTAGAGGGGCTTTTCCCTTCTACTCTGTTCGTCACACAATATTGAGGAATAGCATCGGATAAAGACAAAAAAATGTCGCTAGGTATAAGAGTAAAGACAAAAGAATGAGTGAGAAGCGCAGTGTATTCTGCATGGACACAAGGAGAAATCAGAACCGCTCCTTTGCGATGTGCACAGAAGAAGCCGCTCGTCGCAGAAAAACATCCGGCTGAAGTCGCTCTTTCTCGGCATCCGAGAGAAACGCGACCGCTGCTGAAGGCTGCAAGCGGAATTCGGGGAGAACCGCGATGTAACGGCCAGCAACTGCAAACTCTCCGTAGCGGTTCAGAGCGAGTGCCGCTTTCGTCCCACTCTAGCTAAGTAGCGGAATTGCAATGCGGAGAACTTGCGAATTCTGCATAATGCTTTGCCTGAAAACAGGAGTTTTTTTCTCCAAAGGAAAATATCCACAGCTGTCGACTTCTTGTAACGTCCTAACTGAAGGCAATACGTGTGCCTCGCCTAGAATTTTCTAGCTGCCTTATTAGAAGTTTTGTTTCCTTTCTACCCTATTCGTCAAAGAATGCTGAAGTGTAGCATCGGATAAACACAAACAGGAAATGTCACTAGGAATCAAGGGAAAGACATAAGAATGAGAGAGAAGCTTTGTGCAAAATGGAGGGAAACACAGAAAAATCAGAACAGCTCCTTTGCAATGAGGGCAGAAGAAGCCGCTCGTCGGAGAAAAGCATCCGGCTGAAGTCGCTCTTTCTCGGCATCCGAGAGAAGGGAGACCGCTGCTGAAGGCTGCAAGCGGCATTCGGGGAGAATCGCGATGTACCGGCCAGCAACTGCAAACTCTCCGAACGGTTCTTCGCGAGTGCCGCTTTCCACCAACAAGAGCGAAATAGCGGATCTGCGGTGCCGTGAACGTGCGAATTCAGCATACTGCATTGCCTGAAAGCAGGGTCTTTTTTCTCCGCAGGAAAGAATCCACAGATCTCGACTTTCTGTGACGTCCTCACTGAAAGCACAACGTGTGCCTCTCCTCAAACTACTAGCTGCCTTATTAGAGGGGCTTTTCCCTTCTACTCTGTTCGTCACACAATATTGAGGAATAGCATCGGATAAAGACAAAAAAATGTCGCTAGGTATAAGAGTAAAGACAAAAGAATGAGAGAGAAGCGCAGTGTATTCTGCATGGACACAAGGAGAAATCAGAACCGCTCCTTTGCGATGTGCACAGAAGAAGCCGCTCGTCGCAGAAAAACATCCGGCTGAAGTCGCTCTTTCTCGGCATCCGAGAGAAACGCGACCGCTGCTGAAGGCTGCAAGCGGAATTCGGGGAGAACCGCGATGTAACGGCCAGCAACTGCAAACTCTCCGTAGCGGTTCAGAGCGAGTGCCGCTTTCGTCCCACTCTAGCTAAGTAGCGGAATTGCAATGCGGAGAACTTGCGAATTCTGCATAATGCTTTGCCTGAAAACAGGGGTTTTTTTCTCCGCTGGAAAATATCCACAGCTGTCGACTTCTTGTAACGTCCTAACTGAAGGCAATACGTGTGCCTCGCCTAGAATTTTCTAGCTGCCTTATTAGAAGTTTTGTTTCCTTTCTACCCTATTCGTCAAAGAATGCTGAAGTGTAGCATCGGATAAACACAAACAGGAAATGTCACTAGGAATCAAGGGAAAGACATAAGAATGAGAGAGAAGCTTTGTGCAAAATGGAGGGAAACACAGAAAAATCAGAACAGCTCCTTTGCAATGAGGGCAGAAGAAGCCGCTCGTCGGAGAAAAGCATCCGGCTGAAGTCGCTCTTTCTCGGCATCCGAGAGAAGGGAGACCGCTGCTGAAGGCTGCAAGCGGCATTCGGGGAGAATCGCGATGTACCGGCCAGCAACTGCAAACTCCGAACGGTTCTTCGCGAGTGCCGCTTTCCACCAACAAGAGCGAAATAGCGGATCTGCGGTGCCGAGAAAGTGCGAAATCTGCATACTGCATTGCCAGAATACAGGGGTTTTTTTATCCGCAGGAAAGAATCCACAGCTCTCGACTTTCTCTAGCGTCCTCAAAAAAAGCACTACGTGTGCCTATCCTCGAACTTCTAGCTGCCTTATTAGAGGGACATTTCCCTTCCACTTTGTTTGTCACAGAATATTGAAGTGTAGCATCGGATATACACAAAGAAGAGAAATGTTGCTAGGAATAAGAGTAAAGACAAAAGAAAGAGAGAAACGCAGTGCATTCTGCATGGACACAAGGAAAAATCAGAACCGCTCCTTTGCTTTGTGCGCAGAAGAAGCCGCTCGTCGGAGAAAAGCATCCAGCTGAATTCGCTCTTTCTCGGCATCCGTGAGAAACGCGACCGCTGCTGAAGGCTTCAAGCGGCATTCGGGGAGAATCGCGATGTACCGGCCAGCAACTGCAAACTCTCCGTAGCGGTTCATCGCGAATGCAGCTTTCGACCAACTAGAGGGAAATAGCGGTTCTGCGGTGCCTAGATGGTGCGAGTTCAGCATACTGGTTTGCTTGAAAACAGGTGTTTTTTTCTCCAAAGGAAAGAATGCACAGCTCTCGACTTTTTGTAAAGTCCTAACTGAAGGCACTACGTATGCCTCTTTTGGAATTTCTAGCTGCTTTATTAGAAGTTTTTTTCCTTTCTACTCTGTTCTTCACTGAATGTTGATGTGTAAGCGTCGGATAAACACACAAACACGAAATGTCACTTGAAATCAAGGGAAAGACGTAAGAATGAGAGAAGAGCGTAGTGCATTTTGCATGCACACAAGCAGAAGTCAGAACCGCTCCTTCGCGATGAGCGCAGAATAAGCCGCTCGTCGGAGAAAAGCATCCGGCTGAAGTCGCTCTTTCTCGGCATCCGAGAGAAGGGAGACCGCTGCTGAAGGCTGCAAGCCACATTCGGGGAGAATCGCGATGTACCGGCCAGCAACTGCAAACTCTCCGAGCGGTTCAGAGCGAGTGACGCTTTCGACCCACGCTAGCTAAAAAGCGGAATTGCGATGCGGAGAACGTGCGAATTCTGCATACTGCATTGCCTGAAAGCAGGGTCTTTTTTCTCCGCAGGAAAAAATCCACAGCTGTCGACTTTTTATAACGTCGTCACTGAAAGCAATACGTGTGCCTTTCCGAGAATTTTCTAGCTGTCCTATTAGAAGTTTTTTTCCTTTGTACTCTATTCGTCATAGAATGCTGAAGTGTAGCGTCGGATAAACACACAAACAGGAAATGTCACTAGAAATCAAGGGAAAGACGTAAGAATGAGAGAAAAGCGTAGTGCATTCTGCATGGACACAAGGAGGTGTTAGAACCGCTCCTTTGCGATGAGCGCAGAAGAAGCCGCTCGTCGGAGAAAAGCATCCGGCTGAAGTCGCTATTTCTCGGCATCCGAGAGAAACGAGACTGCTGCAGAAGTCTGCAAGCGGCATTCGGGGAGAATCGCGATGTACCGGCCAACAACTGCAAACTCTCCGAACGGTTCTTCGCGAGTGCCGCTTTCCACCAACAAGAGCGAAATAGCGGATCTGCGGTGCCGAGAAAGTGCGAAATCTGCATACTGCATTGCCAGAATACAGGGGTTTTTTTATCCGCAGGAAAGAATCCACAGCTCTCGACTTTCTCTAGCGTCCTCAAAAAAAGCACTACGTGTGCCTATCCTAGAACTTCTAGCTGCCTTATTAGAGGGACACTTCCCTTCCACTTTGTTTGTCACAGAATATTGAAGTGTAGCATCGGATATACACAAAGAAGAGAAATGTTGCTAGGAATAAGAGTAAAGACAAAAGAAAGAGAGAAACGCAGTGCATTCTGCATGGACACAAGGAGAAATCAGAAACGCTCCTTTGCGATGTGCGCAGAAGAAGCCGCTCGTCGGAGAAAAGCATCCAGCTGAATTCGCTCTTTCTCGGCATCCGTGAGAAACGCGACCGCTGCTGAAGGCTTCAAGCGGCATTCGGGGAGAATCGCGATGTACCGGCCAGCAACTGCAAACTCTCCGTAGCGGTTCATCGCGAATGCAACTTTCGACCCACGATAGGGGTTTAGCGGTTCTGCGGTGCCTAGATGGTGCGAGTTCAGCATACTGGTTTGCTTGAAAACAGGTGTTTTTTTCTCCAAAGGAAAGAATGCACAGCTCTCGACTTTTTGTAAAGTCCTAACTGAAGGCACTACGTATGCCTCTCCTGGAATTTCTAGCTGCTTTATTAGAAGTTTTTTTCCTTTCTACTCTGTTCGTCACTGAATGTTGATGTGTAGCGTCGGATAAACACACAAACACGAAATGTCACTTGAAATCAAGGGAAAGACGTAAGAATGAGAGAAGAGCGTAGTGCATTTTGCATGCACACACGCAGAAGTCAGAACCGCTCCTTCGCGATGAGCGCAGAAGAAGCCGCTCGTGGGAGAAAAGCATCCGGCTGAAGTCGCTCTTTCTCGGCATCCGAGAGAAGGGAGACCGCTGCTGAAGGCTGCAAGCCACATTCGGGGAGAATCGCGATGTACCGGCCAGCAACTGCAAACTCTCCGAGCGGTTCATCGCGAGTGCTGCTTTCCACCAACAAGAGCGAAATAGCGGATCTGCGGTGCCGTGAACGTGCGAATTCAGCATACTGCATTGCCTGAAAGCAGGGTCTTTTTTCTCCGCAGGAAAGATTCCACAGATCTCGACTTTCTGTGACGTCCTCACTGAAAGCACAACGTGTGCCTCTCCTCAAACTACTAGCTGCCTTATTAGAGGGGCTTTTCCCTTCTAATCTATTAGTCACACAATAGTGAGGAATAGCATCGGATAAAGACAAAAAAATGTCGCTAGGTATAAGAGGAAAGACAAAAGAATGAGTGAGGAGCGCAGTGCATTCTGCATGGACACAAGGAGAAATCAGAACCGCTCCTTTGCGATGCGCAGAAGAAGCCGATCGTCGGAGAAAAGCATCCGGCTGAAGTCGCTCTTTCTCGGCATCCGAGAGAAACGCGACCGCTGCTGAAGGCTGAAAGCGGCATTCCGGGAGACCGCGATGTACCGGCCAGCAACTGCAAACACTTTGTAGCGGTTCAGAGCGAGTGGCGCTTTCGACCAACTCTACCTAAGTAGCTGATCTGCGATTCGGAGAACTTGCGAATTCAGCATACTGCTTTGCCTGAAAACAGGGGTTTTTTTCTCCGCAGGAAAATATCCACAGCTGTCGACTGTTTTTAACATCCTCACTAAAAGCACTACGTTTGCCTCTCCTAGAATTTTCTAGCTGCCTTATTAGAGGGACTTTTCCCTTCCACTTTTTTTGTCACAGAATATTGAAGTGGAGCATCGGATAAACACAAAGAAGGGAAATGTTACTAGGAATAAGAGTAAAGACAAAAGAATGAGAGAGAAGCGCAGTGCATTCTGCATGGACACAAGGAAAAATCAGAACCGCTCCTTTGCTTTGTGCGCAGAAGAAGCCGCTCGTCGGATAAAAGCATCCGGCTGAAGTAGCTCTTTCTCGGCATCCGAGAGAAGGGAGACCGCTGCTGAAGGCTGCAAGCGGCATTCGGGGAGATCCGCGATGTACCGGCCAGCAACTGCACGAGAGCGAAATAGCGGAATTCCGATGGCGAGAACATGCGAATTGAGCCTAATGCTGATCCACCGAGCAGGATCTTTTTTGTCCGCTGGCAAGAATCGATCGCTCCCGACTTTCTCTAACGTTCTCTGTGAGAGCACCACATCTGCGTGTTCCCGAATATTCAGCTGCCTTATTAAGAATTGCTCTCCATTTTTCTCTTTTTCATCACTGATTGCAAGAAATGTCTATGTACAGAAGCTTTTCCCGTGTATACATTTTCGTCACAGACTACAGAATTGTACAAACGGGGAACCACCCAAAAACCCGGACGTATATTTAAGAAAACCTGTATTTCTGTTAGAAAATGTCATCTCTTTGGGAGAATCATGGTTTTCATGAATAAATGAAATCTCCTTCTTTGGGATGTAAATGTCATGTATCTGGGGGAAATGGGACACTTCTAGTGGAAAATGTCATCGATTTGGCGAAAGGCTGTATTTCCGGGCGATAATGTCATTGCATTGGAGAAATGTGCTATTTCTGGGAGATAATGTCCTAATTTGGGGAGAAGATGCAGTTCTGCTAGGGAGAAGCGTGCATTTCTGAGAGAAAATCTCCTCGTTTTGGGTGAAAGTGTCATCTTGCTAACGAACTTCATGGAGAAAGTATGAGGTATTTCTAAGAAACCTGGTCTCCCTGTAAGGAGTCTCATCTTATGATTGAGGGAGGGAGAGGTGATGTATAGGTGACAAAGCTAATATTTCAGGAAGGAAACCTCCCACATTTACGAGAGAACTGCTTTTTCTGGCAGAAAATGTACCAAACATGGGTGAAAAAAGGTAGAAAAGATCGTATTTTTGTTGGAAAAAGTCACCTTTGGCATTGTAGTACTTTGTGAATGAAGCGTGTAGCATATCTCAGAAAAGCTGTATTTCTGGTAGAAAACTTCATCTGAGAAGGCTGGTTTTTCAGGGAGCAAGTCTCCTTCTTTGGGGAGGAAATAACCTCTTTCAGATGACCAAGTAGGAATTTTGGTAAAAATACCAAGTATTTAGGAGAAGGGTGGTATTTCTGGTAGGTAGTGGCAAAGGTCTGCAAGAAAATGTATTCTTTATGATTAAAATACGAGAGTTCTGGAGGAAAATATCATGCGTTAGGGCAAAAAGCCGCATTTCTGGGAATTAATCTCAACTGCATTGGAGAAAGCTTGTACTTCTGAGAGCTAATGTGGTCATTTAAGAAGCAAATGCAGTCCTCTGGGTGAAAAACGGGCATTTCTGGGAGAAAATGTCATGACATAGAAGAGGGAGAAAAGTGGGAAAGGGTGGGAAAGAATGTCTTGTAGAGCAGAGAAACTGCGATATTTTTGGTGTGCAAAATGGTCTCGGGGGGAAAACATGGGAAATACGGGAGAAAATGAGCTATGGAGGAGTGTCAAGTAGTATTTTGGAGATCAAATGTGAGGTATTTCTCAGCAAAGTGCTGTTTCGGGGAGATAGTAGCAGACTTGGTTGGAAAATGACAGGTGTTTGTGAGCAAGCTGGTACTGTGGGAGAAAGGCCGTTTCGTAAAAACTAGAAGGAATTTCTGGGGGATTATATCCCATCTTTGGGAGAAAACGGGTCTTTGTGGGAGAAAAAGTCGTGTATTTGGGAGAAACCTGGTCTATCTGGGAGAAAAGGCCATTGTGATGGGAGTAAGTGTGATCTTGAGAAGCGTCAAGTAGTATTCTTGGGATGAAATGGGAGGTATTTCTAAGAGAAGTGGTATTTCTGGGAGAAAATGTCTTGTTTTGGCAGAAAATGTCCTATTTGGGGGGCAGAATCTGGTATTTCTGTGACCAAATGCCATCTTGATGGGAGTAAGTGTGATCTTGAGGAGCGTAACGCAGCATTTTTTGGTAGAGAATGGGAGCTATTTCTAGGAGTAGTGGTATTTGTGGGAGAAAATGAGCTCCGTTGGGGATAAAAATGTTGTATGTGGGATAAAATGCCACAGTTCAGGAAGAAACTGTCCTCTTGAGGAGTTTAATGTTGTATAGAAGGCAGGAAATGGGAAGTATTCAGAAGAGTGCTGGTATTTCTGGGAGAAAATGCCCCAAATCTGGGAGTAAGTGTCCTCACGAGGCGTGTGATGGAGTAGATTTGGGAGGAAATGGAGGTATTTCTAAGAGTTGCAGTATGTCTGGGAGCAAATGTCCTCTTTGGGGAAGAGAATGTCCTCTTGAGGGAAGAAAACAGGCCTTTCTTCCCGAAAATGTCATCCAATTGGGAGAAGATCTCCTGTCTTGGGGAGAAAAGTGGTATTCCTGGGAGAAAGTGTCCTCTTCTTGGTTGCAAGTGCCCATATGGTAAGTGTCATGGAGGCTTTTTGGGAGAAAGCATGAGGCAGTTGTAAGAGAAGGGGTATTTCTGGGAGAAAAAATCCTCTTTTTGGAAGAGAAGGTGAAATTTCCAAGGGAAAAGTGGTATTTCTGGGAGGAAATGACACAGGTTAGGGAGAAAAGTGGGAGAGGGTGGGAAAGAATGTCTTTTCTTGGAGAGAAATGGTGGTGTTTCTGGTTTCCCAAGTGGTCTCTGAGGAGAAAATATGCTAAATACGGGAGACAATGTTTTCTGGAGGAGTGTCAAGTAGTATTTTGGAGAGCAACTGTCAGGTATTTCTCAGCAATTGCTGTTTCCGGGAGATAGTATAAGATTTCAATGGAAAATGATAGGTTTTTGTGAGAAAGCTGGTACTGTGGGAGAAAGGAGGTGTTTTAAAAATAAGCAGGAATTTCTCGGGGATTATATCCCATCTTTGGGAGAAAACGGGTCTTCGTGGGAGAAAATATCATGTGTTTTGGAGGAACTTGGTCTATCTGGGAGAAAAGGCCATTTTAATGGGAGTAAGTGCGATCTTGAGGAGAGTCAAGTAGTATTCTTGGGATGAAATGGGAGGAATTTCTAAGAGAAGTGGTATTTCTGGGAGAAAATGTTTTGGCAGAAAATGTCCTATTTGGGGGGCAGAAGATGGTATTTCTGTGACCAAATGCCATCTTGATAGGAGTAAGTGTGATCTTGAGGAGCGTAACGCAGCATTTTTGGTAGAGAATGGGAGCTATTTCTGGGAGTAGTGGTATTTGTGGGAGAAAATGAGCTCTGTTGGGGATAAAAATGTTGTATGTGTGATAAAATGCCACATTACTGGAAGAAACTGTCAAGTAGTGTTTTGGAGAGCAAATGGGAAGTTGTAAGAGGAAATGGCAGTTGTAAGAGGAAATGGGAAGTTCCTGTTTTTGGAATACTTAGAAATACCTCCATTTCCTCCCAAATCTACTCCATCACACGCCTCATGAGGACACTTACTCCCAGATTTGGGGCATTTTCTCCCAGAAATACCAGCACTCTTCTGAATACTTCCCATTTCCTGCCTTCTATACAACTCCTCAAGAGGACAGTTTCTTCCTGAAATGTGGCATTTTATCCCACATACAACATTTTTATCCCCAACGGAGCTCATTTTCTCCCACAAATACCACTACTCCTAGAAATAGCTCCCATTCTCTACCAAAAAATGCTGCGTTACGCTCCTCAAGATCACACTTACTCCCATCAAGATGGCATTTGGTCACAGAAATATTAGATTCTGCCCCCCAAATAGGACATTTTCTGCCAAAGCAAGACATTTTCTCCCAGAAATACCACTTCTCTTAGAAATGCCTCCCATTTCATCCCAAGAATACTACTTGACGCTCCTCAAGATCACACTTACTCCCATCACAATGGCCTTTTCTCCCAGATAGACCAGGTTTCTCCCAAAGTTGGCATACATTCCCCCAGAAATTCCTGCCTATTCTTCAACATACAGCCTTTTTCCCAAAAAAAACCAGCCTTCTCACAAACACCTGTCATTTTCCAACCAAGTCTGCTACTATCTCCCCGAAGCAGCACTTTGCTGAGAAACACCTGACATTTGCTCTCCAAAATACTACTTGACACTCCTCCAGAAAACATTGTCTCCCGTATTTACCATGTTTTCTCCCCAAGAGACCGCTTGGAACACCAAAAAGACCACCGTTTCTCTCCAAGACAAGACATTCTTTCCCACCCTTTCCCACTTTTCTCCCTCAACTATCTCAGTTGCTCCCAGAAATACCACTTTTCCCTTGGAAATTTCACCTTCTCTTCCAAAAAGAGGATATCTGCTCCCAGAAATGCCCCTTCTCTTACAACTGCCGCACTCTTTCTCCCAAAAAGCCTCCATGACACTACCAAATGGGACACTTGCAACCAAGAAGAGCACACTTTCTCCCAGAAATACCACTTTTCTCCCCAAGACAGGAGATCTTCTCCCAATTGGATGACATTTTCGGGAAGAAAGGCCTGTTTTCTTCCCTCAAGAGGACATTCTCTTCCCCAAAGAGGACATTTGCTCCCAGACATACTGCAACTCTTAGAAATACCTCCATTTCCTCCCAAATCTACTCCATCACACGCCTCATGAGGACACTTACTCCCAGATTTGGGGCATTTTCTCCCAGAAATACCAGCACTCTTCTGAATACTTCCCATTTCCTGCCTTCTATACAACTCCTCAAGAGGACAGTTTCTTCCTGAAATGTGGCATTTTATCCCACATACAACATTTTTATCCCCAACGGAGCTCATTTTCTCCCACAAATACCACTACTCCTAGAAATAGCTCCCATTCTCTACCAAAAAATGCTGCGTTACGCTCCTCAAGATCACACTTACTCCCATCAAGATGGCATTTGGTCACAGAAATACCAGATTCTGCCCCTAAAATCGGACATTTTCTGCCAAAACAAGACATTTTCTCCCAGAAATACCACTTCTCTTAGAAATACCTCCCATTTCATCCCAAGAATTCTACTTGACTCTCCTCAAGATCACACTTACTCCCATCAGAATGGCCTTTACTCCCAGATAGACCAGGTTTCTCCCAAATGCACGACCTTTTCTCCCACAAGGATCCTTTTTCTTCCAAATATTTGATATAGTCCCCTAGAAATTCCTGCTATTTTTAAAGAAATGTCCTTTCTGTGTCTTCCTGTTACTTCTGTTCTGTTCGTAACAGAATGCTGAAGTGTAGCATCGGATAAACACAAAAAAAGAGAAATGTCGCTATGAGTAACAGGATAATACATTAGAAGTGGACACAAGGAGAAGTCAGAAACGCTCCTTTGCGTTGTGCGCATAAGGAGCCGCTCGTCGGAGAAATGCATCCAGCAGAAGGCGCTCTTTCTCTGCATTCGAGAGAAACGCGACCGCTGCTGAAGGCTGCAAGCGGCTTTCGGGGAGAATCGCGATGTACCGGCTAGCAACTGCAAACTCTCCGTAGCGGTTCATCGCGAATGCAGCGTTCGACCAACTAGAGGGAAATAGCGGATCTGCGATGCCTAGATCGTGCGAGTTCAGCATACTGGTTTGCTTGAAAACAGGTGTTTTTTTCTCCAAAGGAAAGAATGCACAGCTCTCGACTTTTTGTAAAGTCCTAACTGAAGGCACTACGTATGCCTCTCCTGGAACTTCTAGCTGCTTTGTTAGAAGTTTTTTTCCTTTCTACTCTGTTCTTCACTGAATGTTGAAGTGTAGCGTCGGATAAACTCACAAAGAGGAAATGTCACTAGAAATCAAGGGAAAGACGTAAGAATGAGAGAGAAGCGTAGTGCATTTTGCATGCACACACGCAGAAGTCAGAACCGCTCCTTCGCGAAGAGCGCAGAAGAAGCCGCTCGTGGGAGAAAAGCATACGGCAGAAGTCGCTCTTTCTCGGCATCCAAGAGAAACGATACCGCTGCTGAAGGCTGCAAGCGGAATTCGGGGAGAACAGCTATGTACCGGCCAGCGAATGCTAACACTGTGTAGCGGTTCAGAGCGAGTGACGCTTTCGACCCACGCTAGCTAAAAAGCGGAATTGCGATGCGGAGAACGTGCTAATTCTGCATACTGCATTGCCTGAAAGCAGGGGTTTTTTTCTCCGCAGGAAAAAATCCACAGCTGTCAACTTTTTATAACGTCGTCACTGAAAGCAATACGTGTGCCTTTCCGAGAATTTTCTAGCTGTCCTATTAGAAGTTTTTTTCCTTTGTACTCTATTCGTCATAGAATGCTGAAGTGTAGCGTCGGATAAACACACAAACAGGAAATGTCACTAGAAATCAAGGGAAAGACGTAAGAATGAGAGAAAAGCGTAGTGCATTCTGCATGGACACAAGGAGGTGTTAGAACCGCTCCTTTGCGATGAGCGCAGAAGAAGCCGCTCGTCGGAGAAAAGCATCCGGCTGAAGTCGCTCTTTCTCGGCATCCGAGAGAAACGAGACTGCTGCAGAAGTCTGCAAGCGGCATTCGGGGAGAATCGCGATGTACCGGCCAACAACTGCAAACTCTCCGAGCGGTTCTTCGCGAGTGCCGCTTTCCACCAACAAGAGCGAAATAGCGGATCTGCGGTGCCGTGAACTTGCGAATTCAGCATACTGCATTGCCTGAAAGCAGGGTCTTTTTTCTCCGCAGGAAAGAATCCACAGATCTCGACTTTCTGTGACGTCCTCACTGAAAGCACAACGTGTGCCTCTCCTCAAACTACTAGCTGCCTTATTAGAGGGGCTTTTCCCTTCTACTCTGTTCGTCACACAATATTGAGGAATAGCATCGGATAAAGACAAAAAAATGTCGCTAGGTATAAGAGTAAAGACAAAAGAATGAGTGAGAAGCGCAGTGTATTCTGCATGGACACAAGGAGAAATCAGAACCGCTCCTTTGCGATGTGCACAGAAGAAGCCGCTCGTCGCAGAAAAACATCCGGCTGAAGTCGCTCTTTCTCGGCATCCGAGAGAAACGCGACCGCTGCTGAAGGCTGCAAGCGGAATTCGGGGAGAACCGCGATGTAACGGCCAGCAACTGCAAACTCTCCGTAGCGGTTCAGAGCGAGTGCCGCTTTCGTCCCACTCTAGCTAAGTAGCGGAATTGCAATGCGGAGAACTTGCGAATTCTGCATAATGCTTTGCCTGAAAACAGGGGTTTTTTTCTCCAAAGGAAAATATCCACAGCTGTCGACTTCTTGTAACGTCCTAACTGAAGGCAATACGTGTGCCTCGCCTAGAATTTTCTAGCTGCCTTATTAGAAGTTTTGTTTCCTTTCTACCCTATTCGTCAAAGAATGCTGAAGTGTAGCATCGGATAAACACAAACAGGAAATGTCACTAGGAATCAAGGGAAAGACATAAGAATGAGAGAGAAGCTTTGTGCAAAATGGAGGGAAACACAGAAAAATCAGAACAGCTCCTTTGCAATGAGGGCAGAAGAAGCCGCTCGTCGGAGAAAAGCATCCGGCTGAAGTCGCTCTTTCTCGGCATCCGAGAGAAGGGAGACCGCTGCTGAAGGCTGCAAGCGGCATTCGGGGAGAATCGCGATGTACCGGCCAGCAACTGCAAACTCCGAACGGTTCTTCGCGAGTGCCGCTTTCCACCAACAAGAGCGAAATAGCGGATCTGCGGTGCCGAGAAAGTGCGAAATCTGCATACTGCATTGCCAGAATACAGGGGTTTTTTTATCCGCAGGAAAGAATCCACAGCTCTCGACTTTCTCTAGCGTCCTCAAAAAAAGCACTACGTGTGCCTATCCTCGAACTTCTAGCTGCCTTATTAGAGGGACATTTCCCTTCCACTTTGTTTGTCACAGAATATTGAAGTGTAGCATCGGATATACACAAAGAAGAGAAATGTTGCTAGGAATAAGAGTAAAGACAAAAGAAAGAGAGAAACGCAGTGCATTCTGCATGGACACAAGGAAAAATCAGAACCGCTCCTTTGCTTTGTGCGCAGAAGAAGCCGCTCGTCGGAGAAAAGCATCCAGCTGAATTCGCTCTTTCTCGGCATCCGTGAGAAACGCGACCGCTGCTGAAGGCTTCAAGCGGCATTCGGGGAGAATCGCGATGTACCGGCCAGCAACTGCAAACTCTCCGTAGCGGTTCATCGCGAATGCAGCTTTCGACCAACTAGAGGGAAATAGCGGTTCTGCGGTGCCTAGATGGTGCGAGTTCAGCATACTGGTTTGCTTGAAAACAGGTGTTTTTTTCTCCAAAGGAAAGAATGCACAGCTCTCGACTTTTTGTAAAGTCCTAACTGAAGGCACTACGTATGCCTCTTTTGGAATTTCTAGCTGCTTTATTAGAAGTTTTTTTCCTTTCTACTCTGTTCTTCACTGAATGTTGATGTGTAAGCGTCGGATAAACACACAAACACGAAATGTCACTTGAAATCAAGGGAAAGACGTAAGAATGAGAGAAGAGCGTAGTGCATTTTGCATGCACACAAGCAGAAGTCAGAACCGCTCCTTCGCGATGAGCGCAGAATAAGCCGCTCGTCGGAGAAAAGCATCCGGCTGAAGTCGCTCTTTCTCGGCATCCGAGAGAAGGGAGACCGCTGCTGAAGGCTGCAAGCCACATTCGGGGAGAATCGCGATGTACCGGCCAGCAACTGCAAACTCTCCGAGCGGTTCAGAGCGAGTGACGCTTTCGACCCACGCTAGCTAAAAAGCGGAATTGCGATGCGGAGAACGTGCGAATTCTGCATACTGCATTGCCTGAAAGCAGGGTCTTTTTTCTCCGCAGGAAAAAATCCACAGCTGTCGACTTTTTATAACGTCGTCACTGAAAGCAATACGTGTGCCTTTCCGAGAATTTTCTAGCTGTCCTATTAGAAGTTTTTTTCCTTTGTACTCTATTCGTCATAGAATGCTGAAGTGTAGCGTCGGATAAACACACAAACAGGAAATGTCACTAGAAATCAAGGGAAAGACGTAAGAATGAGAGAAAAGCGTAGTGCATTCTGCATGGACACAAGGAGGTGTTAGAACCGCTCCTTTGCGATGAGCGCAGAAGAAGCCGCTCGTCGGAGAAAAGCATCCGGCTGAAGTCGCTATTTCTCGGCATCCGAGAGAAACGAGACTGCTGCAGAAGTCTGCAAGCGGCATTCGGGGAGAATCGCGATGTACCGGCCAACAACTGCAAACTCTCCGAACGGTTCTTCGCGAGTGCCGCTTTCCACCAACAAGAGCGAAATAGCGGATCTGCGGTGCCGAGAAAGTGCGAAATCTGCATACTGCATTGCCAGAATACAGGGGTTTTTTTATCCGCAGGAAAGAATCCACAGCTCTCGACTTTCTCTAGCGTCCTCAAAAAAAGCACTACGTGTGCCTATCCTAGAACTTCTAGCTGCCTTATTAGAGGGACACTTCCCTTCCACTTTGTTTGTCACAGAATATTGAAGTGTAGCATCGGATATACACAAAGAAGAGAAATGTTGCTAGGAATAAGAGTAAAGACAAAAGAAAGAGAGAAACGCAGTGCATTCTGCATGGACACAAGGAGAAATCAGAAACGCTCCTTTGCGATGTGCGCAGAAGAAGCCGCTCGTCGGAGAAAAGCATCCAGCTGAATTCGCTCTTTCTCGGCATCCGTGAGAAACGCGACCGCTGCTGAAGGCTTCAAGCGGCATTCGGGGAGAATCGCGATGTACCGGCCAGCAACTGCAAACTCTCCGTAGCGGTTCATCGCGAATGCAACTTTCGACCCACGATAGGGGTTTAGCGGTTCTGCGGTGCCTAGATGGTGCGAGTTCAGCATACTGGTTTGCTTGAAAACAGGTGTTTTTTTCTCCAAAGGAAAGAATGCACAGCTCTCGACTTTTTGTAAAGTCCTAACTGAAGGCACTACGTATGCCTCTCCTGGAATTTCTAGCTGCTTTATTAGAAGTTTTTTTCCTTTCTACTCTGTTCGTCACTGAATGTTGATGTGTAGCGTCGGATAAACACACAAACACGAAATGTCACTTGAAATCAAGGGAAAGACGTAAGAATGAGAGAAGAGCGTAGTGCATTTTGCATGCACACACGCAGAAGTCAGAACCGCTCCTTCGCGATGAGCGCAGAAGAAGCCGCTCGTCGGAGAAAAGCATCCGGCTGAAGTCGCTCTTTCTCGGCATCCGAGAGAAACGAGACTGCTGCAGAAGTCTGCAAGCGGCATTCGGGGAGAATCGCGATGTACCGGCCAACAACTGCAAACTCTCCGAGCGGTTCTTCGCGAGTGCCGCTTTCCACCAACAAGAGCGAAATAGCGGATCTGCGGTGCCGTGAACTTGCGAATTCAGCATACTGCATTGCCTGAAAGCAGGGTCTTTTTTCTCCGCAGGAAAGAATCCACAGATCTCGACTTTCTGTGACGTCCTCACTGAAAGCACAACGTGTGCCTCTCCTCAAACTACTAGCTGCCTTATTAGAGGGGCTTTTCCCTTCTACTCTGTTCGTCACACAATATTGAGGAATAGCATCGGATAAAGACAAAAAAATGTCGCTAGGTATAAGAGTAAAGACAAAAGAATGAGTGAGAAGCGCAGTGTATTCTGCATGGACACAAGGAGAAATCAGAACCGCTCCTTTGCGATGTGCACAGAAGAAGCCGCTCGTCGCAGAAAAACATCCGGCTGAAGTCGCTCTTTCTCGGCATCCGAGAGAAACGCGACCGCTGCTGAAGGCTGCAAGCGGAATTCGGGGAGAACCGCGATGTAACGGCCAGCAACTGCAAACTCTCCGTAGCGGTTCAGAGCGAGTGCCGCTTTCGTCCCACTCTAGCTAAGTAGCGGAATTGCAATGCGGAGAACTTGCGAATTCTGCATAATGCTTTGCCTGAAAACAGGGGTTTTTTTCTCCAAAGGAAAATATCCACAGCTGTCGACTTCTTGTAACGTCCTAACTGAAGGCAATACGTGTGCCTCGCCTAGAATTTTCTAGCTGCCTTATTAGAAGTTTTGTTTCCTTTCTACCCTATTCGTCAAAGAATGCTGAAGTGTAGCATCGGATAAACACAAACAGGAAATGTCACTAGGAATCAAGGGAAAGACATAAGAATGAGAGAGAAGCTTTGTGCAAAATGGAGGGAAACACAGAAAAATCAGAACAGCTCCTTTGCAATGAGGGCAGAAGAAGCCGCTCGTCGGAGAAAAGCATCCGGCTGAAGTCGCTCTTTCTCGGCATCCGAGAGAAGGGAGACCGCTGCTGAAGGCTGCAAGCGGCATTCGGGGAGAATCGCGATGTACCGGCCAGCAACTGCAAACTCCGAACGGTTCTTCGCGAGTGCCGCTTTCCACCAACAAGAGCGAAATAGCGGATCTGCGGTGCCGAGAAAGTGCGAAATCTGCATACTGCATTGCCAGAATACAGGGGTTTTTTTATCCGCAGGAAAGAATCCACAGCTCTCGACTTTCTCTAGCGTCCTCAAAAAAAGCACTACGTGTGCCTATCCTCGAACTTCTAGCTGCCTTATTAGAGGGACATTTCCCTTCCACTTTGTTTGTCACAGAATATTGAAGTGTAGCATCGGATATACACAAAGAAGAGAAATGTTGCTAGGAATAAGAGTAAAGACAAAAGAAAGAGAGAAACGCAGTGCATTCTGCATGGACACAAGGAAAAATCAGAACCGCTCCTTTGCTTTGTGCGCAGAAGAAGCCGCTCGTCGGAGAAAAGCATCCAGCTGAATTCGCTCTTTCTCGGCATCCGTGAGAAACGCGACCGCTGCTGAAGGCTTCAAGCGGCATTCGGGGAGAATCGCGATGTACCGGCCAGCAACTGCAAACTCTCCGTAGCGGTTCATCGCGAAAGCAGCTTTCGACCAACTAGAGGGAAATAGCGGTTCTGCGGTGCCTAGATGGTGCGAGTTCAGCATACTGGTTTGCTTGAAAACAGGTGTTTTTTTCTCCAAAGGAAAGAATGCACAGCTCTCGACTTTTTGTAAAGTCCTAACTGAAGGCACTACGTATGCCTCTTTTGGAATTTCTAGCTGCTTTATTAGAAGTTTTTTTCCTTTCTACTCTGTTCTTCACTGAATGTTGATGTGTAAGCGTCGGATAAACACACAAACACGAAATGTCACTTGAAATCAAGGGAAAGACGTAAGAATGAGAGAAGAGCGTAGTGCATTTTGCATGCACACAAGCAGAAGTCAGAACCGCTCCTTCGCGATGAGCGCAGAATAAGCCGCTCGTCGGAGAAAAGCATCCGGCTGAAGTCGCTCTTTCTCGGCATCCGAGAGAAGGGAGACCGCTGCTGAAGGCTGCAAGCCACATTCGGGGAGAATCGCGATGTACCGGCCAGCAACTGCAAACTCTCCGAGCGGTTCAGAGCGAGTGACGCTTTCGACCCACGCTAGCTAAAAAGCGGAATTGCGATGCGGAGAACGTGCGAATTCTGCATACTGCATTGCCTGAAAGCAGGGTCTTTTTTCTCCGCAGGAAAAAATCCACAGCTGTCGACTTTTTATAACGTCGTCACTGAAAGCAATACGTGTGCCTTTCCGAGAATTTTCTAGCTGTCCTATTAGAAGTTTTTTTCCTTTGTACTCTATTCGTCATAGAATGCTGAAGTGTAGCGTCGGATAAACACACAAACAGGAAATGTCACTAGAAATCAAGGGAAAGACGTAAGAATGAGAGAAAAGCGTAGTGCATTCTGCATGGACACAAGGAGGTGTTAGAACCGCTCCTTTGCGATGAGCGCAGAAGAAGCCGCTCGTCGGAGAAAAGCATCCGGCTGAAGTCGCTATTTCTCGGCATCCGAGAGAAACGAGACTGCTGCAGAAGTCTGCAAGCGGCATTCGGGGAGAATCGCGATGTACCGGCCAACAACTGCAAACTCTCCGAACGGTTCTTCGCGAGTGCCGCTTTCCACCAACAAGAGCGAAATAGCGGATCTGCGGTGCCGAGAAAGTGCGAAATCTGCATACTGCATTGCCAGAATACAGGGGTTTTTTTATCCGCAGGAAAGAATCCACAGCTCTCGACTTTCTCTAGCGTCCTCAAAAAAAGCACTACGTGTGCCTATCCTAGAACTTCTAGCTGCCTTATTAGAGGGACACTTCCCTTCCACTTTGTTTGTCACAGAATATTGAAGTGTAGCATCGGATATACACAAAGAAGAGAAATGTTGCTAGGAATAAGAGTAAAGACAAAAGAAAGAGAGAAACGCAGTGCATTCTGCATGGACACAAGGAGAAATCAGAAACGCTCCTTTGCGATGTGCGCAGAAGAAGCCGCTCGTCGGAGAAAAGCATCCAGCTGAATTCGCTCTTTCTCGGCATCCGTGAGAAACGCGACCGCTGCTGAAGGCTTCAAGCGGCATTCGGGGAGAATCGCGATGTACCGGCCAGCAACTGCAAACTCTCCGTAGCGGTTCATCGCGAATGCAACTTTCGACCCACGATAGGGGTTTAGCGGATCTGCGGTGCCTAGATGGTGCGAGTTCAGCATACTGGTTTGCTTGAAAACAGGTGTTTTTTTCTCCAAAGGAAAGAATGCACAGCTCTCGACTTTTTGTAAAGTCCTAACTGAAGGCACTACGTATGCCTCTCCTGGAATTTCTAGCTGCTTTATTAGAAGTTTTTTTCCTTTCTACTCTGTTCGTCACTGAATGTTGATGTGTAGCGTCGGATAAACACACAAACACGAAATGTCACTTGAAATCAAGGGAAAGACGTAAGAATGAGAGAAGAGCGTAGTGCATTTTGCATGCACACACGCAGAAGTCAGAACCGCTCCTTCGCGATGAGCGCAGAAGAAGCCGCTCGTGGGAGAAAAGCATCCGGCTGAAGTCGCTCTTTCTCGGCATCCGAGAGAAGGGAGACCGCTGCTGAAGGCTGCAAGCCACATTCGGGGAGAATCGCGATGTACCGGCCAGCAACTGCAAACTCTCCGAGCGGTTCATCGCGAGTGCTGCTTTCCACCAACAAGAGCGAAATAGCGGATCTGCGGTGCCGTGAACGTGCGAAGTCAGCATACTGCATTGCCTGAAAGCAGGGTCTTTTTTCTCCGCAGGAAAGATTCCACAGATCTCGACTTTCTGTGACGTCCTCACTGAAAGCACAACGTGTGCCTCTCCTCAAACTACTAGCTGCCTTATTAGAGGGGCTTTTCCCTTCTAATCTATTAGTCACACAATAGTGAGGAATAGCATCGGATAAAGACAAAAAAATGTCGCTAGGTATAAGAGGAAAGACAAAAGAATGAGTGAGGAGCGCAGTGCATTCTGCATGGACACAAGGAGAAATCAGAACCGCTCCTTTGCGATGCGCAGAAGAAGCCGATCGTCGGAGAAAAGCATCCGGCTGAAGTCGCTCTTTCTCGGCATCCGAGAGAAACGCGACCGCTGCTGAAGGCTGAAAGCGGCATTCCGGGAGACAGCGATGTACCGGCCAGCAACTGCAAACACTTTGTAGCGGTTCAGAGCGAGTGGCGCTTTCGACCAACTCTACCTAAGTAGCGGATCTGCGATTCGGAGAACTTGCGAATTCAGCATACTGCTTTGCCTGAAAACAGGGGTTTTTTTCTCCGCAGGAAAATATCCACAGCTGTCGACTGTTTTTAACATCCTCACTAAAAGCACTACGTTTGCCTCTCCTAGAATTTTCTAGCTGCCTTATTAGAGGGACTTTTCCCTTCCACTTTTTTTGTCACAGAATATTGAAGTGGAGCATCGGATAAACACAAAGAAGGGAAATGTTACTAGGAATAAGAGTAAAGACAAAAGAATGAGAGAGAAGCGCAGTGCATTCTGCATGGACACAAGGAAAAATCAGAACCGCTCCTTTGCTTTGTGCGCAGAAGAAGCCGCTCGTCGGATAAAAGCATCCGGCTGAAGTAGCTCTTTCTCGGCATCCGAGAGAAGGGAGACCGCTGCTGAAGGCTGCAAGCGGCATTCGGGGAGATCCGCGATGTACCGGCCAGCAACTGCACGAGAGCGAAATAGCGGAATTCCGATGGCGAGAACATGCGAATTGAGCCTAATGCTGATCCACCGAGCAGGATCTTTTTTGTCCGCTGGCAAGAATCGATCGCTCCCGACTTTCTCTAACGTTCTCTGTGAGAGCACCACATCTGCGTGTTCCCGAATATTCAGCTGCCTTATTAAGAATTGCTCTCCATTTTTCTCTTTTTCATCACTGATTGCAAGAAATGTCTATGTACAGAAGCTTTTCCCGTGTATACATTTTCGTCACAGACTACAGAATTGTACAAACGGGGAACCACCCAAAAACCCGGACGTATATTTAAGAAAACCTGTATTTCTGTTAGAAAATGTCATCTCTTTGGGAGAATCATGGTTTTCATGAATAAATGAAATCTCCTTCTTTGGGATGTAAATGTCATGTATCTGGGGGAAATGGGACACTTCTAGTGGAAAATGTCATCGATTTGGCGAAAGGCTGTATTTCCGGGCGATAATGTCATTGCATTGGAGAAATGTGCTATTTCTGGGAGATAATGTCCTAATTTGGGGAGAAGATGCAGTTCTGCTAGGGAGAAGCGTGCATTTCTGAGAGTAAAATCTCCTCGTTTTGGGTGAAAGTGTCATCTTGCTAACGAACTTCATGGAGAAAGTATGAGGTATTTTTAAGAAACCTGGTCTCCCTGTAAGGAGTCTCATCTTATGATTGAGGGAGGGAGAGGTGATGTATAGGTGACAAAGCTAATATTTCAGGAAGGAAACCTCCCACATTTACGAGAGAACTGCTTTTTCTGGCAGAAAATGTACCAAACATGGGTGAAAAAAGGTAGAAAAGATCGTATTTTTGTTGGAAAAAGTCACCTTTGGCATTGTAGTACTTTGTGAATGAAGCGTGTAGCATATCTCAGAAAAGCTGTATTTCTGGTAGAAAACTTCATCTGAGAAGGCTGGTTTTTCAGGGAGCAAGTCTCCTTCTTTGGGGAGGAAATAACCTCTTTCAGATGACCAAGTAGGAATTTTGGTAAAAATACCAAGTATTTAGGAGAAGGGTGGCATTTCTGGTAGGTAGTGGCAAAGGTCTGCAAGAAAATGTATTCTTTATGATTAAAATACGAGAGTTCTGGAGGAAAATATCATGCGTTAGGGCAAAAAGCCGCATTTCTGGGAATTAATCTCAACTGCATTGGAGAAAGCTTGTACTTCTGAGAGCTAATGTGGTCATTTAAGAAGCAAATGCAGTCCTCTGGGTGAAAAACGGGCATTTCTGGGAGAAAATGTCATGACATAGAAGAGGGAGAAAAGTGGGAAAGGGTGGGAAAGAATGTCTTGTAGAGCAGAGAAACTGCGATATTTTTGGTGTGCAAAATGGTCTCGGGGGGAAAACATGGGAAATACGGGAGAAAATGAGCTATGGAGGAGTGTCAAGTAGTATTTTGGAGATCAAATGTGAGGTATTTCTCAGCAAAGTGCTGTTTCGGGGAGATAGTAGCAGACTTGGTTGGAAAATGACAGGTGTTTTTGAGAAAGCTGGTACTGTGGGAGAAAGGCCGTTTCGTAAAAACTAGAAGGAATTTCTGGGGGATTATATCCCATCTTTGGGAGAAAACGGGTCTTTGTGGGAGAAAAAGTCGTGTATTTGGGAGAAACCTGGTCTATCTGGGAGAAAAGGCCATTGTGATGGGAGTAAGTGTGATCTTGAGAAGCGTCAAGTAGTATTCTTGGGATGAAATGGGAGGCATTTCTAAGAGAAGTGGTATTTCTGGGAGAAAATGTCTTGTTTTGGCAGAAAATGTCCTATTTAGGGGGCAGAATCTGGTATTTCTGTGACCAAATGCCATCTTGATGGGAGTAAGTGTGATCTTGAGGAGCGTAACGCAGCATTTTTTGGTAGAGAATGGGAGCTATTTCTAGGAGTAGTGGTATTTGTGGGAGAAAATGAGCTCCGTTGGGGATAAAAATGTTGTATGTGGGATAAAATGCCACAGTTCAGGAAGAAACTGTCCTCTTGAGGAGTTTAATGTTGTATAGAAGGCAGGAAATGGGAAGTATTCAGAAGAGTGCTGGTATTTCTGGGAGAAAATGCCCCAAATCTGGGAGTAAGTGTCCTCACGAGGCGTGTGATGGAGTAGATTTGGGAGGAAATGGAGGTATTTCTAAGAGTTGCAGTATGTCTGGGAGCAAATGTCCTCTTTGGGGAAGAGAATGTCCTCTTGAGGGAAGAAAACAGGCCTTTCTTCCCGAAAATGTCATCCAATTGGGAGAAGATCTCCTGTCTTGGGGAGAAAAGTGGTATTCCTGGGAGAAAGTGTCCTCTTCTTGGTTGCAAGTGCCCATATGGTAAGTGTCATGGAGGCTTTTTGGGAGAAAGCATGAGGCAGTTGTAAGAGAAGGGGTATTTCTGGGAGAAAAAATCCTCTTTTTGGAAGAGAAGGTGAAATTTCCAAGGGAAAAGTGGTATTTCTGGGAGGAAATGACACAGGTTAGGGAGAAAAGTGGGAGAGGGTGGGAAAGAATGTCTTTTCTTGGAGAGAAATGGTGGTGTTTCTGGTTTCCCAAGTGGTCTCTGAGGAGAAAATATGCTAAATACGGGAGACAATGTTTTCTGGAGGAGTGTCAAGTAGTATTTTGGAGAGCAACTGTCAGGTATTTCTCAGCAATTGCTGTTTCCGGGAGATAGTATAAGATTTCAATGGAAAATGACAGGTGTTTGTGAGAAAGCTGGTACTGTGGGAGAAAGGAGGTGTTTTAAAAATAAGCAGGAATTTCTCGGGGATTATATCCCATCTTTGGGAGAAAACGGGTCTTCGTGGGAGAAAATATCATGTGTTTTGGAGGAACTTGGTCTATCTGGGAGAAAAGGCCATTTTAATGGGAGTAAGTGCGATCTTGAGGAGAGTCAAGTAGTATTCTTGGGATGAAATGGGAGGAATTTCTAAGAGAAGTGGTATTTCTGGGAGAAAATGTTTTGGCAGAAAATGTCCTATTTGGGGGGCAGAAGATGGTATTTCTGTGACCAAATGCCATCTTGATAGGAGTAAGTGTGATCTTGAGGAGCGTAACGCAGCATTTTTGGTAGAGAATGGGAGCTATTTCTGGGAGTAGTGGTATTTGTGGGAGAAAATGAGCTCTGTTGGGGATAAAAATGTTGTATGTGTGATAAAATGCCACATTACTGGAAGAAACTGTCAAGTAGTGTTTTGGAGAGCAAATGGGAAGTTGTAAGAGGAAATGGCAGTTGTAAGAGGAAATGGGAAGTTCCTGTTTTTGGAATACTTAGAAATACCTCCATTTCCTCCCAAATCTACTCCATCACACGCCTCATGAGGACACTTACTCCCAGATTTGGGGCATTTTCTCCCAGAAATACCAGCACTCTTCTGAATACTTCCCATTTCCTGCCTTCTATACAACTCCTCAAGAGGACAGTTTCTTCCTGAAATGTGGCATTTTATCCCACATACAACATTTTTATCCCCAACGGAGCTCATTTTCTCCCACAAATACCACTACTCCTAGAAATAGCTCCCATTCTCTACCAAAAAATGCTGCGTTACGCTCCTCAAGATCACACTTACTCCCATCAAGATGGCATTTGGTCACAGAAATACCAGATTCTGCCCCCCAAATAGGACATTTTCTGCCAAAACAAGACATTTTCTCCCAGAAATACCACTTCTCTTAGAAATGCCTCCCATTTCATCCCAAGAATACTACTTGACGCTCCTCAAGATCACACTTACTCCCATCACAATGGCCTTTTCTCCCAGATAGACCAGGTTTCTCCCAAAGTTGGCATACATTCCCCCAGAAATTCCTGCCTATTCTTCAACATACGGCCTTTTTCCCAAAAAAAACCAGCCTCCTCACAAACACCTGTCATTTTCCAACCAAGTCTGCTACTATCTCCCCGAAGCAGCACTTTGCTGAGAAACACCTGACATTTGCTCTCCAAAATACTACTTGACACTCCTCCAGAAAACATTGTCTCCCGTATTTACCATGTTTTCTCCCCAAGAGACCGCTTGGAACACCAAAAAGACCACCGTTTCTCTCCAAGACAAGACATTCTTTCCCACCCTTTCCCACTTTTCTCCCTCAACTATCTCAGTTGCTCCCAGAAATACCACTTTTCCCTTGGAAATTTCACCTTCTCTTCCAAAAAGAGGATATCTGCTCCCAGAAATGCCCCTTCTCTTACAACTGCCGCACTCTTTCTCCCAAAAAGCCTCCATGACACTACCAAATGGGACACTTGCAACCAAGAAGAGCACACTTTCTCCCAGAAATACCACTTTTCTCCCCAAGACAGGAGATCTTCTCCCAATTGGATGACATTTTCGGGAAGAAAGGCCTGTTTTCTTCCCTCAAGAGGACATTCTCTTCCCCAAAGAGGACATTTGCTCCCAGACATACTGCAACTCTTAGAAATACCTCCATTTCCTCCCAAATCTACTCCATCACACGCCTCATGAGGACACTTACTCCCAGATTTGGGGCATTTTCTCCCAGAAATACCAGCACTCTTCTGAATACTTCCCATTTCCTTCCTTCTATACAACTCCTCAAGAGGACAGTTTCTTCCTGAAATGTGGCATTTTATCCCACATACAACATTTTTATCCCCAACGGAGCTCATTTTCTCCCACAAATACCACTACTCCTAGAAATAGCTCCCATTCTCTACCAAAAAATGCTGCGTTACGCTCCTCAAGATCACACTTACTCCCATCAAGATGGCATTTGGTCACAGAAATACCAGATTCTGCCCCCCAAATAGGACATTTTCTGCCAAAACAAGACATTTTCTCCCAGAAATACCACTTCTCTTAGAAATACCTCCCATTTCATCCCAAGAATTCTACTTGACTCTCCTCAAGATCACACTTACTCCCATCAGAATGGCCTTTACTCCCAGATAGACCAGGTTTCTCCCAAATGCACGACCTTTTCTCCCACAAGGATCCTTTTTCTTCCAAATATTTGATATAGTCCCCTAGAAATTCCTGCTATTTTTAAAGAAATGTCCTTTCTGTGTCTTCCTGTTACTTCTGTTCTGTTCGTAACAGAATGCTGAAGTGTAGCATCGGATAAACACAAAAAAAGAGAAATGTCGCTATGAGTAACAGGATAATACATTAGAAGTGGACACAAGGAGAAGTCAGAAACGCTCCTTTGCGTTGTGCGCATAAGGAGCCGCTCGTCGGAGAAATGCATCCAGCAGAAGGCGCTCTTTCTCTGCATTCGAGAGAAACGCGACCGCTGCTGAAGGCTGCAAGCGGCTTTCGGGGAGAATCGCGATGTACCGGCTAGCAACTGCAAACTCTCCGTAGCGGTTCATCGCGAATGCAGCGTTCGACCAACTAGAGGGAAATAGCGGATCTGCGATGCCTAGATCGTGCGAGTTCAGCATACTGGTTTGCTTGAAAACAGGTGTTTTTTTCTCCAAAGGAAAGAATGCACAGCTCTCGACTTTTTGTAAAGTCCTAACTGAAGGCACTACGTATGCCTCTCCTGGAACTTCTAGCTGCTTTGTTAGAAGTTTTTTTCCTTTCTACTCTGTTCTTCACTGAATGTTGAAGTGTAGCGTCGGATAAACTCACAAAGAGGAAATGTCACTAGAAATCAAGGGAAAGACGTAAGAATGAGAGAGAAGCGTAGTGCATTTTGCATGCACACACGCAGAAGTCAGAACCGCTCCTTCGCGAAGAGCGCAGAAGAAGCCGCTCGTGGGAGAAAAGCATACGGCAGAAGTCGCTCTTTCTCGGCATCCAAGAGAAACGATACCGCTGCTGAAGGCTGCAAGCGGAATTCGGGGAGAACAGCTATGTACCGGCCAGCGAATTACACTGTGTAGCGGTTCAGAGCGAGTGACGCTTTCGACCCACGCTAGCTAAAAAGCGGAATTGCGATGCGGAGAACGTGCTAATTCTGCATACTGCATTGCCTGAAAGCAGGGGTTTTTTTCTCCGCAGGAAAAAATCCACAGCTGTCAACTTTTTATAACGTCGTCACTGAAAGCAATACGTGTGCCTTTCCGAGAATTTTCTAGCTGTCCTATTAGAAGTTTTTTTCCTTTGTACTCTATTCGTCATAGAATGCTGAAGTGTAGCGTCGGATAAACACACAAACAGGAAATGTCACTAGAAATCAAGGGAAAGACGTAAGAATGAGAGAAAAGCGTAGTGCATTCTGCATGGACACAAGGAGGTGTTAGAACCGCTCCTTTGCGATGAGCGCAGAAGAAGCCGCTCGTCGGAGAAAAGCATCCGGCTGAAGTCGCTCTTTCTCGGCATCCGAGAGAAACGAGACTGCTGCAGAAGTCTGCAAGCGGCATTCGGGGAGAATCGCGATGTACCGGCCAACAACTGCAAACTCTCCGAACGGTTCTTCGCGAGTGCCGCTTTCCACCAACAAGAGCGAAATAGCGGATCTGCGGTGCCGTGAACGTGCGAATTCAGCATACTGCATTGCCTGAAAGCAGGGTCTTTTTTCTCCGCAGGAAAGAATCCACAGATCTCGACTTTCTGTGACGTCCTCACTGAAAGCACAACGTGTGCCTCTCCTCAAACTACTAGCTGCCTTATTAGAGGGGCTTTTCCCTTCTACTCTGTTCGTCACACAATATTGAGGAATAGCATCGGATAAAGACAAAAAAATGTCGCTAGGTATAAGAGTAAAGACAAAAGAATGAGTGAGAAGCGCAGTGTATTCTGCATGGACACAAGGAGAAATCAGAACCGCTCCTTTGCGATGTGCACAGAAGAAGCCGCTCGTCGCAGAAAAACATCCGGCTGAAGTCGCTCTTTCTCGGCATCCGAGAGAAACGCGACCGCTGCTGAAGGCTGCAAGCGGAATTCGGGGAGAACCGCGATGTAACGGCCAGCAACTGCAAACTCTCCGTAGCGGTTCAGAGCGAGTGCCGCTTTCGTCCCACTCTAGCTAAGTAGCGGAATTGCAATGCGGAGAACTTGCGAATTCTGCATAATGCTTTGCCTGAAAACAGGGGTTTTTTTCTCCGCTGGAAAATATCCACAGCTGTCGACTTCTTGTAACGTCCTAACTGAAGGCAATACGTGTGCCTCGCCTAGAATTTTCTAGCTGCCTTATTAGAAGTTTTGTTTCCTTTCTACCCTATTCGTCAAAGAATGCTGAAGTGTAGCATCGGATAAACACAAACAGGAAATGTCACTAGGAATCAAGGGAAAGACATAAGAATGAGAGAGAAGCTTTGTGCAAAATGGAGGGAAACACAGAAAAATCAGAACAGCTCCTTTGCAATGAGGGCAGAAGAAGCCGCTCGTCGGAGAAAAGCATCCGGCTGAAGTCGCTCTTTCTCGGCATCCGAGAGAAGGGAGACCGCTGCTGAAGGCTGCAAGCGGCATTCGGGGAGAATCGCGATGTACCGGCCAGCAACTGCAAACTCCGAACGGTTCTTCGCGAGTGCCGCTTTCCACCAACAAGAGCGAAATAGCGGATCTGCGGTGCCGAGAAAGTGCGAAATCTGCATACTGCATTGCCAGAATACAGGGGTTTTTTTATCCGCAGGAAAGAATCCACAGCTCTCGACTTTCTCTAGCGTCCTCAAAAAAAGCACTACTTGTGCCTATCCTCGAACTTCTAGCTGCCTTATTAGAGGGACATTTCCCTTCCACTTTGTTTGTCACAGAATATTGAAGTGTAGCATCGGATATACACAAAGAAGAGAAATGTTGCTAGGAATAAGAGTAAAGACAAAAGAAAGAGAGAAACGCAGTGCATTCTGCATGGACACAAGGAAAAATCAGAACCGCTCCTTTGCTTTGTGCGCAGAAGAAGCCGCTCGTCGGAGAAAAGCATCCAGCTGAATTCGCTCTTTCTCGGCATCCGTGAGAAACGCGACCGCTGCTGAAGGCTTCAAGCGGCATTCGGGGAGAATCGCGATGTACCGGCCAGCAACTGCAAACTCTCCGTAGCGGTTCATCGCGAATGCAGCTTTCGACCAACTAGAGGGAAATAGCGGTTCTGCGGTGCCTAGATGGTGCGAGTTCAGCATACTGGTTTGCTTGAAAACAGGTGTTTTTTTCTCCAAAGGAAAGAATGCACAGCTCTCGACTTTTTGTAAAGTCCTAACTGAAGGCACTACGTATGCCTCTTTTGGAATTTCTAGCTGCTTTATTAGAAGTTTTTTTCCTTTCTACTCTGTTCTTCACTGAATGTTGATGTGTAAGCGTCGGATAAACACACAAACACGAAATGTCACTTGAAATCAAGGGAAAGACGTAAGAATGAGAGAAGAGCGTAGTGCATTTTGCATGCACACAAGCAGAAGTCAGAACCGCTCCTTCGCGATGAGCGCAGAATAAGCCGCTCGTCGGAGAAAAGCATCCGGCTGAAGTCGCTCTTTCTCGGCATCCGAGAGAAGGGAGACCGCTGCTGAAGGCTGCAAGCCACATTCGGGGAGAATCGCGATGTACCGGCCAGCAACTGCAAACTCTCCGAGCGGTTCAGAGCGAGTGACGCTTTCGACCCACGCTAGCTAAAAAGCGGAATTGCGATGCGGAGAACGTGCGAATTCTGCATACTGCATTGCCTGAAAGCAGGGTCTTTTTTCTCCGCAGGAAAAAATCCACAGCTGTCGACTTTTTATAACGTCGTCACTGAAAGCAATACGTGTGCCTTTCCGAGAATTTTCTAGCTGTCCTATTAGAAGTTTTTTTCCTTTGTACTCTATTCGTCATAGAATGCTGAAGTGTAGCGTCGGATAAACACACAAACAGGAAATGTCACTAGAAATCAAGGGAAAGACGTAAGAATGAGAGAAAAGCGTAGTGCATTCTGCATGGACACAAGGAGGTGTTAGAACCGCTCCTTTGCGATGAGCGCAGAAGAAGCCGCTCGTCGGAGAAAAGCATCCGGCTGAAGTCGCTATTTCTCGGCATCCGAGAGAAACGAGACTGCTGCAGAAGTCTGCAAGCGGCATTCGGGGAGAATCGCGATGTACCGGCCAACAACTGCAAACTCTCCGAACGGTTCTTCGCGAGTGCCGCTTTCCACCAACAAGAGCGAAATAGCGGATCTGCGGTGCCGAGAAAGTGCGAAATCTGCATACTGCATTGCCAGAATACAGGGGTTTTTTTATCCGCAGGAAAGAATCCACAGCTCTCGACTTTCTCTAGCGTCCTCAAAAAAAGCACTACGTGTGCCTATCCTAGAACTTCTAGCTGCCTTATTAGAGGGACACTTCCCTTCCACTTTGTTTGTCACAGAATATTGAAGTGTAGCATCGGATATACACAAAGAAGAGAAATGTTGCTAGGAATAAGAGTAAAGACAAAAGAAAGAGAGAAACGCAGTGCATTCTGCATGGACACAAGGAGAAATCAGAAACGCTCCTTTGCGATGTGCGCAGAAGAAGCCGCTCGTCGGAGAAAAGCATCCAGCTGAATTCGCTCTTTCTCGGCATCCGTGAGAAACGAGACCGCTGCTGAAGGCTTCAAGCGGCATTCGGGGAGAATCGCGATGTACCGGCCAGCAACTGCAAACTCTCCGTAGCGGTTCATCGCGAATGCAACTTTCGACCCACGATAGGGGTTTAGCGGTTCTGCGGTGCCTAGATGGTGCGAGTTCAGCATACTGGTTTGCTTGAAAACAGGTGTTTTTTTCTCCAAAGGAAAGAATGCACAGCTCTCGACTTTTTGTAAAGTCCTAACTGAAGGCACTACGTATGCCTCTCCTGGAATTTCTAGCTGCTTTATTAGAAGTTTTTTTCCTTTGTACTCTATTCGTCATAGAATGCTGAAGTGTAGCGTCGGATAAACACACAAACAGGAAATGTCACTAGAAATCAAGGGAAAGACGTAAGAATGAGAGAAAAGCGTAGTGCATTCTGCATGGACACAAGGAGGTGTTAGAACCGCTCCTTTGCGATGAGCGCAGAAGAAGCCGCTCGTCGGAGAAAAGCATCCGGCTGAAGTCGCTCTTTCTCGGCATCCGAGAGAAACGAGACTGCTGCAGAAGTCTGCAAGCGGCATTCGGGGAGAATCGCGATGTACCGGCCAACAACTGCAAACTCTCCGAACGGTTCTTCGCGAGTGCCGCTTTCCACCAACAAGAGCGAAATAGCGGATCTGCGGTGCCGTGAACTTGCGAATTCAGCATACTGCATTGCCTGAAAGCAGGGTCTTTTTTCTCCGCAGGAAAGAATCCACAGATCTCGACTTTCTGTGACGTCCTCACTGAAAGCACAACGTGTGCCTCTCCTCAAACTACTAGCTGCCTTATTAGAGGGGCTTTTCCCTTCTACTCTGTTCGTCACACAATATTGAGGAATAGCATCGGATAAAGACAAAAAAATGTCGCTAGGTATAAGAGTAAAGACAAAAGAATGAGTGAGAAGCGCAGTGTATTCTGCATGGACACAAGGAGAAATCAGAACCGCTCCTTTGCGATGTGCACAGAAGAAGCCGCTCGTCGCAGAAAAACATCCGGCTGAAGTCGCTCTTTCTCGGCATCCGAGAGAAACGCGACCGCTGCTGAAGGCTGCAAGCGGAATTCGGGGAGAACCGCGATGTAACGGCCAGCAACTGCAAACTCTCCGTAGCGGTTCAGAGCGAGTGCCGCTTTCGTCCCACTCTAGCTAAGTAGCGGAATTGCAATGCGGAGAACTTGCGAATTCTGCATAATGCTTTGCCTGAAAACAGGAGTTTTTTTCTCCAAAGGAAAATATCCACAGCTGTCGACTTCTTGTAACGTCCTAACTGAAGGCAATACGTGTGCCTCGCCTAGAATTTTCTAGCTGCCTTATTAGAAGTTTTGTTTCCTTTCTACCCTATTCGTCAAAGAATGCTGAAGTGTAGCATCGGATAAACACAAACAGGAAATGTCACTAGGAATCAAGGGAAAGACATAAGAATGAGAGAGAAGCTTTGTGCAAAATGGAGGGAAACACAGAAAAATCAGAACAGCTCCTTTGCAATGAGGGCAGAAGAAGCCGCTCGTCGGAGAAAAGCATCCGGCTGAAGTCGCTCTTTCTCGGCATCCGAGAGAAGGGAGACCGCTGCTGAAGGCTGCAAGCGGCATTCGGGGAGAATCGCGATGTACCGGCCAGCAACTGCAAACTCTCCGAACGGTTCTTCGCGAGTGCCGCTTTCCACCAACAAGAGCGAAATAGCGGATCTGCGGTGCCGTGAACGTGCGAATTCAGCATACTGCATTGCCTGAAAGCAGGGTCTTTTTTCTCCGCAGGAAAGAATCCACAGATCTCGACTTTCTGTGACGTCCTCACTGAAAGCACAACGTGTGCCTCTCCTCAAACTACTAGCTGCCTTATTAGAGGGGCTTTTCCCTTCTACTCTGTTCGTCACACAATATTGAGGAATAGCATCGGATAAAGACAAAAAAATGTCGCTAGGTATAAGAGTAAAGACAAAAGAATGAGAGAGAAGCGCAGTGTATTCTGCATGGACACAAGGAGAAATCAGAACCGCTCCTTTGCGATGTGCACAGAAGAAGCCGCTCGTCGCAGAAAAACATCCGGCTGAAGTCGCTCTTTCTCGGCATCCGAGAGAAACGCGACCGCTGCTGAAGGCTGCAAGCGGAATTCGGGGAGAACCGCGATGTAACGGCCAGCAACTGCAAACTCTCCGTAGCGGTTCAGAGCGAGTGCCGCTTTCGTCCCACTCTAGCTAAGTAGCGGAATTGCAATGCGGAGAACTTGCGAATTCTGCATAATGCTTTGCCTGAAAACAGGGGTTTTTTTCTCCGCTGGAAAATATCCACAGCTGTCGACTTCTTGTAACGTCCTAACTGAAGGCAATACGTGTGCCTCGCCTAGAATTTTCTAGCTGCCTTATTAGAAGTTTTGTTTCCTTTCTACCCTATTCGTCAAAGAATGCTGAAGTGTAGCATCGGATAAACACAAACAGGAAATGTCACTAGGAATCAAGGGAAAGACATAAGAATGAGAGAGAAGCTTTGTGCAAAATGGAGGGAAACACAGAAAAATCAGAACAGCTCCTTTGCAATGAGGGCAGAAGAAGCCGCTCGTCGGAGAAAAGCATCCGGCTGAAGTCGCTCTTTCTCGGCATCCGAGAGAAGGGAGACCGCTGCTGAAGGCTGCAAGCGGCATTCGGGGAGAATCGCGATGTACCGGCCAGCAACTGCAAACTCCGAACGGTTCTTCGCGAGTGCCGCTTTCCACCAACAAGAGCGAAATAGCGGATCTGCGGTGCCGAGAAAGTGCGAAATCTGCATACTGCATTGCCAGAATACAGGGGTTTTTTTATCCGCAGGAAAGAATCCACAGCTCTCGACTTTCTCTAGCGTCCTCAAAAAAAGCACTACGTGTGCCTATCCTAGAACTTCTAGCTGCCTTATTAGAGGGACATTTCCCTTCCACTTTGTTTGTCACAGAATATTGAAGTGTAGCATCGGATATACACAAAGAAGAGAAATGTTGCTAGGAATAAGAGTAAAGACAAAAGAAAGAGAGAAACGCAGTGCATTCTGCATGGACACAAGGAAAAATCAGAACCGCTCCTTTGCTTTGTGCGCAGAAGAAGCCGCTCGTCGGAGAAAAGCATCCAGCTGAATTCGCTCTTTCTCGGCATCCGTGAGAAACGCGACCGCTGCTGAAGGCTTCAAGCGGCATTCGGGGAGAATCGCGATGTACCGGCCAGCAACTGCAAACTCTCCGTAGCGGTTCATCGCGAATGCAGCTTTCGACCAACTAGAGGGAAATAGCGGTTCTGCGGTGCCTAGATGGTGCGAGTTCAGCATACTGGTTTGCTTGAAAACAGGTGTTTTTTTCTCCAAAGGAAAGAATGCACAGCTCTCGACTTTTTGTAAAGTCCTAACTGAAGGCACTACGTATGCCTCTTTTGGAATTTCTAGCTGCTTTATTAGAAGTTTTTTTCCTTTCTACTCTGTTCTTCACTGAATGTTGATGTGTAAGCGTCGGATAAACACACAAACACGAAATGTCACTTGAAATCAAGGGAAAGACGTAAGAATGAGAGAAGAGCGTAGTGCATTTTGCATGCACACAAGCAGAAGTCAGAACCGCTCCTTCGCGATGAGCGCAGAATAAGCCGCTCGTCGGAGAAAAGCATCCGGCTGAAGTCGCTCTTTCTCGGCATCCGAGAGAAGGGAGACCGCTGCTGAAGGCTGCAAGCCACATTCGGGGAGAATCGCGATGTACCGGCCAGCAACTGCAAACTCTCCGAGCGGTTCAGAGCGAGTGACGCTTTCGACCCACGCTAGCTAAAAAGCGGAATTGCGATGCGGAGAACGTGCGAATTCTGCATACTGCATTGCCTGAAAGCAGGGTCTTTTTTCTCCGCAGGAAAAAATCCACAGCTGTCGACTTTTTATAACGTCGTCACTGAAAGCAATACGTGTGCCTTTCCGAGAATTTTCTAGCTGTCCTATTAGAAGTTTTTTTCCTTTGTACTCTATTCGTCATAGAATGCTGAAGTGTAGCGTCGGATAAACACACAAACAGGAAATGTCACTAGAAATCAAGGGAAAGACGTAAGAATGAGAGAAAAGCGTAGTGCATTCTGCATGGACACAAGGAGGTGTTAGAACCGCTCCTTTGCGATGAGCGCAGAAGAAGCCGCTCGTCGGAGAAAAGCATCCGGCTGAAGTCGCTATTTCTCGGCATCCGAGAGAAACGAGACTGCTGCAGAAGTCTGCAAGCGGCATTCGGGGAGAATCGCGATGTACCGGCCAACAACTGCAAACTCTCCGAACGGTTCTTCGCGAGTGCCGCTTTCCACCAACAAGAGCGAAATAGCGGATCTGCGGTGCCGAGAAAGTGCGAAATCTGCATACTGCATTGCCAGAATACAGGGGTTTTTTTATCCGCAGGAAAGAATCCACAGCTCTCGACTTTCTCTAGCGTCCTCAAAAAAAGCACTACGTGTGCCTATCCTAGAACTTCTAGCTGCCTTATTAGAGGGACACTTCCCTTCCACTTTGTTTGTCACAGAATATTGAAGTGTAGCATCGGATATACACAAAGAAGAGAAATGTTGCTAGGAATAAGAGTAAAGACAAAAGAAAGAGAGAAACGCAGTGCATTCTGCATGGACACAAGGAGAAATCAGAAACGCTCCTTTGCGATGTGCGCAGAAGAAGCCGCTCGTCGGAGAAAAGCATCCAGCTGAATTCGCTCTTTCTCGGCATCCGTGAGAAACGAGACCGCTGCTGAAGGCTTCAAGCGGCATTCGGGGAGAATCGCGATGTACCGGCCAGCAACTGCAAACTCTCCGTAGCGGTTCATCGCGAATGCAACTTTCGACCCACGATAGGGGTTTAGCGGTTCTGCGGTGCCTAGATGGTGCGAGTTCAGCATACTGGTTTGCTTGAAAACAGGTGTTTTTTTCTCCAAAGGAAAGAATGCACAGCTCTCGACTTTTTGTAAAGTCCTAACTGAAGGCACTACGTATGCCTCTCCTGGAATTTCTAGCTGCTTTATTAGAAGTTTTTTTCCTTTGTACTCTATTCGTCATAGAATGCTGAAGTGTAGCGTCGGATAAACACACAAACAGGAAATGTCACTAGAAATCAAGGGAAAGACGTAAGAATGAGAGAAAAGCGTAGTGCATTCTGCATGGACACAAGGAGGTGTTAGAACCGCTCCTTTGCGATGAGCGCAGAAGAAGCCGCTCGTCGGAGAAAAGCATCCGGCTGAAGTCGCTCTTTCTCGGCATCCGAGAGAAACGAGACTGCTGCAGAAGTCTGCAAGCGGCATTCGGGGAGAATCGCGATGTACCGGCCAACAACTGCAAACTCTCCGAACGGTTCTTCGCGAGTGCCGCTTTCCACCAACAAGAGCGAAATAGCGGATCTGCGGTGCCGTGAACTTGCGAATTCAGCATACTGCATTGCCTGAAAGCAGGGTCTTTTTTCTCCGCAGGAAAGAATCCACAGATCTCGACTTTCTGTGACGTCCTCACTGAAAGCACAACGTGTGCCTCTCCTCAAACTACTAGCTGCCTTATTAGAGGGGCTTTTCCCTTCTACTCTGTTCGTCACACAATATTGAGGAATAGCATCGGATAAAGACAAAAAAATGTCGCTAGGTATAAGAGTAAAGACAAAAGAATGAGTGAGAAGCGCAGTGTATTCTGCATGGACACAAGGAGAAATCAGAACCGCTCCTTTGCGATGTGCACAGAAGAAGCCGCTCGTCGCAGAAAAACATCCGGCTGAAGTCGCTCTTTCTCGGCATCCGAGAGAAACGCGACCGCTGCTGAAGGCTGCAAGCGGAATTCGGGGAGAACCGCGATGTAACGGCCAGCAACTGCAAACTCTCCGTAGCGGTTCAGAGCGAGTGCCGCTTTCGTCCCACTCTAGCTAAGTAGCGGAATTGCAATGCGGAGAACTTGCGAATTCTGCATAATGCTTTGCCTGAAAACAGGAGTTTTTTTCTCCAAAGGAAAATATCCACAGCTGTCGACTTCTTGTAACGTCCTAACTGAAGGCAATACGTGTGCCTCGCCTAGAATTTTCTAGCTGCCTTATTAGAAGTTTTGTTTCCTTTCTACCCTATTCGTCAAAGAATGCTGAAGTGTAGCATCGGATAAACACAAACAGGAAATGTCACTAGGAATCAAGGGAAAGACATAAGAATGAGAGAGAAGCTTTGTGCAAAATGGAGGGAAACACAGAAAAATCAGAACAGCTCCTTTGCAATGAGGGCAGAAGAAGCCGCTCGTCGGAGAAAAGCATCCGGCTGAAGTCGCTCTTTCTCGGCATCCGAGAGAAGGGAGACCGCTGCTGAAGGCTGCAAGCGGCATTCGGGGAGAATCGCGATGTACCGGCCAGCAACTGCAAACTCTCCGAACGGTTCTTCGCGAGTGCCGCTTTCCACCAACAAGAGCGAAATAGCGGATCTGCGGTGCCGTGAACGTGCGAATTCAGCATACTGCATTGCCTGAAAGCAGGGTCTTTTTTCTCCGCAGGAAAGAATCCACAGATCTCGACTTTCTGTGACGTCCTCACTGAAAGCACAACGTGTGCCTCTCCTCAAACTACTAGCTGCCTTATTAGAGGGGCTTTTCCCTTCTACTCTGTTCGTCACACAATATTGAGGAATAGCATCGGATAAAGACAAAAAAATGTCGCTAGGTATAAGAGTAAAGACAAAAGAATGAGAGAGAAGCGCAGTGTATTCTGCATGGACACAAGGAGAAATCAGAACCGCTCCTTTGCGATGTGCACAGAAGAAGCCGCTCGTCGCAGAAAAACATCCGGCTGAAGTCGCTCTTTCTCGGCATCCGAGAGAAACGCGACCGCTGCTGAAGGCTGCAAGCGGAATTCGGGGAGAACCGCGATGTAACGGCCAGCAACTGCAAACTCTCCGTAGCGGTTCAGAGCGAGTGCCGCTTTCGTCCCACTCTAGCTAAGTAGCGGAATTGCAATGCGGAGAACTTGCGAATTCTGCATAATGCTTTGCCTGAAAACAGGGGTTTTTTTCTCCGCTGGAAAATATCCACAGCTGTCGACTTCTTGTAACGTCCTAACTGAAGGCAATACGTGTGCCTCGCCTAGAATTTTCTAGCTGCCTTATTAGAAGTTTTGTTTCCTTTCTACCCTATTCGTCAAAGAATGCTGAAGTGTAGCATCGGATAAACACAAACAGGAAATGTCACTAGGAATCAAGGGAAAGACATAAGAATGAGAGAGAAGCTTTGTGCAAAATGGAGGGAAACACAGAAAAATCAGAACAGCTCCTTTGCAATGAGGGCAGAAGAAGCCGCTCGTCGGAGAAAAGCATCCGGCTGAAGTCGCTCTTTCTCGGCATCCGAGAGAAGGGAGACCGCTGCTGAAGGCTGCAAGCGGCATTCGGGGAGAATCGCGATGTACCGGCCAGCAACTGCAAACTCCGAACGGTTCTTCGCGAGTGCCGCTTTCCACCAACAAGAGCGAAATAGCGGATCTGCGGTGCCGAGAAAGTGCGAAATCTGCATACTGCATTGCCAGAATACAGGGGTTTTTTTATCCGCAGGAAAGAATCCACAGCTCTCGACTTTCTCTAGCGTCCTCAAAAAAAGCACTACGTGTGCCTATCCTCGAACTTCTAGCTGCCTTATTAGAGGGACATTTCCCTTCCACTTTGTTTGTCACAGAATATTGAAGTGTAGCATCGGATATACACAAAGAAGAGAAATGTTGCTAGGAATAAGAGTAAAGACAAAAGAAAGAGAGAAACGCAGTGCATTCTGCATGGACACAAGGAAAAATCAGAACCGCTCCTTTGCTTTGTGCGCAGAAGAAGCCGCTCGTCGGAGAAAAGCATCCAGCTGAATTCGCTCTTTCTCGGCATCCGTGAGAAACGCGACCGCTGCTGAAGGCTTCAAGCGGCATTCGGGGAGAATCGCGATGTACCGGCCAGCAACTGCAAACTCTCCGTAGCGGTTCATCGCGAATGCAGCTTTCGACCAACTAGAGGGAAATAGCGGTTCTGCGGTGCCTAGATGGTGCGAGTTCAGCATACTGGTTTGCTTGAAAACAGGTGTTTTTTTCTCCAAAGGAAAGAATGCACAGCTCTCGACTTTTTGTAAAGTCCTAACTGAAGGCACTACGTATGCCTCTTTTGGAATTTCTAGCTGCTTTATTAGAAGTTTTTTTCCTTTCTACTCTGTTCTTCACTGAATGTTGATGTGTAAGCGTCGGATAAACACACAAACACGAAATGTCACTTGAAATCAAGGGAAAGACGTAAGAATGAGAGAAGAGCGTAGTGCATTTTGCATGCACACAAGCAGAAGTCAGAACCGCTCCTTCGCGATGAGCGCAGAATAAGCCGCTCGTCGGAGAAAAGCATCCGGCTGAAGTCGCTCTTTCTCGGCATCCGAGAGAAGGGAGACCGCTGCTGAAGGCTGCAAGCCACATTCGGGGAGAATCGCGATGTACCGGCCAGCAACTGCAAACTCTCCGAGCGGTTCAGAGCGAGTGACGCTTTCGACCCACGCTAGCTAAAAAGCGGAATTGCGATGCGGAGAACGTGCGAATTCAGCATACTGCATTGCCTGAAAGCAGGGTCTTTTTTCTCCGCAGGAAAAAATCCACAGCTGTCGACTTTTTATAACGTCGTCACTGAAAGCAATACGTGTGCCTTTCCGAGAATTTTCTAGCTGTCCTATTAGAAGTTTTTTTCCTTTGTACTCTATTCGTCATAGAATGCTGAAGTGTAGCGTCGGATAAACACACAAACAGGAAATGTCACTAGAAATCAAGGGAAAGACGTAAGAATGAGAGAAAAGCGTAGTGCATTCTGCATGGACACAAGGAGGTGTTAGAACCGCTCCTTTGCGATGAGCGCAGAAGAAGCCGCTCGTCGGAGAAAAGCATCCGGCTGAAGTCGCTATTTCTCGGCATCCGAGAGAAACGAGACTGCTGCAGAAGTCTGCAAGCGGCATTCGGGGAGAATCGCGATGTACCGGCCAACAACTGCAAACTCTCCGAACGGTTCTTCGCGAGTGCCGCTTTCCACCAACAAGAGCGAAATAGCGGATCTGCGGTGCCGAGAAAGTGCGAAATCTGCATACTGCATTGCCAGAATACAGGGGTTTTTTTATCCGCAGGAAAGAATCCACAGCTCTCGACTTTCTCTAGCGTCCTCAAAAAAAGCACTACGTGTGCCTATCCTAGAACTTCTAGCTGCCTTATTAGAGGGACACTTCCCTTCCACTTTGTTTGTCACAGAATATTGAAGTGTAGCATCGGATATACACAAAGAAGAGAAATGTTGCTAGGAATAAGAGTAAAGACAAAAGAAAGAGAGAAACGCAGTGCATTCTGCATGGACACAAGGAGAAATCAGAAACGCTCCTTTGCGATGTGCGCAGAAGAAGCCGCTCGTCGGAGAAAAGCATCCAGCTGAATTCGCTCTTTCTCGGCATCCGTGAGAAACGAGACCGCTGCTGAAGGCTTCAAGCGGCATTCGGGGAGAATCGCGATGTACCGGTCAGCAACTGCAAACTCTCCGTAGCGGTTCATCGCGAATGCAACTTTCGACCCACGATAGGGGTTTAGCGGTTCTGCGGTGCCTAGATGGTGCGAGTTCAGCATACTGGTTTGCTTGAAAACAGGTGTTTTTTTCTCCAAAGGAAAGAATGCACAGCTCTCGACTTTTTGTAAAGTCCTAACTGAAGGCACTACGTATGCCTCTCCTGGAATTTCTAGCTGCTTTATTAGAAGTTTTTTTCCTTTCTACTCTGTTCGTCACTGAATGTTGATGTGTAGCGTCGGATAAACACACAAACACGAAATGTCACTTGAAATCAAGGGAAAGACGTAAGAATGAGAGAAGAGCGTAGTGCATTTTGCATGCACACACGCAGAAGTCAGAACCGCTCCTTCGCGATGAGCGCAGAAGAAGCCGCTCGTGGGAGAAAAGCATCCGGCTGAAGTCGCTCTTTCTCGGCATCCGAGAGAAGGGAGACCGCTGCTGAAGGCTGCAAGCCACATTCGGGGAGAATCGCGATGTACCGGCCAGCAACTGCAAACTCTCCGAGCGGTTCATCGCGAGTGCTGCTTTCCACCAACAAGAGCGAAATAGCGGATCTGCGGTGCCGTGAACGTGCGAATTCAGCATACTGCATTGCCTGAAAGCAGGGTCTTTTTTCTCCGCAGGAAAGATTCCACAGATCTCGACTTTCTGTGACGTCCTCACTGAAAGCACAACGTGTGCCTCTCCTCAAACTACTAGCTGCCTTATTAGAGGGGCTTTTCCCTTCTAATCTATTAGTCACACAATAGTGAGGAATAGCATCGGATAAAGACAAAAAAATGTCGCTAGGTATAAGAGGAAAGACAAAAGAATGAGTGAGGAGCGCAGTGCATTCTGCATGGACACAAGGAGAAATCAGAACCGCTCCTTTGCGATGCGCAGAAGAAGCCGATCGTCGGAGAAAAGCATCCGGCTGAAGTCGCTCTTTCTCGGCATCCGAGAGAAACGCGACCGCTGCTGAAGGCTGAAAGCGGCATTCCGGGAGACCGCGATGTACCGGCCAGCAACTGCAAACACTTTGTAGCGGTTCAGAGCGAGTGGCGCTTTCGACCAACTCTACCTAAGTAGCTGATCTGCGATTCGGAGAACTTGCGAATTCAGCATACTGCTTTGCCTGAAAACAGGGGTTTTTTTCTCCGCAGGAAAATATCCACAGCTGTCGACTGTTTTTAACATCCTCACTAAAAGCACTACGTTTGCCTCTCCTAGAATTTTCTAGCTGCCTTATTAGAGGGACTTTTCCCTTCCACTTTTTTTGTCACAGAATATTGAAGTGGAGCATCGGATAAACACAAAGAAGGGAAATGTTACTAGGAATAAGAGTAAAGACAAAAGAATGAGAGAGAAGCGCAGTGCATTCTGCATGGACACAAGGAAAAATCAGAACCGCTCCTTTGCTTTGTGCGCAGAAGAAGCCGCTCGTCGGATAAAAGCATCCGGCTGAAGTAGCTCTTTCTCGGCATCCGAGAGAAGGGAGACCGCTGCTGAAGGCTGCAAGCGGCATTCGGGGAGATCCGCGATGTACCGGCCAGCAACTGCACGAGAGCGAAATAGCGGAATTCCGATGGCGAGAACATGCGAATTGAGCCTAATGCTGATCCACCGAGCAGGATCTTTTTTGTCCGCTGGCAAGAATCGATCGCTCCCGACTTTCTCTAACGTTCTCTGTGAGAGCACCACATCTGCGTGTTCCCGAATATTCAGCTGCCTTATTAAGAATTGCTCTCCATTTTTCTCTTTTTCATCACTGATTGCAAGAAATGTCTATGTACAGAAGCTTTTCCCGTGTATACATTTTCGTCACAGACTACAGAATTGTACAAACGGGGAACCACCCAAAAACCCGGACGTATATTTAAGAAAACCTGTATTTCTGTTAGAAAATGTCATCTCTTTGGGAGAATCATGGTTTTCATGAATAAATGAAATCTCCTTCTTTGGGATGTAAATGTCATGTATCTGGGGGAAATGGGACACTTCTAGTGGAAAATGTCATCGATTTGGCGAAAGGCTGTATTTCCGGGCGATAATGTCATTGCATTGGAGAAATGTGCTATTTCTGGGAGATAATGTCCTAATTTGGGGAGAAGATGCAGTTCTGCTAGGGAGAAGCGTGCATTTCTGAGAGAAAATCTCCTCGTTTTGGGTGAAAGTGTCATCTTGCTAACGAACTTCATGGAGAAAGTATGAGGTATTTCTAAGAAACCTGGTCTCCCTGTAAGGAGTCTCATCTTATGATTGAGGGAGGGAGAGGTGATGTATAGGTGACAAAGCTAATATTTCAGGAAGGAAACCTCCCACATTTACGAGAGAACTGCTTTTTCTGGCAGAAAATGTACCAAACATGGGTGAAAAAAGGTAGAAAAGATCGTATTTTTGTTGGAAAAAGTCACCTTTGGCATTGTAGTACTTTGTGAATGAAGCGTGTAGCATATCTCAGAAAAGCTGTATTTCTGGTAGAAAACTTCATCTGAGAAGGCTGGTTTTTCAGGGAGCAAGTCTCCTTCTTTGGGGAGGAAATAACCTCTTTCAGATGACCAAGTAGGAATTTTGGTAAAAATACCAAGTATTTAGGAGAAGGGTGGCATTTCTGGTAGGTAGTGGCAAAGGTCTGCAAGAAAATGTATTCTTTATGATTAAAATACGAGAGTTCTGGAGGAAAATATCATGCGTTAGGGCAAAAAGCCGCATTTCTGGGAATTAATCTCAACTGCATTGGAGAAAGCTTGTACTTCTGAGAGCTAATGTGGTCATTTAAGAAGCAAATGCAGTCCTCTGGGTGAAAAACGGGCATTTCTGGGAGAAAATGTCATGACATAGAAGAGGGAGAAAAGTGGGAAAGGGTGGGAAAGAATGTCTTGTAGAGCAGAGAAACTGCGATATTTTTGGTGTGCAAAATGGTCTCGGGGGGAAAACATGGGAAATACGGGAGAAAATGAGCTATGGAGGAGTGTCAAGTAGTATTTTGGAGATCAAATGTGAGGTATTTCTCAGCAAAGTGCTGTTTCGGAGAGATAGTAGCAGACTTGGTTGGAAAATGACAGGTGTTTTTGAGCAAGCTGGTACTGTGGGAGAAAGGCCGTTTCGTAAAAACTAGCAGGAATTTCTGGGGGATTATATCCCATCTTTGGGAGAAAACGGGTCTTTGTGGGAGAAAAAGTCGTGTATTTGGGAGAAACCTGGTCTATCTGGGAGAAAAGGCCATTGTGATGGGAGTAAGTGTGATCTTGAGAAGCGTCAAGTAGTATTCTTGGGATGAAATGGGAGGCATTTCTAAGAGAAGTGGTATTTCTGGGAGAAAATGTCTTGTTTTGGCAGAAAATGTCCTATTTGGGGGGCAGAATCTGGTATTTCTGTGACCAAATGCCATCTTGATGGGAGTAAGTGTGATCTTGAGGAGCGTAACGCAGCATTTTTTGGTAGAGAATGGGAGCTATTTCTAGGAGTAGTGGTATTTGTGGGAGAAAATGAGCTCCGTTGGGGATAAAAATGTTGTATGTGGGATAAAATGCCACAGTTCAGGAAGAAACTGTCCTCTTGAGGAGTTTAATGTTGTATAGAAGGCAGGAAATGGGAAGTATTCAGAAGAGTCCTGGTATTTCTGGGAGAAAATGCCCCAAATCTGGGAGTAAGTGTCCTCACGAGGCGTGTGATGGAGTAGATTTGGGAGGAAATGGAGGTATTTCTAAGAGTTGCAGTATGTCTGGGAGCAAATGTCCTCTTTGGGGAAGAGAATGTCCTCTTGAGGGAAGAAAACAGGCCTTTCTTCCCGAAAATGTCATCCAATTGGGAGAAGATCTCCTGTCTTGGGGAGAAAAGTGGTATTCCTGGGAGAAAGTGTCCTCTTCTTGGTTGCAAGTGCCCATATGGTAAGTGTCATGGAGGCTTTTTGGGAGAAAGCATGAGGCAGTTGTAAGAGAAGGGGTATTTCTGGGAGAAAAAATCCTCTTTTTGGAAGAGAAGGTGAAATTTCCAAGGGAAAAGTGGTATTTCTGGGAGGAAATGACACAGGTTAGGGAGAAAAGTGGGAGAGGGTGGGAAAGAATGTCTTTTCTTGGAGAGAAATGGTGGTGTTTCTGGTTTCCCAAGTGGTCTCTGAGGAGAAAATATGCTAAATACGGGAGACAATGTTTTCTGGAGGAGTGTCAAGTAGTATTTTGGAGAGCAACTGTCAGGTATTTCTCAGCAATTGCTGTTTCCGGGAGATAGTATAAGATTTCAATGGAAAATGATAGGTTTTTGTGAGAAAGCTGGTACTGTGGGAGAAAGGAGGTGTTTTAAAAATAAGCAGGAATTTCTCGGGGATTATATCCCATCTTTGGGAGAAAACGGGTCTTCGTGGGAGAAAATATCATGTGTTTTGGAGGAACTTGGTCTATCTGGGAGAAAAGGCCATTTTAATGGGAGTAAGTGCGATCTTGAGGAGAGTCAAGTAGTATTCTTGGGATGAAATGGGAGGAATTTCTAAGAGAAGTGGTATTTCTGGGAGAAAATGTTTTGGCAGAAAATGTCCTATTTGGGGGGCAGAAGATGGTATTTCTGTGACCAAATGCCATCTTGATAAAAGTAAGTGTGATCTTGAGGAGCGTAACGCAGCATTTTTGGTAGAGAATGGGAGCTATTTCTGGGAGTAGTGGTATTTGTGGGAGAAAATGAGCTCTGTTGGGGATAAAAATGTTGTATGTGTGATAAAATGCCACATTACTGGAAGAAACTGTCAAGTAGTGTTTTGGAGAGCAAATGGGAAGTTGTAAGAGGAAATGGCAGTTGTAAGAGGAAATGGGAAGTTCCTGTTTTTGGAATACTTAGAAATACCTCCATTTCCTCCCAAATCTACTCCATCACACGCCTCATGAGGACACTTACTCCCAGATTTGGGGCATTTTCTCCCAGAAATACCAGCACTCTTCTGAATACTTCCCATTTCCTGCCTTCTATACAACTCCTCAAGAGGACAGTTTCTTCCTGAAATGTGGCATTTTATCCCACATACAACATTTTTATCCCCAACGGAGCTCATTTTCTCCCACAAATACCACTACTCCTAGAAATAGCTCCCATTCTCTACCAAAAAATGCTGCGTTACGCTCCTCAAGATCACACTTACTCCCATCAAGATGGCATTTGGTCACAGAAATATTAGATTCTGCCCCCCAAATAGGACATTTTCTGCCAAAGCAAGACATTTTCTCCCAGAAATACCACTTCTCTTAGAAATGCCTCCCATTTCATCCCAAGAATACTACTTGACGCTCCTCAAGATCACACTTACTCCCATCACAATGGCCTTTTCTCCCAGATAGACCAGGTTTCTCCCAAAGTTGGCATACATTCCCCCAGAAATTCCTGCCTATTCTTCAACATACAGCCTTTTTCCCAAAAAAAACCAGCCTTCTCACAAACACCTGTCATTTTCCAACCAAGTCTGCTACTATCTCCCCGAAGCAGCACTTTGCTGAGAAACACCTGACATTTGCTCTCCAAAATACTACTTGACACTCCTCCAGAAAACATTGTCTCCCGTATTTACCATGTTTTCTCCCCAAGAGACCGCTTGGAACACCAAAAAGACCACCGTTTCTCTCCAAGACAAGACATTCTTTCCCACCCTTTCCCACTTTTCTCCCTCAACTATCTCAGTTGCTCCCAGAAATACCACTTTTCCCTTGGAAATTTCACCTTCTCTTCCAAAAAGAGGATATCTGCTCCCAGAAATGCCCCTTCTCTTACAACTGCCGCACTCTTTCTCCCAAAAAGCCTCCATGACACTACCAAATGGGACACTTGCAACCAAGAAGAGCACACTTTCTCCCAGAAATACCACTTTTCTCCCCAAGACAGGAGATCTTCTCCCAATTGGATGACATTTTCGGGAAGAAAGGCCTGTTTTCTTCCCTCAAGAGGACATTCTCTTCCCCAAAGAGGACATTTGCTCCCAGACATACTGCAACTCTTAGAAATACCTCCATTTCCTCCCAAATCTACTCCATCACACGCCTCATGAGGACACTTACTCCCAGATTTGGGGCATTTTCTCCCAGAAATACCAGCACTCTTCTGAATACTTCCCATTTCCTTCCTTCTATACAACTCCTCAAGAGGACAGTTTCTTCCTGAAATGTGGCATTTTATCCCACATACAACATTTTTATCCCCAACGGAGCTCATTTTCTCCCACAAATACCACTACTCCTAGAAATAGCTCCCATTCTCTACCAAAAAATGCTGCGTTACGCTCCTCAAGATCACACTTACTCCCATCAAGATGGCATTTGGTCACAGAAATACCAGATTCTGCCCCCCAAATAGGACATTTTCTGCCAAAACAAGACATTTTCTCCCAGAAATACCACTTCTCTTAGAAATACCTCCCATTTCATCCCAAGAATTCTACTTGACTCTCCTCAAGATCACACTTACTCCCATCAGAATGGCCTTTACTCCCAGATAGACCAGGTTTCTCCCAAATGCACGACCTTTTCTCCCACAAGGATCCTTTTTCTTCCAAATATTTGATATAGTCCCCTAGAAATTCCTGCTATTTTTAAAGAAATGTCCTTTCTGTGTCTTCCTGTTACTTCTGTTCTGTTCGTAACAGAATGCTGAAGTGTAGCATCGGATAAACACAAAAAAAGAGAAATGTCGCTATGAGTAACAGGATAATACATTAGAAGTGGACACAAGGAGAAGTCAGAAACGCTCCTTTGCGTTGTGCGCATAAGGAGCCGCTCGTCGGAGAAATGCATCCAGCAGAAGGCGCTCTTTCTCTGCATTCGAGAGAAACGCGACCGCTGCTGAAGGCTGCAAGCGGCTTTCGGGGAGAATCGCGATGTACCGGCTAGCAACTGCAAACTCTCCGTAGCGGTTCATCGCGAATGCAGCGTTCGACCAACTAGAGGGAAATAGCGGATCTGCGATGCCTAGATCGTGCGAGTTCAGCATACTGGTTTGCTTGAAAACAGGTGTTTTTTTCTCCAAAGGAAAGAATGCACAGCTCTCGACTTTTTGTAAAGTCCTAACTGAAGGCACTACGTATGCCTCTCCTGGAACTTCTAGCTGCTTTGTTAGAAGTTTTTTTCCTTTCTACTCTGTTCTTCACTGAATGTTGAAGTGTAGCGTCGGATAAACTCACAAAGAGGAAATGTCACTAGAAATCAAGGGAAAGACGTAAGAATGAGAGAGAAGCGTAGTGCATTTTGCATGCACACACGCAGAAGTCAGAACCGCTCCTTCGCGAAGAGCGCAGAAGAAGCCGCTCGTGGGAGAAAAGCATACGGCAGAAGTCGCTCTTTCTCGGCATCCAAGAGAAACGATACCGCTGCTGAAGGCTGCAAGCGGAATTCGGGGAGAACAGCTATGTACCGGCCAGCGAATGCTAACACTGTGTAGCGGTTCAGAGCGAGTGACGCTTTCGACCCACGCTAGCTAAAAAGCGGAATTGCGATGCGGAGAACGTGCTAATTCTGCATACTGCATTGCCTGAAAGCAGGGTTTTTTTTCTCCGCAGGAAAAAATCCACAGCTGTCAACTTTTTATAACGTCGTCACTGAAAGCAATACGTGTGCCTTTCCGAGAATTTTCTAGCTGTCCTATTAGAAGTTTTTTTCCTTTGTACTCTATTCGTCATAGAATGCTGAAGTGTAGCGTCGGATAAACACACAAACAGGAAATGTCACTAGAAATCAAGGGAAAGACGTAAGAATGAGAGAAAAGCGTAGTGCATTCTGCATGGACACAAGGAGGTGTTAGAACCGCTCCTTTGCGATGAGCGCAGAAGAAGCCGCTCGTCGGAGAAAAGCATCCGGCTGAAGTCGCTCTTTCTCGGCATCCGAGAGAAACGCGACCGCTGCTGAAGGCTGCAAGCGGAATTCGGGGAGAACCGCGATGTAACGGCCAGCAACTGCAAACTCTCCGTAGCGGTTCAGAGCGAGTGCCGCTTTCGTCCCACTCTAGCTAAGTAGCGGAATTGCAATGCGGAGAACTTGCGAATTCTGCATAATGCTTTGCCTGAAAACAGGGGTTTTTTTCTCCAAAGGAAAATATCCACAGCTGTCGACTTCTTGTAACGTCCTAACTGAAGGCAATACGTGTGCCTCGCCTAGAATTTTCTAGCTGCCTTATTAGAAGTTTTGTTTCCTTTCTACCCTATTCGTCAAAGAATGCTGAAGTGTAGCATCGGATAAACACAAACAGGAAATGTCACTAGGAATCAAGGGAAAGACATAAGAATGAGAGAGAAGCTTTGTGCAAAATGGAGGGAAACACAGAAAAATCAGAACAGCTCCTTTGCAATGAGGGCAGAAGAAGCCGCTCGTCGGAGAAAAGCATCCGGCTGAAGTCGCTCTTTCTCGGCATCCGAGAGAAGGGAGACCGCTGCTGAAGGCTGCAAGCGGCATTCGGGGAGAATCGCGATGTACCGGCCAGCAACTGCAAACTCCGAACGGTTCTTCGCGAGTGCCGCTTTCCACCAACAAGAGCGAAATAGCGGATCTGCGGTGCCGAGAAAGTGCGAAATCTGCATACTGCATTGCCAGAATACAGGGGTTTTTTTATCCGCAGGAAAGAATCCACAGCTCTCGACTTTCTCTAGCGTCCTCAAAAAAAGCACTACGTGTGCCTATCCTCGAACTTCTAGCTGCCTTATTAGAGGGACATTTCCCTTCCACTTTGTTTGTCACAGAATATTGAAGTGTAGCATCGGATATACACAAAGAAGAGAAATGTTGCTAGGAATAAGAGTAAAGACAAAAGAAAGAGAGAAACGCAGTGCATTCTGCATGGACA